>NC_090442.1:827175779-827837787 GCF_031143425.1 Pleurodeles waltl | reverse complement strand
AGTCTTTATCATTTTTTGATATTGAAAGACTTACAGGCCCATTTCGACTTATGGCATGTGATGGGCCTGGTAACTATACTGTTGGGTCCAACAATGCAGATTGGCAGTGTTTAGATTCAAATACTTTGAGCATTGAATATAGGTAGAGTACACGTACAAGACAGTGGCGAAAGGTGAGGTATGAGCATGCATGATATGGCATTTTGCGGACGTTTTTGTGTTGTGACTCACCAGATTCCACTCCCCTAGGTATTCCTGTCAAGCCCTCAGGATGCAGGATGGCTAAGACCTTTTTCTCCCAGGGAAAGAGAAGTACTAGGGCACAGGGCGGGCCGCTACTAGTCTTCTTGGCCTCCAACTGGTGCCTGGAGGCCAGGGAACAGACCTTGCCCCTGGGGTCATTCCACCTCTTCCTGATGTTGTCCTTTGTGCACAGGGTGGTGCCAACAGCATTGACTGTCAACGATCCTGTCCCACAGTTCAATTTTCCTACAGAGAGTAGTATGCTAGACTTGTGCTCCAAACAATTGTGGCTCTACTCTTATGATTTCATCCACCATGACTTAGCGAATCTTCTGAAAAACATGGATTTTTTTACCCTGACATGGTGAAACAAAAAAAACGACTTAACAGTGAATTAACAGTAGAAGTGCAATAGGGTGTGAATGGACAAAAGTGTGTGCAGAGTGTTCTCTAGGATGGTGAAAAAAGGGGGAGTAATCTATGTAGTGTATGAGAAATAAGGTGCTCTGGCTTCAGTTTTTGGCATTTATAATGCAAAGGACTGTGATCTGTGAAGGGGTGTGTTTTATAGTGTCCTTTGCAGGAGTGTCAAATGTGGCAATGTTGTCAGCTGTGTTGTTTTCAAATTCATCCATTGTGCATTTGTCTGTGACTTTGCTGATTGCAAACTGCTGTAGTTCAGACCGCCATTGGCTGACCACCATGAAGAGACTACCACAGCGACTATGTGCTTGTAATATGATCAGTGATTTGTCACGGTGCTGTCGGTGCTAGAGGTCAGACAGCCGATTTCCAGACCGCTGCATCGCTGGGGTCTGCCTTTTTTGCTTGGCGGTTAGCAGTCCTGCCTGTGTAGCTCGTAATAGGGTGTTGTGAAAGACTGATAGCATGGTGGTCTGTTTAGGACCACCACCATGGCGGTCTTTTCAGGGTCGCCACCATGGCGGTCTTTTGATCCAGCCACCAAACTCACAAGGCGGCCCAAGATCAGATATTTGTTCAGTTGGTACATGATAGTTATTCCTTAGTAGTTCAATAGGGCTATCAAGGGTTCTCAGGCCTTTTGTAAACATGAGAAGGGGGATGTTTTCAGTGTGAAGGGAAGCTCCCTGAACTGTTACTGACAGTGTCCTACAGCAAACCTGAGATACTTCTGATATCTGGAATATATATACGATTGTGCAGCTAAGCTTCTCTTAGATCTATGGTTAGGAACACATCCTCATGTGAAACTATCTGAATTACTTGTTGCAAAGTCAGCATTCTGAAATGGGCTGTTTTGACTCAAACATTCACATTCCTGAGTTCCACAACAGGACTCTACTCTCCTGGGACCTTTTGACCAGAAACAGACTAGAATAGGCTCTTTGTCCCGACTCTTTGATGATACTGAAATAATTACTCTCTTGGTAAGTAAAACTGAATTCCTGACAATAAGCATTTACTGTTTACTTTATCTGAGGGAATCGATGTTTGAATTACTCTGGATTTTGACTGAAGGTTTTTGAACTCTACAAGATAGCCATTCTTTGCAGTGCTGAAAACCAATTGATTTTGGATATTTTGTTTCTAAACTTTGTAGAATTTTGAGAATCAGCCCCCAACAGGCATTATCATTTTCCAAATACTATTTGCCAGGGCTGCTTCTTAGGTGGTCCTGACTGGGAAGCTTCTTCTTGGTTCTTAGGCTGGAATCTTCTCTTCCCGTGCTGATAGGATTTTGAGCCTCTCCTGAAATATTCTGTAGAATCTTCAATCCAAACCATGGAACTCTAGACACAGAGCTTTTATAAGGCATAGCATGTTTGCAAATCTTTCGGAATCTTGTAATCATATCATCAAGCTGACTGTCCAAAATCTTTTTGCCTAGTAATGGAAGCTTGAAAATTATGTTTTATTTTAAGTCAGCTTTCTAATCCATCTCCACAAGTTTCTGAATGCCATTACAGAGGTGCCAGAAGTCAGGTAGGTTGCTTTTAGGATATCCGAAAATACATTGGTGAGGAATTTTGCCTGCAGTTCCATTTGCAATAAAATGTCCGAACAATTGGCCACCTCCTATCCGGCCTCTGAAGATATCTCAAAAGCTTGTACTGGTGACTTTGAGGTGTACATTGCAGAGGTAGGTGTCTTTAGAACCAGTTTATTTGCAACAAAAGATTTTTTAAGTGCGTTATCAACTTTTCCGTGTAATGCGTCAGATGATTAGTTGTCATCTGGATTAATGGCAAATATACCAATGAGGTGTGCAAGAACAGAATCAACCTTAACAGTAGCAGGAAGAACCTCCTCAACCTTCAATAAAGCATATGATTCTTTGGGAAAAACCTAGGCAATCTCTTTTCATTAACAAATATTTTCTTATGTAGTGAACATACTACAGTAGGAGGTTTTGAATAATGAGGAAACAGCCTCTCTCGTTTCCCAGACTCTGGGACTGACCTAAAACTCAGATTCAAGGCATTTTTCTGAATGTTTTTTAGTTTTCTCATTTGACTTAATCAGTGCTTTTTAGACTGCTTTTTTGACTGTAGACTGAACTTGAGAGGTTGCAAGGAACTCTTGCTTTTGCAGAGTCTTAACATGCTGTTTATATCTGGGCCCCTCCTGCTTCCCCTCCTCAGAAGAAGGAAAAGGAGATCTAAAAAGTCTCTTTCTCCGACCCTTCTTTCCCTCCATTCTCACAGAGTGTAAACACAACCTCAATACAATTCTCATTGGTTTAAATAGCGCAAACATCCACTGAAGAACAAGAAACTGTCAGGTGCCAAGTTTATAAAATGTGCACCAATGTCTAATTGAGTTTCATACCTGACTGAACACTTCATGCTGGTTTTCTAAAAGACGCTCTGCTGCCTGACAGTGTTCAGCAACTCCTTCTGCTCTGGGTCCACCAAACTTGTAATAGACAATGAGAGAATGTTTTGGCCTCTCCTCTTTGATGTAAGGCCAGAACAATCAGTCTGCCAGAGCACTGCCAGGCAGGGAAACAATATCGCACTCACAAGCAAACCACTAGCTCTGCACGGCAGTTTGGCGATAACAAAAATTACTCTATGCATTGCTGGAATTGCCACTCATCAGCTAGCATGTAGGCATGGGTCCTAGCAGCACAACAAAGTGGGGATATGGGAAAGGTGGAGTATTGTTCTTAAAATGTATGTGAATTTTGTGGAAGGTTTGTCTACGAGGCTCAACACCACTCATATGAATAGCTAATTAGGGCAAAAGCTACACGGGGAAGTAATGCAAATTAGCAGATAAATGCATTAGACAGATAATAGTAACTTGCTAAAAAGTCTGTTTTCCATAATAAGTATTAAGAATCTGACTCCACCAGTGAAGGGGGCTTTTAAAAATGAAGAAAAAAAGTCCAAGAATGACATTTATAGATGTTTCCTAGCCAGATATGGCATGAATAAATTTAATATTGCTTCCCTGTCGTTTTCTATGGAACAGCAAGCCTTGCTACACTGAAAATGGCTTTTGTGGCCTAGTGACATTGTGGACATAAAATTTCTACACATCTCACTTTTAGATCCCATGCACCCTGCCCTATGGGCAATAGGACTTACTTAGGGATGACTTACTAATATATAAAAGGAAGGTCTAGACCTGTCAAAAAGGTTCATTTTGATAGGTTGAATTGCAATTTTAAAGCTTCTTAAGTCAGACTATAATGGTAGGCCAGAAGCCAAGTTTTACACTGTCACTGTTGTGGATTGCACAATGAGTGTTGCAATATACCAGTGACATTTAACTTACAGGCACTGGGTACATTTTGTATGATATCCTAGGGAGTTATATGTAGGTTAAATATGCCAATTAGGGGCGTACCAATGTCATCATGTTGAAAAGATGAATACATGCACTTTATTACTACAGGAATGAAGTGCACATATTTCTACAGCTAGCAAACAGATAGGCAAAACAACTTCAGTGTACCTCACAAAATATGGTAGTTTCCTATTCTTCTTCTTATTATTATTATTATTATTATTATCATCATGAATGGTATTACCAAACTCCCATGCTCATTGGAGTCGTGGCCTCCTTTGTGAGTCGTCCATCTGCTGTTGAATGTATCACTTATGACTGGAAGTACCAGGAACTGAAATATATCCTGGAACAGGCGGAGCTTTCTGTCCTCTGAAAAGAGTCCCAGTTAATGGATAGAATACTAGGGAGATGCTAAGAGGCCCTCTAATTGTGTGTTTGCTTTTTAAAAAATTGACACCCTCAAAATATGCTATAAAATGACCTAACTTAATGCAACACTAACATAACGTAATGCAATATAACATAAAATAACCTAACTTAATACACAACAAACTTTAGGAGTTTTTGTTTAACATGTGATAATAGTTTTACCCAGATAATCTGTAATCTATAATGTTTGTATACTTACAAATGGCAGATATCTAAAATAGTACAGACCAGTGGTACCCAATGTATGGGGCGCATACATGGAGGCTGTATGACTTGTCAGCAATTTCAGAACAGTTACAGGTGACTACCAGACTGAGCAGTTCATAAGAGAAAATCAATATGCACTCTGTAAGTTAGTTAACTACTTAACCAGAAGCTCAACCTAGATCTGAAGTGTTAAACTTTAAGCTTCGGACAAAAGACAGATAGTTCACAAAGAAAATGTGAAGCAAATGTGTGGGATGACAACCGAGGAATGGGGAGAAAGAATAGATATATAGATATATGGCATCTTATCTTCATTAAAGACATGGAAAAACAAGTTCATTCAATAATATGTAATGTTTCATGTGTACAAGTATAAAGATATTCATAATGAGTATTTATTTCACACATGAAGCAAACTAAACATTTTTATTTAGTGCCCAGCTCAGTCATATCAAGTTACTCAAAGACTGACAAATGAAGATCTATGAGGATTCAAACTTATGCCAAAATCGTATGGCCTAGAGCACACTGAACCTTTTATCAGGATTTGGATCCCTGGCAAAACTAATTATTACCCTGAGCTAATTTACCTGGGATAAAATCTGTGCCAGATTTTGAACTGTTTAGACACATTAACATTGCTACTAAACTATAAGACTGTGATACCAAGGCAAATGCAAAAATACAGATATGAATACACATAGATGCTATTTGTCATAAAGATTGTTGCAAAGTGATGCACCACTTTCCTGTGGGTAGAATTAAAACCAATACCCTTTTAGGCTTAGAGTGGCACATAAATTGTGAAAAAAAGTAACAGGGAACTTTGGGTAGTTCCCAAGTTTAGGTGAAGAGCAGTTCCTGTATAGAGCACCCTACAACACTAGCAACACTCTGAATCTGCTCACCTCAAATGTCTGTCTTTCCAGCAAATCTTTTAAGCTTTGAATTAGCATGGTACTATCCACAATGAGCTAGAAAGGGACCAAGGGCCAGATGTACCAAACGGTTTTACCCATTCTGTGTCTATGGAAAATGTGTTTGTACATATGGCCCCAAGTCCTTAAGCATAGGATTAGCACAGTCCATGTCAAGGAGCTGTAAAATGAAAAAAACATGTTATCACTCCAGGCACAATATTACAGTTTTGGATTGGTAAAATCCCATTCAAACCATCTTGGAATGAATAAATGCAACCCCTGACACATGTGCTGCTATCGTTATAGCTGTTCAGAAAGGTTTAGCTTTGTCCAAACAAAAGGGGGCAGCCAGTAAAAGTCAAAACAATGCCCTTTCAGACTTAGAGTGCAGCATAAATGATGCAAAAAAGAAGCAAAGAACTCTGGGTAGTTCCCAAGTTGAGGTGTGGAATAGCTCCAGTATAGGGCACCGTACAACCCCAGTGACACTCTGAATCTGTTTACCTAAAATGTCTGTTTTTCTGCAAAGTTTTTCAGCATTGGATTAGCAGAGTGCCACCCACACTGCCCTAAAAAGGGACAAAGGACCTCATTATGAACCTGGTAGTCTGAAGACCGCCAGGGCCACAGTGGTGGTCTCACATTATGAACGTGGTGGTTTGGCCTCAGCTAAACCACTACATCTCCTCTGGTACCGCCAGGGCGGTTTGACTACCGAGCCACAGGACAGCACACCTGGTCCATCAGTCCTCTGAAGACTGCATGCGGAATGACAAGTCGCTTTTCCACCAGGGTTTCCGCCGCTGTAGCACCACCACGAAAACCCTGGCGGAAAGGATGCAGACGACAGTAAATTCCTTTCCTGC
Source organism: Pleurodeles waltl (assembly GCF_031143425.1). Classification (NCBI taxonomy): domain Eukaryota; kingdom Metazoa; phylum Chordata; class Amphibia; order Caudata; family Salamandridae; genus Pleurodeles; species Pleurodeles waltl. The sequence goes on along the minus strand of NC_090442.1, from coordinate 827,831,342 downwards.
CGCTGGCAGATGACTTCTCCAACCCCCACTTCAATTCAATGAACCCTTATCCCCCTTCCATGACAGCACCACCCTCCCCACATTCGTACCCCGCATACACGCATTCAACACTGACATACACGCATACACCAACACTGACATACACGCATACACCCACACTGACATACACGCATTCACCAACACTTACAGACACACATTCACCAACACTTACAGACACGCATTCACCCACACGCATACATACACTCATTCACCAAGACGCATACATACACTCATTCACTCGCACCAACAGACACGCTTTCACATAAGCATACCAACACGCACTCACTTCAACAATCAGACATGCATTCACACACGCATACACACACGCACACACACAGGCATACACACTTACATTCACACACACAAATATACACCTACTTGCTCACGCACATGCAACACCCCCCGAACTCCCACCCCCTCGTCTGAAGAAAGATCGACTTACCTTGTCCGGGGAGGAGGTAGTCTGCCAGGGAACGGGATCCGGTGCTTCCACCCCCGGCAGCACCCCACCATCAGGACACCACCACACCGTATTACTGCTTTTAATATGGCAGGCGGAGCCCTTTTGGCGTGGCGGTGACAGCTGTGGAACCGCCTGTGTACTGCCGACCGCCAGCACGACTGCTGACGGATTTCCACCCAAATTGTGGTGGAAATCCTTCAGTACTCGTAATATGGCGGTCGGAAGACTGACAGCACTGGCAGTCTTCTTACGCCTACGGCGGTCTTTGCAAAAGAGCACCGAAGTTATAATGAGGGCCTTAGCATTTTGCATTTTCTACAGCAAAGTCTATAAGCATAGGATTTGCGCAGAGCATCAATGCCAAGCTGTAAAATGACAAAAGGCTTTTATCACAACACTAAGGTGATCATTATGAACATGGCAGTAAATGCCACACCACTGGCAGTGGCGGCAACTAGCACCAATAGGCTGGCAGTCCAGACCGCCAAATAATGAAGCACATGAGAAACAAGTAGAGGTCCATCCACACACCACCATCTTTGTAGTCCCGATGAGGACGGAGGAGGCCGCCCACAGACCGGCAGAAAGGAACTACCCGCCCATCAAATAATGAAACACCAGACTGCCAGCAGTTCCGGGGGGAACCACTGCCAGGCAAAACATGGCGGAAATGAACAAATAAAAGGAAACACTCACCGGGGGCACACAGAACACGCTGATGCAAACATGGAGCGAAAGTTGGAAATAATGCCATTGCTACTCCTTGCCATTTTCCTCCAGGACCATGACCGACGACGAAGACGCCGATGATAAGTACTGCAGCCTAGCACACATGGGAAGAAAGGGCACAGTTACACCGCAACGGACTACTAACCCCTTCCAAATCCCAAGCCGTACATACCAAAACAAGATGTACTTACCAGACACAAGGCATCAAAGACCTGCACGAAAGTACACACATGTGCACACCACACCCCCACAGTGAAACGCTGAACAATGTCACAATGTTGTGCCAACAGCACTACTGGGCACTGAAATTTGATTAGAACTAAAAAAAAGTATTGTCAAAATAAGGCCATTGAAAGTCCCTGAATGGCCAATATAGGCTGAACCTGACTCCCACATGTGACCAGGGGTACTCCACTGGAAAGGGGCATCAATGAGGCAGCCAGGCACCTCAGCGAACAATGGCAAGAGGGGGCAAGTGTGTGGACTTAGGTCTGGGCTTAGTTTTGGGAGGTGGAGGGGGTTTGGGCTTGCCCTTGGAAGGACGGAGAGTGTGCTTGGTCCGGGGGGTGGCAGAGGGACCTGGGGCAACACAGGGCCTCTTCCTCCCTGGGGAAGGGGCACGGGAATGGGAAGGGCTGAATGGGGTAGACTTGGACGAGAAAGGAGTGGACTGAGCAAGGACATGGGCACGTTTAGGGACAAGACCGGGTGGGACATTAGGTTTGTAGTGTAGCCATTTTTAATATAGCTTCATGTGCGTTAGCTTGACGTATTAGGCCTCTGTGCACTTTGCCCTAGATACGTTTTTATTCAACCTTGCACTGTTTTTTTACAATAACCAGTTTTACGGTCTTGTTTTTATTTCATTCTATCACACTGTTTAGCTTAGTTCAGCACTGTGTTCTCAAACAATGCATTCTTGCTCACTCTGTGCTTCAGTCAAGGCTACAGTCTGATACATTGCCGGTAAACGTGGTAGAAGTTTAGTCTCTAGTGTTCATAGAAAATACACACCCTTACGTAGGGACATTTTCTTAGAACATCTGCGTGTTAGTTATAAAAATACTTTCTAGTCCTAGTACACGTCAGAGGGAGATTCCGACCAGGAACCTACAACTAGATGCTGACTGCCTCGTTGCAGATGCTGATGCAGAATACAGGCCTTTGCTCAGGTATGAGGTTTGATGTCCTCCCGGGGGAGCCTGAAAGGCAGGCTTAGAGCTTTACACGCTGTGCTCAGGCTATAACTTAGAGAGAACCTAATCTAGTTGCACTATGATAGCCTTATTCTTGTGCTTCACTCTCCTCGTTACTATTTTCATCCTACTGTGCTGTATAGTTCTGGTTATTGCAGCTCACGCTTTGCTATCTAAAATACTGTCATTTTATTAAACCAGTCTCTAAAACCTAAACTGCTTTTGTCATTTATATATGAGACCGCACTGTGTATGAGAGAACCGATTGTGACCTGAGTGACCACAACTTCCCTGGGAAGTATTAAGATGTCATGCGCTCGGCTGCCCAATTGTCTTTTCCCTTTAGGAGAGATGAGGCACTGCTAGTTAGCCGGAGCAAAACCCGGATTTAGAGTGACCAGGGTCCTTCACTGTGGGTCAGACTTAGTCCCCCACACTGTGAACGATCTTGCTGCTCAAAATCCAGTAGTCTCATTAGGATAATGAGAGCCTACGTCACATGGTGCCCCCAACGTTTGGTTAGGCTCTAATTTTCGGGTCCACAGGTATATCTCGGTCTCATATAATATGATGATCCCTCAGCTCCGTATACGGAGACGTCTGTTGTACTGAGGATTTCCACCACCGCCGTATAGGTAGCCCTATTTACAGCGGGTGGTTGTTCAAGCTTGAACCTTTAAAGGATAGACCCCGTCTTGGTGTGCCTTCTCTGAATTCTTAGTGCTTTTCTAATGGCGAATCTCCAAGTTGTACAAATAGCTCTTAACATGAGACAACTGCTCACAGCACATTTGCTAATAAATGGCCTTACGGCCCAGGGTGGTCCAGTCACGTTTGTGGTCGACGCCCACGCAGCCTATAGAACAGAACTTTTTTATTCTTGGGTCACATTTCCAGCAGTTGATGGGAACACAAATACATTTCATACATATACAGTTGCGAACACGCCTGGGCAGTACAGGGCATACTCATACTTAGAGATACCTCTATCTTATCAAGAACATAATAATTGACTTGATGGCGCCCTACCCCATACAATATTACCAGTAAGGTTAGGTCAACTAAGTAATGATGGTCCTATGATGGTTTTTGGTTGGATTCTCGCTTGACTATGGATTTTCAAGCAAAAAAAGTCTCTTCTACATGTTTTGGCATCTTAAGAGTCCTTAGGAAGTTTTTTAACCTTCTACCCTCCACGGCCAGAAGAGTCCTTGTTCAAACTCTGATTCTTTCCCGCCTTGACTACGGGAACTCTCTGTTTTTTAGTTCCCCGGCCTATGTGATAAAGAAGTTGCAGACAGTACAGAATGCAGCAGCCAGGCTTCTTACTGATCTTCCCAGACATCTATCTGCGAAGCTGGCTCTTTCAATACTCCACTGGCTCCCTATCAAGCAGCGCACTCATTTTAAAGCCCTGTGCATTGTTCACAGGGCCCTCCATGATAAGGGTCCGGTGTTTTTTAGAAAACGGATCCTTATCTACGCCCCCTCCCGAAGTCTGAGCTCTTCCTCCTTCCGACATGTTAATATCTTTTGGTTCAAGAGAGCCTGGGGAGCCATCCTTTTCCACCAAGGCCGCCCGCCTTTGGAATGCTCTTCCCTTCGAGAGCCGTCATGAACCCTCAGAGCAGCTTTTTAGGAAGAAACTGAAAACTATCCTTTTTTGTAGCTAATTTCTCTGGATCTTCCTTGTCCAGTAGTCATGTTATGTTAGTGCTGGGATGCCTTAGGGTAACTATGCACTTTATAAGTCCATAAACTAAACTAAACTAAACTACCTGGCCTTTATTGGCCACATATACACCAAATCCTGCGGTTGCAAATATGACGGTGGCTGAAGTTCGACGCTTATATACGGACTTAACGGCAACATATAGATGCTTAGTACAATTTGTGATGCAGACACTAAATACAAACCCAGCGCGTGCTGCTCCAGCACAACCACACATCAGTAGCTCCAGGTATAAATCCAGTGACTGTACACTCGATTATGGGTAAAGTCCCAGCAAAACGATAGGAGACTCCGTTTTGGCTGGCACAAAAAATTAATACGCTGGAAGCAGTAGTTCCCCATATGGGACCTCAGGAAAAACATAGGATATTAACTATGTGTTTACCCTTTGGGATGGTTCCCACAGTGGAACATTGTAATACATGGGGCACGGTGTTTGCCGCGCTCTATACGACGGCACACGGTACACCTACACTAGCCAACCTACCAGAAGTGCTTAAACAAATTCAAGATGAATACGGGGCTGCCTCGGCCATAGATTTAGGAATGCAACTGATGGGCAATTTTGCCACGGTTTCTTCAATAATCCTAAGTAATCTTAAAGGGGAAGCAGTTGAGCTTGCAGTGCGCATGCGTCTTCGTGACGTCCCGCATCAAGATCAGGAGCGGGAACTGCCTAAAATAATAGCGGAAACATATTCCAGTATTGGTCGAGATAGCCTGGGGGCTAGACCGCAAAAACCTCAATTTCAAGGAAAAAGTAATAAAGATAATACTAAACAACAACCTGAGGATATTAAGAAGCGCTGGGAGAAAAAACAACAGACACCTAAAAAAGAATGGGGAGAATCTCCACGCCCGGAGACCCCGCAGAATAGGTATAATCTCAGAAATAGGGATAATATAAAAACGCCTGATAGATATCAATATACTAATACACGCCAATCTCGTTCTTTTCAGGACTCATTGGAAAAGATAAATGAAAGAGGTGGGCGGTCAGAATGGCGAATGGAGTACGTGAAACCGAGACAGGAATCACAACGCTCTTCATAGGTTTCTGTCAAGAAGGAAGAGAAACCGGTTCAACAAAAACAACAGTTTAAAAAGAAAAAGGTGGCTGCAGTAGCAGTTAGGCATGCCACTCAGGAAGAGGGTTCTCTTGAAGAACAAGAAATGGGCTCTAGCACTGCTAGACAGCATGGCACAGGTCACAATAGTTCGCCAGAATCTTCTAGAGCATCTGGAGGTGAAAGCAACTGATGACTTTATACAAGTAGAAACAGCAGATATGTGTGTCTCCGAACCTGATAGGGTGTATAGAGTAACTTTACAATTGGAAGGGTACATTGAACGCACTATACACGCAATCTTCTGGGATCGTGTAGTTAAGATATATGACATTTTGCTGGCCGAACAAGATTGGCCGCCTGATTTTGTCTGCACCTGCCCAGCTGGGGAGGAGTTATTAAACCTTCCTTCTCGCCCCTTGTTCCAGAGGAACTCGCAGAGTCCTATTCTATAAAATGGGCTCTTGCACAGGCACCTACCTTATATAGAAATCACGTAGGGTGGGACAGGGATTCTCCATATCATGTAATTCCCATTAAAGGTGAACCTCAGCCACAACCGCAGTATCCCATAAAACATGAAGCAAGGGCACCGGTGAGAGAAATACTTACACAATTAGAACACTAGGGGGTAATTGAACCCTGTGTCTCACCGATGAATAATCCCTTATTTCCTCTAGCAAAGCCAGACCATTCATACAGAATAGTCTTAGACTACAGACATTTGAACGGACATATACATACATATGCTATACAAAACTCACATAGCACCGTATTAATGAGCAACATTGTGCGCAAAAATATATAATGACTTTGGATATCTCGAATGGATTCTTCTGCCAGAATATAGCTCTTGAAAGTCGTGATTTAACCAGCTTTAGTGCACTAGGCTCCCAGAAAAAATTCTGTTGTTTGCCTCAGGGGTATAAGAACAGCCCAGGACTGTTTGCAGCTCATGTGACTGCTATTTTGCACTAGTTAGACCCTGAAGCGTTGTCATATGTGGAAGATATATATCTCACGGATGACGAGTTGCTACAACATTTAAGACGGGTAGCCCACATTGTTGTACGGTTTGCCGAAAAAGGCTACAAATTTAACTTTAAAAAATCTAAACTTGCCTTCCTCAGCATCCTGTTCTTTGGATATGAGCTGTCGAATGAAGGGAAGAGCCTAGCGCCACAATTCTTAGAAAAGTGTGCACAATTGCAACCACCAAATACGATTAAGAAACTCCACTCATTGTTGGCCTTTCTGAATTTTGGCAGAACATACATTCCGGATTATGCTACACGCATAAAGTCTTTATATGAATTAATACGTCCTGACTTTTTGAGCAAATTTTGTACAATAGAATATACACATACTCTTCAAGAGTTACAGGCAGATATGCTTGCAGCGAAACATCTACACACACGGGCCAATAAGACACATTTTGTCATGAGGGTGATAGTGGGGCCATAGGGTTTACTTATGTCACACTTAATGAAGGTGAGACAGTCCCAATAGCATACAAATCACAGTTGTATTCCGCTGCCGAGCAATGATTTACACCCACAGAGAAAATTCTCACTGCTGTACAGATGGCTGTTAATAAAGAGAGACCTCTGGCCCAGGGAAAACGCATTATTGCCATTTCTCCTATTCCAGCCCTTGAAGCTGTTACAAAAGCTAGCATCCCAAACGCAAAAGCACTCCACCCAAGATGAATTCAAAGGGCCACGTCCTTGACAGCCACTGATGTAGACTACATTTTTGACCCAAAGTTACAAACTCAGGAATTTCTACAATATGAAGTTGAATATCCAGTTCCCAATGACACATTGCCTATTGATCAATATCAGATAGTCATGTACACCGATCGCTCTGCACAACCAGCAGTTGGAACGAAACATCAATATTCTGCTGCATGTGCAGTAGTGAGCGGCTATATGGAGGGGGAGAAATTCTGCCCCCAACATACCTATACCAAGACCTTAGGGGATTGTACAGCATAATTGGCTGAGCTAAAAGCTCTACTAATGGCACTAGAACATATGGATCCGACACAGTTCACACTGATTGTTTTTGATTTGTATTATTGCGTTCAGTCTTTTAATGAATACCTACATTACTGGCGCTTGAATGGGTTCAGGGATTCAAAAGGCAACACCATAAAACACAGACTACTGTGGGGGAAGGTAGCAGACCTGAAGGAGACGCTACCCAAAGTCCATGTTGTGCATACACTTGGACACCAGTGCATTGGAATACACATTGCTGGAAATACTTTGGCTGATGAAGCCGCAAAGTCGGCAGTGGCAGTTGCCACTGTAGCTGCAGTGACTCGTTCGAGTTCCAAACCAGACACAGACATTATGGCTGCCATAAAAGCTATGGTTGATGGCACGCCTTATCCTAAGGGATTTCCTAATAAATACCAATACTTTATGGGAAGTATGTTGATTGCTGAAGTTAAGATTCCAGGCGTAGGCGTATGCGACATCCCCAATAAAGATGTAAGACCACAATTGATTAAAGCAGCACATGAGGGAGTGGCATCTGCACATGCTGGCGTGGCAGCTACAATTTCGCTATTACAGGCCCGCTGTTGGTGGCCTTGTCTCTATAAGGAGACCAAGCAGTATGTCCTTTGTTGTGACATCTGTCAACAAATTAAAGTTTCAACAGCTAAGCGCCCTCCACAGACACCCCTCTTAATCTCAAACAGACCATTACAATGTGTGTACCTGGATCATTGTGGTCCACTAACACCGGATAGTGCATACAAATATATCATAGTCACTGTTGATTCTTGCTACAGATTTGTGTGGGCGTGGCCACAACACTCGGCTGAAGCTCGGACTGTTATTAAAGATTTGCAAGTCTTTGTCGGTACATATGCAGTTGCGGCATTCCATTCGGACCAGGGCCCTGCTTTTGCCTCAAGTGCATTCAGGGACACCATGGCTTCATTGGGGGTCCAGCTCCAGTACTCGTCTCCATTTCATTCTGAGGGAAATTCTGTCGTGGAGCGATTAAACCACGATTTAAAGCAATCCTTAACGGCCAGAGTCTTAGGTACGGGTCGCAGTTGGCTAACCCACCTGTATGGAGTTCAGAGAGCACTAAATAACCTGCCTAGAAGGTCCCTGGGGGGGTCGTACTTCATATGAGTGCCTGTACGGAACACGAATGTTTGTTCCGGATCTTGATGGTCCTGGTGTGGAGGCGGCGGAGACACCTTTTGACATAAATGAACGTGTCACTGTTTTACAGGAATTACAGCAGTTCCGTGAAGATAACTCTTCTAAAAGTGCTGCCTCCGCAGGAATTACGGATGTGCCAGTAACACCCACTGGCTGGATTCCCAGGGTTGGGGATCTTGTGCGTGAAAAGGTCGCAGTGAAAAAATAATTTGGCCCTTCTTATCGTGCACCAGTCCCCGTGTTGGGTATACACGGTACCAGAACTGTTATTCTACCCCCGTTGCCAGGTGCCAAAGAAAATCGCTTTGTTTTTATTGACAATGTCAAGTTACAACATGTGGCCGATTCTACACAGCTGACCAAGAGGAACGTCCAGTAGTTCCCGAATCCCTCTCACTACTGGAGAAGAAGTTCCGCTTCAAGTTGTCAATACCAACACTGGTACCTCTCTGAGCTTGGGGAGGGTGAATGATGATCTCGCATTAGTTCCACTAACAACGACCAACTTAGAAACATTTGATCAAGTCACCATGACTTCAGATGTGACGGATGGTGCTGTCTACAGTGTACCACTGCAAGAAACACCAACTCCTCCATTGACTACGGCAACGCCTTTTGCACGAACTGCCTCTGGTTACTTTGTCGACAACAACAATGGTCTATCGGACTCGTTTGCCTCCTCGATTGCTGACCTGTCAGGTCCACGTAAGCTGATGCATTGGCTTAAAGATACGTATTTTGTTTCTCCATAGAACTATCTGTGGCTTTTATTGACTATGCTAGCATTTTTTCTTTGGATTGGGTTTGTCATTACCTTTTTTCTGTTGATACATGGTCATGTTCTTCCTGAAAGATCAGCGGTTGAACAGGTGGAGGAGGAGTTGAAACCACATTTTTCATCACATAAGGTTCGAAGAGTCCTTTGTGAACATTTCTGCAGTGCCAATTCCAGATGGGATTGTGTGGGATAAAGTAATGTTTGATATATATGGTCTCACTGAAATATTTCAAATACTGTATGTGCTAAAGTTATCAATGAATGATGTAGCAATACCAGGCATTGTATCTGATGATTGGTATGTGAAGACAGTTGACTCAATGATGACAGAATTGCAATATTACACTGTCTATGAAAATGACTATGTTTACCAGTTAGAGACAATTATGGTGACATGTTTTACTATAATTGTTATGGGCACCACTTCATACACAAAGTAAGTAGTCCAAAAATTATATTTGACTATACGCAATGGGAACATGGCCCAACTCCCCTGCAAGGGAGTTCCAAAACTTATTTTGATAAATTCACGTATTTTTCTGGACACCACCAAAAGAATACTGAGTCATAATATTTAAGTTAACTCCGACAAAAGATAAACAAATGTTGCTGACCAACACGAAAATCATATATTCGGATTCCTTTGTTTCCCGATTATCAATTGAAGGTTATGAGTAAAAAATGTTGATTTGAAAAGTGTTTGGGGAACAAAAAATTGGCAGACCAAGGGTAGAGAAACATTGTTTAGAGCATGTCTCATTCCCGTTCAAATGATTTTTTTAAATGAAACAGTACAGCAGACCAGCTGCTTACGTTTAGCTACAATCAGAGAATTAAACATGCCCAGTATACCTGCCCCTGCAAAAATTAATAATTGTCAGAAATACATAAATGCCACCTTTAGTGAGCTTACTGAATGGGTCCAGAATGGTACATTTAACACTTCATTGACACGTCCAGGTGGGTGGTTATTGTGGCCAGTAGATACCAACAGGTGTCATCAACGTTTTGTCACCTCCTTGGGAGTTTCCGAACGAGTAGGTCAGACCCTTGCTATATATCACCAGAACATGCTGAAATAATTACGACATATAGTGTGGGAAATTTGTGCCCCCAATGGCTGAAATCATCCTCACTAGTTTCAGTTAAGACACATCTCACTCTCCTTTCTAATGACACTGACTTACAAGATTTTTTGTCAGGCCCGAAGACGCCACGTAGGAAGCGTTTCTTGTATGAAGTATACAATGAAATATGGAAGCTTCCTCAACAAGAGGCTGCAGCCCGGTTAAGGCAGATAGATCAGGAAAATTTGAAAAAAGCATTAGCTGTTGTGGATAATGGAATTCTCACCTTGTCCGACCGCATTCATACAATTAACAACATTATTTCTTCTGCTATAGACATTATACGATCTGATATGTTTTCTTTATATCATGGACAGAGTCAGACCAGGTCCATTATACAGTTGGGTTGGACGCTTCAGACATTGAAGGCGGGTCGCGTTCCGTGGCAGCACATCAGTGCCAGGGAAATATTTTTCTCTTTTAATTTGACGCAACAACAACAACTAATGGCTAAGAAGAAGGCAACTTATGTCATGCTTAACATTGAAAAGTTAGAAAGATTGCCTTTTACTGTGGCCGAGATTCCCTCAGCGGAGTGGTTGATACACAGGGTTATTAATCTGCCTATTTCAACATTACAATTCACTTCTTGTTTAAAACATGTTCCGGTAGGCAGATATGAGAAGCCAGGAGATAGTTACATCCATGAGGTGTGGGAGCTTCCCTTCTTGTACAAATGCCTCAATGGCATGAAAGAGGTTGTTCTTAGCGGCAGTGAATGTGAGACTTCAGTCAGCCATTCGATGATTTGTAAGCAGCTGTCCTTGCATGGGGCGTGTAATGCCTTGGTTGTAAACATGGCTTGCTACCTGAAGGGAGTTCCAGTCCCCTAGATTAAACGCACGTTCCAGGTGCTTTCAAACGGCAGCTACGTCCTCCTCAATAGTGAAGACTGTTGTGGCATGCGGGCCAGAATAGTTTACGTTGTTTCGGTCACTAAGGTGGTTACTTGCTGCGGGAACGAGTTGTTTCCCCCCAATAAAATTAGGGAGGTGGCAGATATTTGGCCTCACATTACTACTTCCAAGGTGAATTTTGACAAGTTAAGCAGACTGAAGGGTTTGTTCTTTCAGAAGCATGTGGCCCTTACATCTGCACGCAAGACCTACGCACTTCAGGTGGCAAGGTCATTGGCGGAAATACAGTCCCTGTTAAATACAAACTTTCCGAGCCACTTTGGTGAACTCGTGGGATGTATATTTAATGCTTCCAGCACGGCTGGATTAGCACATGTTTTCAAAGCTGCTGGTATTGGTTTTGTTCACACCTTCTCTTCCATATTCGGATTAATACCTTCGGCTATTCATTCAATTTTCGGAAGCATTTTTGGGGGATTTCCGATAACTTTGGCTTTATTAGCCGGCATTTTGTTGTTGCTGATGTTTTTCCGCAATGCCTGTTCCGCTGCAACAAGGACGAATGTGGGCGCTCCCATCAGCGCAGCTGTGTCGTCAACACATGAAACAGTACTTTGGAGCAACACTACTAGGACATTTGGAGTGTAACTGGTCTCTGTCATTCAGACCAGTTTTGGATTGTGTGCAGCCCGTGTTTTGGTGCCGTTGGTGCTCTTTTGAACATGCACTGAACGTTTGCCTCTCGCAGCAAAGCCCCCCAGTGGCTGATGCTGATCTGTTGATGTTCTCGATGAGGGCTCATTACCAGACATGCGTGCTGTGTTTGCTTAGAGAGGGTGATTATGAGATACCCTTCCTGGAGGAAGTTGATATTAACTCGTTTATAGGCACTGCACAGGATGCTGCCTTGGTTGACACTGGGGCTTTGGAACACACCTGCTCCTTGCTAGTCTTTGGTTGGGATCTTCCGGTTTTGTCATCTGCCGAAGTGGAGAATTTCCTGCTTTCCATGACCAATGCATAATTTGGACTTATCCTAAATTGACATTTTCTCTTGAATTCGGCTTTGCCCGCATTCTCATATGTTAAAAATTACAAATGACTATGCTTGTGTGTCTTTTTAACTTGTCGAAATTGGATAGGGCTTTACTTATATTTTAGCTTAGGGCATTTTTTGCTTTGGCTTAAACCATTTTTTACCGACAAGGGGAGGGTGTAGTGTAGCCATTTTTAATAGAGCTTCATGGGCGTTAGCTTAACGTATTAGGCCTCTGTGCACTTTGCCCTAGATACATTTTTATTCAACCTTGCACTGTTATTTTACAAAAAACAGTTTTACGGTCTTGTTTTTATTTCATTCTATCACACTGTTTAGCTTAGTTCACCACTGTGTTCTCAAACAATGCATTCTTGCTCACTCTGTGCTTCAGTCAAGGCTACAGTCTGGTACATTGCCGGTAAACGTGGTACAAGTTTAGTCTCTAGTGTTTGTAGAAAATACACATCCTTAAGTAGGGACATTTTCTCAGAACATCTGCGTGTTTGTTATAAAAACACTTTCTAGTCCTAGTACACGTCAGAGGGAGATTCCGACCAGGAAGCTACAACTAGATGCTGACTGCCTTGTTGCAGATGCTGATGCAGAATACAGGCCTCTGCTGAGGGTTGATGTCCTCCCGGGGGAACCTGAAAGGCAGGCTTAGAGCTTTACATGCTGTGCTCAGACTATAACTTAGAGAGAACCTAATCTAGTTACAATATGATAGCCTTATTCTTGTGCTTCACTCTCCTCGTTACTATTTTCATCCTACTGTGTTGTGTAGTTCTGGTTATTGCAGCTCACGCTTTGCTATCTTAAATACAGTCATTTTATTAAACCAATCTCTAAAACCTAAACTGCCTTTGTCATTTATATATGAGACCGCACTGTGTATGAGAGAACCGGTTGTGACCTGAGTGACCATGACTTCCCTGGGAAGTATTACGATGTCATGCGCTCGACTGCCCAATTGTCTCTTCCCTTTGGGAGAGATGAGGCACTGCTAGTTAGCCGGAGCAAAACCCGGATTTAGAGTGACAAGGTTCCTTCACCGTGGGTCAGACTTAGTCCCCCACACTGTGAACGATCTTGCAGCTCAAAATCCAGTAGTCTCATTAGGATAATGAGAGCCTACGCGACAGGTTCAAACAGGTCAACACGTGATAGGAAAAGCTTCTTAGGTGCAGTTGGAGGGGAGTTGGAGGCAGATCTTGGAGTGGAGGTTGAGGGAGTGCTCGTTCAGGTGTAGGTGTGCCAAACGTGGATGCAGGTGCCTGTATAGTATGCTTATGTGTTGTGGATGTGTGTGGTGTGGATGTCTGTAAGTGTTTGAGTGTTTTGGGAGGAGGGAGGGTGGACACAGTGGGAGAAGACAGGCTGCCAGTGTAGAAGGATGCTGTCTGGGTGTCTGCAGGTCTGGTGAGTGTGCTGCCAGTGTCTGTAAATGTAGTCGTGGTGAGTGCAGGTGTGGGGTCAGGGGTGGATGTTAGATGTGGTGACTGCAAGAATGGGGGCAGCAGCAGTGACTGAGGGTGCAGTGCGTGTCAGTGTGCATGGTGAGTTGACAGACAGGGTGGCGGGGTAGGTTGACACACTGGGGAAAGTGGATGTTGTTGTGTGTGCTTTTCTATGTTGGGTGTGTGCATTTCTGTGGTGGGAAGTGTGGTGCTTATGTTTTTCAGTGTGCTTCTTGTGTGTTGATCTGTGTGCATGGCTATCTGTATGTGTGCTTGGGATGGATGAAGGGAGTGGGATGCTGGAAGGGGTAGAGGTGGTGGGAGGGGGGCGGAAAGACCAGGGACACTGGCTGCCGTCAAAGAGGAGGACAGAGCCTGAAAATATCTCTGTAGGCCAGACATGGCACCATGAATACCAGGATGCTAGCTCCTGGCTGGCATTCAGGATGGTTGTCTTCCCTACAGAGATGGTTCTCAGGAGGTCAATAGCCCCCTCCGTGAGGCCAGCAGGGCTGACTGAGGCAGGGGATGAGGTGCCTGGGGCGAAGGAGACGCCCACCCTCCTGGGTGAGCGGGATCAGGCAACTCGGTGGGGGGCAACTGGGAGGGCGGTGATGGTATAGGGGGCGGCGGAAGATGGCAAAGAATGGATGGGCCCAGTAGGGTCCACCACCACCAGGGATCTGCCATCAGAGAAGGTATCAGAGTCACTACTTCCGGTGGTAGTTGCCTCCCCCATGGTACTCCCCTTGTCCTCCAACCCACTCATCCCCTTGGCATCAGTCGACTCTGCCTCCTTGGAACCGTGGGCTGCTGCATCCCCACTCGCCCATGCCTCTGCTCCCTCGCCAGATGATGCTAATGTAAGAGCACAGGGGTGGGGAAACAAAACAAGGGAGAACAATGTCAAATTCAGAACATAAGTACATTTTGGCTCCCACACACTCCCACCCAGGTCACGCACACCCCTCAGCACAAACAACATACATTATGAATGTGCCCCTGACTAGTGGGCATGACCCCAGAATACACCAAATAACTGTCATGAAACACGAACCTGATACACTGTGAAGTACACCCATGAGGGACCATGCCCAGCCAATGCACTTAGAAGTGCATAAGGCCACAATGAATACCAGATGACAGATAGGGGACACCTCAAAGGCCTATAGAGCCTGCCACAACCAGCTCTTACACCATCCCAAGGACTTGGAGGGGGCAGGACTGCAGGGACACACCTAAGTGCCTGGCACTACAATGCATACATCCCACAGCACCAAAATTAATCCATCAAAGTGGTATCACAACAGTGTTGCTACTCACCCCCTTGTGGCTGCTGTGCTGCCTTCAAGTGCCCATCCAGATCCGGATAGGCCACCGCCAGTATGGGACCATTAGGGGGGTCCGGGTCTGACAGGTAACCCTTCCTCACTGGGAGGCCTTCCCCAGCTGGGCCTCTCCAGTCTTCCTGACCCAGTGCCACAGGTCCTCCCACCACTTCCTGCTGTGGGTGCTCTGCCGGTTGTAGACCCCCAGGGTCCACACTTCCTTGGCGATGGCTTGCCACAGGCTTTTCTTTTGATGGGAGCTGACCTACATGGAGCACACAGAACAAAGAAACAGTATGTGTGCACCGTATACAAATGCCATGCCGCTCTGTATGGAGCCGCCATTGTTGACATGTATTTGTTCAACTTACAGGCAGAACATGCCAGACAAACAACGGCTGGGCAGTCACACATTGAACACACATGCATACAGGCATCCGCTTCAATCACACACATCTACGGATGACAGATGGCAACTCACCTGCTCCTCTGGTCACCCATACAACTTTGCACACAGGAGTAGGACCCCGTCCACCAGCTTCTCCAGCCCCTCCGCGGTGAAGGCCGGGACCCGTTCCCCTGTAACATGCTCCATCTCAGGGACCAGAGTCAGGACACAGCAGCACACGCAGTGGAGTACTACCCTTCATGAGAATCAGAAGTCAAGTGTCAAGGGTTTGTTAAAATGGCATAGGTACCGATCATGATTGGCCAAGGTACCCCATTGACAACCATGTAATCCAATGATCAGGTGCACGCCGGTGAACACCGCCTTCCGCCATGACGACTAACGCCAGCAGAATGAAGTCGCTTCCACTCTATCATAACTAAATGGCAGGAGGCTGCCATTTTGCTGCCACCACGTCTCCATAGCCTGGGCAGGGGCCTCATCCAGGGCCCCAATCTTTCTCCCCTTCTTCGCTTGCTGACATGATTCTATAATCGTCACATGTACCCATCTTTGGAAGTGTGTCCACATTGTGATGCCATTATGACAGAGTAACCTCAGCACACCTTTGCCTGATGGTGTACCTATTTCTTTCCGTTTGTGTGCGTGACCTACGTGACGCATTTTGAAAAGTACAGTGGCATCATGGGATGCAAGTGTATGCTGACATTCAGAATGTGTTCTTTCCTCCCCCATAGGTATAGACCCAGGTAGGTCTGTATACAGACTCCTCGTAGATCTGGACACTATGGAGGAATGTCACATCATTATCACCTTCAGACTCAATAGAGCTACAATCCATGACCTATGTGCATTAATGGATCCTGTTTTGAAACAGGCAAATTGGAATCAGCATGCCATCCCTACAACTGTGCAAGTGCTATCTGTGCTCCATTTCTTGGCTACTGGCTCATTTCAGGTGACACTGGGCATGGGTGCAGGGGTCTTACAGCCAATGTCCAGCCTCATCCTGTCCAAATTCCTGGATGCCTACGTTCAACATTTGCAAACTTATGTCCAGTTTCCCCAAATGGCTGAACTCCTCTCCATCTAATCTGGATTCTATGCCTCTGCTAATATCCCTCATGTGATAGGTGCCATTGATGGAACCCACGTAGCTCACATACCCCCAAGGGTGAATGAACAGGTGTATAGGAATCGTCAGAACTATCACTCCATGAATGTACAATTGGTGTGTACTGCTGATCAGTACATGTCACATGTCAATGCCAGGTTTCCTGGATCAGTCCATAATTCATTTGTCCTGAGAAGCAGCAGTGTGCCACACATGATGGAACAACTACAAGGGGACAGAGGTTGGCTCATCGGTGAGTGTGTATGACACTGGACTAGTACTTAGCTGACAGCCAGGCTGTATGCAAGTAAAGGCAGTTTGTTAAAGTCCTCTGTCACCCACTTTTGCAGGTGACTCTGGCTACCCCAACTTGCAATGGCTCCTGCCACCTGTGAGGAATCCCAGGATAGATGCAGAGAGGAATTATAATGAGGCCCATGGACGTACTAGGAGAGTGATTGAGCACACTATAGGTCTACTGAAGGCTAGATTCCGTTGTATCCATCTCTCTGGGGGATCCCTGTGCTATGTCCCTGACAAGGTGTGTAAGATAGTGGTGGTCTGCTGCATGCTGCACAACTTGGCTGTGAGTAAAGGTATATCACTTCTGGAAAAGAAGGGTGCTGTTAAACCAGCTCTGCAACCTCAGAAAGGGGATGAGAGCAACGGTGAGGAAGAAGAGGGGGAGGAGGGGGAAGATCTCAACTTCAGGACACAGCTAATCCGGCTATACTTCCGGTGACTCTAAGGTACTTTTCAATGATGCTGATGTCTTCACTGCATAGTTACAGTCTGACTCATGTGATAAGTACTGTGTTTTTTTTTTGTCAGTGACAATGCTCACTGATGACTGAAGTGGCATGTGCGAGGGAACCCAATATTAGGTACAGTGTGACATACTTCAGACACTACAGTGCGTTGGATCCCCTCCTGCAATAAAGGTGTGATTATGATAGTAACTGGCTAATGCATGCACAATCACAATTCATATCTCATA
Organism: Pleurodeles waltl; assembly: GCF_031143425.1. NCBI lineage: Eukaryota > Metazoa > Chordata > Amphibia > Caudata > Salamandridae > Pleurodeles > Pleurodeles waltl. The sequence goes on along the minus strand of NC_090442.1, from coordinate 827,813,822 downwards.
TTGACGAGGGACATATGATTTGAGTGCATAGGTGTATTTATTAAATGGCAATTTATACATAAGTGTTGGGACAGTGAAAGGGAGTGGGCACATGGTGAAAACAAATGCTCAGGTATATATGCTCAGCTGTTGGTAGCACTAGGTTTTGGTCCCTGTGGCCATTGGAAGATGGTGTGTGCATGTCAACAAGGTAGCTCATTGGCACACCAGGGAGACAGTTCAGGGCAGAGACACTTCCATGAGCTGGGCTTGGTCTTGGGTGGTGTTTCAGTGGCATATATGGGTCTGAGGGCATGTTTGTGAAGGTGCAGCTGGGCTGCAGGGATAGGGGTGCTGGTTTCATGTGTGTCCTCTGGCAGTGCCACCAGTCCAGTGGATGCTGCAGATATAGATGGCAGGGCAGTGTCACAGCTAGTGGTTGGAGCTTGAGGTGAGTGGAAGACTCAGGCTGGCTCTGGTACTGGTGCTGCAGCCGCCTGTAATGGAGGCCATGGTGGCATTGAGCTGTTTCCATTGCTCCATGGCCTCCTGGTGGTGTGCTATCTGCAACCACTGATTCTGCTCCACGGTGGCCAGGATCTGGCCCATCCTGTCCTGGGTATGGTAGTATGCTCCCAAGACCTCAGATATCATCTCATGGGCTGTTGCATCCATCATTTGGCCACCCCCTCGACCCCTGATGCCCTCCCACTGGCCCTAGCCCCCTGTGCCTGTGTCCTCTACACAGGTCTGGCAGTCCCACTTGCAGTTGGCCCTTCATCATCATGCCTATTGGTGGGTAGAGACTCTGGCATCTGTACATGTGGGCCGCCAGTCCGTGGCTGGGAGACACTGGTGTGGGGTCATTTGTCCAGAGCTCATGGCGGTGGCTGAGTGGTAGGCGTGTCAGTGGTATCCTGGGTGGGGCTACTGGAGGGTGACAGTCCAGGACTTTGTAATGGGCCAGGGAGCTCCTCTATTTCCAGACATCCCTCTGCACTCCCCTGAGTGGGGCTTTTGTCTTCAGATGGAGAGCTGGCACTCCTTGACCTCTCCGTCCGGGTGGCATGGGTGGTGGTGCCTGTGCGTGGGGGAATAGACAGGTGGGTGTCAGGTACTTTTTCTGCAATTGCTACACTACTCTGCACTATTTGATGCTTACATTCCCCTGTTGTGGCATGCAATCTCCCTTTGTGTACATTTTGTTGCATTTTATGTGGGGGTTGGAGGTGCATTGAGGGTGCTGTAGTGACACTGGGATTCCATGCATGGGTAGGTGACTGTGCACAGGGGACAGGATGGAGATCTGTTTGTGGGATTGTGGGCATGCAGGGAACTTGGATGTGGGCGTTGTGGACTGAGTAGCAGATGGGGTCCTGGTGGTAGTGAGGGGGTGGTACCTGCATTACAAGTGTGGTGAATATGAAGACATTTTAGTCGATTTACCTGAGTCCAGTTTTCCAGTGAGTCCGGTGAGACCCTCAGGGTGCAGGTTTGCCAGGACCTTCTCCTCACAGTTGGTGTATTCGGGGGAGTAGATGGGGGTCCACCACCAGTCTTCTATACGGCGATGGTGTGTCTGGATGCCATTGATCGAACCTTTCCGCACAGGTCATTCCATCTCTTCTGGATGTCATCCCTTGTGCGTGGAGGGTTTCCCACTGCGTTGACCTTGTTGACTATCCGCTGCCATAGCTCCATCTTCCTGGCCATGGGTGTCTGCTGCACGTGTGTCTCGAATAGTTGTGGCTTAACCCTGAGTATGTCGTCCACCATGGTCCTTACCTCCCTGTCAGTGAAGCAGGAGTGCTTAGGGGGTGCCATGGTGTGTGTTGTGGTTGGTGTGTTATAGGTGTATTGGTGAGGGTGCTGTTGTGTGGTTGTGTGTGTGGCTTGTGATGGTGTTTTGGGTATGTGTGGGTTTTGGTGGTGTATTTGTGTGTGTGACTTGTGTGATGTTGAGTTCAGTGTATGTGTGTTGTGTTGTTGATATCTGTTGTGCTATTGGTGTTGCAAAGGATTGTGGGGTGTGTATGTGAGTGTTTGATAGGGTTGTGGATGTGTGTCAGGAATGTGGGTTTCAAACTTGCCGATGTGTGCATTTGTTACTGGTGGCTCCCATTACTGGTCGTGGCAGTCCATCCCGCCAATGGTCGTTCGGCATTCACTGGCCGCCAAGCTGATTCGTGCATTATTATTTAGTGGGCGGAGGATTTGTCTGCATGGCGGTGTTGGGGTGAGGTGTACTGCCTTTCCGCCGTCGTTGGCCCTGGCGGTGGGTGGAGGTTGCAGGATTTTGTCTTTTTGGCATCATTATTCTGTGGTGCGCTGTCCACCGCCACTGGCGGTCTTCTGTTCACCGTCGGCACGGCGGTGATTACCGCCAAGTTCATAATGAGGGCCTGAATGTTGGGGCCTGTGGGGGGAGCCCCAGGGACTCCATGTCTCTTTGGTTCCTGTGCATGCACCCATTTCTGGGTGCAGTGCAAGCCGGCTTTGTTCCTGCCTAGTGGGAGCAGGATTTTTTTCTAGACCAGTTAGGCAGAAGCACTTTCTGTTTTTTCTGCCCTCAAGAGTGTGAGCAGGGAAGAAATGTGTGCTTCCACCTGAGGGAAGATGCAAAAATTATATTTTTTCACCAACCCATGGTATCATAGTATGGGAAACAATGTTCCCCCATTTCATTTGTTTGTCGTCCTAGGGCGTGGTGTCCCTGGGGCTTAATTAAAGCTTGGGGAGGTGACCACTTCTGCCTCCCATTAATTTTCATCTCTGCCCCGGCAATTGGCCTCAAGGAGACTTTCTCACCATATAAACCTAGTTTGCCCCTTGGGCAATGGTCTCCCTCAAGTTTTTTTTTATAATTTTGCCACTAATTTGCAGATCTACAGCAACTTTCTGGTACATTTTGAAAAAGGGCATATGTTTTTGAACTCCCCTAGGCCTAGAGTATCAGGGTATCCCTACCTTGCCCCTTAAATCAGTTTTTTTACCCCAGGGCTGGATGTAAATAGAAAGAAAGAGACAGTTTCCCTGCCTGCAAGAGTGCAGGTAGGTGAAAAATGTGTGCTTCCACCCTGCAGGATATACTTTTCAGGTCCCACCGGGTGGGAACACACATTTGTTTCCCTTCTTATGCTCTCACAGGCAGGAAACAGTACCTCTTGTGTCTACTGTAATTTGTCTTCTGTCCTTGATCAAATACTTCAATGTACATATATTATGTGTACCTCTATACGAGAAGGCATCTTCATTAAAAAAAATGCTACATATACAGTTAAAATCATGCCAGGGGAAAGAAATACCAGATATTGGTGGAACAGGCAAATAATCTCCTCATCAATATTCTATCCTCTTGAATTTTTTGTGTCAACGAAAATGATGCAATATAAACTATATATAGATATATTCACTGATAAAACAGTTAAACTGAGCTCTGGTGCAGACTCAACTGTGTAAAACCATTGAAGTTCACCAGTTATTTTTATGAATGCACGCAACATAACTCACAGTGTCTGCCATTTTGTTCTCCTGGTTTAGTGTATATTTGCCATTGGTAAATAGGTGTTCTGTGCATGGTGAATGCAGTGAGTTATAATGTGCTTTTTTTAAAACAAAACTCCCAAAGCAGGAGCTATATTCAAGCAAACAATAACAATGCACCTTATTTGAAGAGGGTTACTCAGTTTGCAGAAGGATTAGTGCTTTATTTTCCTGCTTTAGATAGCATGCTGTCTACAGTGCTCTTAATCAGGAGCATTGGAAAAGCATTTTTCATAGGATGGGTCTTTTGATGTCCAGTAGTTGGTAGCCTTGTGGTGAACAGGCTGTCAGCAGATAACTCCTTACAGCAGAGACAGCTGAGGCTCCAGTATTGGAAACATGGTCATTTCCCAGCTATTCTCCGAGGCAGGATGTAGGAAGCTAGCTTGGTGTGTGGTGAGCACCTATGGAGTTATCACCTTATACCAGGTCTGTGTATCCCCTATTAGTGAGGAGTAGACAGTGTCTCGGAAGCCAGGGTTCTCTAGAGTAGCTGTGGATGAGCAGCCAAGACTTATCCAGGAAACATGCAAAGCTTCTGCAATACCACTACAGTTACACAGCATTTACGCACATGAAAGAACCACACCGTGTTACAAAAACAAAGGTACTTTATTATGGTAACACAAATACTAAAATACTGTATAGGCAATACTCCACTAGGAGTAAACACTCTATTATATATACATTAAAAGTCAGTGATTAGTCTAGACAGCAATAGCAAACAGTAAAACAATAGAAAATAGTGAAGGCCCAAGCAGGAGACCAAACCATATACTAAGTAAGTGGAACGTGAAAGGCAGTCTCCCACCCAAGGAAGTGGAATCTGAAGAGGGTAGCTGGAGGAACTAGGAACCTCAAAAGGTAAGTACTGGGGTTCCCCCCTAGCGACTATGAGAGAGGAGTTAAGTACCTGTTTTTTCCCAAACCCACAGGAGAACTTTGGAAAAGGACTGTGCAGACACAGGCAAGACTAGAAGAAACCAAAGGTGGATCCTGACAGAAGAAGACCTGCAAAAGAAGGGACTCAGTCCAGTTCAAGTTGGAGTGTCCGACTGTGGCATTGTCCACTACCCACCCTTCTGTGGATGCAGAACCTGGTCGAAGGTGGATGCAGCAGTGCAGCACAGGGGCAGAAGAGTAGTTCTAAAAGTGATGCAATTGACGTCCCACATCGGCGGTCGTGATGCAGTCAGTCAGTGGTGCTGGAGAACCACTCCAAGCCTTGGCAAATGCAAGAGTCGAAGAAGAGGTTTTTGCAAGGCTGAAGAGGACAAGGAAGGCCCAGGGGACTCCACCCAAGGAGTGAAGTCCAAGGTGACCCTCAGCAGCTGGGAGAGTCACAAGAAGAGGAGGCAGCCCCCACAGGCTACCCACAGCCAGCTGGCACAGGAGTAGCAGTGAGGCCCACTCAGCACACCTGGAGAGGAGTCCCACGTCACTGAAGCAGCAGGGAGGAGACTGTGCTTTGCAGGGAAGACTGCTGGAAGTCAGGGCTGCACAGAGCCTGAAGATTCCATGGAGGAGGAACAACCAAGCCTTGGTAGCTGCAAGCATTGCAGTGCACAGAGGTACTGTCCTCCAAGGAGAGGCAAGGGCTTACTGTCTCCCAGGTTGGATAGCTGATAGAGAGGACCAAGGGGACCACTTCAGACCACCACCAGTGTTGCAGGATCCACGCAGTCCTAGAGGAGAGAAGGTCCACGCAGTCGGACATCATTGCAGTTGGTGCCTGCGGATGCAGGGGAGTGTCTCCTTCATTCCAAGGGAGATTCCTTCTTGCTTCTTGGGCAGGCTGAAGACTTGTTGCCCTCAGAGAATGCAGATAAATGTTGCAGTTGCTAGAAGTAGCCAGAGAAACAATGTTGCAGAGCTGAGTGGTCACTGGAGCTGCAGATTGTTGGTTTCTGGAGGGTCCAGTTTCAGTTCCGGTGGCCAGAAGATTAAGTCAATGATGCAGAGGTGTCCTGCTGGAATTTTGCATGTCGAATCTGAAGACCCACCAGGGAGGGAGACCATAAGTAGCTCAGGGAGGGGGGTTGGTCACCTAGCTGGGTGACCACATTTTCTGAGGGGGATGTGACATCACCTGCCTGACCTGGCCACTCAGATGCTTCCAGGGGCCTCAGCCCACCATGGATTCAAGATGGCAGAATCAAGTGGCCACCTGGAGGAGTTCTGTGCACTACCCCTGTGGTGATGATGGACAGGGGAGTGGTTACTCCCTTTTCCATTGTCCAGTTTCACACCAGAGCTGGGACCGGGGGTCCCTCGACTGATGCAAACTGTTTTATGCAAGTAGGGCACCAAACGTGCCCTTCAAAGCATACCGGTGGCTTGGGGAGGCCACCCCTCCCAAGCCATGTAACACCTATATCCAAAGGGAGAGGGTGTTGCCTCCCTCTCCCAAAGGAAATCCTATCTTCCGCCTTCCTCTGCCTGAGCTGGTCAAGCAGAAGGAGGGCAGAAACCTGTCTGTGGGGTTGGAGCAGCGGGCCGCCCAGAAAAAACAGAAGACTGGTAGGAGCAATGCTAGGGGTCCTTTAAGGAGATCCCTGACTGCATAGAATCATACAACCAATACTGGCAACAGTATTGGGGTGTGGTTCTGACATGTTTGATACCAAACATGCCAAGGGCTGGAGTTACCATTTGGAGCTGGACACAATACATGGGCCTGCCATAGGGGTGACTTACAGTGACGTGGTGCTGTGACCTGTAGCGAAATGATGCATGCACCTTTTCATTTAGGCTGCAATGGCAGGCCTGCAGACAAATTTTGCATGGGTTCCCATGGGTGGCACCATACATGCTGCAGCCCATGGGGAATCTCCAGTGCCATGTACAATGGACTTATATGGGGGCACCAGTATGCAGATTGTGGGGTGTGATAAGTCCTAAACAACCAAATTTAGAGGGAGAGAACACAGTCACTGGGGTCCTAGTTAGCAAGATCCCAGTGAACACAGACAAAACACACTGACAGCAGGTAAAACGTGGGTGAAACAATGCCAAAAAGAGGGTACTTTGCTACATAGGAGATCATCAGTTTTGGTGGGACAGAAAACTACCCGTTTGCGGCAGTTCTCCCATTACATCAAATCATAAATTAAGTCTTTCTGTCTACTTACCGATGCTCCTAGTTGAGCAGGCTATAACCCTCGAGACTAGTAAAATGTGTCTTTACATACCTGCATATTCTTTTGTCTTCATGTGTAGGAACTAAGATTAAGTTACACATTTTTAAGTGCATGCTGAATTGACAATTGTCCTCAGCCAGATGTGAGCAGAAAGAGAATCTATGAACCTCTTCTTCTGGGACTCAAGCTCATGGTGGTCAATTAGCGCTTGGCATGGATAGCAGCTTTTACACCTGAATTGCATTTTGAATCTCCTGGGACTGTATTTTCTATCCCTGGCCAAAAAAGGGTGATAAAGGAGCTGGACGTCCAGTAGCCCCTCCAAGGCAAATAGTTTCTTGAGAGGTTAAAGTGAGGATAAAGGGACAACCATCTGAACTCACTGTTGGGAGAAAGTGTTATACAATACACCGCATACTCCAAGTCTTACTTCTATAAATCAGCGTCCACAACAGGCTGTGTAATACACCTCCCTGATCCCCGCCTCTTTCCAACTATAGTTAATTTTAAAAAACCTTTTTGTTTCAGCGGATAAATGGCCCCATGCCCTGTATTTTATCTGCCCACATTTTCCTGGCAACAAGTGGCGAACCATTTTACGACATTTTGCAAGTTACAAATGTTACAAACAGAAATAAAATAGAAAAAGAGCATCAGCATTGAACTCCCTGTTTAGGCTTCATGAGTCAGCCTAAGGTTTAATACATGTGTGCAGTAGAACGTATGACTGCTAGTGGTTGTCATATGCCCTGGGTACAATAATCCACCCCCTAGAGTTGCCGATTCTGGCTGTTTTTAGTTCATATCACAAGTTTTATTTCTAAAACTCACTGGCACATTTCCTCTTTCATTTGTAAGTTAACAATTTTGCACCAGTGTGGTTCTTAGCTGTCTGGCAGCAGATGCTCCAGTTCCTACATCTCACATTTTCCTGTCGCTGCGTGGATTAAATAGACTTTTTTAACTTTGCTCGTGTCACTACCTCCTTGAGCCCCGGAATGATAATTTAACACTACATTTAACCTCCTGGTTTTATTATTCTTTGGTGCTGTTTGTGACAAATGCTCCTAGAGAATAGTAGAATGATGAAAGATGAGAGGCATTCATCCAAGGATTTCAATAAATCAAGTATCAAACCAAATCTAGCTGAACACTTCACAAGACCAAGCGCAATACTAATGCAGCCCGGATCCAAAAAAGTATTTCAGTGAAAGAACAATTCATCCGCTAACCCTTTCACTGCCGGGATGTTTGCGCATTTCTGTGATGGGACCTTTTCTAAAATATCAGTAGTAGGTTGTTCAAGCAAATCTGCCTCTTTGGTCACTTAGTGCACCCATACAAAAAAATGATTTTGTCACATTCATGGCTATGTACTGCTACAAGCCCTACATCAATATCTTCTTGCAGCCTGAAGATGAAATGAGAAAAGTGGAGATATTTCCATTTTTTTAACAAACATGCTTCATGTATTGCTGCATTTCTCAAATGGAAAAATAATTCTGGGACGCTAATGATGAAAATGTAGCCATGAATGTCTAAAGTCCAGCAATACCAAATGAGTGTGGATTTATCCAGGAAATGCAGCCTGCATTATCAATTATGTAATAACAGAGGAGATCGTGAAATTGTTGCAGATTCTCTTTTTATGGTGTAATGTTTATTTGATGACAGTTATCAAACTCAGGACTATATGAAGAGTATGAAACATGTATTTTCTAATTATGAACTACATAGGGAAACTATTTGTGCAATCCAGACCTTCTTTGCCCTGACTGGCTGGCCAGTAGAACACTGAACATGGTGTTTACTCAAATGTTAGCATTTTTCCCGAAAAGATGGCAGTCCCATCCTGCCTCACATACCCAAAAACAAATCCGTTCCAAGACTGTACCTCCAGCTCTGTTTCTCTGGGTCTCCCGAGCACTTGGTTACTAGACATATATGGGTTTTCTATGGCTTCAGACAAGCGAAAAGCTGGATGAGGGCATTTTATCAAATTTAGAAAGCAGCCGCAAGCAAAATGTTGGTTTAGGGTATCTTTAATTGTGTCACAGATACCATCCATGGTTTGACTTGTATGGAAAGATACCATTAACATATGTGTAACATCTATGCACCCCAAGGTGTTTTAGTCCTGAGTACTAGACCTCTCTTACCCTGACCGGCTCACTGGGAGATCACACTGAACCTGGGGGTTGTCAGATTTTTAATTTTATTTTTCAAAACATGGTCATTTTATTCAATTTACTTTGAGAAGGAACATATTCTTCACAAAAAGTGACCCCCGCTTTGTTCCTCTGGATTGCCTCAGCATGGGCGTACCAGACTTTTATGGGGTTTTTCTGAGTTCAGGGTGTCCACAGGGGATAAACTGGCTGCAGTGTAATTTGGAAAGCAGTTACAAGAAAAATACTGGTTTACTGTACCTGTATTTTGGTCGCTGGTGTCACCCCTAGACTTTATGGCAACATACAGCAAGTGTATAATTTTGATATCTATTCATCATAGGGTTTCTACTGCTGGGTGCCCAGTTGGCCTTGCGTGAGTGGCTTGCCAGTACAATTCAGTGGAACAATATATTTCTAATATTGTTAACATATTTTTCTAAGATCATATTTGTTCCTTAAACATGGTAGTTTCCTTCAGCCTTCGTCTCACAGGTATCCCTCCTAAGGCTTTCCCAAAATATATGTTCCCCTTGGTCGTCTGAGTGTAGATTTTAAGACAAGGGTGAGTTTTCAATTAATTTGATCAGGGATCCACACTCTAGACAGCAGTGCAACAGCGTCATCCTCTAGCTTTGAGATCTGGGTTCCTACTTCCCACATTCATACAGCAAAGTCTGAGCAAGTTTTAGCTACTTTGCGAAAAGCAGCCTTCATTTTGTGGCAAGCTACTTGTGTTCTGCGGCTTTCAACCCTTGTCGCCTCCCGGTGCTCTATGACTCTCTGGTATATAGTTTCCAGGGAAATCTCCCCCATGGTGGTGGCGGTATCCTCTAATACTTTTGGGCACTCGAGGATAGGGATTGAAGAATATTGCCCGTGCAGATCCTTTGGTGCCATGGATGCCTGCTTGAAGCTGTCTGAGCGCAACTGCAAACCTTTCCTCCTCTTCCTGACGGTGGCTGTTACAATGCCTTCAAAATTGCCAGCCCGAGGGACTTCATCTTCCTCAGGGGTAGTTATATCAGAACCAGCCTGTGTCCAAGGGGTCTTCCCCACCTGGCTCCCCCTCGTCACGGTCATCATCGTGGTCCAACTGGACTGGCCTCAGAAAGAAATGAACTTGTCCCCCAGCTCACCATCAAGTCCTGATTTGAGGCCGGCTTCAACTTTGCTTCAACTATGCTGAAGGTTGATGGCCCTTTTTGCCAGAGCTCAGAGAGGTCAACAAATGGTCCACTCCAGGGGCCTGAACCGGGACTTCATTAGGAGAAACTGGGACAGTTGCAAAACTGAACTGCAATTTGTGAACATGTTTCCACTCTGTGACTACATTGCTTACTTAAAGCAATAGATTTCTTCATAATTCATCAACCATGCAAGGCCATATAATGGTGTATCTGCTGTAGATAGTATGTATTATATGTACTTCATATTTCAGAAATGCTCACTAAACAACCTACACTTGCAATTTAGGAGATAATATAAGAATGTAACAGTACTTTAAGGCTCTCATTTTGAGTCTGGCGGTCCTTCGTGGCGGTCTTCCCACCACTGGGCAGGCGTTAAAGACCACCATATTATGACTTCAGCAGTGTGGCTGAAGCCAAACTGCCGAAACGCTGCCCGTACCGCCAGGGCGGTGTGACTGCTGGACCAGAGATGAGCACCTCAGACATACGCATTCACTCGCATGCATGCACTCAGACATACGCATTCACTCGTATGCATGTACTCAGACATACACCCTTTCCTCCTGCCTTCACACAAAATATATGCACTCACACACACACACAACGTCCCATCCCACCTTCGGCATACACGCACTTACACACACACACAGACCCCCCCCCCCCCGCATTCATACACACACACAGACACCAGTCATATTTACACAACACCACCTCCCCACCCCCTTCGGGCAATCAACTTACCTGCTTTGGCGAGGTGGTCGCCAGGGAGGGGATGGGTCCCTGCGCTTGCCACCGCCAACACCGCACCGCCGTGCAGGAAACCGCTGCATCTTATTATGGGTCCTAATACGGCAGGCGGAATCCTGTTGGCATTGTGGTGCTGGCAGTGGAAACCACCACTATTACGAAATCGGCAAGGCTGGCAGTGTCGGATTTCTGCCCGAAATCGGGTAGGAATCGGCACAACATCGTAATATGCCGGTCTTCAGACCACCAGCACTGGTGATCTTTTGGCGCATGCAGCGTCGGCAGTCTTCCGAAAAGACCGCTGAGGTCGAAATGAGCACCTATCTTTAGAAAATGTGTGTTTAAATGTTAACTTTGTGTCATCACACTCAGTCCATCCTGCATTGTTTCTTAAATATAAGGTGTAATGACCACCAGATGTGTGTTCTTCATGGTGGAAAATGATTGCTGAACAAGTAAAAGTGCACCCAGCAATTGGAATCTGAGTAGCTGTGAAATCAGTTATTATGGTTTGAATCTTTTGAAATCTGTAGGACTTCTTTGTATCATAACACATAAATACATATTGAGCATAGTTAATACCTCAATTGACACAAGTTAACATCCACAGTTTGTACACCAGTTAGAGTGCACAGCTTGATATATCAATTTGTTAAATGATATAGATTTACAGTCAGGGGTAGGAAGATATAGAAATCTTTCAGATTCTGAGACTGTTGAAAAAGCATGTTGTCATTGAAAACATTCAGTGTCTCAATCGTAGCTTGTTGCAAAAAGATGAGGATGAGGGAAAGTTTCATTTGCCAGTATTTCAAGAATAGACATACATAATTCCTGGGCATCAAGTCGCTCGCTAATGAGAAACAAACAGTTCTTCTGCCAATATCGACTATATCTCTGACACCACTTGCAGAATGACCCAATTATATGCTGTACTGAAGTCCTGAATACAAATTACTTACAGTTTTACAAAATGGCTTATCTGTGTTTTCTGAAACGGAAGGCTTGATTTAGAGTTTGGCAGACAGGTTACTCCATCACAAACGTGACGGATATTCCATCCATCGTATTACGATGCGCATAGGATATAATAATATTAATAATAATAATAATAATAATAATAATAATAATAATAATAAAAGAACCTCAGAAGCGTGATAGTTACTTTGAAAGAAGTGTCCCAGGGATGCATAGTCAGAAACTCCCAAGGGAGCTTTACAATAAGCTAAAATAACTAACAGCCTATTTAAAAAGTCATGCTTTCCAATGTTTACAGAACAAGGCCTCTGTCTCAAATTGCCTAAGGCAGAGAGGAAAAGAGTTCCACAACTTGGGTGGCAAAAAACTGATGGAGCTGCCCCCCAATGCAAACCTTCTTAACTCTTAGAAATGTGAGCCAACAGGGTCCCACAGGATCTGAGACACCTCACTGGAGACTAAATCCTAATAAGCGGGTGCAAATAACTGGCCCCTGTCTTCCTAAAGGCTCTGTAGCAATAACAGAGAGCTTTAAGGGAAAGAAGTTTCTTGATCGGGAGCCAGTCCAGTCTGCTCAAAGCTGACCTCAAAGAGGCCTGCTTAGAAAAATTTAGCAAAAGCAGAGCAGCAGAATTCTGCACACGCTGGAGTCTCGTCAGCTGACACTTCAAGACTCCCAAATAGAGGATCTTAGAATAATCAAACTGGGAAATAAAAATAGCTTGAATCACCATTTTTTGGATTGACTCAGGCAAAGGTGAATGATGTTCTTCAGGGATTTAAGAATCTCAAAGCATTTGCCTGCCAATGCCGTGATTTGACTGTCAAAGCTAAGGTTTTTGTCAAACCAAATGTCTAGGTTTTTAACCCTATGCTTTGATGAAGGAAGAGGGTCTAAGGTAGACGGCCACCAAGTGGGAGACCGGTTTGACGGCTGCTTGCCCAAAATAAGGATCTCAGTCTTGCCCACATTTAATTTTAGGCAATTGAGGTCCTTCCATTGGGCTACCTCTGACAAACAGTGAAAGGTTGAAAAGAGTAGGACTCAAAGAAGAGCCCTGCGGCACCCCAGCTGCAGTGACAGAACCAGAGAACCTAAAAAGAGAGTCCCTGCAAGAAAGAAGCAAACCACTGCAATGTCCTAGGGCCAATATCGCAGTTTCACAACCTCTCTAGAAGTAGGTTGTGGGATACAGTGACGAAACCTGCATTCAGGTCTAATAGAAACAACGCTACACAATCACCCTGATCCAGAATCTGTTGCATGGACTAAGAGTGGAGTAGAAGAGCTGAATCAGTACTGTAATGAGGACGAAACCCAGACTGAGTTCTGTGGATAAATTCTTAGCTTCAGTAAACATTGAGAGCTGTTGATTAACACATTTTTCTGCCACTTTTGACAGACAAGGGAGCAGTGAGATAGGCCTATAATTCTCTGCTTTAGTGGGATCAACAGAAGGAATTTTTCCACAGTGGCACCACAGTAGCATGCTTCCACTTTGCTGGAACGTGAGATGTAGTAAGAGGGTTATTTATGAGCTCTCTAAACACTGGAAGAAGTTCATCCTTAACTTGCTCCAGATAGCAGGAGCAGCTAGGTCTGAAGGAGACAGAAAGATAGATTGTAACTTGTCAAGGTCCAAAAGTTTATACTGTAAAGGTCTGTCAGAGTCCGGAAATGGCTCGAACCATGCTTCAGGACATGCATTATTTCTGGGGGCTTCTGGGAAGGAGGAATAAATGGACGCTACTTTGTCCAGCAAGAAATTAGTGAAGGCATTACACCTTTCCTCCGAGGGAAGTGGGAAGACCCTGTCCAACGAGGTTGAGTTTTGAGCAAGCTCAATTTTATTGACATTGAACTCCAGTCACACCTGCCTGATGCACATATTATAAATATTTTCTGCTGAGCGATAAATGTCCTAGCTGGCTGCCATTAAGTCTTTTTGCCAGACATGCTCACAGCGATTACAACTCTTTGTGAGTGTTTCTAGCTCCTCTAATCAAGGGACAGGGCTAGACAGAGATGTGCACAGGGTGACCAAAAAAAGAACTGCCAAATGATCTGACCATAGAAGGAGCCCAGGTGGCTCAATGACTACACTACAGTGGTGAAAAATGGGATCCAATATGTGCCCTCCCCTATGTGTTGGCAAAAAGACTAATTGTAATAGCTGAAATCTTCCAAGTATGCTCCTAACCAGCTACCATAAGACAGGGTGCATTGTCAAAATCAAGGTTGAGGTCACCTACCATAGTAAAATTAGAATAGGGTAGGACCAAAGGTGGCAGAGCATCAGCCCAATATGCAATAAAACCAGATACCCTGGCAGACAATTAATTAGAATGCCATAAAGAGAATAATTACTGGAGCAGGACATAGCGAAGGGTGCTGCCTCACTGCCATCTGGAGTAATTTCAGCAAGAGTGCACAAACAACTGCTTAAACATAATGGCAATACCGCCGCCCCTTTGACCTTTCCTGTATAACTTGACGATTGCATACCCACGTGGAATAGCTAACTAAATGTTTGACTCTGAGCTTTCTGTAAGCCAGGTTTCAGTTGGAAAAGCTGCACATGGTCCCTGGTCAGAAATGAACTCAAACAGTACATGCTTGTATTTCACCAAAGAGAGACAATTAAGAGAAATAAAAACAGCCATCAAAGGAGCCATTGAGGGCCCAGTCAAGCTATTACTGGAGCTCCTAAACAGAGTCACAAACCCACAAGAATCACATTTCAAGACTGAATAAGTCACGACCAGCACCTTTTGACAAGCCCGAGGGACCGAGATAACCAAGCTCCTAAGCTCTACAGATGAGTATTGTCTTGAATCAAGCACCTCACAACCAGGGGTCCTGGCCCCTGGTGCCTTCTAGGTCTTCATGGATGCAGACAGGCTTGGCTTCGGCACCCCTTCGGCATGCCAGTGGTGCACCCGCTGCGTGCAGTTGCTATGCAGGTGCTCTGCCAAACTCATTTATGGGTTCCAAGCTCTAAAAGGCTCTGCCCACCTCACGGCTGAATAGAAAGGATCCAACCAACCAGCATGTGCCCTGTTTCTTCAATGTGGTGGGAAACACAATCTTAATATAGGGAGCGGGATATCCGTCACATTTGTGATGAAGTAACCCCATCTGCCAAACTCTAAATCAGGTGCTAAGTCTTTAACTAAAGGTAATTATAATAGCAAATTAATAATAACATTAATATAGCAATTAATACCATTACTGTTATTAAACTGAAAGCCTTTTTATTTCATTACAGTGTTCCTTCTTCTTTCTTTTACATGGCTGAACATTTTGTAAAGCATCATCAGTTCTGAAACTTTCTTTTGTTTTCATATATATTTTATGTTTACAGACTACTGGATATTCTCCAAGTCAAGAAGCATATATTTGTGTTACATGATTGTACTCACATACACAAAAAGGGTCTGCATTAATTTTGGTGTCATTCACATATATAATATGTAATTCTTGCAAAAAATTTTGATGGGACAAAGCATAATAAGCAATGCCCTCTTTCACAAACAGTTGAACCAATGTTAATTAATGCCTAATCCAAGCTTAAACCTTGTGATTTGTTGTATTGTCATAGCAGAAGCTAAATATAAAGGAAATTATTCCTTCAAATATATGTATTTGATGTATGAAATCTTGCAGTTGATCTTACAAAGTTTCTGGGGTCCTTAATATTCGCAATAACAATTTCTATTTCCTCCCGACTTTTAAATTGTGTACATTTTACTACATGTCTCATTGTTCTATTCACAACTCCTTGCTCTACATTTAAATTGTGTCATACAATTACACAACTATTTTTACACATAAATAGCTCTTTTCTAATCGGACTGTTCCTGACTCTGATTTCTCCATCTGTAATAATTTTGTAGATAATGTTTTAGTTATAGGGACATTTGCTCCATGGCTTACAAATTAATCCTTGCAAGGTAAATGTAAAATATCTTTGTTTTTCCATTTCTATCATTTCCATATTTAAATCATTGCATTCTTTTAGGGTACACTGATGTATTGATTGTAAAAGAAGTGAATGCATAACTTCATCACCAAGTTTCAAATTTTGGAATACAGTTAATATCCTTCTTCTCTGAAGTTTCTTTTTGGCAGTGTCTGAAACAATCTTTAGCCTAATATCTTTTAAAATCTTCCCATTTTCTTTGTCATCTGCTTGTCTCATATTTTGTGTCAGTTCACTATACGAGAAATTTAACTAGATGTTAACATTACCGATACCATCTAAGCATTTTCTTATTTCTTTAGCTGTCATAGTTTTAAAAATAGGGTCTCTTTTAACAGGAATCAGTTGAAGTAGATTGGCAAAAACAATAACATGTTTTCCACCAAACCGATTATTATCTTCTGTCTTGAGTATTTCTGTCATACTTAGGTAAACAAGAGTGGCATTAAGTTGGATGCAATCAAAAATTGCAGCTGTTTCAGAACTCTATGAAGTTCTTGAGAAGTATCACTAATTAGTTTTAAATATGCAAGTTTATTATTTTGCTCCACTGATAGTAAAAGTAGTCAATGTAATGTTATTCCTTTACTATTATGTGCAGATAATCCAGTTGGAGCTGTAACTGCACAAGAAAAGATTGAATTGGTAAATTGTTGAAAGTAAGCTGTTTTCACTTCTGTAAGGAAATAGTTACCTGTACCAGCTTGACTTGATATATATTTTAATGAGGCTCATATTTGGAGTGTGTACAGGAACCATGTTCATATTGTAGTCCATGAGCAATCCTTCCTTTAATTTCCTCAAATATTGCACATTGATCACAATTTAATTGTGATAACATGTACTGAAAGTTTTCTCCTTCCTTATGCCTTTCTGCCAGCACACCTTCTACCTCCCCCATAGTAATTGTTCCTTCATTGATAATATTTAGGGTGCCAAGTGGGTCTGCACCACTTCTATTAGACACTTTATTTGTACTTCCAGTATCACATAAAATTTCCTATTGGATATTTTCCTTCTATTATTTCTTGCTCTAACATCTCTACATAAATCTTAAACTTTGGTATTGTGATATTCAGTTTGTAGTCATAAAAAGCTTCCAAGTTCCAATCAATTCTTCCTCTTTTCCTCATGGTTTAAAAAGCTGTTACAGCACCAAGAAATAAACTTCTTTGTTTGATGAAATATCATATGCAACTTTGCGATGATTGATGAGTGTAGGTTTTGAATGACGTATTAAGCAACTGTTTGTTCTCTGTACGTGCACTTTTTCAATATTAACATCCTCAACAACATTATTTATGTAAGTATAAAACTGAGCATTTTCATATAGAGACAACCTTTCCAATAAAAGGCTTCTGTTAGCATAGTATGTGTCTAATACATTTGTTTTCACAATGTCCCTGTTTTCAGGATCAAAGTGAGTAAGATATTAAATTTTGGGCAAACATTTTAAAACTCTTCTTCACAATGAGGCTAATCCTAAACTAAGCCATGTAATGGCACTGGAATTAGCAATTTAACTGGAAGATCTTAAGTAGTTACACGCCTCATAACTGCTAACCTCTCCATGAAATAATATTTAAAGGCTAAATCTAAATATCCTTTTTGTTAAAGGTTGTTCAGCAGAAATGTTTTCTCATACTTCCTTCACATCACGTTTATCAGCTTTAGTAATATATGAAGTTGCACACTGGGCAACAGAAGTTGAATTGTCAGTAACAAATTGGATATCAATGTCTCTATCCCACATTTGTATTACTCCAGGGTTGTAATCATTAATCCGCTGTGATGCGTGTCCTATTTTTAAATTGTATGTGTTTTTGTGGGATTTTCTTTTGAAAACACATCTAACAGAAGACAAAATATTATTGCCTCTTTCTTTTTTTAAATTGGCCTTGGAAATCCAAAGTGACATTTAGTATATACTTTTGATCTGTTGAAAAATTTTCTTCTATAGTATTTTCCACATGTGTTACTTTGAAATTTTAGTACGTGGTCAAACAATTCTTTGTTTTTCTTTATTTGGGATTTTCTGAGTAACATATTGTTCTATAAACTGTAAACCAAAATCTCTAGAGTTGTATACAAATTTTAGGACAGTCTTTATCCATAACAGCATATGAATATGAGGTACATACATTTTCTAGATCTAAAGAACATAATTGTCCTGGTGTTTTCGTAGCCACATCTTGCAAATTAGTGTTAGCCTGTAGTAGGAAAGTGTATAAGTCATCCGATAGGTATTCGGCACAGCTTAAAGTGAAGAGAAAAGTAGGTGGTTCCAAATTTATTTACATACACTTACGTTCTCTGTCTTCTGAACCAGTGTCCATTTGTACCTCTTTGACATGTCATGATATAAATGTAGTTATATTCCAGGTTCTCATCATTACTTTCAATTTATGTAAAAATGTTTAGATGTTATGCTATTCAGCCCTGTTCCAGTTCACATGAAATGGGCAACAGCATAAGAGGTAACAGATGATAAACTTTCATATATCAAAGAGACTCTACATGGTATGTTTGGCCTAAAACTTGAGTCCTGAGGTTATAGTCTTGTACAACAATATTTCAATGCAGGAATTGGAATCAGATGATCATCGTCTTGACTTCCTTTTCTAGCTGGGACTGAAACTGGATAACATAAAGCCTCTAAAGTTTTTCCCAACTAATAATAGGATTCTTGTAGCTTCTCTCATTTGATAGAGTTTCAAGGCATTACTCATGAAATCTTTAGAAGGCAATGGTGTATTCTGTGGTGCTCATATATTTCTTCTGAATGCTTATCAATATTTGTTAACATCTGCCCTACATTTGTGTCCTCTGGGCGTTCTAGGTCATTGGTGTCAAGGAAATCCTTAACTTGGAAGATATTGTAGTGTATGTTATTCTGTAACATGTACGAAATAGCATCTTTTTTTGAGATGCTTATCAACACGACACATTTTTTAATCTTTTGTAGGAACTCCATCAACTAACACAACTAAAGGTTTTTCTAATTTCCACTTGTGGTGGTGGCAACATCTGTGGCCACCCCAACAACAGGTACAGCCGCCACCCCCCGCACCAGCACCGCCCTCCCAGCAGCCCCTCAGCGTTTGTTCCGTGCCCACACACCCAGGAAGGTGGGCATCTCCTTCGCCCCAGGCACCTCAGGCCCTGCCCCAGTCACCCCTGCTGCCCTCAGTGAGGAGGTCATTGACCTCCTGAGGACGCTCACTGTTGGGCAGTCTACCATTTTGAATGCCATCCAGGGTGTAGAAAGGGAAGTGCACCAGAGCAATGCATACCTGGAGGGCATTCATTCTGGTCAGGCGGCCCTTCAGCAATCGTTGCAGACTCTGGCCTCAGCACTGATGGCAGCCATTGTCCCTGTGTCTAGACTCCCCCCTCCAACTTCCTCCACCCATTCCCTATCACCTGTACCTCTGCCTATCCCAGGGACACCATCAGACCAGCCTGCACACACCTCAACACCCAAGGGGGGCTCAGCCAGACATAAGCACCACACATCCCACAGGCAGTCACACAAGCATCATACCCATGCAGACATAGCAACAGCCACTGCCTCCACTGTGCCCCCCTCCTCCACGTCTCCCTCCTCCCTCCCTGTCACCTCTACATTCACACCTGCATGCACACCATCTTCAGCCACTACGTCCCTCAGCAGCACAGACACCAGAACACCCCGCACACGTGCAGTCACCACCCCCACTGCCATTTACACGTCCCCTGTGTCCTCTCCCAGTGTGTCTGTGACGCCCCCTCCCAACATACACAAACGCAGGCAGCCACCCACCCAACAGCCATCCACCTCACGACAGCCTCCAGCCCAAGCACCAGCACCCAAAACCACAAAACTTACACCTCCTACAACCACTACATCTTCCTCCACTCCCATAACCACTACACTTACCCATCCCACTGCTCCCAAAAAGTTCTTCCTGTCGAAACTCAACCTATTCCCACCAACTCCCCCACCCCGTCCATGTCATATAACTCGATTGAGCACCTCAGCCCCCACAAAACCGGGCTCTGCCATCAAGGTCTGCCAGGGACAGTGGAGTGCCCCACCCACCAGGGCAGCCAGTTTGGTCCGGAGCCAAGGCACGGCCAGCCCACCCCCGGAGAAACACCCGAAGATAGGCAGTGGCCGGCGGGAGAGGCAGATGACATCAGGCACCAAAACCCCGACCAGGCCTCCGCCAGGGAGTGTGGAGACAGCTGCCACACCGGGCAAGGTGGTGAAGGGCCACAGGCGAACTGGGAAGGCTGTGAAGGGCAGCACGGCCGACACCACCGCCATCAGCCCAGCTGCCCAGGAGAGGCCCACCAGCCCCATCCCATGTGGGCAGGACCCCACCAACAGGCCCGGCCCAGCTGCCCAAGAGGACACCGCAAGCCACAAGTCAGGTGGGAAATGAGTCTCATGCACCGCTGAACTGGGCACTCCAACTCAAGCACCGCTGAACTGGGCCCTTCATCTCAAGCACCGCTGAACCGGGCACCGCCGTCTCAAGCACCGCTGAACTGGGCTCTCCATCTCAAGCACCGCTGAACTGGGCACTCCATCTCAAGCACTGCTGAACTGGGCCCTTCATCTCAAGCACCGCTGAACTGGGCACTCCATCTCAAGCACCGCTGAACTGGGCCCTTCATCTCAAGCACCGCTGAACCGGGCACCGCCGTCTCATGCACCGCTGAACTGGGCACTCCAACTCAAGCACCGCTGAACTGGGCCCTTCATCTCAAGCACCGCTGAACCGGGCACCGCCGTCTCAAGCACCCCTGAACTGGGCTCTCCATCTCAAGCACCGCTGAACTGGGCCCTTCATCTCAAGCACCGCTGAACTGGGCACTCCATCTCAAGCACCGCTGAACTGGGCCCTTCATCTCAAGCACCGCTGAACCGGGCACTGCCGTCTCATGCACCGCTGACCCGGGCACCGCCGTCTCAAGCACCGCTGGCCCATGAGCGGCAGGGGCTGGGCCGCATCTGTGTTGGGCAGGCCTGCATGAAGCACTCTGGGCACCAGGCCCCCTCCAGAAGCAGTGGAGACATGCATCCACTACCTCTGTCCTGCACAGGATGAAGCACTCTAGGCAGCAGGCCCCCTCCAGAACCAGTGGAAGAAGGCATCCACTACTTCTGTCCTGCACAGGATGAAGCAGTCTGGGCACCAGGCCCCCTCCAGAACCAGTGGAGACTGTCATCGACTTGAGAGACTGTGGCTTTGCACTCCCCAGGATTGAACAGTGGGCAGACCACCCACTGTATAGACTTGTGAGACTGTGGCTTTGCACTCCCCAGGATTGATCAGTGGGCAGACCACCCACTGTATAGACTTGTGAGACTGTGGCTTTGCACTCCCCAGGATTGATCAGTGGGCAAACCACCCACTGTATAGACTTGTGAGACTGTGGCTTTACACTCCCCAGGATTGAGCAGTGGGCAGCCCACCCACTGTATAGACTTGTGAGACTGTGGCTTTGCACTCCCCAGGATTGAGCAGTGGGCAGCCCACCCACTGTATAGACTTGTGAGACTGTGGCTTTGCACTCCCCAGGATTGAGCAGTGGGCAGCCCACCCACTGTATAGACTTGTGAGACTGTGGCTTTGCTCTCCCCAGGATTGAGCAGTGGGCAGCTCACCCACTGTATAGGCTTGTGAGACTGTGGCTTTGCACTCCCCAGGATTGAACAGTGGGCATGGAGGCCCCTGGTGGATCTGGCGTCGTGCACTCATCCGGCTGAGGTGCTCCCCCTTCCCTTCCCCCTGAGGTGCCTGTAGTTTTGCCATCTGATGCCCCTGCAGTGTTCTCTCCATTGGATTCAGGTATCCTGTGTGGGCTTTGCCCATGTGATTTGGCCCGAGTGGTCCACGGACAATGTCTGCCACAATGCTCGGACTTGTACATTACAGTATTTATTATTGTGTTTTGGTGTAAATATTTAAATAGGTAGTTTTTTGATATATGCAAATGTTTCAAACTAATTCCTTTTGTCTTTGCGTTCTTCCGGGGGGTTTGAGGGGTGTAACTGTGATGTTTTGCTATGCATTGATGTGTGTGTTGTAGTGGGTGAGGGTGGGGGTGGGTGTGTTGCGTATGTGTGTCCCCGTAATTTTTTGCCTCCCCTGTGTCGTAGGTGCAGTACTCACCGTTGTCTTCTGCGCCGGCTTCATACTCCTGGTACAGGAGCAGGAATACTATCGCTGGGAGTATGTGAAGTTCCGGTTCCATGCTGTCCTGGCTCCTCATGGGGTGTATTGAGGTGAGCATTTTCCCTTTGGTATAGCGGTTTCCGCCGTGTTTTTATCTGCGGTGCTACCGCCCCGGAAAAGGTGGCGGATTGGTGGGTTGTGATACTGTGGGCTGTACATTGACTCCCGCCTGTCTGTTGCCAGTGCGCTGTTTGTTGGTTCCGCCGTGGCGGTCGGTGTGTTAAAGTGGCGGCCTCTGTTGGCGGTTAGCGCCACGGTCAGAATGCCATTTTTTTTGCCGCCAGCCTATTGGCGGTTTAGCCGCTGCTTTCACGCCGACCGCCAGGGTTGGAATGACCACCTTTATTTGGAAATGTCTGCAATGGTTTCAGGAAACGCCTAAATATCCCAAATAAACTGTGTGAAGCCCATAATTGTATGATCTACTATAGTTTCTGTGTGTAACATATTTGTAGAGACATGATCTTCACAGTCACCACCAAAGTATTTTGATTCAATATAGTTTGTAATCAATAGGGTCCTCTCGACATTACAGTGTAATAAAGCATCATTAATTACCTCCAATTGTATTGCATGGACTTTCACTGAATATAAAGTGTATACAGGTTTTCGGACAGTGAAATGATGTATTGAAGGGATTTCAATGTAATGAAAAGTGGAATTAAACTCATCAGTTTTAAGGCAGCTTAACCTATGCCCTTCCATAAGATTACTAAATGGGCAGTTGTCTAAGGTTTGCAAAGTTTTAGTTTTGCTGTGTAAATGTTTTTTTACTTAAAAGAGGTAATAAAGTGGGAGTATTCCCGTACAATTTGTTGTCACTTTGCATTTAGAGGTGCAATTCCATTGGTAACCAGGATGTTTACTTCTTTTTTCCTGAACATCCTGCTGTAAGTGCTGTATACCACTGGTCATTTTGTTTTCTATGCAATCAACAGATTCAAGCAGAACTTCATAGCAAATTAATTCACTGTTTACAGGTAGAAGCAATTTAGAATATGTATGGTGACTTTCTTTTTAAATGTGTGGTTCACCACTGGACGTATGTCTCCACCAGCCTCCAAATATGTTTGAGAAATTGAAGTAATTCAATTTCCTTTTGCCTAAATTAGATATTTTAAAACTTAAAATTAAGTGTTAGGGGGTCATTCCAACCCTGGCGGTCGGTGTTAAAGCGGCGGCCAACCCGCCAACAGGCAGGCGGTAAACAAAAATGGAATTTTGACCCTGGCGGGAACCGCCAACAGAGACTTTAACACTCCGACCGCCACGGCGGGACAAACAAACAGCGCGGCGGTCACCGCCAACAGACAGGCGGGAGCCAATGTACCGCCCACCCTATCACAACCCACCAATCCGCCACCTTTTCCGGGGCGGTAGCCCCGCTGATAAAAACACGGCGGAAACAGACATTATGAACGGAAAACGCTCACCTCTACACACTCCACGAGGAATCTGGACAGCATGGAACCCGAACTACACATCCTACCAGCTATTGTCTTCCTGCTCCTCTACCAGGAGCACGAACGCCGGCGCAGAAGACACCGGTGAGTACTGCACCTACGACACAGGGGAGGGGGGAGGCAAAAAATTACGGGCACACACATACGCGACACACCCACCCTCACCCACAACTACATACACATCAATGCAGAGCAACAACTCAGAGTGACACCCCCGAACCCCCCTGAAGAATGCAAAGACAAAATAAAATGTTCATGAATCTTGAAGTATATTGAACGGCTAGGTTAAAAAATATATCCAACATCTATAACTATATATACAAATGTAAATTGTCCTGTGCAAATTGGGTATCAGCCATTGTTCGTGGGCCAATGGGCCTAAACACATGGGCAAAGCCCACACACGATACCCGAATCCATTGGAGAGAACACTGCAGGGGCATCAGATAGCAAAACTACAGGCACCTCAGGGGGAAGGGAAGGGGGGGCACCTCAGCCAGATGAGACTTGAAAGGCCCAGCGGAGCGGTGCTTGACTTGAAGGGCCCAGCGGAGCGGTGCAGAGACGGCGGTGCCCAGCGGAGCGGTGCTTGACTTGAAGGGCCCAGCGGAGCGGTGCTTGACTTTAAGGGCCCAGCGGAGCGATGCTTGACTTGAAGGGCCCAGCGGAGCGGTGCTTGACTTGAAGGGCCCTGTTCAGCGGTTATTGAGACGGCGGTGCCCTGTTCAGCGGTGCTTGACTTGAAGGGCCCTGTTCAGCGGTGCTTGACATGTGTCTCCAGGGCACCAGATCCGGCCATGACATGGATCTCACTCGCCACCCGACATGTGGCTGCCGTGCCCTTCGTGCACATCTGTCTTCTCGCTTGCGGGGTCCTCCTGTGCTGCCATCCCGGGCCCGTGGGTGTCCTCCTTCACCCCTGGAATGGGGCTGGTGGGGCCCTCCTGGGCAGCTCGCCTGCTGCCGGACTTGTCGGGCGTGCTGCCCTTGCCACCCTTCCCTGCTCCTCTGTGGCCCTTTCCTCCCTTTGTCGGTGTGCCAGGTGGCACCCCACTTCCTGATGGTGCCAGGGTAGTGCCCTTGGAGCCTGCTGTCTCTGGCCTCTCGAGCTGGTCACTGGCTTTTTTGGCTTTCTTTCCAGGGGGTGGGCTGGCTGTATCTTTACTGCTAGCCGAAGTAGCTGGCCTTGAAGGTGTTGGACTCCAAAATCCTTGGACTATTGTCCTTGTAGGTCCAGGTTTTGTGGTGGCTGAGGTGCTGGTTGGAGTCTTATGAGATGGAGGGGGTGGGTCAGGTGATGGAAAGAGGTTAATATTGGACAGGAAAAACTTTTTGGGAGCAGTGGGAAGGGTAGGTGTAGTGGGTATGGGAGTGGAATAAGAGGATGTGGTTGTAGGTGAGTCAAGTCTGGTGTCTTTGGGTGCAGGTGCTTGTGCTGGAGGCTGTTGTGAGGTGGATGGCTGTTGGGTGGGTGGCTGCCTGCGTTTGTGTGGTTTGGAAGAGGGGGTGACAGACACACTGGGAGAGGACACAGGGGACGTGTAAATGAGGGGGTGGTGACTGCACGTGTGCGGAGTGTTCTGGTGGGTGTGCTGGTGATGGACGTAGTGGCTGATGATGTTGTGCATGCAAGTGTGAGTGGAGACATCACAAGGAGGGAGGAGGGAGACGAGGAGGAGGGGGACACAGAGGAGGCAGTGGCTGTTGGAATGTCTGCATGTGGCTGTTGCTTGGGTGAATGCTTGTGTGATGTGTGGTGCTTATGTCTGGATGAGCTTCCCTTGGGTGTTGAGGTGTGTGCAGGCTGGTCTGTAGGTGTGTCTGGGATAGGCAGAGGTACAGGGGAGTGGGACTGGGTTGAGGAAGTTGGAGGAGGGAGGCAGGAGACAGGGACAATGGCTGCCGTCAGTGCTGAGGCCAGAGCGTTGAACGATCGCTGATGGGCAGCCTGACCCGAATGAATGCCCTCCAGGTATGCATTACTCCGGTGCACCTCCCTTTCTACACCCTGGATGGCATTCAAAAGGGTAGACTGCCCAACAATGAGCGTCCTCAGGAGGTCAATGACCTCCTCACTGAGGGTAGCAGGGGTAACTGGGGCAGGGCCTGAGGTGCCTGGGGCGAAGGAGATGCCCACCTTCCTGGGTGAGCGGGCACGGGGCGAAGGCTGAGGGGCTGCTGGGAGGGTGGAGCTGGTGCGCTGGGTGGCGGCTGTACCTGTTGTTGCGGTGGGCAAGGATGTTGCCGCCATCACAAGGGAGCTCCCTTCCGAGGACGTGTCTGTGTCGCTGGTGTCACCACGTGTCCCCGTTGTGGAGCTCCCCTCGCCCTCCGTCTCACTGGTGAACTCCGAGTCGGTTGCATGGCCCTCCATGGCCATGTGAGATGCAGCTCCCTCGTGCTCCGATGCCACTTCTCCTCCGCCTGATGATGCTAATGCACACATGAACTGGAAGACCACCAAAAAAAGGGGGGGGAGAAAGAAAGACATGTTGAGTGCATGCATTGGCGACACAGTTGGCGGAGAGGACAGACACAGAAGCCCCCTGCACTACGCCGCGCACTTGGGGTACACTACTCAATCCGTGGGACATGGCCTACAAGCCTATGGACGACTAATCCACACATAGGTGACACAGTGCCATGATTAGCTGTATTAGGCAACCTACAGAGTTGGGGGGCGGGGGCACAGGGCCATACCTAATGGAGGGGCCTAGCCTACGGAAATCGCCCTGGCCTAGGGTTAGCCACAGCCCTCCTCCCCCACCCAGACACCTCCACTGCGCGCAAAGTCAGCAGAATGTATTTGTACTCACCCCCTTGTGTCTACTGTGATGTCCTCACGCGCCCATCCAAATCGGGGTTAGGCCACCGCCAGGATCCGGGACATCAGGGGGGTCAATTGACGAGTGCCACCCCTCCTACGTTGGGAGGCCATCCCCATCAGAGCCTCTGCGGTCTTCCTGCTCCCGCGGCGGATGTCCTCCCACCTCTTGTGGCAGTGGGTGCCCCGTCTATTGTGGACCCCCAGGGTCCGGACGTCCTTGGCGATGGTACGCCAAGTGTCGATTTTCTGATGGGCGCTGACCTATGTGACATGTACACGGGGAGAAAAATAAACAATCATTTTCTGCATGCTCGATGTGAGTTGCCCCCCATCCCCACCCTTGCCATGTGGCACATGCTCTCATCTGTCGTTTGATGCATGCTTCATTCGCTCCCCTACCCACCATCGTTCATTCACCCCACTCAACCCAGGCATTGGCCACAAAGCATGGTCCCAGTGTACTTACCTGTTGGTCTGGAGGACCGTAGAGTAGTGCATACTGGGGGAGGACCCCATCCACGAGTTTCTCCAATTCTTCAGAAGTGAAGGCAAAGGCCCTTTCCCCAGTCGCAGCAGCCATTATCTCTTCCAGACCGAGGTCACAGCAGCACTTGCAGTATAGGTCCTCTCCTGTGGATGATCAGGTATCGAGTGATTAAGCAGTTAGAAAATGGCGGTCACGCCCGCGGCGGTGCGTACCGCGGCGGTGCGTACCGCGACTGCGGCGCACATCGTCATTGGCTCCTGAGACCCATAGGGTTCAATGTTAACCAATGAGGCTTTGCGCCGCGGTCTTCGACCGCCTCCCGCCACGGTGTGCCACGCCAGCGCATTGACCTCACATCCCACTGTCGCACTTCACAGGTCAGGCAGCTGCCATTTCAAGGGCCCACATGGCTTAAAATCTACTGCATCACACATACCTAGGCCTTGCATCAACACTCATACAAGCCATTCAATGCATTGAGAATCGTGTATTGTGCAAGCTGTGGGAACGTACCTGTGGGTTGATTGACTCTGTGCTCCATGTTGTCCTTCCTAGGCACCGTCCGCTGGGACTTGCGAGGAGATGGAGGAATCTTCCCGTGTACAGACCGCTGGTGGACCTGTCGACAATGGAAGAAAGACATGTCATACTGACATACAGGCTTGACAGAGCCACTATACAGGAACTGTGTGCCCAACTGGAGCCAGACCTGATGTCACCCATCCGCCAACCCACAGGGATTCCCCCTCTAGTGCAGGTTCAGTCAGTACTCCATTTCTTGGCAAGTGGGTCATTCCAAACTACAGTGGCCATTTCATCAGGGATGTCACAGCCTATGTTTTCCAAGGTGTTGTCCAGAGTGTTGTCTGCCCTGTTGAAATACATGCGGAGCTACATTGTTTTCCCTGAGGTGGGCGATTTGGCTACGGTGAAGGGTGATTTCTATGCGCTTGGACATATTCCCAACATCATTGGTGCAATTGATGGGACACATGTTGCTTTGGTCCCCCCCCAGCACGAGTGAACAGGTGTACAGGAACAGAAAAAGTTATCATTCCATGAATGTCCAGGTGGTCTGTTTGGCTGACCAGTACATCTCCCATGTAAATGCCAAGTTCCCTGGGTCAGTGCATGACGCGTACATCATGCGAAATAGCAGCATCCCTTACCTGATGGAACTACTTCAGAGACACCGTGTGTGGCTAATTGGTGACTCTGGTTACCCTAACCTGTCATGGCTACTGACCCCAGTGAGGAATCCCAGGACAAGGGCAGAGGAACAGTACAATGAGGCCCATGGGCGTACTAGGAGGGTGATCGAGCGGACCTTCGGCCTCCTGAAGGCCTGGTTTAGGTGCCTCCATATGACAGGTGGATCCCTAATGTACTCACCAAAGAAGGTGTGCCATATCATCGTGGCCTGCTGTATGCTTCACAACCTGGCTTTGAGCCGCCAGGTGCCTTTCCTGCAGGAGGATGGTCCAGATGGTGGTGTTGTGGCAGCTGTGGAGCCTGCGGAGAGTGAAGAGGAGGAAGACGAAGAGGACGACACAGACAACAGGGACAGAGTAATACAGCAGTATTTTCAATAACATACAGGTAAGAATCAACACCGGAATTTACATTTACTTAAAGTCTCCTGCCTCTCTACTGTCTGAGTTTCCACCCAGTGTATGTTCACTGAGTTGTGTCTTTCCCTTCCAATTTCAGAGATGTGGGCCCCACTCCGTGACCTCTGCTTTGTTTCCCCATGGACTACAGCTGTGTGACAGTGGTATGTTGTCATCACAATGTAACTGGACATTTTGGCACGGTTCTGTGTAATACATTTGTTCAAAAATACAGGCAGACTCCAGAATATTTTTGTGCAATAAGTGTGTTTATTAAAGTGTAAAATTTTGGAAAATGGTTGCAATTCGGTGATGGGTGATGGTGGAGGAATGTCCATGGCAGAGTCCAGATTTTCAGTCTCACAGGTGCATTGTCCATATGCCTGTGGAAGGTGGAGCAGGGGCAGTTTAAGGTTGGACAGGGTGACAATGTGAGACAGTGGGATGACAATCAGGGGGTATCCTTTCCTGGCGGGGGTCTTGGCATCCTACTCTGTCTTCTTCCTAGATCTCAGGCACCGCTTGCGGGGTGGTTCTCCTTCTGCAGGGGGTGGGGTTCTGGTGGCCTGTTCTTGTGTCGGGGCCTCCTGTCCACTAGCGCCGGCGGAGGTGGTAGCCTGTTCTTGGTCCATGCTAGTGACAGGGGCCCTTTGTGGTGCCACATGGTCCCGCAATGTGCTGTCAATCTGATTGAGAGCCAGAACGATCGTGCCCATTGCGGAACTGATGATTCTGAGTTCTTCCCTGAACCCCATAAACTGTTCCTCCTGCAGTACCTGGATCTCCTGGAACCTGGCCAGGACCGTCACCATCGTCTCCTGGGAGCGGTGGTATGCTACCATGATGGAGGAGAGGGCCTCGTGGAGAGTGGGTTCCCTGGGCCTGTCCCCCCACTGTCGCACAGCAGCCCTCCCAGTTCCCCTGTTTCCCTGGGCCTCTGTCCCCTGGACCGTGTGCCCACTACCACTGCCCCCAGGTCCCTGTTGTTGTTGGGGTGGTGGGTTAACCTGGGTGCCCTGTAGTGGTGGACCCACCACTGATTGACGTGTCCTGGAGACAGAGGCATGGGCCCGCTGGGTGGGTGCTGTGCTGGTGTTCCCAGAGGGGGGTAGGTCTGCTGTGGCCTGTGGCTGTCTGAGGGGAACCGACTGTCCCGAGGTCCCCGATGGGCCGGGCTGGTCATCTGGGTCCAGGGAGACAGAGCTGCTGTCATCACTGTGGGTCTCTTCTGGGGGTGGAATGGACATTTCTGGACCCTCCTGTGCGGTGTCGTGGTGTTCGGGTCCTGCAGGGGTATAAGAGGATAGTTATTGCTTCTGTGTGTGCCATAGTGTGCAATGGGTGGGTGCCCGTGTACCCCAGTGCTGGCATTCCCTTGTGGGGGCTGTTGTGACGGTGGTTTGGGGGGGATGGGTATGTGCAGTGGGCATGCTTAGGTGATGGGTGTCCATGGTTTGTGGTCGCATGCAGGGCTTGGTGTTGGGATGGGTGGGTTGTGATGGTGAGACATTAGCAAGGAGGATGTGTAATGAGGGTGGAGGGAGAGGGCGGGGGCATGATTTGGCATGCCGGTGGGTGGGGGGGATGAAGTAGTTGAGATTCGACTTACCAGAGTCCATTCCTCCGCCTACTCCTGCGAGGCCCTCAGGATGCAGGATCGCCAAGACCTGTTCCTCCCATGTTGTAAATTCTGGTGGTTGAGGTGGGGGTCCGCCGCCAGTCCGCTGCACCGCGATGTTGTGCCTTGATACCATGGAACGCACCTTCCCCCGTAGGTCGTTCCACCGCTTCCTGATGTTGTCCCGATTTCGTGGATGCTGTCCCACAGCGTTGACCCTGTCCACTATTCTTTGCCATAGCTCCATCTTCCTGGCAATGGTGGTGTGCTGCACCTGTGCCCCGAAGAGCTGGGGCTCTACCCAAACTATTTCCTCCACCATGACCCTGAGTTTAGCGTCTGAAAACCTGGGGTGTCTTTGGGGTGCCATGGGGTGGTGTGGATGAGGTGTGGGGTGGCGTTTGTGGTGATGAGTGTAGTGCGTGTGGTGGTGTGTGGTGTTTTGTGCGTGTATGTTGTGTGGGTGATGGTGTTGTGTGCCTCTGTGTGGTGGGATTGTCTATTCTGTGCTCTCTCTCTGGCCTTCGTCAATAATTTTGGGTCGTAGGGGTTTGTGGGTGATGTGGGTGTATATTTTATATTGTGTTGGGTGTGTGGGAGTGGTGTTAGTATGTGTATCAGGTGTGTGTGTTTCAAAATGATCAATGTGGCAGTGTTTTGGAGCTGTGTGTGTATTTTGACCGTGGCGGTGTGTACCGCCAATAGAATACCGCGGTTGAAAGACCGCCGCGTGGATTCGTGGGTCGGAATGGAATGGGCGTATTTCTGTTGGCGTGACGGTGGAGGTTTGGTCATCGCCAGTTTTTCGCTGCCCGTTGGTGTGGCGGACTTTTGTGGATGTCGGGTTTTTGGCGGTTTGCCTGTTGCGGGTCAGAATGACCGTGGCGGTTTCCCGCTGCAGCGGCGGTGTTATGGCGGTCTTCTGACCGGCGGTAAGCGCCTTTTACCACCGAGGTCAGAATGACCCCCTTAGTGTTTTGATAAGGTTCATTGCTAAAATAATTTCCTTTTCACTGCAAAACCTTTCTCCACAGTTAACTGTACAAATAGTTTATATTTCAATTTAGCAGTATGGTGTTTAAAAAAAGGATATGTTTGTACTAAATTTCCAAGTACCCTGCCCTGTTTTTAAACTGTTCAGAGACAATATTTCTAATAGGCTCCCTTTTTGTACAACTATACAAGAAAGAAAAAATTATCTTTTACTTTTAATATGCAATTTCTTTATAAATAGTTGCATGTTTGAGATCAATATTTACATCCACAAGCATATTCTGAGAAGAACCTCGTTTTTTTACTTTGCAAACATTTAAGATTACTCTTAACATTCTCTTTTTTACATCACCCACTTTGTCCTGTGGAAGGTATGGCTTCCTATTCTCTCCTACATTCTCATTTGTTTCAGGTAATGTTTTAAAGACATTGTGGTAACTTTGACTGTACCTGAACCACAAATAAGGAACAAAAGAAAGAGTGCTGTTACCAACAAGTACCATGAAGTACAATATAAAGATTATGGGCCTGATTACAACTTTGGAGGAGGTGTTAATCCGTCCCAAATGTGACGGATATACCACCAGCCGTGTTACGAGTTCCATAGAATATAATGGACATGTAATACGGCTGGTGGTAAATCCGTCACTTTACCGTCACTTTTGGGACGGATTAACACCTCCTCCAAAGTTGTAATCAGGCCCTTAATGTACATGTAATATTGGTTTAATAATAAGTATAATGTTAGTGTCTTCTAATTTACCTTAGATACAAATAAACAGTGTTATTATTACCCCAGCCATGGAACACTTTAAGACAAATATGTGTATCTTTGCTTCTGTTGAAGTACAGCTGCAATACCTCTACACAGCACCATAGTACTATTGAGTTATGTTGACTGCCTACTGGTAAATATTATGCAATAGGTACTAGTGTTACGTCCAAGTGTTACTTATAACAAACCATATCAATGGATACTTTTCTCATGTGACTAAAGTTAGAGTTTTAGGATAATGTTTGACTAGCCACAAAGTACATCAGAAATGATTAGTGTGGTACATTTGTAATACTCTACTCTGTTGGTGAATATCGTCATATGACCTTCATTTCAACGGAAATAGAGGTATGCACGCTATAATATGTTAAACATTAACAGTCTAGTCTATTTTAGAAATGAATGGGCTTCAGTTGTACTGTTTGGCCAATATTTGCACCCCAATGTTATATTGAACCAATCAGCATACTTCGTCCAGAAGTACAATATATTACAAACAAGATCATTGGGCAATGCCGTAGCTTATTTCACAGAGCTTTTAGTATAATTCATGGACTAACTGCTTCTTGAGGGTATGTGGTGGTGGTAAAATGGTTTGTGTACACAATTATAGTTTCTGGGCTGTAAACTATGCCAAAAAGAGAGGAATAGAACATAATTTAGGTGTACCAAATGTTGGAATCATATGGGTGGGGAAAAGAGGTTTAAGGTGGAATAATATCCTATTTTAACGCTTAGTAATTGTGAGCATCTCCATGTTATGATTATTGTGAAGGCAATGATATTGGTCACCTCCATTATGAAAAGATCACAACATATCCTCTATGTATCACCTCAACATTATGCTTTCAAATAGTTCCCTTCATGCTGATGGTGTTCATTTCACAACAACTGGCAAATATATTTTCATTAATAACATGCATTAATAATGTGCACCAACTCTTACTACAACGTGCCTGTATTGAAAATGATCAGTTATGATAATGGGCTGTTTCTAAGAGTGAAACTAACAGGAACATAAATATATACCAATAAGAATGAGTTTGTTTGTTAAAATCACTTTTACGGTACTGGGGTACTCTATAGAATCCCACGCAGCCGTACCATGGTACTCCATAAATAAATAAAAAACATAATACTTTTTACTGTACATAAGATATCTTTCACAACCTCTTTACAATTACAAGGCTAAACCATTTATTAACACTCGGTTTTATTATGTATTCCAAAACACAGTAAAAGAGCTGTATAAAACAACATGGCTGTCATGAGTTTTTTTAGATTTCCTCATTAGCCAATCACATTATCCCTTGTCATCACTATGTCCCAAGGTTGTACAGGAGTACAACAGCGGCCTCAGACACAGCTAAAAAATACCTTACAATTTAAGATTTACCTAATTTATTTGCCTAAAGCACCAGAAATAATCATCTGCATCCCCTGCTGCCAAATATTACACAAATTCAGCAGTTTTTTTCTCTCTGTAACATACAAAAGTCTATGGACATTGCATTGGCTTTAAAGCTTGTTTTGGGACCCACATTTTTTCTTTGCACCTCCTTGACCAAATGTCACAAAACTTTCAGTATTCCCAAGAAGAAATGGGGCCAGCAGGTCTCACATTTCAAACACAGTCGTCAAACTGGAGCAAAGTTATAAAGGGACAAAAATAAAAAAATATATATATACACACACACACACACACACATATATATATAAATGTACACACACACATAAATATATATATATATATATATATATATATAGACATTTGGCCGGGACAGCATGTGTGAGTTGTTTGTTTTTTGGCACTCTATTGCTTTACTCGTTTTGTATATGATTTTCTAAAGTGCCATTTCATTCATGAACTTTCTTTAAATAAATAGAGCCAACGATCATTTATTGCACTTATTTTGCAATTGTGTTCATTTTTCACTCAGCCCGAGCTTTTGGATATTGTGCGGCTTGTTGGTGCCCCATTAGACGGCACCGCGTTTTTGATTAATTATATATATATATATATACATATATATATATATATATATATATATACATATATATATATATCTCCAAACCAAACAATTGTAAAGCAATTGTAAATCTGTAGCACTCCAGGGGAGTTGATCCTTTTATTAATTATGTAATACAAGACCAAATCCAACACCAACCAACAGGTCTTGTTCACAGTTTAAAAAAGAAAAGGGGCCACCGTAGGGACATCCTGACCCCTTTGCTCTGGTGCTGAAGTCCAAGAGGGAACCCTCCCAGGGTAAAAAAGCACTTAAATTTTTTTTTTTACTGCAAAATGTCAACGGGTTTGTGAATATTCTGCGCTTGATTTTATAAAGCCCTTATGTGGACCAGCTCCAAAGAGCATGTTGAAAATAAAGGAGGGGTGCACAGGGCCCCCCTCTTAGGGCTTACTAGCTTAATTTACATTGAATGCTGGTCCCCATATCTCAGGTACCACCAGCTCCCCGGGGCAAAATGCTTTCATTGAAATTGGGGAGTTCTGGGGAACCCCCATGCCCCGGGGACCACCAACTCTCAAAAGGCTGTTTTGATTATATTTCAGGGACTGCCAGTTCCCAGGGTCACACATTTAATTACATGTGCACCCCCCCACAGCCCTAGGAACCACCACCTCACTGGGAAAAACATTTATTTACATACAAGGGGCTGCGTGCCACCCCCGCAGCCCTGGGGACTGCCACCTCACCGGTGCAAATATTGAATTATATGTGCGGCCACATGCCCCCCCACCACTGCCCTGGAGACCACCACCTCCTCATGGCAAAATTGAAACAATGAAGGGGTTCCGTTGTGGACCCCTGCTCCCGGGGACCACAACCTCCTCAGGGCAAATACTATGCTGGTGGGGCCCCCCTTGAAGAACAATGGATGACCCTGGGGACTGCCAGATCCTTCCATGTCCTGGGATGCCCACCCTTGGGACTTGGCAGGATCTTTCACTGCTCCTGCCAAGTCAGAGCAAAAACTCTACTTGCAGCAAAAAAGAGCAGTCTAACAGCTCTCACTTGCTGCAAGCCGAGGTTTCATCTGTTTCCCTGCCTGCAGAGATGTGGGCACGGAAACAGAGGAAACAATTGTTCTCACAAAGAGAGAGCTTATCTTTAGCAGTTCCCTCTCTGTGACAGCAATGCCGGCTCCCGTAGGAGGCACGATGCCGGTTGGGACTGTGGGGGCCTTCAGGCACTCCCTGCAGTCCCATTGCACAGTGGGTGCCCTGTGGGGCACCCAGGACAGATGGCCAGGCCTCAGGGGATGGGGGTCCTAGAGGCCAAAGTCAGCCCGGGGAGGGGGCAATGTGCCTTCCTCCAAAAATATTTTAAGGCCAGGCCCAGGAATGGGGTCCCTGGGACAGAGATCGTCCCGCGGGAGGGCTGCACAGCCCCCTCTCTTCCTAATGTTGTTTATAAGACTGGGCCCCGGGGGATGGGGTCATCAGGCCCAAATCGGCCAGGGGAGGGAGGATGTGCAGCCCACCTCCTCCATTTACTGAAGTCCAGGCCCTGGGGATGGGGTACTGGGGGTTGAGATCGGCTGAGGGCCGTAGGTCATTTGGGTCCACCTCCGCTACACTGGCCATTCACCCAACAAGTTAACACTTACTAAGTAGCCAGTAGAAAGTGCACCCACTCTAACACCCACAAAGACCCTCTCACACCCAGACAGACACTCTCACAGCCACTGTCACACCCAGAGCCCCCCTCTCTCACCTATTCTTATACCCAGTGAGACCTGTGCTCTGGCCAACGCCACTGCAGTATGGCCAAACGATGTGCACAGCGTGGGGGTCAGGTGGTTGGCCACAAGGACTGGCCAGATGCCAGGCCCTGCGGCCAACCTCAGCAGCACACTGTCAAAGGCCGTGCACAACAGTGGTTGGATTTATAGTAGTGAAAATTACTTTACATTAAAAAACCATAGAAATTCACTGAAATAAACAGAGGTTATAGGGACGTTATAATAAGAAAACAGAATTTAAGAAACCTTAGAAATTGACTTAAACCACTAATGGTTACAGGGATGTTATGGTCTAGGTTCTGAATTTATTTTCTCAATATCAGACAAATTCAGCAGTTATTTTAAGTAACTATAACATGCGGAGTAAGGTAACTATAACTCGCGCCCTCGCCATGCACTACTGATTACCCCACATATTACAACACTTAAAACATCTTCTATGACAGCATTCATAATATCTCAGCAACAATTGCTGTAGAATTATTGATGAGAATACTGTGCATGGGGAGGCACAAGTTATAGCTACTTTCGGGCACAAGTCACAATTTGCATCCTTTAGATGGACGCAGGCTGTATAAAATTAGGGTGAAAGGTAATATGGTAACATTGCTTATGACTTCACATATTATTCATACATGTTCTATGACATCTCATATGACATCATTGTTGACATCTCAAATTATATCATTAATAACATCACTGATGACATCATCCCATGAGTGTGGAAGTTTGTTTTATAGTTTACATAGTGGCAGGTAACTAATTTCACTGATGTCATTAGAGATGTCATTAGTAATGTCATAAAAGATGACAGAAAATGTCACGAGTGATGTCATATGGAAGGTCATTAGCAGTGCATGGCAGCGGTGCATGTTATAGTTAGTGCTGTTAATTATAACTGTAGTCTTTCTGTGTTTTTTTATAGTTCAAAATGTTCATATTGTCAGTGATCGGGAACCTGTGGAAAACATTTCAAGAAAACAGGGTGGGGCTCCTACGGTTGTTTAAATAAACCCCCCGGGTGGGCCAGGTCCCAGGGGCATATGAAACATAAAGGAGAGGGGCGCACGGTGTGCCCCTTCTAGGGCTCATTTATGCCCTGGGGACTGCCACCACCCCAGGGCTAAATACATAATGAATGTGGGGGGATATATGGCCCCTGCATCCTCAGGGACCACCAACTACCCTGGGCTAAACAAATAATGAATGTGGGGGTGCATGCCCCCCCACAGCCCCGATGTCTGCCACCTACACGGAGCTATTCATGTAAATTAAGGTGGGCTGTGTGGCCCCCCTTCAGCCCCAGGGACCGTCACCTTCAAGGAGCTAAAGAAAGAATGTATGTGCGAGGGCCGCATGGTCCCCGGAAGCCTGGGGGACTGCCACTTCCCAGTGGCTAAAGAAAGAATGAATGCAGGTTGGCCACATGGCTACCCTACAGCCCCAGGAACAGCCATCTCCTCGGGGATAAAGAATTAATGAAGGGGCATGGCCCTCCGCAGCCCAGGGACTGATGCCTCCTAGGGAATATTGATGTAAATAAGGGGGCTGCATGACCCTGCCACAGCCTCAGGGACCGCCACCTCCCTGGGCCGAATTTAAATAATAAAGGGGGTCTGCTGCATCCGATAACAGCCCTGGGGACCAACCCCCAGGGCCTGCTCCCACCAAGTCGGAGCAAACACTCTGGTTCCAGCATGTGAGAGCTGTAAAGCAGCTCTCAATTGCTTTAAGCAGAGGTTTCCTCTGTTTCCCTACCTGCAGAGATATGGGCAGGCAAACAGAGGAAGCAATTGCTCTCACAGACAGGGAGCTGCATGTTTAGCAGCTCCCTGTCTACTACAACAATGCTAGCTCCCGCAGGAGGTGGGGAACTGACTGGGACCGCAGGGGCCTTCATGCTCTCCCATGATTTCAAACGGTGCTGACTGGGTGCCCTAGGCTCTAAGTTAACTATAAATTGTGCCTTCACCATGCACTCCTAATTACCTCACATATTGCAACACTCATGACATCTTTGATAACAACATTGACAATATCCCTGTATTATTTGCTGTAAAAAATTGTTGTTGATAAACTGTGCATGACGGGGGCACAGGTTATAGTTACCTTAAGCTGTGAGTTATGTTTAATTGAAATAACTCTAACTATAACTGCTAAATTTGTCTGGTTTTGTGCGAGTAATATATATGTATATATGTCACAAAGAAAGTCAAGAAGAATGGTGCGAACACCAGAGTCCAGGAAATAGATGCGATTTTATCACATTAGCTTCACCAGTGCGCTTCTGCTGGAGTCTTGATCAAGGTTAGTGGTCAATGATTTTACAAACTTTTTAAAAGTTACCTCACTTAACACCAACAAATGACTATCACAATATATATATAAAATGGCAGGCTCCTTCTTGGAGTGTCTCACATAAAGATGGATATCATTGTTGCTGAATCCTCTGTGCTTTTTACATGAACTGTTATTGAACATCTTTTTTTAAAAAAAATATATGTATATACACACATCATATTATAAGGGTGTGCTACAGACACCCTTTAATGATGAACATATACACATATACTTCAACTGGGCAGCTGGGAAGCCAGGGCACCAAGTAGAAATTCTGTAGTGTGTATAAAAATGTGTAGTTTTGCAAGGAGCCTTGTGGTAAAGAAGATGTAAGTATTGAAGTATAATGGGAACAAGCAGGTATGGTACTGAAAATTAAATAATTGTAGGAACTTTAAAAATGGAGTAGAGATAACTTTGCCAGAGAAATTGATATATTTCTGGTTTGCCATAATAATTGTAAATACTTTTATAATTTGAGTTGCTCCATACACTGGATATTTTCACCAAATGTGGAAAAAGTGTGTCATAATTCTATCATTGGGAGAAGAGATTCGTTATGGTGCATCTGGTCATAAAAACATTCATTCAGTACTATGCAATGTATCATATTCGCAAGTAGCAAACTAATGATTACCATTTAAATAGTAAATAGAAACAAACTGATTTTATGGCACTCAATAAGATTACTGCTCAACTCAGAGTCATTCATTGTATGATATGCTTGTATTATAGCGTTCTGCAGGGATTCACATGTATTGCAACCCCATCACGTGGAGATCTTTGCAGTGGGACAATAAATCACTGACCAAGGATCTGAACTTGTAACCTGCAGGTTGAAGAAGGATACCTGCAACAAATAAATTGTCTCTCTAAGCTATCTCACTACGAGTCAGAGCTGTGGGCTGCAGCTGACTTGTGGTGCTTTGTGCATAGAAAATGAACAATGCATCTCAAAGTTGAAGTAGGGATATGTGTATCTACACAATCATAACAAGGCAGGGATTGTAATAAAAGTTGCTGAAAACTGGTGCATCATTTTTTTATGGGCAGGGCCTACAGTGTAGATTTTGGTGAAATACATTAAACGTCCACGTGATGTTTTATCTTAAATTCAACAGAAGGTCAAAGCCACCATCATCACAGTATTTTACCATCTTGCTGATGGAATATATCTTGAAGCACCCCTGTTAATACTTCGTAGATTGGAAATCCAATGTAAATCCTGACTCTTTCAGTAAGGACTCACACTAGCTCTAAGTTCCCTGCACTGGCTCCCAGTGGCCAGATGAATCATACTTAATAGATGTGCTTAACTCACAGGGTAAACCACAGGCTTTGACCATTCATTCTTAAATGAACTTTCTACATCTGCAGTAAAACCAGACCTCCCAAAGCAAGAGCGTTTTTTGTTTTGCTAATATTTTTTTCTGTTTGATGAATTTTCACAAAACCTTCTTAAAAAAGTGATTTCCATCTAAGCTCCTTCTTGTAAATTTTCGGAGTGATCTGTCAAACCGGGGGCGAGAAAAAAAGGGGAGGGGGGGCAAAATGCTTTCTCCTCTTTCATTTTCCTATAGTAATTTTAGACAGCGATACAGAAAATATAGCTGGACAGCATCACACCAAATTTTGCAAGCAAGATCTTTACTCAGAAAACATGTTTTTGTAATTAAAAAAATTAAGGTTCAAAAGTTAGTGACATATTGATAGGCAATCAATTAATACTGCAAATTAGAAAATAGGACATTCTGATTGTCCGCGAGGGTTATTTTTCCCGTTGGCCTGTTCACATATCGGGACTGAATCAGTCCTGTATACAGAAGAATCTGATTAGATGGCCTCAATACAAACAGAGATTTTTCGCAGTCTCCATTACTGGACACGGGGATTTGGTCATGTGACCTGAAAAATAAAATGAATACCAGTATATGGGGACAGAGTAGGGGTACCATGATGTTATAGCTTTTGTGGGTTGGTCCCAGACGGACCCTTCCACTGTCTATGTTGTCCCA
The DNA here is from genome assembly GCF_031143425.1 of Pleurodeles waltl. Lineage (NCBI taxonomy): Eukaryota > Metazoa > Chordata > Amphibia > Caudata > Salamandridae > Pleurodeles > Pleurodeles waltl. The sequence continues at coordinate 827,773,968 of NC_090442.1, read as the reverse complement.
CAGGACTCCCATGGAATGCTGCATTGACAACTCTGTGGTCCCGGTAGAGTACTGCAGGACTCCAAAAAAAGGCCTACAAAGTGAAATGGGTTCCATAGGGTTGGCAGCGCATGAGGCTAGCCAGGCCCTGCAGCCAAACTACTGCCACAGATGGCAGAAGGCCATGTGTGGTGGGAGATTTTCCATCCATGGAGGTTGGGCATAGGGCCTGGTCATAAGTCAGGCACTCCAGTCAGCCCCATACCATGCGTGGTTGGTGGCTGGGCAAGGCAGGACCTTGGTTCACACAAAGGGCCCTGTGTGTTTGAAGGGTAATTTATGCTCTCCATGATTTTGTACCATGTATTTCTTACTTTAATATCTGAAATAGTGTACTGGTTTATAGAGCAGTTTGACCAGCAGTAGGTGAGACGATATAATCAAAGATGTTGTTTTAGTTGTCATCAATGATGTTATTGAAGAGGTCACGACTGAAGTAAGATATGGTGTCATAAGCAGTGTATGGCAGGGACACAAGTTATAGTTAGGCCAGTAAACTATAATTGATACATTTCATTTTTTTTACCTTTTGTATTATCACCATTCTAAAATATAATGTCATTTTAAGTTTCAGGAAATTCTGTTTTTATAGCATAAAGTATGATCCTATTACACCTGCCCCAAACTCATGTTGCACACCCATGTGGGGGGTTTAATGCAGGGCCTGGCCTCAGGCCAGGTTCTGAGCCCAATCCCATGAAGTGCCTGCACACAGAGGGTTGGGTGCAGGCCTTGGCCTTACCCAAACTCCTTCCACACACAGCTAAAGTCTGTGCACCGTCAGGGGCTGGCAGCCCGTGTAGGTTGATTGTAGATCTTATGCCTAGTCCAAGCTGTTCCCAACTCCCTGTTATGCATGGGCAAAAGTCATGTTCTTCAGGGTGTTGGCTGCCCACAAGTGATTGGGTGCTGGGCCTAGTCGCAGGTGGTAATTGCCCTTTCCACTCATTATGCCCCTTCACCTTTGCCTATAATACATTATTGCAGTGTGGGCAATTAACAGCTTTGAACACCCTTAGCAGTTGGCAATTACAATCAGTTAGCTAATTTCTTAGAACATTGAAAGTCATTCGCGTTCCTGAGAATGTAATCAACAAGTACCAACAGAGCCCTTAATTTAAAGCTATGTCCGAAAAGTCAAATATATAAGTTTGGGATGAGCGACATGAAGTCGGTAACAGAGCTGGCACCTAGCACAATAGTTTGTAACCTTTCAAAAGAAAACGATTTGGGAGAACCAAATACACAGCCGTTGTTTCACCAGCTATGAGCATTTGTCCATTCTTGGGCCATTAATAAATTGAGAGCAAATATTAAAACACTATGGGGGTCATTACAACATCGGCAGTAAAAGCCGCTTACTGCCGTGCAGAAGACCGCCAACACACCGCCGCGGCCGGGGAATACCGCCACAGCTATTACGACCCACTGTTCGGAATCCGCTGAAATTCAGACACCCACACAAGTCCACCACACCAAAGGTCAGTGATAAACTGGCGAAAACAAAACCTCCACCATCACGCCAACAGAAACACGCCCATGCTATTACAACCCACAAATTCACGCGGCGGTCTTTCAACCGCGGTATTCCATTGGCGGTACACACCGCCACGCTCAAAATACACACACATATACAAAACACCGCCACATTGGACAATTCCAAATACACACACCTGATACACATACAAACACCACTCCCACACACCCATCACAATATAAAACACTCACCCACATCACCCACAAACCCCTACGACCAACAATTAGAGACGAAGGCGACAGACAGAGAGCACAGCAATAGACAACCCCACCACACAGAGGCACACAACACCATCACCCATACAACATCCACGCACAAAACACTCCACACTACACATCACCACACTCATCAACACATACACCACCCCATACATCACCTACACCACCCCATGGCCCGCCAAAGACACCCCAGGTATTCGAAGGAGGAGCTCAGGGTTATGGTGGAGGAAATCGTACGGGTAGAGCCACAGCTATTTGGATCACAGGTGCAGCACACCTCTATAGCTAGGAAGATGGAGCTATGGCGAAGAATCATGGACAGGGTCAACGCAGTGGGACAGCACCCAAGAAATCGGGAGGACATCAGGAAGAGGTGGAATGACCTACGGGGGAAGGTGCGTTCAGTGGTCTCCAGGCACAACATCGCGATTCAGTGGACTGGCGGCAGACCCCCACCTCCTCCCCCCCAACTAACAACATGGGAGGAGCAGGTCTTGACCATCATGCATCCAGAGGGCCTAGGAGGATTCAGTGGAGGAATGGACACTGGTAAGTCAAATCTTAACTATCATATCCTCCACCCTACCTGCATGCTATCACACACCCCCACCCTCACCCCCTCCCCTATCACTCCAACTCCTCACCAATGTACTAAGAACACAAACCACCCATCCCTACACCAAGCCCTGCATGACACAACAAAGCATGGACACCCATCACTAAAGCATGCACACTGCACATACCCATAACACCCCCCCAACCATCATCACAGAAGCCCCCACACAGGAATGCTTGCACTGGGGTACATGCACACCCACCCATTGCACACCTTGACACACACACATGCAATAATCATGCTTTTATACCCCTGCAGGACCACTACGTAACGTCCCCAGACAGGAGGGTCCAGACATCTCCACTCCACCCACAGAAGAGGCCCACAGTGACGACAGCAGCTCTGGCCAACTGGATCCAGATGACCAGCCCGGACCATCGTGGGCCTCGGGACAGTCGGTTCCCCTTGCACAGGCACAGCCCAACACTGACCTTCCACCCTCTGGTAACACCAGCACAGCACCCACCCAGCGGACCCATACCTCCGTACCCAGGACACGTCAATCAGCTGTGTGTCCACCACTACAGGGAACCCAGGATAACCCACCACCCCAACAACAACAGGGACCTGGGGGCAGTGGTAGTGGGCACACGGTCCAGGGGACGGATGCACAGGAACACAGGGGAACTGGGAGGGCCACTGTGCGACAGGGGGCGGACAGGCCAAGGGAACCCACTCTCCACAAGGCCCTCTCCTCCATCATGGGAGCATACCACCACTCCCAGGAGACGATGGCTACGGTCCTGGCCAAGTTTCAGGAGACCCAGCGCATACAGGAGGAACAGTATTTGGGGTTCAGGGAGGAGCTCAGAACCATCAGCTCCGCCCTGGGCACCATCGTAGGGGTGCTGAAGGACATACAAAAGACCATGAGGGACACCTTGGCACTCCAAGGGGCCCCTGACACTAGCCTGGACGATGAACTGCCCACCACCTCCGCCGACGCTAGTGGACAGGACGCCCCGCCACAGGCCCACCACCCCAGCACCCCACCCCCTGCTGACGGTGAAACACCCGCAAGCGGTCCCTGAGATGCAGGAACAGGACAGAGCAAGATGGCAAGACCCCCGCCAGGAAATGAGACCACCCTGATTGTCCTCCCACTGTCCCACTTTGTTACCCTGTCCAGATTGGAACTGCCCCAGCTCCACTTCCTATGCCCATATGGGCAAAGCACCTGTGAGACTAATAGACTGGACTCTGCCATGGACATTCCTCCACCATCACCCATCACCATTTTGCCACCCCCTCCAATAATTAGCACTTCAATAAACACCCTTGAACCACAAAACAATCTGGAGTCAGTCTGTGATTTTGAAATTTTGTAATATCTATGACAATGACAAAAACTGTTAAAAAATGTAATGTCAACATACCTATGTTACACATCACAAGCCCATGAAGGATGCAAGCAGATGACACACGTTGGTAACCACACCTGTGAACCGTAATGGAAATGTATCACTCAGTTAGCAAATACTACTTCAAATTGACAGACAGGATAGAGGTAGAAGTGTGAAAGTACTTGTAGTAGGCAGGAATGTGTTCTCACCTGTGTGTCACTGGAAATATTGCGGTATGACAGAGTCCCTGTTGTCACTGTCTTCTTCCTCTGCTTCCTCCTCATCACTGTCCACGGGCTCCACAGCTGCCACAACACCGTCATCTGGACCATCCTCCTGCAGAAAAGGCACCTGGCATCGCAAAGCCAAGTTGTGAAGCATAGAGCAGGCGATGATGATCTGGCACACCTTCCTTGGTGACTAGAATAGGGATCCACCTGCCATATGGAGGCACCTGAACCTGGCCTTCAGGATGCCAAAGGTGCGTTCGATCACCCTCCTAGTACGCCCATGGGCCTCATTGTAGCGTTCCTCTGCCCTGGTCCTGGGATTCCTCACTGGGGTCACTAGCCATGACAGGTTGGGGTAACCAGAGTCCCTTAATAGCCACATACGGTGCCTCTGGAGTTGACCCATTACATACCGGATGCTGCTATTCCGCAGGATGTAGGCGTCATGCACTGAGCCAGGGAACATAGCATTTACCTGCAAGATGTACTGGTCTGCCAAACATACCATCTGTACATTCATCGAATGATAACTCTTCCGGTTCCTGTACACCTTTTCACTCCTGCGGGGGGGACCAGAGCTACATGGGTGCCATCAATGGCATCTATGATGTTAGGGATATGTCCCAGGGCATAGAAGTCACCTTTAACTGTAGCCAAATCCTCCACTTGAGGGAAAACGATGTAGCTCCTCACGTGTTTCAGCAGGGCAGACAACACTCTGGACAACACGTTGGAAAACATAGGCTGGGACATCCCTGATGCCATGGCCACTGTTGTTTGAAATGACCCACTTGCTAGGAAATGGAGCACTGATAGCACCTGCACTTAAGGGGGGATTCCTGTGGGATGGCAGATGGGTGACATCAGGTCTGGCTCCAACTGGGTACACAGTTCCTGGATTGTGGCACGGTCAAACCTGTAGGTGATGATTAAATGTCGCTCCTCCATTGTTAACAGGTCCACCAGCGGTCGGTACACTGGAGGATTCTGCCATCTCCTCAAATGTCCCAGCTGACGGTGCCTAAGAAGGACAACAGCGACCACAGGTTCAACAAATTCTCAGGTATGTACCCACAGCTACAGAGAACACAACACTAAATACAAAATTCTTCCTGTATGTGTGTTGAGTCTAGGCCTAGGTATGTGAGACGCAGGTGTAAATGAAGCCATGTGGGCCCCTGAAATGGCAGCTGCCTGACCTCTAGACTGGGACAATGGGATGTGAGGTAACTGCGCTGGCGTTGTACACTGTCGCGGTAGGTGGTCGTAGACCGCGGCGCAATGCTGCATTGGTTAACATTGGACCCCATGGGTCCCAGGAGCCAATGATGAAGTGCGCCGGTGGTGATGATACGCACCGCCGCGGACGTCACCGCCGCGGACGTGACTGCCATTTTCTATCTGTTCAATCACTCGATACCTGATCTTCGACAGGAGAGGACCTACACTGCAAGTGCTGTTGTGACCTCGGTCTGGAAGAGACAATGGCTGGTGCGTCTGGGGAAAGGGCCCCTGCCTTCACTGCACAGGAGTTGGAGGAGCTCGTGGGCGGGGTCCTCCCCCAGTACACGCTACTCTACGGTCCTCCAGACCAACAGGTAAGCACACAGGGAGCATGTTGTATGGGCTATGCCTGGGTGGAGAGGGCTGGATGTCAGTAGGAAGGGGGCAGAGTTCTGCGAGCATGAAGGACTGTGAATGCATGTGCCACATGGTAGGTGCAGTTGGTAATGACTTCTCTTCTTCCCCTGTATATGTCATGTAGGTCAGCGCCCACCAGAAGAAGGATATTTGGCGTGCCATCGCCAAGGACGTCCGGACCCTGGGGGTCCACCAGAGACGGAGCACCCACTGCCGTAAAAGATGGGAGGACATTCGCCGCTGGAGCAAGAAGACGGCGGAGGCTCAGCTGGGGATGGCCTCCCAACGTGGGAGGGGTGCCCGTCGCACAATGACCCCCCTGATGTTTCGGATCCTGGCGGTGGCCTACCCTGAGTTGGATGGGAGCATGAGGGCATCACAGCAGACACAAGGGGGTGAGTACACTCACATTCTGATGACTTTGCGTGCAGTGGAGGGGTCTGGGTGGGGAGGAGGGCTGTGGGCGAATTCCGTAGGCTAGGCCCCGCCAGAATGCAGGCCATGTGCCACTCCACCCCACCTCTGTAGAGTGCCAAGTACAGGTATACATGCCCCTGTGTCATCTATGTGGACAGATGACACTAATAGCCATTTAGGCCGTATCCCAGGAACTGCATCTGTAGAGGCCAAGAGCACGGCGTAGTTCAGGGGGCTGCTGTGTCTGTATTGTCCGCCAACGGTAGTGGTAATCCATGCACTCAACCTGTCTTTCTTCTGTTTCCCCACCCCTTTTTGTGCTCTCCCTGTTCTTTTGTGCATCAGCATCATCAGGCGGATGTACAGTGGCACCGGAGCACGAGGGAGCTGCATCCCACATGGCCATGGAGGGCCACACCACGGACTCAGAATACACCAGTGGGACGGAGGGCGAGGGACGCTTCACGTCGGTCACCGGATCCGCAAACAGCGACACTGACTCGTCCTCCCATGGGAGCTCCCTTGTGGTGGCGGCACCATCTGTGCCCCCCACTTCTACAGGTACAGCCGCCACCCCCCTTACCAGCACCACCGTCCCAGCAGCCCCTCAGCCTTCGCTCCGTGCCCGCTCATCCAGGAGGGTGGGCATCACCTTCGCCCCTGGCACCTCAGCCCCTGCCCCTGCCCCTGTCACCCCTGCTGCCCTCAGTGAGGAGGCCATTGACCTCCTCCTCAGGTCACTCACTGTTGGGCAGTCTACCATTGTGAGTGACATCCAGGGTGTAGAAAGGGAGTTGCAACACACTAATGCATTCCTGGAGGGCATTCATTCTGGTCAGGCTGCCCATCATCAAACCCTGCAATCTATGGCCTCAGCACTGATGGCAGCCATTGTCCCTGTGTTTAGCCTCCCCCCTCCAACTTCCTCCACCCAGACCCAATCCCCTGTACCCCAGCCTATCCCAAGCACACCATCAGACCAGCATGCACACACCTCAACACACAAAAGTGGCTCTGGCAAACATAGGCACCACACATCCCACAGGCACTCACACAAGCATCACCCACATACAGACACAGCAACATCCACTGCCTCCACTGTGTCCCCCTCCTCGTTGTCTCCCTCCTCCCTCCCAGTGTCATCTACACTCACCTGCATGCACTACATCTACAGCCACTAGGACTCGCACCAGAACACCCAGCACCACACCCCGCTCACCTGCACTCACCACCCCCACTACCATTGACACGTCCCATGTGTCCTCCCCTAGCGTGTCTGTGACGCCCCCTCCCAAAGTACACAAACGCGGGCACCCACACACCCAACATCCATCCACCTCACGACAGCCTCCAGAACATGCATCTGCACTCAAATCATCTAAAGTTACACCTCCAACAACCACCTCCTATTCCTCCACTCCCAGACCCCCTCCAGCTACCCGTCCCAGTGTTCGTCAGAAACTTTTCCTGAGCAACCTTGACCTCTGTCCCACCACCCCCCCTCCAATTCATAGGCCCCGTACTAGCACCTCAGCCCAAAAAAGTCTGGTTCCAGTGGTGCGTGTTAGGGGTATGTGGAGTGCACTGGCCACCAGGGCAGCCAGTGTGACACGGAGCCAAAGCGCTGGCAGAAGTTGGACAGTGCCCGACGGGAGAGGGTGAAGACTCCTGCCGGCAAAGCCGCTCACAAGGGTCCCGGGGGGAGTGCCGGGCCAGCTGTGACTCCTCCCAAGGTGGTGAAGGGGCAGAAGAAGTCTCCAAAGTCTGGTAAGAGCAGCACGGTGGAGAAGGGCGCCATCCTCCCCGCTTTCCAGGACGCCACCGCCAACACTATCGTCACTGGTCCGGAGACCACCGCCAGAGTCAGTGCCCAGGAGGGCAGCACTATTGTCACTGGTCCGGAGACCACCGCCAGAGTCAGTACCCAGGAGGGCAGCACTATCGTCACTGGTCCAGAGACCACCGCCAGAGTCAGCGCCCAGGAGGGCAGCACTATTGTCACTGGCCCGGAGACCACCACCAGAGTCAGTATCCAGGAGGGCAGCACTATCGTCACTGGCCCGGAGACCACCGCCAGAGTCAGTGCTCAGGAGGGCAGCACTATTGTCACTGGTCTGGAGACCACCGCCAGCGTCAGTGCCCTGGAGGGCCACAGCCCCACTGGGCACTGAGGGACCGTCATGCCACACACCGCCGCACAGGTCAGAGACAGCAAAGTCAAGCCCCGTTGAACAGGGCAAGCACCGCTGAACAGGGCAAAGACCGCCATGGCAAAGCACCGCTGAACAGGGCAAAGACCGCCATGGCAAGCACCGCTGAACAGGTCAGAAACTGCAAAGTCAAGCACCGCTGAACAGGGCAAAGACCGCCATGGCAAAGCACCGCTGAACAGGACAAAGACCGCCATGGCAAGCACCGCTGAACAGGTCAGAAACTGCAAAGTCAAGCACCGCTGAACAGGGCAAAGACCGCCATGGCAAGCACCGCTGAACAGGGCAAGCACCGCCAACTCAAGCATCGTTAGCCCATGTGCAGCTGGGACAGTGATGGAACTGGGACCGTCACGGGGAGTGTGATGCACTCTGGGCACCAGTCCTCCTCCAGAACCAGTGGAGAACTGCATCCCCTACCTGAATCCTTCACAGGATGAAGCACTCTGGGCACCAGTCCCCCTCCAGAACCAGTGGAGAGATCCATCCACTACCTCTGTCCTTCACAGGATGAAGCACTCTGGGCACCAGTTCCCCTCCAGAACCAGTGGAGAGATCCATCCGCTACCTCTGTCCTTCACAGGATGGAGCACTCTGGGCACCAGTCCCCCTCCAGAACCAGTGGAGAAAGACATCCACTACCTCTGTCCTTGCCAGGATGAAGCACTCTGGGCACCTGTCCCCCTCCAGAACCAGTGGAGAGATCCATCCACTACCTCTGTCCTTCACAGGATGAAGCACTCTGGGCACCAGTCCCCCTCCAGAACCAGTGGAGAACTGCATCCACTACCTGAATCCTTCACAGGATGAAGCACTCTGGGCACCAGTTTCCCTCCAGAACCAGTGGAGAACTGCATCCACTACCTGAATCCTTCACAGGATGAAGCACTCTGGGCACCAGTCCCCCTCCAGAACCAGTGGAGACTGTTATCCACATGAGAGACTGTAGCTTTGCACTCCCCAGGATTGAAGAGTGGGCAACCCACCCACTGAAGAGACTTGAGAGACTGTGGCTTTGCACTCCCCAGGGTGGTGCAGTGGGCAAGCCACCCACTGTAGAGACTTGAGAGACTGTGGCTTTGCACTCCCCAGGATGGTACAGTGGGCAAGCCACCCACTGTAGAGACTTGAGAGACTGTGGCTTTGCACTCCCTAGTATTGAACAGTGGGCAACCCACCCACTGTAGAGACTTGAGTGACTGTGGCTTTGCACTCCCCAGGATGGTACAGTGGGCAAGCCACCCACTGTAGAGACTTGAGAGACTGTGGCTTTGCACTCCCCAGGATTGAACAGTGAGCAACCCACCCATGTAGAGACTTGAGAGACTGTGGCTTTGCACTCCCCAGGATGGTACAGTGGGCAACCCACCCACTGTAGAGACTTGAGAGACTGGCTTTGCACTCCCCAGGATTGAACAGGGGACAAGCCACCCACTGTAGAGACTTGAGAGACTGTGGCTTTGCACTCCCCAGGATGCAGCAGTGGGCAACCTACCCACTGTAGAGACTTGAGAGACTGTGGCTTTGCACTCCCCAGGATACATCAATGGGCATGGAGCCCCGTCGTGGATCTGGCGTGGTGCTGTAATCCGGCTGAGGTGCCCCCCCTTCCATTCCCCCTGAGGTGCCTGTTGTATTTCTATCTGATGCCCCTGCAGTGTTCTCGCCGTTTGTGGACAGGTATCTAGTGCGGGCCTCGCCCATGCATTGTGGGCCCAGTGGTCCACGGACATTGAATTGTGGATACCTGCACTACTAATCGTGATGTATATATTTGGAATGTGTATATATTTCTGTATATATGAGCTTACTGTATTTGGATACATTACAATGGTTCAACTAATTTGGTTTTGTCTTTGCATTCTTCCAGGGTGTTGGGGGTCGTTACTGTGATGTTTGGAAATGCATTGGTGTGTGTGTTGTAGTGTGCGAGGGTCGGGTTGAGGGTGGGGGTGTTGCGTGTGTGTGTCCCTGACTTTTGCCTCCCCCCTCCCCTATGTCGTAGGTGCAGTACTCACCGTTGTCTTCGGCGCTGCCGTTGCTGGTGTTCGTAGAGGAGCAGGAAGACAAGCGCAGGGAGTATTTGGAGTTCCGGCTCCATGGTGGCCTCCTTTCTCGTGGAGTGTGTTAAGGTGAGCGTTTTCCCATTGCAAAAGCTGTTTCCGCCGTGTTTTTATCCACGGTGAATCCGCCCCGAAAAAGGTGGCGGATTGGTGGGTTGTAATCGTGTGGGCGGGAGATTGTCCTCCGCCTGTCTGTTGGCGGTGACCGCCGCGCTGCTTGTCTGTACCGCCGTGGCGGTCGGAGTTTTAAAGTGGCTGTCTATGTTGGCGGTTTCCACCACGGTCATAATTCCCTTTTTTTTTCCGCCGGCCTGTTTGCGGTATTACCGCAGCTTTAACACCGTCCGTCAGGGTTGTAATGACCACCTATGTACTTGTTTTGTCATTACTGAGGCTACACTGTGTATATTGTCATTTAGATACAGCCCATCATACGTCTATCTTCCCACTGCTTTGAATTCATTGGACACAAAAAGAGGGGTATCCTGTATTTTTTTATCATAGAAAGATACACACTCTTCGAACAAAAAAAACAGTGTTATACATTAATTTTGTGGACCTATTTCAGCCTTTTTAGCCTTTTTTCCTCGGACTTTAATAAAGCGATTTCAGCTGTTTTCAGCAGACAGAATCTCAGTGTGAAAGTAAACAACGTTTTACTGACTTCATCTGTATTAAGAAGTCACTCCAAATGAAGCCTAGAGGGGCTTGTTTATTAATGATTTGTCGTGACAATTGGGTGGCGCAAGGCGATGCAAAGCATTTCAGCGATTTACTTACCATTATAAAAGACGGTGGGCGCTACAGAAAATTGCACAGTTAAATGCCTGCCAGTCGCGCAACCTTTGGAAATCTACCTCCTAAATGCGTATATAATGGGCTGTCCAGTGTGCTTATTGTGTTTAAAAGTTTCCTGATCGTCCATTATTGCTTGATAATGTTTGCCCTTTCAGTTTTCAATCGACTGAGCAGAGAGTACACGCGAAGGTTTTTACTGTCGTACAGACAGTGTGGTTTGCACAATAAAAATGTTGATTACAATGGGAATCATGTGTGCTGCTTTTGAAGAGGAACTGGTTCCAAAGATATAGATTAATAATAAAATGTGTAAATGCTGCGCAGTCATAATATTCAATTTCCACCTGCGATTTAGACAAGTGATTAATGTAGGCTCACTATTTTGAGCCTATGACAACTGCCTCAAAATTACCATCCGAGGATGTTTTCTGCTTGGCATTATTGTGGAGATGTGATGCAGCTCTGAAATTAATTGACAGAATGTGCAGCATGGTTAGCTATTTGTAGCACAGCGCTAGCTGCTTGTTTAATATGTTCAATTATTACTATGCAGGTGATTTTAACACTCACAGTTCTACTGAAATATAAAGATTAACACTTATCATTACAAACAAAAATTCATACTGAGAGCAAAGGCGACGAAAAAGGATGAAATCTAGTGCCATTATCAAAAAAGGCTTAGCCTTGACACGCCAGAAAAAAACGCTGATTTCTGCTCAAGCTGCACTTCTCTTTAGCAGATTGCTCAACCATAAGGATGCAGTGGAATTACTTTTACATATCAGATGAGGGTGACAGCATTCTTACCGATGAAAGCAATCACACCCAGTCAATCACCGACGAGTACCCAATTTATAGAGGGAGAGATTGTGTACAGTTTCAGAAATAGAGTCTTGTTGTAATCCGAGGACAGCAGTTTGAGCGGCAGTATGGAACAAACAGACAGGCGAAGACCGAAACCTCCAGTGACAAACTTTATTCCTGGCACACAGAAGATTTCTACCGAAAAGGAGTGAGGTACCCAAGACTCACAAGAGGAAATACATGCACAGTTTATGGACGCAAGGGTGAATGAGTGCCACAGGGTAGGCCCGCCTACATTTAAATGGACCCAGCTGAGCCTTACCATGGGTTAACTAGGAAAAGGGTCCAATTTGCACACACAAAATGGGCAGATCAAGAAACCGGCAAAAGCCAAGCAATGCATATGATCGCATACTCAAAAGGACACTTCCAGCAGCTAGTTTATTAGTTTTCAAACCAAGAGAAAATATACTCCCATTTCTGCCTGCCTATCATAACTCAATTAACCTCAGCCTGGTGAGAGCAGTGATTAATTTGTGCTGGCGGCTTCCGGTGCGGAGCACCGGCACTTATTTTTGAGGGCTGGCACTTAGTTTTCTGCCTCAAGCATTCATTGCGAGCAAAAGACGTATATGGGAAAGACGGAGGAAGAGAAAAACAAAAAAAGCATTACAAAGGGAGGGAGCAGAAATCAGCAAGAGTGAGCTGAAGGGGCAGGGAGTGGCCTCAAATGGATTGAAGAGGCCCAAGATGGCTTCAGCATTAGGCTGCCTAGGTATTCTGTGCTCGCACATTTAATTGCAGCAGCCGCTTGTTTCAGAGGGGAGCTTTCAGCGCCCTCACATTTTGATTTACAAATTAAGTACTGGGTGAGAGGTATGTAAGGTGGTGGCCAAGAATAAAATGTCTTTGGAAAGGTGACCCTTATAATAGTCGAAGTTCTGCTAAGCAGTGTAACTAAGGTTTTGCTGCTGTGCAAAGTTGGGTCTCTGCAAGTGGCACAACTTAAAATAACATTTCTCTTTGTTAAATACTGAGAGGTTTAAGGTGCTGAAATTTCACGATATCGCTATCTTTATCGTATCTGATAATTTAATGTAAAATCTTATTATAAACAGATGATGATGAGATGATATTCAATATATGCAATGGAATTCAAGACAAACCTTAGGTCGTCTAGCACCTCTGACAACTAACCAGAAAAGGATGGTCAACTGTTTTTAAAAACTTGCACACTAAATCAGAAACCCTACAAATTTAATTGTCACTGGGACAATAACCTCTTACCATCTACTGTGGAGACTTGTCCCAAAACAAGGTCAACAGCCAGAAATCTGGGTATCATCGTCGATGGATAATTGTCATTATAACACCAGAAACCCCTTCAGCAGATCCTCATTTTTTGCTTTGCTCACAGCTATGCCTAGTCTACATTGGACTATAGCAATGCAATTTATCTTGGCCTGAAAATTGAAAACAAATCACTATCCTGCTCATCTTCGGAGACCTCAGAACATTTTGGAGTTTCCCCAGAGGAAAATTTAACTCTGCAATGGAGCAGCAGATCCCTTCTAGTTCATGGAACTCTTTCATGGAATTCCTTTTCTTTTCAGATCAAATTTGATGTCATTTGACATTTCATAAGCTTCTTAAATCTCGACCCTTTAAACTTGAACTCTAGGCCTTTCTTCCAGTCTGCTGGGTTTGGCTCACTTTTTTGTGATTTGTTTTGCAGTACAGGAGACTCTACCCATGAGCGACAAAGTACTCTGCAAAAATCTCAAATAAATAAATAAATAAATAAGTAAAAATATTAAATTCTTATGAGAACTCAGACCCTTGTGTGTTGGAAAAATTGACTGCACAATCTGCTAATTCTGCCATGGTAATGTGGGACCTCTTTACTAAGGATACAAGGTTTGATAAGCAAAGGGTCCTTGTATGAAATTAACAATTTAAAAAATGCTAAATCGATCACAAAATACAGAGTATTAAAAAAATTATTTCAAGGAACAGTTTGTAGTAATCATGACTACAAGTGTAGGTAAGGTAAAGATCTTTTAATCAATATATAGACCGCTGCGATGTCGCAGCTACCGCCTCAACCGTCCTCTTGACTCCGAGTGTCTCGAGCTCCTCTCTATCACGAGCTCGAGACGTAGAACAGGAGTCACGAGGACGCGGCAACACTACATTATCCTCTTCCCTTACAAACGAGTAAATAACAATTTAACCATTACTCAATAAGATAACAGTCTACAGAAAAACAATAAAAACAAAAGAAGTAAAAATAAATTTAAAGATACAAATTATGAAGAAAGATGAAACCAAAATCATAACTCAAATACATGTCACGGAATTAACGGTATCTCAAAGGTTTCACTCTTTGTCTGCCACTCCTGCGTACATAATGTTCAAAAACGACTTTATCAACATCCGTTGGATTCGTTTAATCAGTAACTGGTTCACTGTGAGATGGTTTGTTCAGACATTCCATAGAATGATCAGACTTACACATTTTATTAGGAATTTCCTTGACTTTAACTACCCTGTCAACATTCCATCAATTCCGCAAATTAACCCTAACAGCATTACCACATACTTTGTTAATTATCAAGGGTTCTGAAAATCTCTTTTCTCCTTTCTTCCTGTGAACAGGAAGTTTGATTCTAATCTTGTCCCCTACTTCAAATTCATGGGAGTAGACCCTCTTTGATAAATCAAAGTATTCCTTCTGCTTTAATTGTGCCCTCCGGACATTATTTCTGACAGTATCATCAATGACACTCAAATCACTTTGTTTCACCCACTTAGACATCCAACCGGGACAGGTCCTTGAAGATGGCTTCCTTCCACGCAACAGTTCAAATGGAGAAACACCTGTAGAAGAATGGGGGGTTGTGCGATAAAACCAAAGCATAGTACGTACAGAAATTTGAACATTTGACTTGTTAGCAATAGCCCATTGTACACAATTCCCCAACACTCGATTCATGCGCTCTACAAGGCCATTGGTTTGAGGATGATATAGTGAACTCCTTATGTGTTTAACATCACCTTCTAGTAAAAATTCTTGAAATTCCTGACTAACAAATTGCACACCATTGTCAGAAACAATGGCCGAAGGGAACCCCTCCCGTAGAAAAACATCTCTCAAGAATTCAATTACATTTTTTGATGAGGGTTCACCTATAAACTTGATTTCAGGCCACTTAGAATAGTAGTCAATTAAGACTACAGCAAATCTATATGGACTTGGCAAAGCATAGAAAGAACCAATAAGATCAATTCCCAGCTTTTCCCACGGCCTAGCGGGTAGTTCAATAGGTTGTAACGGTGGAGTCCTCACCTTGAGCCCCTTTTCACAACTGTTGCAAATCACTCATTCATCCACACAGACATCAACACAATGGTCCATTCCAGGCCACCAAAACGTTTCACGTAATCTGCGCTTGGTAAGTGTCCTGCCCAAGTGTCCCTCATGCGCAGCAGCAACTATCCTTTTCCTCAGGCTCTCCGGGGGAACAAATCTCTCACCCCTCATCAGAACGCCATCCTCAACTGACATTTCACCTGACACCTTGACAAAAGTTTGAAATTGAATAGGTACATTTCTTTCTCTGGGCCACCCTTCTTTTATAAATTTCACAATTTGAGCCAACACCAAGTCTTTCGCCAATTCCCTTTTCCACTCACATTCACTTATTGCGCACATATCTTCCAGATCAACAGCTGCTATAAAACAATTATCAACATCATCTTCATCTTTATCCTCACCAACACTCACATCCTCAACCAGAGGAAATCTGGATAGAAAATCCGCTCTAACATTCTTGTTACCTGGAACATAACGGACTTCAAAATCATATTGCAATAATTTTGTGACCAATCTACAAATGCGAGGTGTTGATTCTCTGATTTTGTCTCCAGTCAGAATAGGAATAAGAGGACTATGATCTGTGCACAACACAAACTTGTTTCCCCAGACATACGGATGAAACTTCCTTATAGCCCACCAACATGCCAACAATTCTTTCTCAATAACAGAAAAGTTTAATTCAGACCCTCTCAAAACTCTTGATGCATATCCCAAAGTTTTTTTCCGTACCTTCTTTCACCTGAGTCAACACAGCACCCACACCGAAACTGCTTGCATCAACAGTTATGATACACTGCACGTCTGGATCAAAAGGTTTCAGGATTTTAGGCCCAACTAGTTGTGACTTAATCCACTCAAACGCTTCCTGACAATCCTTACTCCAAACAAAAACCACATTTTTCTTTAACAAATTTGTTAAGGGTTTAGTTTTAGTAGCGTAATCACTCATGAACCGTGAATAAAATTCACACAAACCAATAAAAGACTTCAATCCTGTTTTGTCTGATGGTGGAGAAGCATTCATAATCGCTTTGACCAACCCTGGTTTGGGTTCAATCCCTTGTTCAGAAACAACATGTCCTAAATATTCGACTCTATTACGCAAAAATTGGCATTTTTCACTTTTTAGAACCACTCCTTTCTCCTGCATGATTCTTAACACTTTCCTTACAATGTGATCATGTTCCTCTTTGGACGCTGCATGGATCAACACATCATCTTGAAATACAGCTATCCCTTTTATGTCCTTTAACATCTGAGACATTACTCGCTGAAAAACAGCTGCTGCTGAGGCTAACCCAAAAGGCATCCTGCAATACTGAAATGTGCCTAAAGGTGAAACAAAAGCAGTAAGATGCCTTGAGGCCGGGTCTAGAACAATCTGATGATATGCTGTAGCTAGATCCAACTTGGAAAGCCATCTTGATTCACCAATAGTAGCCAGCATTTCCGTAATATTATGTAAAGGATGCGAGTCTACCCAAATATGTTTATTCAAACTGTGCAAATCCACACATACCCTCAAATCGCCATTTTTCTATCTTGCAATAACCAAGGGAGACAACCACAAAGAAGAATCTATAGGTTCAATGATACCTTTCATACACAAGTCCTTCAACTCCTTTTCCAATTTGTCTCTCATACTGAATGGTACACTCCTAAATTTGTGTTTCACTGGAATGGCTCCTTCTTTTACTTTTATCACATGAGCAAATCCTTCAATGGTGCCCAACGTTTCAGAAAACACCAAAGGAAAATCCTTTATCAGACTGGCTGCATAATCACCTGATTCTACAACAGATACCTGTTCCTTAGTGCCTGGCCTCAAAACCATTTGGAATAAACCTTGATGGAACCAACCTAAAATGTTTAGTCCCTTTATCGCCACATAAACTTTGCCAAAAATTCTTCTTCCCTTGAACTCAAGTACATCTTCGAAATAACCAGCCAATTCAATCTTTCTCCATTCATAGGAGACAGGTGCTCTGTCAGGTGCACAGAGAGTTCTCTCTCCCCAAACCTCCTTGCACAGCTCTTGAGTAATCATTGTGATCCGAGCTCCAGAATCCACCAAAAGTTTGATCACTTTGTCACCAACACCAATTTCAACATAAGGATCCACACACCTAGTAGGATCTCCAGTTACTATGTGATCCTCTGTGACAATCATCACCATGTCTCTGAATTCTTCTTGGATTCTATCTACATCATTATCATCTACTTCTGTAACATACGCCACCCCTGAACCATTTGGAAACCTCCCTGAACCCTGTTGATAACCAACACTCATTGTGCCACTCTGACACACTTTGGCAAAGTGTCCAACTTTGTTGCACTTCCTGCATGTGGCATTCTTAGCAGGACATCCTCTGCCACTCTTAATATGGTTCAGATTACCACACCGAAAACAAATGTTGCTTTGCTTAAAAAATGGTTTGGAAAAAGTCTTAGTTGACTTTAACCTTTTTCCATCCTGAGAATTCACCAATCCTATATTTTCTGTCGTTCTGGATTCCAGTTCCTTCACAGACACTTTAGACGTCTCAATGCTCTTTGCCAATCGTAATGTCTCATCTAGTGACGGATTGCTCAAAGAAAGAAGTTTTTGTTGGATAGTCTTGTCCGTGCATTTAGCAATAAATTGGTCTCTGACCAGCTGGTCACTAAACGCCTGAAATTGGCAATCAGCTGCAAGTTTTCTCAGTGCTGATACAAAGGTATCCACTTCTTCACCAGGATTTTGTTCTCTTTTGAAAAACTTGTGTCTAATAACGACTAAACTGGGTTGTATGTCAAACCTCAGTTCCAATTTTTTTACTGTTTCGGCATACTCATCAATCTCTTCTCCTTCTTCCAATACCAAGGCAGAAAGATATTTAAAAACAGATCTCCCTTCAAATCCCAAGGAATGGAGTAAAATATATTTTTTTCTTTCTGGACGGAAGCGTGCTGCACCAATTGCTCCTAAGTACATCTCAAATGCATCATACCAATTTTTCCATGGAATTGGAGGGTTACCCGGTGTTTCCAAAAAAAATGGAGGTGGATTCACAGACTGCATTCTTAAAACAGTACAAGTGCAGAAGGTAAGTAATATCACAGAGTGTGTGACGCAGAAGACAATGAAAGCTGAAGAAACCCAGCCACAATTTTTACTTAACCTTCTTTACTTTTACCCCAGTATCTATATAAGATCCACAGCAGATCACAGTTAAAAGAACACTGAAGTTTCCTTGTAATATAAGCAGCAAACAAAAAAAACGAACTGTCAAAAATTATTTTCCTTCTTAAATTCAAAGTGCAGTACCTCTTAATTCCATGAGATGGCAGAGTTGGACCAAAAATTCTAAGTAACTGCTTCAGCTCTTCTTGAAAACAAAAATAAGTAACCAATCATGAGCTCAGATTGACGTTATTATTACTAGCTGTACTTCCTGCTTGGTTTTGACGAGGAAAATGGGTCCGATGCAGCGGTCTACTCGTCGCCAGAAATACTTGTAGTAATCATGACTACAAGTGTAGGTAAGGTAAAGATCTTTTAATCAATATATAGACTGCTGCGATGTCGCCGCTACCGCCTCAACCGTCCTCTTGACTCCGAGTGTCTCGAGCTCCTCTCTATCACGAGCTCGAGACGTAGAACAGGAGTCACGAGGACGCGGCAACACTACACAGTTGGATATAAAACTGTGAGTCACCACAAGTGAAAGACAGACTGTGTTGTGGCAAGGGTTTTTAGTTTTGTCAAATACTTCCAAACTACATAATGTGTCACAGTTTCGCAATTCCCAATGGGGTCACAATTGACCTGCTTCATCAGTATTCATGAACCTGGTCACAATTTGTGACCCATTGGGAATGGGCAATAACACAGGGATGGTGGCCTGCTGAGGAAGGCAGACCACCATGTCTGTGTTTCCTTTTGAATAAAGAAACTTAAAAAAAAAAAAAAAAAAAAATTTTCTTAAAGGAAAACTGAATGCATTTCAAAAAGAAAGACCAAAAGTTTTCTTTTTGTTTTTTAAGAGTAGGCAGTGGTCTGTGGGACCACTGCCTGCTCTTAAAAAAAGCATTTTCACTACCATTCACAAAGGGAAGGGGTCCCCTATGGACCCCTTCCAGTTTGCAAGTGGCTTACCACCTGCTTGAAGTAGACAGTAAACTGCGATTGTTTTGTGACTGCATTCCAGTCGTAAAACGATTGTACATCACCAGGTGACTCGCTATTAGGAAGGGACGCCCTTGGCATGTCCCTTCCTAACAGCGACTTTCAAATCCCATTTTGTGAGCTGGAATAGGTTACCGACTTGCAAAATAGTATTTGTACATGCCAGAGGTGTTTTAGCAGTCACAAACAGGCCAAATCTCTGTTTGCAACAGTGAAAAACAGTCGTACATCTGGCCCAAAGACACTATGGGCCAGATTGATCATAGTGCCGTGTCACCCTTGTACCACGCAAGGGGCGTAAGGGCAATGCAACACTAAAGTCAGATTTATCAAGCCACGCAAGACCATCCTGCATGGAGTGCATGGCTTGAGAAATCTGGAGGAAGCAAGGCAGTGCAAATTGCTGCCTTGTGTTACTATGCCCAGGGATGCATTCCATGGGTGGAACTGAGAGTTCCAGCGCATCCATCCATGGATTTTGGTGCATTTTCATATTTACCATAAATGGTAAACTTGAGAATGCATCAAAATGCTACTCCTCCACAAGGGAGGCATAAAGAGGAGAAATATCTTTACTTCTTGTTTTTTCCTCTTTCTACGTGTGCATCGGCATCATGCATAGAAAGTGCAAAACGCCTCTCAGGATTGTTTTTTGTACAGGAAAGTGTCCCTTCCTGCACAAAAGCAATCTGACCTGCAATGCAGGCACCCTTGCACCATGCTGCATGGGTACCTGCATTGGCGCTAGGCAGCTAAAAGTGCACCAGTGCAAAAAAAGGATTGGAATGCGCTTTATAATGTTAAATACTGAGCATTCCTACCCTTTCATGCGGCACAGCAAGGTGGCTTGCTGTGTTACGCTGCATGAAAGTTTGATACGTATGGCCCCAAGCAACCTTCATGATCTGTTGAATGAGAGAGATCAGGGAGTTCATGCACTGGACAATAATGAAAGAATCAGGCGTTTATTAAGTGAAAAAAGAACAGAGCGTGACAAAGGTTAATAAAGTGGTTTAAAATGTAATTCATAATGTGTCCCTATTGTTCTTCATGATAGATAAATACATTCTATCAAGAATTAGTTAAGGAGTTTGAAATTTTTTGCAACTATTCGAACCGAAATCATTTAGGAGAACCAACTTAACTCGACTCAAATGGAGGGTAATAAATACTGCGAAGGAGGATTCTTTCACTGTTATAAAAGCTTCAAATAAACCTGGGAATATTTGTGTCATGGTGAGGGATATGTATATAAGATTGTCAGAATGGTACAGATTTCATCTGGCTGTTTGTGGTTATGGAGGCAGCTGGATGTGCTCATTCCTCTACGTGCCTGTAAGCATCTGTTTGCTGCTCCCTGATCTCAGCCGCCTGCAACTTGGCTTGTGCATATACCAGCTTGTCTGCCCACTTGACACTGGACCGATTCCCTGTAGGGTTCCCACCTTGCTGACTTCTTGCTCATTTGTTCCTGTCCTACTTGGAAGACAGAGAACAATGGGAGCAGGACAAGGTGCAGGAGCTCACAGTGCAACTGTGTCAGGTGTGACTTGTGACTGTGCTGCTGGACTACTCCTTATGCTTTCTCAGCCCTTTTATCTGGTCCTGCTGGAATCCCTGCAGCCCCCAAAGGCTGCCTAAGGTGACTTAAAAGTGGCCTTCTGATCACAGGCAGGAATCTGGGCTGCGGTTGCCGAAACACAGCTGTGATGAGATGCAGACAGGGTGGACCTCAGGTGGGCTAGCTGAGTAATAAATGATGACTGCCTTCTAACAGGCAATAAAAACAGTAAAAAGGCAATAAAGGTGGTGTTATTTAAAGCAATTGGTAGAGACGGGAGAGTGGTGTAACATATCTTTCCACATAGATACTGCTGTGCTTTAATGTGGATTTAAGTATTGCACTACCCCAAACCAATTAGTACTATTACCATCTTTTTTAGAAGCCTTCAGTGGCTTCTTGTGCCTGTGCAGCCTTTCTGTAAAGATGTTTTTTATAAATATGGTTCTGTACTTTCAGTTATACTAAAATATTCCAGCTACACCAGAACTTTCCAGCACTCCCTAACATTTATACTGGTATTTACTGATATGAGAGTGATGAGATCTATAACTCCGAAGACTGCCTGAAAAGTGGGGTGATCTAATGAAGGTCCCCAATGCATTTGCAGCAGGTGTGCAGGGGGAACTCATAGTCTAGGACGGCACCAACACAAAGAAATACAAGTCAGCAGATTTGCACTTAAAGCACCCCTAGTCACCTGTGGCTACCTGAGAAAATTATGTTATTCTCTGTAGCCTTTTGAGATCTTGTATTGTCTTCTACTGCTGCGATGAGTCCACTATCTCTTCTGCAAGATGGTCCACACACGAACAAGTCTGATGAAGCCTTGTGCAGAAGCAGTCCTTAGGGGTACATGAGGCTCAGGATATTACAAAGATTAGTGAGGCGGGTTTTTCACATGTTAAAGCATCTGAAGCGCAGCTATGATCTTAGCATGAGTGTACATCGGTGAAGCTTCATGCGGATCCCGTGAATCTTCCTTGGATTCTTTGATTCCAGTGGCAACTCAAGTTTTTTTAACTTATCAGTGGGCAACTTGGAACACATGAAGGATCAAGAGGATAGCACCAGTTCAGAGGATTACCAGGATGATATGTGCTTCTCAGCCGGAAAGGCTTGGACATCAAGACCAGAGATGTATCATATCTAAATGAGGACCACATAGCCGTTTTAGGATCTTGCCTCTAACGTTCAGTAACTGAGAATCGGAATAAGGGAAAGAATGTCAAGAGTTCTGGTGGGGCTTTTCCAATAGGAAGCCGAAGGGGCAAATGCCACTACTTGTTCTGCTTATGAAATCGGTCTGTAAGGCCCTCGACACCACTGTGGAAGATATGAATTGGCAGTCCTCTAAACCAGACCTTTAGGTTGAAATTAAGATGGAAATGGCAGTTCATGTTGCCTCAACTGACAAAAGGTTAAAAATAATAGAAGAATGGTTGTGAGATACATGAACATAATAATAAAAAGCCAGTCATCCTGAATAAACTCAGTGAAGTCCCTTAGGGCCTCCATTCAGTGATGTGAGATTACAAGATCAGGATAAAGAACTTTAAATCCTCTTGCTAACTGAGCTGGTCCATGTGTGAACAGCCATGGAGAGGTGGGGCAAGTTACATTAGCGCAGGCAAGGGGCTTGCTTGATCTACATTTGAAGAACTGAACAGCAACACCACTGCACAGCAGACAGCTCCTGGAGCTTAATGAAATTCAAAAGACTAGATTCAAAAGACACCCATGGTTCTAATTCACAAGAAAAAGGATGATCAAGAAACTAGGCAAAATATGAGGAGTGCCAACCTAATCAGTTAGATTCACAAGAATCCATTCTAAGGGAAGATTCCCACAGCAAGGCATCATGAAAATTACAATAGCTTCAGCGAGGTAACTTTGCCAAATCTCCCACTCCTTTGCAGAGGGTGTCCCATGAGGATGTGCTCTTTTCGGATGGTATTGCCACTCAGTCAATAGCTCAAGCATAACTCTATGTTTTACACTGAGGCTGCGGAGTTTCACCCTAATTCACACAGTAATCATAGCCATGAGATTGGCCTGATGGTACTTCTAGAGTCCGACTGTGTTAACTATGCTGTCACAAATTGCTGAATGATGGTACAATTCACACAGGGAAGCTGATCTGTTAGCTTAAGAATTATGGGCTCTCAATTAACAACGTGCTACTGATAAAGCAAGGCACCCAGAGCACAATCTCAGTGGTACAACTGCGCAAATCCAGGGGAGTCATCTTTTTTAAATATCTCAAATTTGTGGATTTGCCATGAAATTCGAAACAGGGGGAACATTTTGCAGCTTTTAAAAGCCCTCCGGGCTCATTCACATTTAACCTCTGATAGAATACTGTCAGTGCATGTTTTCGAAATAATTAGTAATGACTTTGGCAAATCTTCATAGAGAACCTAGGGGCTGATTTAGAGTTTGTTGGACTATCAACAAAGTCAAACCGATTGCCCACCCCCCTCATCTAGAGGTGGATGGATAGTCAGTGTTCCATTGACAGAGCTGATGGAATTCTCCCCCTCCCCCCAATGGAGTAGGGGACATCAGAGAAAGGACTTTACATTGTCAATCCTATTTAGGGTGGATGGTGAAATGCCTATGTTTTCCTTTTGGTAAGACACAGGCAAAAAAATTAATACTGACCCCCTGCTCCGTGAGAAAACTGCCATGGTGTGAGGTTCATTAGTTTTTTTAGTCCCCCTCCAAAAAAAAACACCTCCACTTTGGGAGTTTGTTTTCGAAAAACAAAAAAGTTTTCAAAAGTTTGACAACCATCTTCATTGACAGTACTGTGCATCAAACTTTTCATACACTGACAGGAACCGAATGATGGAGGCTCTTGTCAATGTACAGAGCTGTCAGTTGGGCTGGAAGGCAACTCCAAATTTGGTGGACTGGAGGTCCATCAGGGTGACAGTTTACTATACTCTAAATCATGCCCCAGTCTTCTCCTTATGTGACAAAGCTAATCTTGGGTTGTGTGAATGTTCTCACAACTTGGGTATTGAGTTATCACCCCATAGAAATTACTTGAATCTAGCCATTTTGGCAGTCTCGGGCCAGAAATGAGCCTTTAATGTACAATCCTGCTAAAGTTTCCTTTTGAAATGTGAGGGTCTTTGTTCTGTACTTATCTAAGTGTTGACACATATACCAGAATAATCTAGTTTCAAGAAGAAGGGAAAGGTGCAAGAAGGCAGAGGAGCGGAAGGACAAGTTCAAGGAGAGACTGAATGAGAAAGCGTTTGTAATATTTTGGAGATATTTAGAGATAATCAGGCATCAACTTTTCTTTCACAGTCTTTGGAGTTGAGGAGTCTTTGCACAAAAGAGGTAGTGTGTTCCAAGGTTCATTTAGTGTTGTAGTGAGTTGTTTCACGCCTAGACTTTTTATTCTCTATTTAGTTATAAAGCTTGGGGGCATAGTTATACTCTGCTTGCTCCGGATTTGCGTAATTTCTTTGATGCAAATTCGACGCAAAGCTAACACCATATTTATACTTTGACTCTAGACCCGTCTAACATCAAAATATCCCAGTGTGCGTCATTTTCTGGATGCATGAAACCACCTTGCGTTAATGAGATGCAAGGTAGGCGTTCCCGTCCAAAAAATGACTTAAACACCCGTGCGCCATATTTTTCCAACCGCGCAAAAATGCCACAAGGCTGGGAGGCGGAGCCTGAAAAAGGCGCAAATCCCGATTTGCGTAACAAATTAACGCCTGGGTCAGGGCAGACGTTAAAATGGGGCAAACACACCAGTACTTAAGAAAAACCCACAGAAACAACATCAGAGCTCCAAAAGAAAGACATGGAGGTGCTATTCATCCAGCATGCACGAAGATGCAGAGCACAGGAGCAACAGCAGCAGCTTCCACCATACCAATAGGGACCCCAAAGGCAACGCAGAAGACAGGAGAGGATATTCCGGCACAGGACAACCTTTCAGGGCCTCAGGGAACATGACATCATCCAGAGGTACAGACTAAAGTGGCAAGCCATACAGCAGCTGCTACGCCACATTGAGCCACAGTTGGCACCCAGCTTGCAGACACCCGACATCACTTCACCAGGGACCAAGCTGCTAGCTGTCCTGCACATGTTGGCAAGTGGCTCTTTTCAAACCACTGGTGCCCTGGTAGCCGGGATTTCACAGCCCTCATTCTCTGCCTTCCTTCCCAAGGTACTGGATGCCATAATCTCCCTCACACCCCGCCACAGCAGCTTCCCCAACACACAGCAGAAGCAGCAGGAGACCAAACAGGGCTTCTATCAAATCAATGGCTTCCCACACATGCTTGGTGCCATTGACTGCAAAAATGTACGGATTGTGCCACCTGCTGCAACAGAGCATCTATACTGCAACAGGAAGCACACACACTCCATCAATGTGCAGGCCATTGTGGATCACCGGGGATTGATCACCAACATCGTGGCAAAGTATCCTGAGAGTGTACATGATTCATTCATCTTCTGCCACTGCACCATCAATCAGAACTTCCAGGATGGACGATATGGCAATGGCCTACCTGTTGGTAAGTTCAGAAACCTAGTTATATACACACAGCACAGCAACCCTGTAGGACACACAACACATACACCACTACATTGACACATGGCCAGAAAGACACTGAGGTTGTGACACTGGTAGTCATGTTTGATATCCTGACCCAATGGGATACACACCTATGGACAGATTACAGATGCAAATAACAACAGATGTCACTCCAGAGCTACAAGGGACCAATTTAAAACCACACAGTGACAATGACATGGGCTTAACTGGCAGTACAACTTGGAAGATGAATCTTCCAATGTCACAACAAAAACACTCAATCACACACCTTCCAAACAATACATCCTGTGTAAGGGGTGTGTAATGTGTTTCACTGCAGACACAGAGCAGATGATGCTGACTCCAATGAAGGTGACATGGAATCAATGAGGCAGTACCACCCTTTCACATCACTCCTGGGGTGACATTGCCCGCTAGCAATAAGGAAGTGGACTGTGCTATGAACACATGTGGATGTGACACTAATGCAAAGTGCACACTGCTACACATACGGATTAAGACAATTACATGTATACATAACAGATGTACAGGCACATGGACCTTCTGACACTTAAAACTTCACCCCCACAACCAAGTTAGCCAGCTTACCTGGAGCAGGTTCAGTAGTGTAGGTACACGTTTGCACATGAGCCAACTCGGTGAGGGCACAAAAATAGGTTTGCATAGAGCTTGTCACACATGGGATATTTGTGCCTTGTCAGTTGTGAACACTTCAGTGCTGCCAACTTATGGAGATGTGTTGTACATTGTCACCTAGCCAAATCATAGGGCCTGACTTTTGTATTTCACATGCAATTACATATGTCTAATTGGATGGGCTGTTCAGTCCATATAGTGCAATCGAGTTACCACCACAGTGGAATCAATTGTGTGTGTGGAAGTATCATGCCACCTCCAGTGAAGGCACATAGACACTTCTTTCACATGACAATGCATGGGAGATACACAATGAACTGCAAGTTTACAAATTTACCACTGATATCAGGTCAATCAGCCAAACACCAGTTTTGATAGTTAAACAACCCAATGCAGAAAGAACATCCTAGAAGCCTCGGATCCCACCGAATAACAAAAACACGATGAGTTGCAGATGACACAAGATAACAACTGCCATGCAAAGTGATAATCAAGGTGCAACCAACAACCAAATATTTACCCTCATTTTCTCTTTCAGCTGATCAGGGTTACAGGATCCAGCCATGGATCATGACCCCATTTGCCAAACCAAGCACAGCAGCAGAGCGTGCCTATAATGAGGCACATCGTAGGACACACACCATAGTTGAGAGGACTTTTGGCATCCTGAAGTCCAGATTCAGGTGCCTCGACATCACCGGAGGCAGCCTCCTATTTTCATCTGAAATGGTCTGCAAGATCATTTTGACCTGTGCCATCCTGCACAACATTTGTGTAAGGAGGAACATTCCCCTCTATGAACCAGACTCACAAATGCTTGAAGAGGAGGATGCTGTCCGTGAAAATGAGGGGGATCATCCAAACACTGCAGCAGGATTTTGTCGGAGACAACATGTTGTACAAAACTTCTTCTAACTATAGTCACCATCACCACTTTGTTATCATATGTCATTAAACACCTACCTTCATCGCTCAATCATGCTCCGGGTAATTTATATGCATCACATGATCCCAAGGAATCATAATCAGAGTTTAGCCTCATGGAGCATTGCAGAAATACAGATTAGGATCATGAAAAAGCCACATCACATTTGATGGGTATGAATGTACACCCAAAATCACACACAGTGTAATTGACATATATCCTGTCTATTTCACATGTGAAGGCCAATATCAGACGACCACAGCTATGAGACACATCCATGTTGCCAACATGGTCCATTGCAGCACATGACACACAACTAAGACACCATCAATCATAAGGAAAAAAAGTGTCTAATACATGTGTGTTAGAAATGGGGTCTTTGGTTGGCAGTCAGGTTACCCCCTGTCCAAGCAAGGACCCTCACTCTAGTCAGGGTAAGTCACACACAATCCAAATTATCCTGTGCCCACCCTCTGGTAGCTTGGCACTGAGCAGTCAGGCTTAACTTAGAAGGCAATGTGTAAAGTATTTGTGCAATAAATCATACAATAACACAATATAGCACCACAAAAAATACACCACACAGTGTTTAGAAAAATATAGAATATTTATCTGGATACTTGTAGGTCAAAACAATAAAAGATGCAATATGAAAATGTAAAGATATCACTGGAAAGTGATATAAAGTGTCTTAAGTCTTTAAAAAGCAAACAAAGTCTCTTTCAAGCACAAAGTACCTGGTTGGAGTGAAAAATCTCCACAAAGGTCCGCAGAGGACGAGATGCGTGGAAAATGATGTGTGAGTTGGTTTCGCTCCTTCACGGTCGGACTTGCATCGTTATTTTTAACGCGAGGAAGATGTTGCGTTGATTTCCGGCACGCGGACAGGTCTCCTCTGTGAGTCGCAGGGTTTCCAGACGCCCCGGGGTCTGTGCGTGGAATCCTGGGCTTGTTGACCGGCTGCGCGTCGTTCCGGTGGGCTATGTGTGGAATTTTCTCCCTCACGGCAGGCGCTGCGGCGATTTCCCCTCTGGAAGTCAGGAGGCGCTGTCCAGGCGGGCTGTGTGTCGAAGTTCCGGTTGCACCGCAGGCCCTGCGTCAATCTTTTCCTCACGAAGTCGAGCGGCGTCTTTCCGGTTCGGCGTGCGGAACAAGCTGTGCATCAAATTTTTCGCCGCCCAAGGAGTCCAGTTGCAAGAGAGAAGTCTTTTTGGTGCTGAGATTTCAGGGAATAGGAGGCAAGCTCTATCCAAGCCCTTGGAGAGCACTTCTGCAGCAAGGCAAGAGATCAGCAAGACAGCAGGGCAACAGCAAGGCAGAAGTCCTCTGCAGAAAGCAGTCAAGTGAGTCCTTTAGGCAGCCAGGCAGTTCTTCTTGCCAGGGTGCAGGTTCTGGTTCAGGTTTCTTCTCCAAGAAGTGTCTGAGGTGGTAGGGCAGAGGCCCTGTTTTATACCCAAATGTGCCTTTGAAGTGGGGGAGACTTCAAAGAGTTACTTAGAAGTGCACCAGGTCCCCTTTCAGTTCAATCCTGTCTGCCAGGGTCCCAGTAGGAGGTGTGGCAGTCCTTTGTGTGAGAGCAGGCCCTCCACCCTCCCAGCCCAGGAAGACCCATTCAAAATGCAGATGTATGCAAGTGAGGCTGAGTACCCTGTATTTGGGGTGTGTCTGAGTGAATGCACAAGGAGCTGTCAACTAAACCCAGCCAGACGTGGATTGTAAGGCACAGAAAGATTTAAGTGCAGAGAAATGTTCACTTTCTAAAAGTGGCACTTCTAAAATAGTAATATTAAATCCAACTTCACCAGTCAACAGGATTTTGTATTACCATTCTGGCCATACTAAATATGACCTTCCTACTCCTTTCAGATCAGCAGCTACCACTTCAACAAGGTATGAGGGCAGCCCCAATGTTAACCTATGAAGGGAGCAAGCCTCACAGTATTGTACAAACAAATTTAGGAGTTTTACACTACCAGGACATGTAAACTACACAGGTACATATCCTGCCTTTCACCCACACAGCACCCTGCTCCAGGGGTTACCTAGGGCACACATTATGGGTGACTTATATGTAAAAAAAAGGTGAGTTTTAAGCTCGGCAAGTACTTTTAAATGCCAAGTCAAAGTGACAGTGAAACTGCACACACAGGCCTTGCAATGGCAGGCCTGAGACAAGGTCAAGGGGCTACTAAAGTGGGTGGCACAACCAGCGCTGCAGGCCCACTAGAAGCATTTAATCTACAAGCCCTGGGCACATATAGTGCACTCTACTAGGGACTTATAAGCAAATCAAATAGTCCAGTTTGGTGTGATCCAAGGTTACCATGTTTAAAGGGAGAGAGCATATGCACTTTAGCACTGGTTAGCAGTGGTAAAGTGTGCAGAGTCTAAAAACCAGCAAAAACGGTGTCCAAAAAGTTGAGGGAGGCAGGCAAAAAGTTAGGGGTGACCACCCTAAGGCTGTCAGGTCTAACAATGAGGCAGTGGATATGCTGTTGCATTGGTAACAGGAATGTATGACCAGACACTTGACAGCAGTAAGTGTGACATCAGCTATCTCTGCAAGGAGCACGTGTGATAAGAAGTCCACCTTGGCTGAAAATGGATAGCATGAGTGCCCCAAGTATAACAAGCATTGCTCACAAAACATGCCCTGTGCAGTCCATCCCAGGTAATAAGTCCTGCCACTGCCAAGTTTTAAGTCTCTCCCCACACTTTTCTAGGGGGGCCTGGACTACCTGTAGCCTGAGATTCCTCAGCTACACACACCCAGACTCCCGTTCTGCCTCCTGTGGGCTTCCCACTTCAGGCTGGCATGCCATAGTCATAATTCATTAGTCTGCATGGACTTCAGGTCAAATAATGCACTGCCTGGTAGTCGGTAAGACCTGTAATCAGCTGTCCATTGCTTCCCAGGTGAAAGGTCTACTTGGCCCTTTAAACTTGATACTCAACTCCACAACTTGTGAGAGACTGAAGCTGCACACATCAGTGAGCACTACCATGCAGACCAGGCATTTGACTCTGTCCTGCCCTTGCTGCTGCCTGGAATTGCTTAGAAGCTGCCATTTTCTGAATCTCCTTGTTGTGCATTGGCGTAAAAATCACTTATGTACCAGAGCCCTTGGGGGATTGTGTAACAGTGCAGACCACAGCAGGAACAGTTTTTTGTTCCGACAGTGTTGTTTCTGCCTGTCCCAGGCAGAGTCTGCTAACTGTGCATTTGCCTTGTTCATGTTTGTTCCTGACAGAGCCTGCAACCTGTTAGCCAGACTGGTTCCAGTCTTTGCGTTAACCATAGAGGTTCCCTGTGGCTACATTTGTCTCATACTTGCTTTCTATGCCCTCTGTTTCCTCCTGGGGTATTGTATCTGGTAAGTCTACAAACTAATCCTCAAATGTACAGTATAGTTTAATCATTTTACTTATTGTATTCTGTTCTGGGACATGTATTCAAATGGTCTACTCCAGCTCCCATCCCTTGTCTGGTTTTGCATGTATTCATTAGTGCCAGACAGTGAGAGTGAGCTATGGCTTTATGCATGAATTTGGTATGGTGCCTACAGCACAACAAGCAAGGGTTGCTAATGTGTATGTAAGGACAAAACATGTGTGTGCCCTGACGGTCCAGACCCAGATTCACTTCTGCTGCCATCTTCTGATGGGGCTTGCATGGTGACTAGCTGTGAGATTAATCAGCAAAGAGGCACTGATGTTCCCTTATGCAGTGGGAATTTTAGAGCCCACCCTGTGTACAAATGTTGTGAAGAAACCTGCCTGTTTCATATTACTGATCCAACACGTACTTAAGCACACCAAGGTTGCTCTGTCGTCAGCTTTCTAAAAGTTCTGCTGTGCCATAGCTGGGCTATCACCATGAGTGTTGTTAGTTTATCTTTGGTTTTAGGGCAAATTTGCTTTGAAAGATACTCTGTTAATTGAGGGAATGGCTCCACAGACTCATGACTAGACCTGCACGTAAGTATGACAACATGGAAGCCAACCCTGACACAGGGTACACATGGCCACACACTTGAACGGGACACCTTTCTGCAATGAACTACTGGATATATGTGAACACATGCAGCATGGTCTGCTGGTCCTCCACAGCCACAGGAGAAACATAGGTCATTTACATGACTCAATCTGTGGTGTACCAAAACGTTTTTGGATTGGAGTTGGGACTCTGAGTCACAAACACTGTACCTACCTACCATGTTCAATTGCCTGACTCATGAGTAGTATACACACAAGTGACCATGAAGTGGTATCCAACATTCCATTATATGTGATGGCTTACATTTTTGACATTGCCATTATCAACCATCCTCTATCTAGCCTGTGTATAGGCTCGTCTCATGGGAGATGTTTTGTCCCCAAAGTCATGGAAGTTCACACAGTATAGGATGCAACAGATATGACAAAGACATATCATGACTGATGTACCTCAATGAATGGCATCTGATGGTTATCCACAATTACAACACATGCATACAAGCACATTATGCAAAACACCTCTTGCTACGTTCACACAGAGTCACAACAACGATTGAAATATCCAATTCAAAGACAAAAACACACAGGCCATGAGTGAATTCTTTAAGTTGCGTGGCCTTGCTATCCTTTAATGATGCAACACCTGCTCAAACTAGGAAATACCAATTTCAATTCCCAAAGTTTGTGTTGCATTAGTTAAGAGTGCAAATCCGGCACAACAACATGAGTATTATGGTCCGCAGAAGTGTGGTCTGCCACATGTGCCCAAACACTAGAATACACACAGCAGGCCATAACATCCTATCTTTGTATAGTTATAGCCTTCATGTATGTTAAAAAAGAGAAAAATGACATAAACACAGTTATAGACAGATATTTTGATGCAAAAGCATCAAAAAAGACGCATATGCGTCAAAATATGACGCATATGCGTTAAAAAATGACGCTCACACCCATTATACATCGATTAGTCCCTAGCTTTCAATACTGCACCCCATGAAATCGGTTATCCATGAAAAAAATATTGACACAAAGCACGTAAACGTCATAAAATTCCACACATCATAATAAAAACACACCGCATTTGAGACAGGAAGTGATGTAATAGGATATCCTGTTTACAGAAATGGCACAGTGGGTGTACTTTCACTTTCACTTTGCAGTCTGGGATTCTTCTAGACTGTGTGGCAGTGTAGAGAGTTGTGTCTCTCAATATTGTGCTTTTGTCTCCTGTGTGCCATTTCTATTGTCATCTGTTGTTTTTGTAAGTGTCTGTGTAAATTTGTGTAAGTGTGTTTTTGTCATTTTGGGGGTTTTAATTTGTCTTTGTACTTGTGGGAGTGTGTAGTGGGTATTGTTAGTTGGGGTATTGTTGTGATGTTTGTGGGTTCTTTAAGTTTCATTTCCATACCTCCTTCTCCTGTATCTCCCTCTTTTCCCTTTCCTATCCCTATTATTTTTTAGATGTTGGGAAGGCCACGTCTCAGAAGAATAGGTGAGGAGGAGCTGGGGGCTTTTATTTGGCTGGTGTGCCACTTCCTCCCCCCGATGTTAGAGGCTGGTGGCAGGGTGATACAAGGGTATCACATCGAGGCTAGGAGGCTCAGGTGGTCAAAGGTGCTGTTCCACCTAAAGAGAGTGTCCAACAGCCAGTGCAACGACCACCAAGCTTAAACATCGCTGGGCTGACCTGGTTGGCCAGAGAGCAAGACCTGCTGGACCACCTGGGTGTGGTGATTGGTGGCCCTGTTGGTGAGTATAAATTAGACTAATGTGTACAGTAAAATGCTCTGTAGTGACAGTAGCAGATTTTGTGACATGCTGCATGCAATGTTTGTGGACATGTGGAATGCAAGTTGAACAAGCAAAATGTGTACAATTTTTGCTACGCATCATCGTCATTTGTTGATGCCAAAGCTGCACAAACTTACAAAAAACAACTTTATCTTGTAAATTAGTGCTGCTTTACCGTCAATAGATGATGGTAATGCGGCACCAACAAAAGTATTATTCAGGGCCTGTGAGTGTACCAGGAATGAAATGTATTTCACATGCTAACGCAAGGAACCAATGTAGTCCCCAAATTTTTAATACATGTCTGAACAGTATTCATGGCCATACATACAAAGATCTTCCTAACCTCTGGTAATATCTCAGGCTGATATTTCGACTTGGTTTGTGCAGCATTTAAATTAATTATGGATGCCAAAGTAATGCACACTTGATAACTTCTAAATATTTTGTGCTACTTTCCATAGCTGTAACAAAAATAAATGAAGCAAATGCTACACATTAAAAAAAAGAACATCTGGCCCTAAGTTCATTGTTTCTGTGTCTTTTTTTTGCCAAACAATTTTCTAAAGTTAATGGGTTTTCATGGGATCCCTGAACTTTGTGTATCCTTGGTCACAAATTGTTTATTTGCATGATGATGTGCAAGGGACCCCTGACTGCTTCCATCATACATTTAAAGTGACAAAATAGTTTGGTAGTTTACGTTTGGTACATCCCTGCTGATCTAGTGCAGCACTTGTACAATTGTTAACTTCTCAGTACGAAGGCTATCACAGACATGAGTGTGTGCTAAGATCAGCAGGCCAGCATTCCTGTGAGTACCGCCATTCTAAAGGTGCGTACAATTCCAGACCTACATCATCAAGATTGCCTAAGTAGGACATTTGCTAAACCATGTTTCAATTAGGGGACAGTGTCAGTTCAGTTGTATAACCACAGATCACCCAACATGGCAAATGTAAGATAATTAATGTGGTTAACTGTGATCTACAATACCTGATATAGGTACACAGGGCCCAGAGTAACACATTTCAGGTGCATTGACTACACCTGTGCCCATGCATTCTGTCACGGATTATAAAATTATACACTGTCAGCATATCTTTGTTAGTTGTTTTGATTTAGATAAATGGCCAATCCATGTTTAGCGTAAAATTGTCATCAAATAACACACATGATCCCTGCCATCATGGTGTCATAGGGGTCATGTACGGCTCTGGGTACACTGCCAATGTGGCATATGTAACCTATATACAAAACAGGCACACATATAATGGACCATAGAAAGCACAATAATTCCTGAACTAAACTCAACCCACATGAGCATCACACAGTAACGCATTGTCCCTTGATGCACAAGCCACAATACCTGAGTGACTGGTATTGCAGTGCACCAGGAATGTGGCTTTGCATGTCTCTCATAACAACAAATGATGAAATAGAGTACCCTCTAGAAATAATTCTGCACAAAAATGAGTAATCATGTTTGGCACCACATGATTGTTAGGGCCTGTGCATGTGTGCATATGTGTGTCTATCACTCACTGGAGTGACAGGGTCAATGCATGTTTGCAGTAGTATGTCTGTTGTGATGTCTACATGCCTGATGTGCTGCTCTATCATATAAAATGTCACACACAATAATTTGTTGATCCAAGTTTTATACAGGGAGCAGACATTGAGCACATTTCACCCTTCCATGTTTTACAGGTGGACCAGCCCTCTACACAATTGGTGAAGTGGCTCGATTTGCGGACCCAGACATATCCAGTACGTTTTGATATATTTGTCCTGTGTTGTGTTTGCAGCTGTTGTGTGATTGACTCCTGTGTGTTGGACACATTGCAAGGTATGATGTGCTGGCACATGATCTGATATGTGACTTGACTGGAGTTTGACATTTGGTTCCATGTTTTAGTTGAACAATCTGTGGCGGAGAGTCATATATTGGGAGTCGAGTGCTGCACTATAGGCATGGGCAGGTGAACAGGGTGATATTTGTTGCTACATGTATGCCAATGATTAATATGGAGGTGGCCATTTTCATGATTTAGTCAGCAACCCATACCCTGATTCACACAGACCAGTGATGCCGAAGTATTACCCACAGCACAGACTTGAGCATCCCTGTTAACTAATGAACATGCAGGACTGTATGTTTGACTTCCTAGCAGCATCAAGCTCCACATGTTGTGCTCCGTTTATGTGGCACTTGAGTAGAATGTCATAGGTGTGCATGCAACTCAAGCCCAGATGGGAGCTTGCATCTATGTGCTTGTTTTTGGAAAGGTATCAGTGAGATCAAATGATGTTGATAATTGTCTTCAATTAGGAACATAAATGTGGATGTGATTGTCCAATGTTTGAGTCAATCCTAGTTGGCAGCCCGCCTTACCTGTGGTGGACTGACTAAACCCATGCACAGGTGTCCAAAGCTTCCTGGCTGTCCTTGATGTTTGAAAGTATGTGTTGTATGTCCATCACCCCCTGAGGCACAGGGTTAGGGTTATGAAATATGTGTACCTAGGTGTGAAGATTCCAGTGTAGAAGACAGACATGTAATTCCAACATTCATTTGTTCCAACCTAGGATACCCCGTCATGATTAGCAACTGCTTACCACCCGGGCAATTCCATTTACAAATCACAGGTCTTGTGGGCCTTGATTGTCACCCAGAAAATAGTCATTAGTTGGCCTGTCACTTGTGGAGTACTTGCAGCATTTATTATGTGACTAATAGCAGTACAAAGATGCACAGATCATTTAAGTAGCTACACAACTTGTTGTGCATTGCTGTAATGTTAGGTAGTAGATGTGCAGGCTGCGTTGGCATGTCATTCCTCAGGTACATTCTATGATCTGTACTGTGATTTGGATTGTATGTGCTATTTTTGAGGAAGTGTTAGAATATCATCTGTAGATGTATCACACAATGATGTCACTAGTGTTTGGCTTTTTCTATTTTTACAGCTACCAACATGAATGCCCATGAGATCAGGGAATTCCAAAGGCGGGCAATGCGTTACCACCACATACTAGATGTGGAGTCTGGGTTCCACAAAATGGCACGGCGTTATCACCATGAGAGAGCCACAGGGCTCTGGAGGGCATTTGCCCAAGGGGGGCCAGTCTTACCCACAACAACCACCTGCACTACAGCTCAGACCACAGTCGCCCAAAGAATGACAGCCACTGTTGCAGGTCCGTCAACCTCATCTGCTCCTGGCCCATAGACAGCAGCTCCTGCACCTCCCCCTCCAAGCACGGCACCAGCAGTGCCATCAACTAGTGGAACACAGGCATCTCCAGCTGCCGTGATGGACACTACAGAATTTCAGTCCATGAGACGTGACATGCAATGGATGTTGCGCAGGATGGACAGGCTGCAGCAGGACGTGTCTAGCAATAGCAGGAGACTGCGGGGTATAAAGAAGATCCTGCGGAGGGCCAATTTGTGACTTTTGGATCCTCAGCCATAATTCCCTCCCCTTCCTCCTCTTTCCTGGTTCTTATTTTTAGTGGGTTTAGGGGGGTTAGTGTTAGGTTAGAGTAGGCTGTTAGTTTAGTTAGTATAAGTGGGTTAGGGGTTGAGGGGGTTAAATTATTACATGTGTTTTTTTGGGGTGGGTGGGTGGGTGGGGGATGATGTTGGGGTTTATGTGTATAAAAGAAAAACAATATATAAAAAGATAACAAACAAAAAAATCCCCCCAAAATATATTTGTTTAGGATAAGATAGTATGTGTTTAGGTTAGTATATGTTGTCCTACATGTGTCCCTTCATATAAAGGGGGTGGAGGATTGATGTTTAGAGTGTCTAGTTAAATGTGATAGTTAAGTTTAGATTGGGTAGTTAGGGCCAGTTGTGGGTAATGTGCACTTAGGATAGGTTAGGTTAGCTAAGGTGTTTACCCTAGTTTTAGTATCCTTTATTACTGTTAAATAAAGTTTCAGGTACTCCTTTTCAGTATGTGTCATATGCTTGGGAATCAGAACCTTGGCATGGGTGAACAGTGTCAATTTAGTATTTGCATTCGTGTTCCATCCTGCATCCGAATCCCATTATTGACATGGTTATTCACAATTCCTAATGTGCAGTCACATTGGCAGCTACACCAAAGCTACTTCTCTATGCATCTGCCATCCATTGCACCCACTACTCAAGGTTACTATGGTTCCCAATGTGTTGTGAAGTTTGGATGTGTTTTTAAATCTGTCATCGTTTGAGTCCTGATTTGGAATCTTGAGACCTGTGGTACGTCTGCCTGCAGCCTGATGTTCATGTGAACCCTGATAAGCTGAGTGATGTTATAATCTTATGTAGAATTGTATACATAAATTACACCTATAATTTCTTACATTGTACTCCCAGGTTACATATTTGTCCATACACTCGTACACATCCATTCCTGCTGTATGATGTGTGTGTGTGATGAAAGTTTATAGTCAGACGTAACATACATAAAGATTGTCTTGAAGGGAATGTTGACCACATTGATTTTCAGCTTCTACATACATTGAGGTGGACTTTTTCAGTCCAACACAGCATTATACTGTTTGTTTTCAATTTACTTCAGAAATAAGCCTCAGGAAGCACAGATGATGATACAATCCTGACCCCAGTGCATAGTTATCAGCCTACAATCTTTCAACGCAGTTGTATTGACATTCTATGGCCAATGACATGTGACATACATCACTAATCTCCTACACAGTTTATGTGTCACATTACACAGAGACAAAGTGGTTGTGTAAGTGCTATTTATTTTAAAGTGCTGTAGTGCAATAATTACATAGCCCAGGAGTGTGATTCCATTACTGTGACGCCTTCTATTGTGATGCAACACAAGTGCAATGGGACATGTCATTGGACATGCTGGGGTGAAGTGTCATAGAGTGCAGAGGAACATGAATTGCCAATGAGGTAGTGAGAGACCACTACAGTGCATAGTTTCAAGGTAAACAGTGTGCTGGAGAACAGTGCATGTACCAACTGTAGCAAGACTGGCATGTTAACAAGCACAGGACCTAGGGTATCAGTGCCTATGTGGCATGGACTGGTGCTACCGGGTACTCCTACGGGTGAAGGTGATTTGTTCCACATCTTCATCTTCTGATGTGTGTGTCGTCTCCTCTGCCTTTGGTGGTGGTGGGTTTGAAGGGGCAACACATACTTCAGTGTTTGAAGACGTGGAGTCAGAATTCCCGGTAGCTGCCAACTGTGGAGCTATTAAGGGCATTACTGCAGCAAGGAGGAGCTGCTGGTTCTTGAGTATAGGAGCTACAACACTGCGGTAGGCAGCCAGGTCGGCCCTGAGGGGGTCATGATAGCATTTGTGCACGCAGTGAAAGGTTTGGGATGCCAGTTGTTGTGGCAACTCCCTTACTGCTGTGATGAATTCCCTTACACTTTGTTGTAGTCCTTTTATGATGGATGTTAGCGCTAGCATGGATGCTGCCTGTTCTGCAGATGACATCATGCACGTACACATCCCCTCAAGGCTGGCTGCCATATTTTGCATCCCCGTCCACACCTCCTTGGCCAGCTCCCGCTTTACTCCAACTACAGTCCTCTCAAAGGTGGTACCAGTGTCTTCAGAGTCCTCAGCTGGGTTGGAGATGGCAGGTCGTACAATTGGGGTGGTGGGTGGGTCCTCTGTGATGGCTGCTACTTCTGTGCTCCTCCTTGAGACTGAAGGTGGGGTCTGGAGGGTTCCAAGGACATCTTTGCGGGTCTGAGGCTAATGTTTGCCAGCTCGTCATCCATGTCATCAGGGAAGTCCAGGACAGACATATCCCAAGGAGAGCCATCGTCCTCTGCAATAAGATATTGTACAATTAGTGTATCTGTGTTGTGGCATTTGTAATGTGACGTTACTGACTTCCTGTTAGTGGACCATTGTAATCTTGGTTCCTGTTCATTGTTCCTGTCATTAAGATTAGCATTCTCACAGGCCTATGCCCCACCTGCATGCCACATGTAGTGTGGGAAGTTTGGGGAATTGTCTGTGTCACATCCTCTAGGTGTAGGTTCTGTCCAAATTGTATGTTGCCACCTTCTTGTCCTACTCAACCCTCTGTCTTCTTCCATAATCATGGTGAGGCCTTGCACTGGCTGTGTGTGTTCTGATGGCACTTGCACCATACTTAACAATCTGGAACTGACCCAGTCTCTGATATTTCACATCCATCTATATGTTGCTGAGACCTAGCATATACTATGTAACATTGCCATGGCACTATACAGGTGTCAACATTGGTATTGTGTAATGCTGATGTTGGGGAATGTGTGCTACATTGGATTGCACTGATGGTCCTGGCAGTGTTCCATTTCCTCTTATGAATGTGCGGGTGTGTTTAACTAGCTAGACACATATGTCCTCCCCCTCAATGCTGTTGTCTTAGCAGTATGGAATGTTGCAAGGTGGCATTGCAGCTATTGTAACACTGGCACGGGGTAGACCCTGAAATGTGCAGCATGGGTATGACATTACTGCTGTGTACTTCATAATGTTGATAACAATACCTGATGTTTATTGTGCCTATAGACATGAGCATTTGACATGATTTGCACTTTGTTAGGAATTACAGGGGATTGATAACGTCATCATCCTGAACCCTCTATTTTTGGTGTGTTTGATCCATGGGCACGTAACTGCCATTAGCTACGTGACCTGCACACAGCAAAGGTGGTAGTGGCAACTGTTGTCAGTGGTAAATACCACTTGCGAATATGGCCTGAGACTGGAAATTGAGCCCTAGTTCATGTAGCAACAATACCAGCTGTTGTGTGACAGCAGGCCAGTTTTACGTTGGACCCTACCCTCCTGGACTGGCTTTGCCTTTCCTACATCCTTGGCATGGCAGAGTACTCCCATGCAAAGGTTGTTGGTGTAGTGTTGTGCTGTGCCCCAGGTTTCCCCTGCCCAGCCCATGCACGCGTGCCGTGCCCCTTTGCCCTTTCCACTACCTGATTATCATGGCTGACATGCGTTGTGTAGCAGGTATGTCCCCCCTCTACTTATAGTTAACATTTAAGCATTTTTGTTCCCCATGCAACTTACCCTGCATCTGTGTTGTTTCCTGGTAGTCTGCGCTGTCCTATCCTTGAATCCCTGTGACGATCTCCTCAGAGATGACGGCTGCCACCATCTCCTCCATGTGGTCCAGGGCCTCCCGCGGTGCTGGACTCCCACCTCCAGTCTGCAGTGCTGCCTTCCTGTTCCTTGCCATCTTTTTCTTGGTCCTGTGCTTGCAGTCATGCCAGCGTTTCTTGCACTCAGTGAATGTTCTCCGTACTTCTGCCACACTGTTTATCTTGTCGACAATTTGTTGCCAAATTGCCTCTCTCTTACCAATTGGCAATTTTGAGGTGACAAAAAGTTGATGCTGCTGTTCCGTCATCTCTTTCACCAGTATTTCCTGCTCCTCTGCACTGAACCGGCACTTCCTTTTCTTCTTCTCCCTCTCCTGGGTCTTGTCTGGGTCCTCCTGGCTGGTTCCTGGTCGGTTGTAGTCTTCCTGGGGTCCATTTTGGGGCTCCTTTGCACATTTTGCTGTGTTTGCACAGCTTTTTGACGCTATTGAGGCATAAAAAGGCACGTATCCGATTTGCAATGTCGTAAACTGGATAAAAGTCATTTTCGCTGCGTTAATGTCATTTTTCTTGACCGCGTGGTACAATGGTTTGAGTAAAAAAAAATGACGCTAACCTGTGGTTTGTGCCACGGAGGGTCAAAGTATACATTTGACGCCCGGGTGGTGCAAAGAAATGGCGTTAGCCGGCGTTAAACTTTTTGACTCAAAACTGCATCGGTGCAGTTTTGCGTCAAAAAGTATAAATCTGGGCCTTGGTCTTTTTGTTGCAGCATGGGTTTCTCACAGATTTTGTCTGTATTATTGGCTCTGTTAAGTAGTCGGGGGGACGTATGTTGTGTGGCTTTCTAGGCGATACAGAGGGCGTTTAAAACCTCGTTGTTTGATGGACAGCTACTTTAGTTTGAAACAATAGGAAGCTATCTACTCATAATTTTTCAGCCACAGATGATTCTTATGTTTTCTTTTTTGGACCATTTGCAGTTTTGTTAGGTTCTTCAATAAGGAGTTGAGGAAAACTGATGAGCAGTAGATATTAGTGCTGTTATAGAGGAGTCAACGTGCCTTTTTGGTTATTGTCTGTGATGTAAAAGTAAGATCTGAGTCAAAGATAACTATTAGGTCATATGTTACTGTGGTAGATGTACGAAGGGATTCAACATCTAATAGCCAATTAGAGGAAAGTTTTTTGTTCATTCAGGAGTTGGTGGCTACCAATAAGGACCAATTGTCGAAATGTCAGGGCTGTCTTGGTGGAAGTCGATTAGGATTAAAGGCCCATATTTATACTTTTTTAGCGCCGCATTTGCGTCATTTTTTTTCTCAAAAGAGGCGCAAACTTACAAAATATAATTGTATTTTGTACGTTTGTGCCGCTTTTGCATTAAAAAGCGGCGCAAATGCGGCAGTAAAAAAGTATAAATATGGGCCTAAGGGCCAAATGTAGGAACATTCTGAATTGCAACCCGCTAATTGAATAATCATGAGGTGGGTCGCAATTTGCGACACCCTTGCGAATGGCGGCCCACACAGGGATGGTGGCCTGCTGCGGACAGCAGACCACCATGTCTGTGACTGCTTTTTAATAAAGCATTTTTTTTTTTTTGTGAGGCAGCCCGTTTTCCTTAAAGTAAAACAAGATGCATTACAAAAACAAAAAATGAAACATTTTTGTTTCATTTTTTCAGAGCTATTCACAACGGGGAAGGGGTCCCCTGGGGACCCCTTCCCTTTTGCAAATGGGCTACCACCCATTTCAAAAGGATGCAAGCTGCGAGTGGAAAAAGCTTTGTACATCTGGCCCGTAGTGTCTTGAGCATGCATTTGAA
This sequence comes from Pleurodeles waltl, assembly GCF_031143425.1. Taxonomy (NCBI): domain Eukaryota; kingdom Metazoa; phylum Chordata; class Amphibia; order Caudata; family Salamandridae; genus Pleurodeles; species Pleurodeles waltl. The sequence continues at coordinate 827,732,072 of NC_090442.1, read as the reverse complement.
TTTTTTTACTGTATGAGGAGATTACGTCAGCTAGGGGTCACATGTAGGAATTATAATGCAAAGGGGAGAAGTCCTTACAGGATCCCAAGATTAACACAATGTGGATGTGCACTGTCAAAGCACATTTTCCTGTGTGTTAGAAAGGATTGTGGAGCTTTCCAGTACGCAGACAAGCAAGAAGAATTTCATCATCAGATTTCTCAAAGGCTCCAGATAAGTCGAATAATGTGAGTGTTTCATTGCGATCTTTGTCGCGGATGCTAAATAGTTGTCTCTGAAGTTTAGGATTGCAGTTTCTGTGCACTGCAGTCTAAGAGTAATTGTTTATCAACTGGGAGGCGGCTAAGTATTCAGGCCCATATTTATACTTTTTGACGCTAAACTGCGCTAACGCAGTTTAGCGTCAAAAAATTTAGTACCGTCTAACGCCATTCTGAAGCGCCATGCGGGCGCCGTATTTATGGAATGGCGTTAGCCGGCGCTAGCAGACCGGCGCTGCCTGGTGTGCGTGGAAAAAAAACACGTAGACCAGGCAGCGCCGGCGTAGGGGGAAAATGGCGTTAGGGCGTCTTAAAATGGGGCAAGTCAGGTTGAGGCAAAAAAATCGCCTCAACCCGATTTGCGCCATTTTTTTTCAACGCCCAGATGCCATTTAAATGACTCCTGTCTTAGTAAAGACAGGAGTCATGCCCCCTTGCCCAATGGCCATGCCCAGGGGACTTATGTCCCCTGGGCATGGTCATTGGGCATAGTGGCATGTAGGGGGGCACAAATAAGGCCCCCCTATGCCACCAAAAAAATTTAAAAAAAATTAAAAATTATACTTACCTGAACTTACCTGAATGTCCCTGGGATGGGTCCCTCCATCATTGGGTGTCCTCCTGGGGTGGGCAAGGGTGGCAGGGGGGGTCCCTGGGGGCATGGGAGGGCACCTGTGGGCTCATTTTGAGCCCACAGGCCCCTTAACGCCTACCCTGACCCAGGCGTTAAAAAGTGGCGCAAATGCGGGGTTTTTTGACCCGACCACTCCCGGGCGTGATTTTTGCCCGGGAGTATAAATACGACGCATTTGCGTCGCCGTCATTTTTTTAGACGGGAACGCCTTCCTTGCATCTCATTAACGCAAGGAAGGCGTTCACGCAAAAAAATGACGCTATTTGCCCATACTTTGGCGCTAGACGCGTCTAACGCCAAAGTATAAATATGGCGTTAGTTTTGCGCCGAATTTGCGTCGAAAAAAACGACGCTAATTCGGCGCAAACGGAGTATAAATACGGGCCTCAATGTGTTTGGTCAGGAATGCCAGTGAGAAAATTGGTCTATGTTTTCAAGTAATGTAGCACAGAAGAGGGTAATGTTAGCAGGGGGTGGCTGGTATTGATGAGCATGAGGGGCAGTGTCCAGCCACCCTGAGGGACTAACAAGAGGATGAAAAGAACTCTGAGCAGCTAGAAATATACTGCAGGTGCTTTCAGCTCAGCGACAACGTTGGCTGAATCTGTGGCCTTTGGGAGGTGGAAGAAGGGGGTGGGTTGGAAGGATGACCTCCTACTCATTCCTTGCCACTGGCCAGGCGAGATCTCCTTCGTCCAGGACTAATAAGCTAGAGCAGTAATGCCACAATGGTGGGTGTAGTGCATTTTACTGTTAAGTATGGGGTTTGATTTTGGGAGTTAAAATTAATGTCCCAGGGCGGGACTGAACAACTGTGTTAGACCTGGCAGCCTTAGGGTGCTCATCCCCCAACTTTTTGCCTGCCTCTCTCCACTTCTCTGAAACTTTTTTTTGCTGGTTTTAGGACTTTGCGCTCTTTACCACTGCTGACCAGTGCTTAAGTGCATATGCTCTCTCCCTAAACATGGTAACATTGGTTCATTTCCAATTGGCATATTTGGTTTACTTGTAAGTCCCTAGTAAAGTGCACTACATTGACCCAGGGCCTGTAAATTGAATACTATTAGTGGGCCTGCAGCACTGGTTGTGCCACCCACATAAGTAGCCGGTTAACCATGTCTCAGGTTGCCATTGCAAGGCCTGTGTGTGCAGTTTCACTGCCACTTGGACTTGGCATTAAAGAGAAATTGCCAAGCCTTAATCTCCCCTTTTTCTACATTTAAGCCACCCCTATGGTAGGACCTTGGTCCCCCACAGGGCATTTGCTATGTAGGTAAAAGGCAGAGCATGTATTTGTGTGTTTTATATGTCCTGGTAGTGGAAAACCCCTCAATTCATTTTCCACTACTGTGAGACCTGCTCCTTTCATAGGATAGCATAAGGGCTACCCTCATATATTGTTTGAGTGGTAGATTCCGATCAGAAAGGGGTAACTAGGTCATATTTAGAATGGCCAGAATAGTAATAGAAAATCCTGCTTATTGGTGAGGTTGAATTTTATATTACTATTTTAGAAATGCCACTTTTAGAAAGTGAGCAATTCTCTGCCCTTAAAATCCACCTGTGCCTTACGGCCTGTCTCCAATCAACGTCTGGGCTGGGCTGGTTGACAGCCTCCTTGTGCATTTCACCCAGACAAGCACAGGATACTCAGTCACACCTGCACTCATCTGCATACTGAATGGGTCTTCCTGGACCGAAAGGGTGGAGGGCCTGGCACTTACATTTTAAAGGCTAGTGGCCTGCCCTCACACAATGGACTGCCTAACTCCCTACTGTAAGCCTGGCAGACAGATCTGTACTGAAAGTGGAACTTGTGTACTTCAAAACCACTTTTTGAAGTCTCCCCCCCTACAAGGACATTTTGGGTATGTAAACTGGGTCTCTGACCCCACAAAATCAGACACTTCTGGACCTGAACCTGCAACCTGCAACCTGTCAAGAGGAACTGCCTGGCTGCCCAAAGGACTCATCTGGACTGCGGTGCTGAGAAGGACTGCTGAACTGCTGTTGTCCTGCTGCCCTCTGGCTTTGTTGAGAAGTGCTCTCCAAGGGCTTGGATTGAGATTGCCTCCTGTTTTCTGAAGTCTCAGGGCCAAAAAGACTTCATCTCTTCAGGAGACGCCTTGTGCACCCAAAATCAAAGCACAGCCTGCTGGAACTGACGCACAGCTGCGGTGTGACCGAGAAATCATCGCACAGCTGAATCAAAATGATGCAGCCTGACTTCCTGAGTCACAATGCCCAGAAATTCAATGCACAGCCCTACCTGATAGACGCACACCTGAACCTGAATGATGCAGCTTAACTTCCTGAGTGAAGAATCGAAGCAGCACCTGCTGTGTGACAGAAAATTTGATGCATTGTCATACTGGTTCGACGCAACTGCCTGTGACTTCGTCCCACATGCACAGGATTCCCACACATTGTCCCTTGGCATCAAAAAGATTCCCCCATCTCAGTGAGGAACCAAGACTGTGCGCTGGAAAGCCCCTTGCAGTGTGGAAAGAACTTCGGTGCTGTGTCGGTAAATCCGACACACACCCTAATTTTCCACGCATCTCCTCTTCTGTGGTCTCCGTGTGTGTTATTTTTTGATGCAAACCAGGTACTTTGTGCAAACAAAAGACAACTGTCGATTTCTAAGATTGAAGACTCTTTTTAATCTTGCAAAAGTGATATCTCAACTTGTGCTTATTGAATCTTTATCGTTTTGACCTTAATTTAACCAGATAAATATCTTAGATTTTTCTAAACCTGTGCGGTGTATTATTTGTCGTGTTTGTACTGTGTTACTGTATGATTTATTGCACAAATACTTTACACATTGCCTTCTAAGTTAAGCTTACTCAGTGCCAAGCTACCAGAGGGTGGGCACAGGATAATCTGGATTGTGTTTGACTTAACCTGACTAGGATTGTGGTCCCTATTTGGACAAAGGAAAATACCTCTGCCAACTAGAGACCCCATTTCTAAGAAACTGCAATAAACAAAAGGGCCAGGGTGGGGTTGGTTGAGAGTTATAATATTGTAGTGGGTGTGGCCTTTGCTGTGCCTGCTTCATGCAACCTACCCAGCAACTGCTGTTGTTGCTTATTGATAGGGAGATTGGTGCCTGGGGAAGGAGACTAGCAACTTCATTTCAGGTTAATTAAAAAAGTCACTGCTGTTTTGCAGGACTCACAGTTCATACAGACTCAACTGGATGGATCCACATGGTGGAATGGGCTGTGTTGACCCCCTGAATCTCCGACAGTTCTAGGCCTCAAAGGTGAGTTCTTAGTCTGGAGGGGCTGTGGAATGCTCAGTCAAGCAGCCTCATTCTCTGCCTGGACTGTAAGGGTTACAAAGGAATGGGTCTCTGGGAGCCTGTCATCCTGCCTTTCCTGCCCCTTATCTAACTAAGTTGTGGATGCTGCTGGTCTATTTTGAAGTACCACAGCAACCTTTTTAACTGAATTGCCCTGGGTTTAAATGCTGCATTTCTATTGCCTTTTGGTGTACACATTGCCCCTGTTGTTTCATTTCCTTTTATTTATTGCAATGTTTCTTGGGGGTGGATAATACCCCTCTCTTCCAGTGGATGCCCCAGGGGAGCCCAGCCCTGCTGCATGGACATTGATTGCAATTTTTTGAAAATATGTATGCAGGATACTCCACGGAATCAATGGCATTGTGTGAGGGATTTGTTGTCCATGGTTGTAGCAAGACTAACAGCGGAGGCAAGGCCAAAGAGGAATTTGTTGGGGTTTAGGAAGTTCCAGGGTGGGTAAGTGCACTAAACACAACAGGTTCAAAATACAAGTCTAGACCTGTGGACCATCCCTTTGCTTCATTCTCAATCACAGCGCTTCCTCTCACTCAGTGACTGATTTGCAGTCTAGTTACATTAATGCATCTTTGGCATTGTGACTTGCTGCTTATTGTCACTATTTCAACAGCACAGACAACTAGTTAAATGGTAGCAAATGCTTAAACAGTACATGCTGCAAGTGTTCTGTGCAAGCATTTCTGAAACACTTTCAAGGAACTCGAATCGCAGTCAAAAGGTCCATCGGCCTACATGTGTCTCCCTTGTAAGTTTACTTTAATAAGGTCTGACTCGCTAACAGGGGTGAGATTAACTAAAAGAAACCCTTGAATTCCACAGCTTCTAGGGGGGCTGCCCGGGTGAGACCTCACTAGATGGGTGCAGGGCCAGCTGTTTGCTCTTCAAACAAAACCAAACAGCCATGGCATTTGGACCTAGTCGACCAGCTTGTGACACATTGCTCCATGCATTGGCCTAAAGCAGGATTTCATCGAAGTCCACATGCCCTGAACACAGTACCCACTGTATTGGTGCTTCTGCCCCTGTTACCTCAATTATTCAGTAATTTTCACTTTATGTTTCCATTATCTGGAAGTGCCCTGAGGTGTCAAAAAATGACTTCTTGGCACTACACTTCATTGTTATTTTTATGTTTTCCCTTTTTGATACTGTATTCACTGTTGTAAGAGTTGTAGAGGGCATATGGACTCAAAATCTGCACATGAGCTGCCCCAAGATACTGCCCCATGCCCTGAGTCTACGATCTCGTCTAGAACAAATACAAATGTGGGTGTCACATGGCTCATTAATTCTGAACCCACAAAAACTGAATTTATCTCTTTTCATGAATTCTGAACCTAAACGTAACACAATTCTACTGGATGAACTAAATGTAGAAGGGTTGCCCTCTCTGCCACCTGAAGTAAACTTTCTTGGCTTTGCCTGGCACTACAAACTGCTATTTACTCTTTATAAAGAGGAATTGGCAAAATCGGAAAACTTCCACATCTAAACCTGCAAACTGAGAACACAGAATATGCCTTAATAATCTCATACCTTTACTGTGGGAGTGCCATTCTCTCCGGAATTCCAAGTGCGTCACTCACTCCAGCTATATTCCATGTGACAGGAGGGTTAATATCCAAGAAGACAAACTTTAGTCCAACCCACTCGGTCTTCTTAAAGGACCTGCATTGGTTACCTGTAGAAGCAAGGATTATATTAAAAATTGTCTGCTTAGCGTTCAAAGCAATTCACCCAAACAAACCTCATATCTAACCAACGGCAGCTCCCAGTCCATTGCGAAGCCTAGCGCTGAGACACAGCCAGTAAGAATCCCTGGGTTTCCCAATGGTCTCAGGAGACAAAACAGGCTGAAGAAGCCCTATAAAGCCCGCCCCACTCCAACCCACACGCATCAGTGGCTCAGCACCAGTGAGGAGTGCTGATGGTCACAATTCACCACAGTCTGAAAAGCATGGGGACTCGTCCTCTAGCTGTTCGACTAGGGTTTAGGACTGCTGCTCAAGAGAGGTAGCAGTGCCCCTGGATCCTGCTCATCACATGGCTGGCTGCATGTCAGTTGTAAGTCCCCAAAGAAGGCCTAGAGTAAAATCTCTTTAAGAGGGAAGAGGAATTTGGCTTCCTGGCCAGAGCTGCTGTCTTTGGAACTGAGGAACCAGGCACAATCCTTGGCATTGGCTCAACATCCTGTGATTCTGGCAAATCACTTAATCTTTCCATACATAAAATCCAAAAAGTAAACCCCTTACCTGCTGGGCCTTTCCCCCTCCTCAAGTGCTGAGCCCTTTTTGGCTATCTGAGGCAATTTGCACTTTGGCCCCCATAACGTTTTGTCTACATAAGCTATCTAATCCAAATTTGCAACCTTTTTTTCCAACATCCTGAAGATTCTAAATTTATCCAGAGTTTGTGAGTTCCCCATGGAGGAGACCAAGCCATTAGCCAAAATACAGTTAAAATGTGGGTGTTTTGGAAAAAATGGGAAAAAATGCTACAGATGAAAACATCTGTATTCATCCCTGGAAAATGGATCAATGAAGGGTTTGTGATGCTAAAATCACAATCTTCTTAGCATTCAGGACTTAAATCAGAAAAGCAAATTCGTTCAACACAATTTTGGCATTTTGCTGGGACATACCCCATTTTTACTATTTTTTGTGCTTTCAGTCTCCTTCCAGCTAGTGACAGAAATGGGTGTGAAACCAATGGTGGATCCCAGACAGCTAAACATTTCTGAGGAGACAATAGAATTCTGAATTCAGCAAGGGGTCATTTGTGTAGATCCTTCAAGGTTTTCCTACAGAAAGTAACAGTTGTTTTTCTGTCTATGTTCTCTTCTGTAACTTTTTCCAGCTAAGGAAGATTTCTGAAAGCAATATATTGTTATGTCTGCCAGACCCTTCTGGTTGTGGGGATATATAGGGCTTGTAGTTTCATCAAGTAACTAAGGTACCCAGAGTCAATAAATGAGCTGCACCTTGAAATGGGTTTTCATAAATATAACTGGTATTTAGCAATCCATTTAACAAAATATAAAGAGTGAAAAATAGGTATCAAAGAGGCCTGTGTACTTCTGAAATGGGCACAAGATATGGAATTTAGGAGCAATGGTTATTTTCACATCTCTGAATTTGTGGGTACCCATACTAACGTGAATTACAGGGAATTTCTCAAAATGACATCTTTCTTACACCTCATCTTACATTTGAAAGTCACAAATGTAGAGAAAGACATTTGGTAATAACACTTGTGTGAGTAGGCCTAGTCCCCGAGACAGGAAACACCCCAAAACGCATAGTGGACACATCACATTTTCCCAATGAAAACTAATGTGTTTTTTGCAAAGTGCCTAGCTGGGGACTTTGGGCTCCAGCTCAGCTGCCACTTAGGGAAGCCTACCAAACCCACACAATTTTAAATACTAGACACTAATGGATTGACTCTCTAGATTCTGTCACCCAGAATCCTTTGCAAACCACAAAATATGGCAGAAAATACTTTGTCCTCAAATTTTGGTGATGGAAACTTTTGGAATCTGAGGGGGAACCACAGACGTCCTTCCAACCAGCATTCTCCTTCCAACCAAGTCTCCTGATAAAAATGGTACCCCCGTGTGTGGGTAGGCGTAGTGCTCGCGACAGGAAATGCCCCAAAACACTAAGGGGGTCATTATGACCCCGGCGGTCGGAGCTAATGTGGCGGTAGTACCCACCAACAGGCTGGCGGTACTTACTGCTACATTATGACATTGGTGGGTTGGCTGAAGCCAACTCGCCAAAGATCCACTCCAACCGCCATGGCGGTAGCAGCCACCGGCTGGAGATAACAATCTCCAGCCCAGCGGCCGCTATTGTGCCGCCGGCGGTATCATGACCATGCCTACCGCCATGGTTCTTGTGGAGTTCGTTACGCCATGAAAACCATAACGGTAGGCCCAATGAGTGACAGGGAATTCCTTCCCCGCCACTGATAGGAAACCCCTCTCCCCCAACACTCTCCAGACACCCCCAGCCCCCCTTCATCCACTCTCCCCCTCCCGTCAAACCTTCCCCGTCCACACACACACATGCAGACACACATTCATCCACGCAGACATACACACATGCATTCATGCATTCACGCACACATCCACACACACATCCAAACTTATATGCATTCATACACGCACACACACACATTCATGAACGCACCCACACACCTTCATACACGCACTCACACACCTTCACACACGCACGCAAACAACACTAAACACACACCCGCATTCACACACGCACTCATACATACATGCACACCCCCCCACACACACAACATCCCCCTCCACTGTCAGAAACCTGACTTACCTGTATACAGGAGGTCTTCCGGCAGTGGACGGGGGGCTGCTACTGCCAGCAGCGCCCAACAGCAGAACACCACCAGGCTGTATTATTTCTCATAATATGGCTGGCGTGGTGCTGCTGGTGGTAGCAGTGCTACCTTACCACCATCCAGCAGTATGGCTACAGCTGGATTTCTGCCCTTTTTGTGGCGGAGATCCAGCTGGGGGTCATATTATGGCGGATGGATGGTAGCCATGGCGACGGTCTTTTGGCGGCCGTCACCGAGCGGTAGGCGTTTTTAACTCCATTGTCATAATGGGGGCCTAAGTGGACACATTACGGTTTTCCAATGAAAATGCACGCGTTTTTTGCAAAGTGCCTAGCTGTGGATTTTGGGCTCTAACTCAGCCGGCACATAGGTAAATCTAGCAAACCTACACAATTCTTAAGACTAGACACCTGTGGCAATGCAGAATGGGGTGACTTATGTGGCTCTAACCAGGTTCTGCCACCCGGAATCCTTTGCAATCCTCAAAATATGGCTAAAAACACTTTACTGCACATTTCGGTGATGGAAAGTACTGGAATCTGATGGAAGCCTCAAACTTCCTTCCACTCAGCATTCCACTAGGTCCCCCGAAAAAAATGGTACCTCACAAGTGCCCACAACAGGAAAGGTCCCAAAATGTATCATTGCGATGATGATAACTAAGGTGAGTTCACTAATTAGTCCTGGGATCGGGAGCCATTTAGGGAAACCTATCAAACTCAGACATCCAGAGTACAGTGAGGTATCTCCTGTGAGGATTACCCAATGTTTTTTTTTACACAGAATGCCCTGCAAAGGTAAAACATTGAATACAAATACTATTTTCCTTTGCATTTCTGTGACGTAAACTATAGAAATATGCAGGGATCCACAAACTGATTGCCACCCAGCGTTCCCCAACTTGTTCCGATAAAAACCCCACTGGTGTGCCTGGGCTTAGTGCTTGGGACAGTAATGGATCACACAACGGTCAATGGTAGTCCTCACATGAGGGCTACAGATGACCTGGGGGCGATCCATTCCTGACGCAGGCACTAGGCACAGGCACCCAATTGGGGTAGTGTTTATATCTGGACAAGTGGGGGAAATGCTGGGTGGTAGGAAGTTTGTGGATCCCTGCATATTTCTGTAGTTTGTGTGACAGAAATGCAAGGAAAAATAGAGATTTTATTCAATGTTTCACCTTTGCAAGGTATTCTGGGTAAGAAAACTTTGGGGAATCCACACAAGCCACACCTCTGTGGATTCCACCAGGTGTCTAGTTTTAAGGAATGTCTGGGTTTTGTAGGTGTCCTTATATGGCAGCCGAGCCCAGGACCCAAAAAGCAGGTGCTCGTCTCACAAAACCAGGTTGTTTTGTAATAGATAATTTTGATATCTCCACAGTACGATTTGGGCCCTTCCCTGATGTGGCCCTGTGTGAAGATGTGGGGTACCCAAACTGTGCAAGTCGTCCAGTAAGACTTGAAGGTGGGTTTCTGCACTAACCCCATTTTGAGGGTACGGCCCAAAAATATCTTCAACGCCACCAGCGAACTGGGAGTCTATTAGAGTGCACTAGAACGGGGCCCTAGAATGCCTCCATGCTCCTTCAGAAATTGTTCCACACTTCCAGATTTGTCTGCTGCACAATTTGCTAAAGGAAGTCAACATCCAAAAAGAGATGGACGTAGTCGACTGGCAAAAAGTTGGCCGACTTTATAACAAAGTCACCAGTAAAAGGTGGAATTTAGGGCTGAACTAAATTGAGGGGCTGTCAGGAGAGCACTCTGTCTGTGCTTGCTGCCGCATGCTCATGCTCTCTAGGTTGAGCTAACCTGCTGTTGTCCCGCTGTACAGAGTGTGCTTGCGAAGGGACAGCACGACTGTCCTCATTATCTCCCTCAGAATCACTGGAAAAGGTGTCATCAAATGGGACTCCACCGACTGAAAAATCACTCCCAGATTCTGCTCCATTTTCCTCTCCCTCAGATGCTGTCTCAGTATCTGCTGTCTCAGTCTCTGATCCTGCCTCAGAGCTGTATGCCATAACCCGAGTTACGGCTTTAGCAGCAGTCATCCAATGAGACGCCATCTCTGCTACTGCCTAAACTGTCCCTCTAAAACACTAGCCTACGTAAGGACATATATGGTGACAAAATTGCTAGTGGCTGTGTGTGTGTGTGATGTGTGCAACAGTAAATGTCAGTCACCTTACCCCTGCTTCTTCTCTCAATCAGCAGCTACTCTGAAGACACTGAAAAAATAAATAAAAGTCACACTATTACTTCACCTTGCCACACACCCATCATCACAGCCTTTAGTGCTGGTGGTGCACAGTGTGATAGGCTTTTTTGCTTCTCCCCCTCCCATGACCCCTCACTACTACCCAGCAAAATTGCCCTTCACCTCCCCATAGACCCCCTAGCACATACATTTAATTTGTTTTTAAAGGCAGGTAACATCTGGCTTTACTAATCCACCCAGCATTTCACATAAAAGACATATCTGTTCTTTGCAGCAGGCATATAAACCTTCTACACTACTTTATGGAGTCAAAACTGTCACTAGACAAATCCGATCTCTTTCTCTAGCAGGAGCATAATTACAAGAGTTATCCTGACATGTTCATTGCTACCTAAAAGATATATATATATATCTATATATATATATATATATATATATATATATCTACAGATGTTCCCTTACATTTATACAGATACTATGATTTTATCACATATGCCTTTACATATATAGATATATTGTCCTGATAGCTGTATTTTTTCATATTTGGGTCTTTATATTTATATTTACTATTAGTACTATACATATTTGCACTTTTTGCACAATGCACTTTGTATATCACCAGTGAGTCTATTTATAAATGAGTGGTGTTTTTTCTGCCATACAGTATCTTTAAGAAATGTTTGTCAGCGTTGCGATATATGATTACAATTTGATGTACAATTATGATGTGGTAAATTGATTTTCAGTTGATCCTAAAAATCTAATTTTGATACCCCGCATGTAGAGTGATCGATATATTGGGGTCGTGAATGTAAGATTCACATGACAAAACACATAATGGGATATATCAGGATAAGATTTTAGGTCATTCTATACATTTACACAGATTGTTAATATAGAATGATGTTTTGTTATTTAAACTTTTTAAATATGATCAGGTGTTTTTTACATGTGAGAGATATAGAGATATTTATGTGATATTATTGTGACTTTATATGAAAATATGTTTTAAATCATATGTGTAAAGTGATATACAAATGTTTGAAAAGATGTTTGTTTATATTGAGTCTACATGTGAATTATGTATAAGATACAAGTTTAATAGTAGTTTAGGGGTTCTATATATGATCATTATTGGATTGACAGGATTACTAATGTACACTAACTGAATGAGCCAGCTGACATATAGAGTATTTGTTAGAGCTGTACGGTGAAAAACGATCGATATATCTATTTAAAGATGGCTGCCACCTTTGTGATTACGTAGGTATCATGGAAATAGTTGATGGCTCACTAGCTGAATCCTTAAAATGGTGGTTAATGTAGGGGGAAACATGTCCGGTCGACGGCGTTTGCCGAAACGCGTTGACAGTTTCCATGGGTGTTAGCGTTTCCTGTAATTTATGCACACAATAAAGCAGACAATATTTTTGGAAAGAAAATATCTTCTTTCTTTTTTTGGATGGTGACCGATGGCAGGAGGTGATATGGTGCACCTAGTCCGATGAGCAGATTTAACCATTTTAGACGATATATGTAGATTTCACCATTTTAGAAGATATATATATATACATATATATATATATATATATATATATATATATATATATATGAGAGATTTATTTGCCTCTATAGACTCTCTCTCTCTCTCTCTTTATATATATATATATATAATTTTTATAGCTGTGTGGTTTTTCTGGGGGTTGATCGTGGCCCCAAGGAAACCACACATCTTTAAAAAAAAATTGCCCCCACAGTGGGGCAGCCCTGCTTACGGGTGACCCCCTCTCAATTTACTTTTTTTTCATTTTTAATCCCTGGGAGGCTATTACACCCCCCAGGAGTAAACACATATTTTTTTTTTTATTGCCCTGGGGGGTGTGGGGCACTACGATCCACAGCCAGAAAACCCTTTCAGGAAGGACTTGTTTGCAAGGCCTTCCTGAAAGGTGGGTTTGCCCTTTTGGGCCCATTTTCCCCACCCGAGTAGAAAGCAGCCCAACTGTGATGTCAGTGCGCCTCCCGCTGATGTCACAGATGGGCAGGTGGAAGGAGACACCGAAGCTCCTGTGTGTCTCCCTGGGGTATTTAAATTAAAAAAATCCTCCAGTGCAGAGCACCAGGGAGGGTGTGCGTGTGTCGGCCATTGGCTGACATGCACTAAATAGGGTTGTACGACGGAACGCCGACTGACAAAACAACGGGTGCCTAAACAACGAGGTCGGAACACCGACCTCGTTGTTACTACTAATGCCTTTACCATGAATGCCTTAACAACTATATTTTGTTGTAAAGGCATTCCTGGTAAAGTCATTAGTAACAGGCACCCATTGATCCTGCATGCCTCACCCCAATCCCCCAAGCCCACCCCAAAACCTAAAACCCCGACCCCCCACCCCCCCAAAACCAAAAAAGGCCCCACCCCCCAACCCCACCCCAAAACCTAAAACCCCCTACCCCCCAGCCCCTCCCCAAAACCAAAAACGCCCCACCCCCAACCACACCCCAAAACCTAAAACCCCCGACCTCCCACCCCCTCCCCAAAACCTAAAATGCCCCACCCCCCCAACCCCACCCAAAACCTAAAACCCCCGACCCCCACCCCCTCCCCAAAACCAAAAACGCCCCACTGCCCAACCCCACCCCAAAACCTAAAAACCTCCACCCCTCCCCAAAACCTAAAACGCCCCACCCCCCCAACCCCACCCCAAAACCTAAAACCCCCGACCCCCACCCCCTCCCCAAAACCAAAAACGCCCCACCCCCCCAACCCCACCCCAAAACCTAAAACCCCCGACCCCCCACCCCCTCCCCAAATCCAAAAACGCCCCACCCCCCAACCTCACCCCAAAACCTAAAACCCCCGACTCCCCACCCCCTCCCCAAAACCTAAAACCCCCCACTTACCTGAGTCGTCGGCTCATCATCTGCGTCGTCCACCTCAGCCGACTCCCTTGTTTGTACCTTAACCACGCATGTTAGTTGTTCAGGACATGCGTGAGTAAGGCACAAAATAACGAAGTCGTGGTTAAAGAAAGCGTTGTTCCGCTTTCGTTAACCAGGACTTCGTTATAAAAAAGTCGGCATAAAGGATGTTTCCCACTAAATAGGGTTAATGGGTCCTTTTGTATTGTAACTGGTGCTCTTGTAAAGCACTCCAAAGAGTTTGGGTCGAGTTTACACTACATAAAACTGTAAAAAAGAGCCTGGTATCTGGCAGCTTAAATCTTATTTTAACTTGTAAATCTTATTTTTACTTACTTTTACTCGTATGGTTAATTCCAAAAGTGCAAAGGTGAAATGCTATGAATAGATCCCTCTTTTGCCATCTTATTTGTTCAGTATTTCAGACATATACATTGTCAGCAACTTTCTTGCCTCTGATCAACCCATACAGTGAAGAAGCAGACCTATGGTTCAGGATACCCCTTGGGTGCCTATTTTCATGGGGGGTATGTGTGCTTGGCGTGAGGACGTTTGGACAGTTTGCAACAGACCAGTTAGGTCTGGGTACTTTTTAATTTGCTTTTATGATCCTTGACACTTGTGTGGTAAAGTGCCCCATTCGCATCTACTCTTTTTTCCAGAAACGCAAATGTATGATGTAAAATCCACCATCTTAATACATGTTTTCAATATTTTCTTGCAGGTGGATAACCCCACCCCTTCCTTTTTACAGTTCTGGCTCACTTGTTGCTCTTGCACGTTACATCATATCTAAAATTTACCACCCCTCCACTTTTAAAATTCACCAGCTGCCAGTAAATGAGAGGTTGGTTTTGGTTTTCATGGTATATCCCTGACTGTAGTGAGGTATGATTTGAAAAATGTTCTGCTAGAGGGGAGATGAATAACTTAGTTAGAAGTTTGGGTAAGCTGCCATGAATAGAGCCAAGAGGGAGAGCATGTTAATGAGAGCTTTGACATCAGTTTGGAATATGAGGTAAAAATAGATGAAAGTGGGATGGGTGTAATGTTGCTGTGAGAGCTTCCTGGGCCCCAAGTTGGGCACCATGTTATATGGTTCCTGCTAAAATAAGTGGCTTGAAACAGCTATTGTGGAGCAGGAACAATAGAACCAAAATACCACCAATTAGGAATAACACAAGTAGTATGCCTCCGTGGCCAATATGGCTTGTTACTTGAAGGGAGTACCAGTTTCCTGGATTTACCCAGTATTACAGTTACTTTTAAATATTGATTTGATGTTGAACGATCAAGGATGTTGTGGGATGAGATCAGGCATCCCCTAAGTGGTTTTTGTTTCTCAAATAGTGAATTATTCTAATAATGTGCTTTTCTCATCTGCGCATGTTATTAGAGCAGCAAGCTTGTAGCCTTCCATTCGGACCTTTAATGTTAATTTTGACAAGCTGAGCAGACTAAAGGCTTTATTGTTTCAGAAGAATGGGGCACTTATATCTGCCTGTGAAACATTGGAACTGCAAGTTGCAGGGTCGTCCTCTTAAATACAATCGCTGTTAAACTCAAACTTCATTTCAGTGAGCTTGTGAATTACATTTTTAATACTTCTAGCCGGGTGCTCTATACTTTTTAAAAGAGCCGTTGGGTCTGACTTTGTCGGCACGTTCAAGGCTGTTTTCACAGCTATACCATCTTTTATACAGTTTGTTTCCCAGTGTATTTGGAGGCATAACGCTTGTGTTCCTAATTGATGATATTTTGGTGCTATCTTTGCTGCTCCACAATGAATGCCCCACCTCAAGGCCGAAAGGTGATGGAGCTACCGCACATATGGGTGTGCCCTGAACGCATGACATTGTACTTTGGGAAACCTTTTCCTGGAGTACTAATTGAAAACCAGTCCTTATCTTTTCAGCCAGGATAGTTCTATTGTGTGCAGCTTGTGTTCCACAGCCTTTGGTGCCCTTTGGAGTGTGTACTCAACGTCTGTCTTGCAACACAATTGGTGCGATTTATGGGCATGGACCTGCAGATGTCCCAATTGAGGGTTCTTTTTCTGTGTTGTCCCATGAGACCGCCATTGCTTCAAGATGCTTTCTCTGAACCATTCTATTCTTTGGACATGGATGCTGAGGCTCCAGGATTTCTTATTACTGGCTCTGCGGGCACTCTTCAGGATGCAACAGCCTTGACTTCAGCTGAGGGCACTGACCATGCTTGTTTCTTTGATTTGCTCACCGAGCCCATTGTGGTTTTGTTTTCAATAGAAGTGAAATTTGTTTTGGATTCTATTGACACTGACCATATGGATGACATTTTGGAAGCCTACTTTGATTTTTAAAATGTGGCCCTTGTTGCTATTACATTGTTTTAATTGGTTTAATATTTTAAATTGCTATATTGGGTTGTTATAGTGAACATTTTATTCCTTTATAGCATAGTCTTTTCACAGCCAAAGGTGGGTGTTAAAAGGCCTTCTTGGGCCCATGTTGCTTCTCTAGTTTAGCTTTGTTTTATATTTTGCATTTTACACATTTTAGCTGACATCCTTTTTAGTAGTGACATTTTACATATTTAGATATGCACAATATTATTCCAAGAATACATTATTCATGCTGCTTGCTTTTAGTTAGCTTTTCTTGTCATGTAATCTGTACCCTCTTTTCAAGGCTAGGAACACAGTACAAGACATCTTAGTGATTGTGCTTCCCGTTAGGAAACAGCTTCTAACATCTAGACATATCATTGCATCAGAGCTGTGCCTCTTACACTGTGTGGTTTTGAATATATAAAAGATGCACTGACTCAGGGGGGTCAAAGGAGCACTCCACCCTCAACCATCTTTGGACGAATGGTGTGTTTGACATGCAGCTCTGCTGGTGCTGATCTTTCCATTTGCGGAAAGGGATTGCCATCTACATTACAGGTTGATTTCCTGGTTCAGTTCTTCAAGGATGGGGGATGAGGCTATCCTCTTAGATTGGGCGAAGGCAGAGGGTACGCTCACTATGCTTTTAGTATAGGTTTGGTGATAGGTAGGCATATCTAGAAATCATTTGCCATCTTTGAACTGTTTATTCTTTTCACCATGTTCATAATGCTGGTAATGTTGCTTTATTTCATCTGCCTAATTATCACAGCTCATTCTCTCTTTGCAAGACTATGATTATTTCAATAAATGTATTGAAAACTTATCTCACATCTTTCTTGTGTTTGGCCTGGGCATGTATGAGTAAGATAACGAAAGAGTAAGATCTGTTTCCACTATTCCCTTGGGGATCAGAGTGCAATATTTACATTTCACCTTCCACCGGGGTAAGGTTGGGTGTTTAGGTGTGGAGCTGTGAGTTAGCCAGGAATCAGGCCAACAGCTTCTAATGGTGTGGGCTGACTCAGTCCCCACATTCTGAAGTTCTATACTCCTAATATTCAGTCCTATTATTTTAGTAGGAACCATATAACAATGCTTGGCCATTTGCTGTTTAATGAAGGAAGGATTTGAGATGGTAGCTAGTTGCCATACCTCAGTATAAACTGAGTCGAGGCTACTTGTGATGCTGCTCTTACTTGGTAAGTTTTGAAAAGTTATTTTGTAGAGTTCCTTGGCCCATCAATGAGTTCTTTGTAGAAAACTCTTTTAAGCAAAACTGATATCCTTTTTGTGATTGTAGCTGTGGTCTTTGCAGTGTTGTTTATTTCTGCCAGTGGTGTTCCAGTAGTTATCCTTTTGTTTTGTCAGCTTCTACCATTTGGGGCATAAGTAACAATTGTGTCAATCTGCAAGTTGAATTGGGCTATGTGTCTGGCAGAAAGATAATTTATTGTAAAATCATTTATAATAAAAAGGTCTTGAGTAATACAAAGGAGTGGAGTGGAGGTGGGTGGCAGCAACCCTGGCTGTGGAAAGGTGCACTTCACTGTAGGGAAATGTGTTCTTCTCAGACGGACTAAACATTTGGACATGTCAACTATTTTGAGTTGGAACATTGATGGTACACAGTTGGACATGTCAGCTATTTTGAGCTGTAACATTGCTGGCCTGGGTCTAAAAAATAGAAAATGAATGGTGGCTTTTTGTAGATCAGCAGGACATTTCTTGTTTTCAGAAAATATTGTCCTTTAATGAGCTCACATCAGAAGAGCTTGTGTCCTACTGTGAACCTGTAGCAAAGGATAAACGAGTTAGGCCAGTGGGTGGTTTGATTACTTGAATCTCAGTCACTCTGTGTACAGAGTTCACATATTGTCAAGCTGTGAATAGGATCACATCACGCATTAGACCTGAGGGTGCGTATAGAAATGTAGTAACGCTTGACATCAATAATGCATACAATACCCAGAGAACTGTGCAGAATGTGAGGTGCTATTAAACATCGTAGAGGTCTAAATTGAGCAGCTAAGGTCGAACTTCACTATTGATTAGGGTGACCACCTTACATGGAGGGAAATTCTGGACAGGACTGTAAAAAATTCAGGACATAGGCCCTCATTCTGACCCTGGCGGTCGGTGATAAAGCGGCGGCCAACCCGCCAACAGGCCGGCGGTCCAAAATATGCAATTCTGACCCTGGCGGGAACCGCCAACACAGCCCGCCGCATTAACACTCCGCCCGCCACGGTGGAACAAACAAACAGCGCGGCGGTCCCCGCCAACAGCCAGGCGGCAGACAATGTACCGCACACCCTATCACGACCCACCAATCCGCCACCTTTTCCGGGGCGGGAGCACCGCCGATAAAAACACGGCGGAAACAGACTACGAACGGGAAAACGCTCACCTCCACATACTCCACGCGAGATTCCGGCAGTATGGAACCCGAGTTACAGGTCATCCCCGCACTCCTATACCTGCTCCTGTACCAGGAGCACGCCCGGCGGCGCGGAAGACATCGGTGAGTACTGCACCTACGACACAGGGGAGGGAAAAGATTACCGGCACACACCCACCCACCCACACCCACTACAACACACACATCAATGCATTCCCACAGATCACTGTCACAACCCACAAACCCCCCCCCTCCGAAATAATGCAAAGACCAAAAGAAGAGATCTTATACGGGCAGATATATTGAAAAATGGACAGCAGTAATCCAAATAAATAAATAAACTATGTACAAAATATATACATCTACTATATGTAGTCCAACCACTGTCCGTGGACCACAGGGGTCCTGAGCAAAGGGGCAAGGCCCAGTCCCACGACAAGAACTCCACGGAGAGAACACTGCAGGGGCATCAGAAAGAAAAAAGGACAGGCACCTCAGGGGGAAGGGAAGGGGGGGCACCTCAGCCACTTGAGTACACGACGCCATATCCACGAGGGGACTCCATGACCACTGGCCCATCCTGGGGAGAGCAAAGCCACAGCCCATACAGTCCATACAGTGGGTGGCCTGCCCACTGGGCCATCCTGGGGAGAGCAAAGCCACAGTCCATACAGTCCATACAGTGGGTGGCCTGCCCACTGGGCCATCCTGGGGAGAGCAAAGCCACAGTCCATACAGTCCATACAGTGGGTGGCCTGCCCACTGGGCCATCCTGGGGAGAGCAAAGCCACAGTCCATACAGTCCATACAGTGGTTGGCCTGCCCACTGGGCCATCCTGGGGAGAGCAAAGCCACAGTCCATACAGTCCATACAGTGGGTGGCCTGCCCACAGGGCCATCCTGGGGAGAGCAAAGCCACAGTCCATACAGTCCATACAGTGGGTGGCCTGCCCACTGGGCCATCCTGGGGTGTGCAAAGCCACAGTCCATACAGTCCATACAGTGGTTGGCCTGCCCACTGGGCCATCCTGGGGAGTGCAAAGCCACAGTCCAAACAGTCCATAACAGACTCCACTGCCACTGGAGGAGGCATGTTGGCCAGAGGACATCATGCAGCCCTGCCCGAGACAGATCCTGCCCTGCCACGTCTGCCAAAGGGCCAGCGGTTCTTGCCTGGAAGGGCCCAGTTCAGCGGTTCTTGCCTTGAAGGGCCCAGTTCAGCGGTTCTTGCCTTGAAGGGCCCAGTTCAGCGGTTCTTGCCTTGAAGGGCCCAGTTCAGCGGTTCCTGAGACGGCGGTCCCCAGCGGAGCGGTGCTGGAGACGGCGGGGCCCAGTTCAGCGGTTCTTGCCTTGAAGGGCCCAGTTCAGCGGTTCTTGCCTGGAAGGGCCCAGTTCAGCGGTTCTTGCCTTGAAGGGCCCAGTTCAGCGGTTCTTGAGACGGCGGTCCCCAGCGGAGCGGTGCTGGAGACGGCGGGGCCCAGTTCAGCGGTTCTTGCCTTGAAGGGCCCAGTTCAGCGGTTCTTGAGACGGCGGTCCCCAGCGGAGCGGTGCTGGAGACGGCGGGGCCCAGTTCAGCGGTTCTTGCCTGGAAGGGCCCAGTTCAGCGGTTCTTGCCTTGAAGGGCCCAGTTCAGCGGTTCTTGAGACGGCGGTCCCCAGCGGAGCGGTGCTGGAGACGGCGGGGCCCAGTTCAGCGGTTCTTGCCTGGAAGGGCCCAGTTCAGCGGTTCTTGCCTTGAAGGGCCCACTTCAGCGGTTCTTGCCTTGAAGGGCCCAGTTCAGCGGTTCTTGCCTTGAAGGGCCCAGTTCAGCGGTTCCTGAGACGGCGGTCCCCAGCGGAGCGGTGCTGGAGACGGCGGGCCCAGTTCAGCGGTTCTTGAGACGGCGGTCCCCAGCGGAGCGGTGCTGGAGACGGCGGGGCCCAGTTCAGCGGTTCTTGCCTTGAAGGGCCCAGTTCAGCGGTTCTTGCCTGGAAGGGCCCAGTTCTGCGGTTCTTGCCTTGAAGGGCCGAGTTCAGCGGTTCTTGAGACGGCGGTCCCCAGCGGAGCGGTGCTGGAGACGGCGGGGCCCAGTTCAGATGTTCTTGCCTTGAAGGGCCTAGTTCAGCGGTTCTTGAGACGGCGGTCCCCAGCGGAGCGGTGCTGGAGACGGCAGGGCCCAGTTCAGCGGTTCTTGCCTGGAAGGGCCCAGTTCAGCGGTTCTTGCCTTGAAGGGCCCAGTTCAGCGGTTCTTGAGACGGCGGTCCCCAGCGGAGCGGTGCTGGAGACGGCGGGGCCCAGTTCAGCGGTTCTTGCCTGGAAGGGCCCAGTTCAGCAGTTCTTGCCTTGAAGGGCCCAGTTCAGCGGTTCTTGCCTTGAAGGGCCCAGTTCAGCGGTTCTTGCCTTGAAGGGCCCAGTTCAGCGGTTCCTGAGACGGCGGTCCCCAGCGGAGCGGTGCTGGAGACGGCGGGGCCCAGTTCAGCGGTTCTTGAGACGGCGGTCCCCAGCGGAGCGGTGCTGGAGACGGCGGCCATTCTATGGCCAACTGCTCATTGCCTGGTGGTGCCCTCCTGGGCAGCGGGGATGGTGCTCCTTCAATGCCCACCTGGGCTGTGGGTGGTGGGGCCCTCCTGGCCAGCTGTGCCGGTTCCTCCCTGGGCAGCGGCTATGGGGGTTGCGGGCTCATCCTGGGCAGCTGTGACGGGTCCTCCATGGGCAGCAGGCCTGCTGCCTGACTTCTCCGCCTTGCTGCCCTTGCCCTCCTTAGTCGGGAGTCTGTGGCCCTTTCCTCCCTTTGGAGCTGTGGCTGTTGACGGTGGCTGGCTAGTGTCCTGGGGGGATATAGAACCCGGGCTCCTGCGGCACCCCTTCCGCCTTCTGCTCCTCTTCCCAGGGGGTGGGCTGGCTGTCCCCTTGCTGCTGGGCGAAGATCCAGACCTGCGGGCTGGTGGGCTCCAATACCCCTGCACCCTTGTCAAGGGGGCTGCAGGGCTGGTGGTGGCTGAGGTGCTCTTCTTACCCCGACGAGAAGGAGGGGGGGGCTCAGGGTCAGGAAAGAAGGTAGCAGTAGAGAGATAGATTTTCCTGGGACAATGGATAGTGGTAGGTACAGTGGGTATGGGAGTGGAGGGAGAGGATGTGGTTGTAGGCGAGACAAGTTTGCTGTCTTTGGGTGCAGGTGCAGGAGCGGGAGGCTGTCGTGAGGTGGATGGCTGTTGGGTGGGTGGGTGGCTGCGTTTGTGTGGTGTGGAAGAGGGGGTGACAGACACAGTGGGAGAGGACACAGGGGACGTGTAAATGGCAGTGGGGGTGGTGACTGCACGTGTGCGGACTGTACTGGAGGGTGTGCTGGTGATGGTAACACTGGCTGATGGTGAGGTGAATGAAGGTGTGAGTGTAGATGTCACAGGGAGGGAGGAGGGAGACGAGGAGGTGGGGGTCACAGAGGTGGTAGTGACTGTTGGCATGTCTGCATCGGAATGTTGCTTGTGTGAATGTCTGCGTGATCTGTGGTGCTTATGTCTGGATGAGCTGCTCTTGGGTGTTGAGGTGTGTGCAGGCTGGTCTGATGGTGTGGGTGGGACAGGCAGAGGAACAGGAGACTGGGAGGAGGGAGTTAGTAGAGGGAGGCAGGAGACAGGGACAATGGCTGCCGTCAGCGCTGAGGCCAGAGCCTGGAACGATCGCTGATGGGCAGCCTGACCCGAATGAATGCCCTCCAGGTATGCATTGCTGCGATGAACCTCCCTCTCCACCCCCTGGATGGCATTCAAAAGGGTAGTCTGCCCAACAATGAGCGTTCGGAGGAGGTCAATGACCTCCTCACTGAGGGCAGCGGGGGTAACAGGGGTAGGGCCTGAGGTGCCTGGGGCGAAGGAGATGCCCGGCTTCCTGGCAGAGCGGGCACGGGGCGAACGCTGAGGGGCTGCTGGGAGGGCGGAGATGGTGCGCTGGGTGGCGGCTGTACCTGTAATGGCGGGGGGCACGGATGGTGCCACCCCCGCAAGGGAGCTCCCTTCCGAGGACGTGTCCGTGTCGCTGCAGGGTCCAGTCGTCCCCGTTGTGGAGCTCCCCTCGCCCTCCGTCTCACTGGTCCAGTCAGACTCTGTGGCATGGCCCTCCTGGGCCATGTGAGATGCAGCTCCCTCCTGCCCCGATGCCACTTCTCCTTCGCCTGATGATGCTGATGCACACAAGCACAGAAAGACAAACAAAAAGGGGGGGGGAGAGAGAAATAAAGAGATTTTGAGTACATGGATCACTGGTACAGTTAGCGGACATGACAGACACAGATGCCCCCTGCACTAAGTTGCGCACTTGGGGTCCCCTACGCATTCCGTGGAACATGCCCTACACGCCTAGAGTTGACAACTGCACCCATGGATGACACGGCCCAGGGATGGCTGTACTGGCACACTACTGAGGGTGGTGGCTGGGGACACAGGGGCTTCCGGGGGTGCCCAGCCTACAGATATCGCCCTGGCCTAGGGGGACCCACAGCCCTCCTCCCCCACCCAGACACCTCCACTGCGCGACAACAGAGTAGATTATGCTTGTACTCACCCCCTTGTGTCTGCTGTGCTGCCCTCACGCGCCCATCCAAATCAGGGTAGGCCACCGCCAGGATCCGGAACATCAGGGGGGTCAGTTGACGGCAGGCACCCCGCCTACGTTGGGAGGCCATCCCCAGCAGAGACTCGGCGGTCTTCTTGGTCCCGCGGCGGATGTCCTCCCACCTCTTGCGGCAGTGGGTGCCCCGTCGATGGTGGACCCCCAGGGTCCGGACTTCCTTGGCGATGGCACGCCAAATCCCGATCTTCTCATGGGCGCGGACCTATGTGACACGTACAGGGAGGGAGAAATACCACGTTCAAGTTTGTCTGCATTATCGTTGCCAGTGGCCCAACGCCCCCCATCCCCGCCAGGCCCCCCGCCAGGCCCAACATGCCCCCCATCCCCGCCAGGCCCCCCGCCAGGCCCAACATGCCCCCAATCCCCGCCAGGCCCCCCGCCATGCCCCCCGCCAGGCCCAACATGCCCCCCATCCCTGCCAGGCCCCCCGCCATGCCCCCCGCCATGCCCCCCGCCAGGCCCAACATGCCCCCCATCCCCGCCAGGCCCCCCGCCAGGCCCAACATGCCCCCCATCCCCGCCAGGCCCCCCGCCAGGCCCCCCGCCAGGCCCAACATGCCCCCCATCCCCGCCAGGCCCCCCGCCAGGCCCCCCGCCAGGCCCCCCGCCAGGCCCAACAAGCCCCCCATCCCCGCCAGGCCCCCCGCCATGCCCCCCGCCAGGCCCAACATGCCCCCCATCCCCGCCAGGCCCCCCGCCAGGCCCCCAAGCCAGCCAGCGGCCCCAAATCCATATTGAATTAAACTCACTTGTTGGTCTGGAGGACCGTAGAGTAGCGCATACTGGGGGAGGACCCCATCCACAAGTTTCTCCAACTCTTCTCCAGTGAAGGCAGGGGCCCTTTCCCCAGGCGCAGCAGCCATTGTCCCTTCCAGACCGAGGTCACAGCAACACTTGCAGTATAGGTCCTCTCCTGTGAAAGTTCAAGTCGCAAGTGAATAAGTAGATAGAAAATGGCGGTCACGTCCGCGGCGGTGCGTACCGCCACCGCCGGCGCCCTTCGCCATTGGCTCCTGAAACCCATAGGCTTCAATGTTAACCAATGCGGCTTCGCGCCGCGGTCTTCGACCGCCTACCGCCACGGTGTGCCACGCCAGCGCATTGACCTCACATCCCATTGTCACACTTCACAGGTCAGGCAGCCGCCATTTCGAGGGTCCACATGGCTCAATTTCAACTGCGTCACACAGGCCTAGGCCTTGCATAGCCACTCAGACACGCCATTCACTGCATAGAGAATCGTTTACTGTGCAAGCTGTGAGTACGTACCTGTGGGTTGCTTGACTGTGTGCTCCATGTTGTCCTTCCTAGGCACCGTCCGCTGGGTTTGGCGAGGAGACGGATGAATCCTCCCGTGTACAGGCCGCTGGTGGACCTGTCGACAATGGAAGCACGCCACATTATCCTGACCTACCGGCTTGACCGTGCCACTATACATGAACTGTGTGCCCAGCTGGAGCCCGACCTGATGTCCCCCATCCGCCAACCCACAGGGATTCCCCCTCTGGTGCAGGTCCTGTCAGTACTCCACTTCTTTGCAAGTGGGTCATTTCAGACAACAGTGGGAATTGCTTCTGGGATGTCTCAGCCCATGTTTTCGAAGGTGTTATCCAGAGTGTTGTCGGCCCTGATGAAATACATGAGGAGCTACATCCTTTTCCCTGAGGGGGGCGAATTGGCTGCAGTGAAGGGTGATTTCTATGCCCTTGGACATATTCCCAACGTCATTGGTGCCATTGATGGGACCCATGTGGCTTTGGTTCCCCCAAGAGACAGGGAGCAGGTGTACAGGAACAGAAAAAGTTACCATTCCATGAACATCCAGGTGGTGTGTTTGGCTGACCAGTACATCTCGCATGTAAATGCCAAATTCCCTGGGTCAGTGCATGACGCCTACATCCTAAGGAATAGCAGCATCCCTTACGTGATGGAACAGCTAGAGAGACACCGTGTATGGCTATTGGGGGACTCTGGGTACCCCAACCTGTCGTGGCTACTGACCCCAGTAAGGAATCCCCGGACCAGGGCAGAGGAACGGTACAATGAGGCCCATGGGCGTACTAGGAGGGTGATCGAACGCACCTTCGGCCTCCTAAAGGCCAGGTTTCGGTGCCTGCATATGACAGGTGGATCCCTAATGTACTCACCTAAGAAGGTGTGTCACATCATCGTGGCCTGCTGCATGCTTCACAACCTGGCTTTGCGCCGCCAGGTGCCTTTCCTGCAGGAGGATGGTCCAGATGGTGGTGTTGTGGCAGCTGTGGAACCTGTGGAGAGTGAAGAGGAGGAAGACGACGGGGATGAAACAGACAACAGGGACAGAATCATTGCACAGTACTTCCAATAGGACACAGGTAACAATTCAAACATAATTTTGTTAATGTAAACTACTCTCCTGCATCTCTGCTGCCTGTCTATTTGCCCCAGTGTATGATGACTGAGTTGTGTCTTTTCCCTCCCTATTTCAGATCTGGGGTCCCCACTACGAGTCCTGTGCTTCGTTTCCCCATGGACTACAGCTTTGTGGCAGCTGTTTGTTGACTTCACTATGTACAAGGACATATTTGCACTGTCATGTCAATTACAATATTTTGAATTCACAGCCAGACTCCAGATAGTTTTGTGCAAAATAGGTGTTTATTTCAGTGCTCAAAATGGGATGGGTGGTTTCAAGTGGGTGGGGGCTATGGTGAAGGAATGTCCATGGCAGAGTCCAGAGTAACAGTCACACAGGTGCATTGTCCATAGGCCTGTGGAGAGATGGAGCATGGGCAGTTCAAGGATGGACAGGGTGACAATGTGGGACAGTGGGATGACATCAGGTGGTATCCTTTGCTGGCGGGGGTCTTGACATCCTACTCTGTCTTCTTGCGAGATCTCAGGGCCCTCTTGCGGGGTGGTTCTTCTCCTGCAGGAGGTGGGGGTCTGGTGGGCTGCTGTTGTGCGGGGGCCTCCTGTCCACTAGCGCCGGCGGAGATGGTTGGCTGTTCTTGGTCCAGGCTAGTGGCAGGGGCCCTTTGTTGTTGTTGAGTGTCCGTCCTGGTGTTGATGAGTTCCTGCAGCAGCCCTACCATGGTAACCAGGGTGGAGGTGAGGGCTCTGATGTCCTCCCTGTACCCCCGATAGTGTTCCTCCTGCAGTACCTGGATCTCCTGGAACCGGGCCAGTACCGTCGCCATCGTCTCCTGGGAGCGGTTGTATGCTCCCATGATGGTGGTGAGGGCCTCGTGGAGAGTGGGTTCCCTGGGCCCGTCCCCCCCCTGTCGCACAGCTGCCCTCCGAGTTGCCCTGTTTCCCTGGGCCTCTGCCCCCTGGCCGGTGTGCCCACTACCACTGCCCCCAGGTCCCTGTTGTTGTTGGGGTGGTGGGTTATCCTGGGTGCCCTGTAGTGGTAGACACACCGCAGATTGAGGCGCCCTGGAGACAGAGGCATGGGCCCGCTGGGTGGGAGCTGTGCTGGTGTTCCCAGAGGGGTTTGGGTCTGTAGTGGCCTGTGCCTGTGTGAGGGGAACCGACTGTCCAGAGGTCCCCGATGGTCCGGGCTGGTCATCAGTGTCCAGGTCGACAGAGCTGCTGTCATCGCTGACGGCCTCTTGGGTGGGGGGTGTGGAGAATTCTGGGCCCTCCGTGGCGGTGTGTTGGCGGTCGGGTCCTGCAGGGGTATAGAGGTATGGTTATAGTTTCAATGTGTGCCATATGGGTGTATCTGTGGGTTCCCGTGTCCCCAAGTGCTGGCATTCGTGTGTGGGGGCTTTGGTGAGGGTGGCTTGTGGGGGGGATGTGTATATGCATTGGGCATGCTTTGGTGATGGGTGTCCATGCTTAGTGGACGCATGCAGGCCTAGGTTTTGGGATGTGTGGGTTGTGATGGTGAGACATTGGCAGGGAATAGGTGTGCTGGGGGTGGGGGTGAGGATGGTTGTGGGGGTGAGGATGGTGGTGGGGGTGAGGATGGTGGTGGGGGTGAGGGTGGGGGTGAGGATGGGGGTGGGGGTGAGGGTGGGGTTCGAGGATGGGGGTGAGGGTTGGGGTATGATTTGGCATGCAGGTGGGGGGGAAGCAGTATTGAAGCTTCAACTTACCAGAATCCATTCCTCCGCCGACTCCTGCGAGGCCGTCAGGATGCAGGATGTTCAAGACTTCCTCCTCCCATGTTGTAAATTGTGGGGGTTGAGGTGGGGGTCCTCCGCCAGTCTTCTGCACGGCGATGTTGTGCCTGGATACCATGGAACGCACCTTCCCCCGTAGGTCGTTCCATCGCTTCCTGATGTCTTCCCGATTTCTGGGGTGCTGTCCCACAGCGTTGACCCTGTCGACAATCCTCTGCCATAGCTCCGTCCTCCGGGCAATGCTGGTGTATTGGATCTGTGTGCCGAAGAGCTGGGGCTCTACCCGAACGATTTCCTCCACCATGACCCTGAGTTCTTCGTCTGAGAAGCGGGGGTGTCTTTGGGGTGCCATGGAGTGGTGTGTATGATGTGTGGGGTGGAGTATGTGTAGTTAAGTGTGTTGAGTGTGGTGGTGTGTGTTGTTTTGTGTGTGGATATTGTGTGGGTGATGGTGTAGTGTGCCTCTGTGTGATGGTGTTCTGTGATCGCTGCTGTGTCTCTCAGTGCTTCTTTTTGGATTTTGGTCGAAGGGGTTTGTGGGTGATGTGGGTGTGTGTTTTATATTGTATTGTGTGTGTGGGAGTGGTGTGTGTATGTGTATCAGGTGTGTGGAATTCAAATCGGCCAATGTGGCTGAGTTTTGTTCGGTTGTGTGTATTCTGACCGCGGCGGTGTGTACCGCCAATGGAAAACCACGTTTGAAAGACCGCCGCGTGGATTCGTGGGTCGTAATGGCATGGGCGTATTTCTGTTGGCGTGACGGTGGAGGTTTTGTCACCTCCACTTTTCCGCCGACCGCTGGTCTGGCGGTCTGTTGTGGCTGTCGGATTTTCGGAGGTTTGGCTGCTGCGGGTCAGAATGACCGTGGCGGGTTACCGCGACCGCGGCGGAATTATGGAGGATTTCTGACCGTCGGTAGGCGCCTTTTACTGCCGGGGTCAGAATGACCCCCATAGTGTTGAAATTCAAGACTTGAAAAACTCAGGACAAAAAGGTCAAGTTTACGGATACATCCAAGGAGAGGCCATACCTCAACACTTTATCAGTGCATTTATTTACTATTTCTAAATAGCACTATTGATTAATTATGGGCTTTGTGTGATTTCCTCTAGGTATGCTACATTCAGGTGGCATTTATTTATGTCCTTGTTCAATAGTAAATTAGTGCCTTTGAGCACAGCATCAAAGGCATCACCCCTATCCAGATTTAACCAAATGTTCTTGGACAGAAAGCAACAGCAATTCTTTTTCTAAACATTTTAAAACCTATGGCAAACAGTTTCGGAAACATTAAGGTAAGTGAAATCTGCTTGTTTAGACAAGCGGAATAAAAACATCTGGCTCACCTCAACCTCCAGTTAACATTAAGGGCCCGATTATGAGTTTGTCAGATGGGAACACCCCTCCTCTAAACTCCCGACGGGGTGGTCACCGCTATTCTGTCAACCTCCCCGCCAGCCCCCATTAGGACTTTCCCGTTGTGCTGACTGGCAGAAACCCAGGTTTCCCCCGGTCAGTCCAGTGGGAAAGTGGTGGCAACATTGTCACCCGCTCGTAATAGAGCCAGCAATGTTGCCCCATGCAGGGGGCACCCGCACCAGAGCAGACAGTGCACATTTCGAGGGTGCTGGGCAGGGGGACCTCTGCACTTCCCATAACATCAGAATGGGCATTGCAGGGGCACCCCTGTGACCCCCTGCACTTGTTCTCCACCAGCCTTTTCATGGCGGTGAAACCACCATGAAAAGGCTTGCGGAGAACAATGTTGTTATCAGAAGGGAAGACCTGAGTTCAGCACTGCCCTGGCTGATTGTAACCTGCACTGCCATTAGCCTGTCTGGATCTAGGATCTTGACGCGGACGGTCATAGGTTGTCGGATTGTACTGGCAACCTCATAATGTGGCGGTTAGACTCCCATAACCGTGACAATCAGACAGCCACCACTGCAGTCATAATCTGGCCCAAAATCTAAAAAAAAAAATGAGGCAGAGAAGATGGTGTTGACGATAGTCTCAAAGCTAATGTCAGGATGTGAGGCACCCTCACCTTGTCTGTAGTCTCACAGCATGAGAGTGTGCTTCCAGAATGCTCACTTAGCTCAGAACTGGGAGCCCAGAATACCAGACAAATATAAATAAAGAGCAGGATGAAATTGAGATCAGATGCGAGATCCACAGCAACTGATTCAAATAGTTGTTGCTAAGAACCAGATAAATAAGGATGAGCAGAACAAGGTGGGGCAATTCCTAAAATTAGTCAAGATGGGCCCACCATGAGTATCAGAAAGTATTGTGTTCTTGGGGATTTGTCTCAGCAGAGAGGAGAGAAACAGAAGAGGCATTGTAAAGTGGTTGAACAAGCAGCACCCTCCCACCCTGGCAAAGTCTGCTGGAACAAATATACGCTGGTTGTGCTTGTGAAGGGTGAGCAGGGGCCAGACCTTATAGAAAGTTGTGCCGCTCTGTCATGTCTTAAAATAGTTCTACATCTGAGCCACAGCCGAAGCAATGATCTAGCTCGTCTCTAAGTGCCAAAGTACATGCAGAATCATCAAAATATTTGGGTTGTAAATTACACAAGCGAAATGTAAGAACCTGTTAAGGTTTTATAATGTAAGAAGTGTTTCTTTACCATATGGTAGTGTTTTTCCCTTTGTATTCAATTAGGGCCCAGATTGAACTGGGAACCATTACCCTATCAATACCAAGGGATTAATAGCCATCATTACCCCACTGATTTGCTGGATGGAAATCTGGGCAAAGCGACTCAGTCCCTCCAAGCCCAGTTTGCTTTTTGGTCTACTCTTTCACTTCCAGTAATTGCCCATGCATCAGGGACATCTTGATGATTTTGGAGGCCCTGGGCCAAAAGTATTTTGGGGGGCCCTGTTTGGAAAAGCTTTGAATTTATGATCCAGCTTTAGCTCTTTCATGCCCTGTATGGCCATGTTAGTGACAGTGCACAGGCGCCCTCATCCACATTCTAAATCTGTTTACATCTAATATTCAAGGATTGTGATGTGTGTTTTCAGCATTGTAATATAGCAGTTGCTCAGGTATGTAACTGAAAATAATCTCTGTGACACCCTGCCAGTTCTCATATGTGAGGTCCTATTTTTTTCTACAAAGAATCATGGATGTTGCCTGAAACATAAACACAACATTTCTCAGAAAAGTGTCTGTAATGGACGCTCACACATCATTCACATAAAAAATAAATTAAAGCAAAACTGTATTTAAAACAAGCTCTTAAGAATTAGTCAAGGTCATCAGGACAGGTCTCTCTGCAGAACAGAGCTGGCTCTATCAGAGGGCTACCTGAAAGGCTGGGGCCCTCGGCCAGAGCCCATTTTAAAAGGTATCTGCCATGCAGCACCATGAAGATGGTGGTGCTACACCAGTTATCACATTATTTTGCAAACCTCCGCCTGCTCAGCCCTCGTTCCTTCTTCAGACACCTCAACATGCTCCACACCTGATTTGGGGGCTGGGGTGCCACCAGGTAGCTTTTCTACTCTAAAGTGACCTGTGATTATGGGTGGATTAGCCCATCTGGACTTAGGATGCCATTATTTAGCTGCACAGCTCCAATGGGTGCTTACTGCACTACTCTTTGTTTCCTACAGACTATACTACCTAATGCTACTGAGAATTATTCCACCCAGATTTCTCTTACCTTTCTAGATCCCGTAAACTCACCAACATGAAGAAACCTAATGATTCTGCAAAAACTTTGCTAGGCCTCCCCACTCGCACAGGACGGTTTCGCTCAGGGCAAGTTCATCAGTTGCATGGTAAAGACATGCTGCTGGCCTCTCAAACCATACGATACATATAGTTAATCTAGAGGTGGGCAAGCCACTGAAAGCTTGAGTCAGACTTGAGGCTGATGCCTGGCTCTGGCTCAGCTTGAATTCCTGTTGCAATCTCAAGCACATAATGAGCTGGGCTTTCATGTGGCTTCTGCCTGCCCCTTCCCCAGTATCCAGGATGTGGCGTTAGGACAGGGCTGCCGACTTTGGAACTGGGGAATTGGGTTTGAGTCTCAGCATTAGCTCAACATCCTGTGATTCTGGGCAGACCACTTAGTCTCTCCATGCCTATAAACAATTAATGTGACCTTGTGTAATGTATGTGGTGTTCCTGTAAAGCGCTCCAATTCCTTTGGGTTGAGTTCACGCTACATAAAAATTGCAGACAAATGCACAAGGAGTAAAAACATAGCTTAAACATAAGGAAAGCTAAAATATTTTTCCTGAATAATTTGTACAGAGTTAATTAGAAAATCGGGATAAATTGCGTCTTCCCTGCTTAAATTGTGAGGTCTTAGGCAAATATTTTACTTCACAAAAACTATTTTTTCTTCATTAATACACATGAAAACACTATTATATCCGAATGCCAGTTGTACAAAAACTGATTGTATTGGATTTAATAGAGTTAAATGTGATGTATTAACATCAATGCTACACATGCTAAAGAAATACACTTCTCATCAATTTTATAATATTTGACATGATGTTTGTTGTAAGATTTACATAGCAAACATATCAGGGTTTGATTTATGCACTAGCTGTAATATTTGAGCCAGAGGTTGGCTTGGCTCTCCTTGTTAATTTGTTGGTTGCCCACCTCAAAAGTGCATTAAAAAAATGTATGGATACTGCCATGTGGATGGTGTCAGTGAGAGCGGAGGCGGGATCAAAGACGTGGCTAAAAAGAGCAAAATACTCTAACTATTTTATTAATCTCTCACCATCAGATAAAGACATATAAAATAACACACACCTTAACTGAAGAATAAATAAAAGTTAAACTAGTCAGTGGGAAATGCACTATTTTATGTTATGAAACCTCACGTTAATGCAATCACTACAGATTTATCTGTGTACAACCATAGGCCCAGAGAATTGAATCCTGTTTGGTGTAGCAGGGAAAGGTGACGTATAGTTGTAGTGCTAGGAGGTCCCTGAAAGCTCTGTGAATGGTTGTCATTATTTTAAACATGCATTATACACAGTATAATATAGGCTGCCACTAAATGTACATATCCATTTAGGTTAAAGAGAAAAGTACTTCCAAAGTATAGATTTCAGTAACATGCAGATTATACCCAGGGCAAGCATGTTTATAACCATCCATTAAAAGGACACACCCTATAGCTCAGCTTGGAACACTCTTACAGTACTCTCGCAAAAAGAAAATATCTTGTCATCAGGAAGCTTCAAGTGACTCCACCAATTATTGCCTCCCAAGCAGCCTTTACATTTGTCAACTAACCAGTTGCACACATTTGCATTTCTTTGGGGAGGCAGACACCTTGACAAGAAGGCTTATTTCTTTTTAACTGCCTGCCCCTCGCATCGGAATGCAGAAAAGGAGACTCCCTCCACTTCAGCTGGGGAATCTGTTGTGGGAATTATCTCTTGCCCTTTGGCTGAGAGGCTAAAATTACAGACAATGCCATCTGTCAAGACTTCAGTCATGCACAACGAGGATGTTAGGGCTAACTTACGGCCAGTCAATGGAAATTACAGACGGGTGATCACCTTACTATTGATGAAAAACACATATCATTCTATGTGCTGATTTTAATCTAACACTGCATGACAATAGGTTGAAAGCTGAGATTATTTTAGGAATGCCCACCTGACCACATCGGTGGCAGACATACTAAGGACCAGATTTATACTTTTTGACGCAGAACTGCGTTAACATAGTTTTGCGTCAAAAATTGTATCAGTGGCTAGCATCATTTCTTAATGCCACCTGTGCGTCAAATGTATACTTTGATGCTGGGTAGCGCCAAGAATAGTTTAGAGTCATGTTTCCTGATGCTAACCATTGCGCCTTGTCATAAGGCAAAATTACGTTAACGTAGGAAAAATTACTCTAATCTGTTTTGAGACACGGAAAAACGTCATAAAACTGATATGAGCCATTTTTCACTGCAATAGCGTCAAAAAGAGACACAAACGAAGCAAACAGTGCTAAGTAGCCCCACAATGGATCCCAGAAGCCAGGAGAGAGCCCAGGGAGACCCCAAAAAAACAGGAACCAGCCAGGAGGACACAGACAAGACCCAGGGGAGAAAGAAGAATAGGAAGTCTCGCTTCAGTGCAGAGGAGCATGAAATTCTGGTGAGAGAGGTGACTGAGCACCACCATCAACTCTTCATCACCTCTAAATTGTCAATTGGGAGGAGAGAGGCAATTTGGCAACAGATTGTAGACAAGATTTACAGTGTGGCAGAGGTCACGAGAACTGCCACGGAGTGCAAGAAATCCTGGCATGACTGCAAGCGCAGGACGATGGAGAAAATGGCAAGGAACAGGAAGGCAGCACTGCAGACCGAAGGTGGGAGTCCAGCACTGCAAGAGGACCTGGAAGAGATGGAGGAGATGGTTGCAGCCGTCATCCTGGAGGAAATTGTCACTGGTATCACAGGACAGGACAGCGCAGACTACCAGGAAACAACACATATGCAGGGTAAGTTGCATGGGGGACAAAAATGCCTACATTTCAAGTGCAAGAAGGGGGAGGCAGATACCTACCACACAATGCATGTCAGCGTTGAAAATCAGGCAGTGAAAAGGGCAAAGGGGCACAGCATGGGACTCCCTGCACTGCCCATGCCAGGTGCATGGGCTGTGCAGGGGCACCCAGGGGCACAGCACAACACAACACCAACAACCTTTGCATGAGGGTACACTGCCAAGCCAAGGCTGCTGGAAATGTTGAAGCAAACCAGGAGGGTAGGGCACAATGTAAAACTGGTCTGTTGTCACAGGACAGCTGGTATTGTCAATGCCCAGTCTCAGGCCATTGGCTCAAGCGGCATTTACCATTGACAACAGTTGCCACTACAACCTATGCTGTGTGCGCTGGTCAATTAGGAAATGGCAGTTAGGTGCCCATGGCACAAACACACTCAAAATGAGGGCTCAGTATAACTACGTGATCAATCCCCAGAAATCCTTATCCAACTGCTCATGTCCATAGACTCCATAACTGTCACATGCATAATGATGTACACAGCAGTAATCTCTTATCTATCCTGCCCATTCCTGGGTTTACCCCTGTGCCTGTGTCACAATAGCTGCAATGCCACCATACAACATCTCTGGTGTCATAGTGCTAAGACAACTACATTGAGGGGGAGGACATATATGTGTAGGTAGGCAAACACACCCGCACAGTCATAAGAGGAAATGGCACTCTGCCAGGCCCATCAGTGCAATGCAATGTAGCACACATACGCAAACATCAACATGAGAAACTACCAATGGTGACACCTGTATCGTTTCATGGAATTGTAATACATTGAATGATGCTAGTTCTCAGCACCCCATAGGTGTATGTGAAAAATGAGAGACTTCCTTAACACCTTCCTCATGTCCCTCTGTAGTTCAGAAAATGCAGACATGTCCAATGTTGCAGATGTGGTGATCTGTGTTGCAGAGGTTGTTGCTCCAGCAGGTGTGGTGGTCGGTGGTGCTGACGTTGAAGGTGTAGCAGGTGTGGTGGTGCTGAGGTTGGCGGTGCAGCAGGTGGGGCTGGTGTGATGATGGCCACTGTGGTACTGGCTGCAGTTGTGGTGGAGGCTCCTACATTTATGGCCATTGCCGGTCCCCCTTTGCTGAAACCCCGATTCTCTTGTGGCTCTCACTCTCTCGGATAGCGTCCTGCAATCCTTCGGTACCCAGACTCAACATCCAAGATGTTTCTGCATCTCGCTGCCCACTTCTCAAAAGCGCTGATCTCAGCTGCATCCATGTTGGCAGCTGTAAAAATTGGACAGGCAACTATCAGTGTCATCATTGTGTGATGCATGTACAGATGATAATCTAACACTCTGCCTCAATTTGCACATGCAGTCCAAATCACAGTCCAGATGAAATAATATCCCTGACGAATGAAATGGCAATGCAGACTACCCATCAAATATTAAACAGCACAGCAAAGCACAACAAGAGGTGGACGAAATAAAGAGATCTGTGCATTGATGTAGTGCAATATGTCACAATGCAAAGGCAGCAACTACTTCACATGGGCCAGGTCTACTAATCTTTATCATCTGAGTCAACTTCGAGGCACCCAAGACCAGTGATTTGTAGATGTAATTGGCAGGATGGTATGCAGTTGCTAATCATAAGGGGGTAGTGTTGTTTAAGACACATGCATGCTTGAATGAGATGACTGTCATCTACACTGTGACCATCACATCTACCTACATATATGTTCTTCCCCTACACCTGTGCCTCGGGGGGATGGGCATGCTATACAGCATCACAACTGTTGAGGACAACCACAAAGCCATGTCTACTTGTACATGGATTTAGTGAGGGGAACACATGTGAGGAGGGCCGTCACCTAGGAATGAGGTATCCATAGGTCATTCACATCTTCATTCATGTGTCCAGTTTTGGACAACTATCACCTGATCTGCCCACACAATTCCAAAAACACCTACATTGATGACAGCATACCTCTGATATTGACCTGAATGCACGCCTATTAAATACCACATAAGTGTCACGTAAATGGAGTACAACTTATGGGGCTAGATTCTGGGGGATAGTTACCCATACTGTCCTACATGTACATTACACTACAGGGATGCATAATTTTGCGCAAAAAACTGATGCATCACTGTCTTGTGAAAATGAGGGTATGACTTAGTGACAATATTCTGACACTGGAGTACTTCCAAGTCACATGTGGGCCTACATGTGGCTACTAATCACCTTGTTCACATGCTGCTGCCTATTGCGCAGCACAAGACTCCCATGATATAACTCTCTGCCTGCGAATGTCTAACCCTTACACGGAAAACTATGTCAACATCCAATCAAGTAATATATCAGATCTCGTGACAGCTCATCATCTCTTGCAATGAGTGCAACACACAAGAGTCACTCACACAACAGCTGCAATCACTACATAGGACAGACATTATCACACTTACTGGATATGCTTGGGTCCTCAAATCGAGCCACTTCCCTGATGGTGTATGGGGCCTGTCCACCCGTAAGACAGTTAGAGGAAACATATGCTCAATGTCAGATCACTGTACAAACATGTGGACAACATATCACAGTGTGTAACATTTTTTATGAATGATCCTGCATGTAGACACTCCAACAGACACACCACTGAAAACTCACACTGACACTCCAGTGAGTGATAGACACACATCTGCACACATGCCCTGGGCCTAACAATCATGTGGTGCTAAACCTGACTTCAAACATTGTGGCTAATCCATTTCAGATGGTACTCCATGTCATGAATTGTATTTGGGTGACAATTTCAATGGCACTTCCCTGGTGCACTGCGATACGAGTGACTCAGGTATTATAGCTTGTGCATCAAGGGACACTGAGTTACTGTGTGATGGACATGTGGCTCAGATTTCAGTCTATAATTATCATGCATTCAGTGGTCCATAACAGATGTGGCACAGTTGTATGTAGGTAACAAATGCACCATTGGCAGTGTCCCCTAAGCCGTAATGGCAGGGATCATGTTTGTGTAATGATGACAATGTAGCGCCAAACATGGATTGCCCACTTTGCTGTCCTAATACAGTGAAATGTGGTATGCTGACAGTGTATTACCTGATCATCATTGACAGAATGCATGGGCACAAGTGTTGTCATTGCACCTGAAATGTGTTACTAAGGGTCACTGGTACCAAGATCATGTTTTGTGAGTCAGACTTAGCTACTCACAATTTGCAAGTAGGATGATCTGAGGTCTAACACTGTCAATGTCACTGTTTGCAAATCACAATTGTGGTAGCAAATGACCTACCTCATAAATTTTTATGAGGTAGGTCTCATTTTGCAAACCCCTTAGGAATGGTGGCACTCACAGGGATGCTGGCCTGCTGGGCTCAGCAGAACATCATGTCTGTGACTGCTTTCAAATAGAGGTGTATATTTACTTTTAAATGCAGCCTTATTTTATCAAGGGTAAACTGAAAGCATTTCAAAAATCAATATTATGACTTTAATAATATTTGGAAGCAGTCAGTGGTCCGTGGGACCACTTCCTGCTCTGAAACAACTTTTGCGCATGCATTCCCATTTGATGTGTGTAATTGTTTGACTTTGGTGACATTACATTTCACCAGACAAACACAATTCAGGGATGATTGAGGATGGCTGATGAGTGCTAGGTTGGACATGTTACCCTTCATATGTCATTAATTGCTGGCTACGACTTCATGGTGACTTGTGTGTGAACTACCCACATGTCGGCCATGTGTACATGTTTGGTACGTACAGTGTTTGAGGCACTGTGCCTTAATTCCACCCATTAAAATGTTATGTACACATCAGTTTGACTCATGAAAATTACCTATGTTACTCATGTTGCTGTGGTGGACCTGCTTCCCTGGCTGCATGTGTTCACATATTTTCAGATGTGTATTCCACACAAGTGTCCAGGTCAAGTGTGTGGGAATATGTACCCTGTGTCAGGATTTTGCTCCATGGTGTTACGGTTTTGTGCATGTCTAGTCAGGAGTCCGATAGGGGCAAACCTTGAGTTCACAGAGTATCTTGCAAGGAAGAAGTGTACCAAAGCAGAAGAGCGGTTAAAGGCAAACAAGGGGAAAGGCCAGCTATGGTAAGGCAGAAAAAACAGAACGGTGAAGGCATCGCAACCTTAGTGTGAATAAATATGGAACAGGTCAGTAATGGACAAGCATGCAGGGCTTATCACTAAGATTGTACACAGGGTAGGGCTCAGAACTTCCCACAGCAACAGGGAAGGTCAGTGCCTCTGTGCAGATTAACCTTCCCGCTATTCACCATGCAAGCCCCACAGAAAGGTGGCCGCAGAAGTGAATCTGTGTCTCGACCCTTAGGGCACAAACAAGGATTGTACTTACATACACAGGACTGGCCCTTATTGGTCCGACTGGAAACACAGTAACAATAATAATGGAATACAGCCATAGCACACTGTCACTTTTAGGCACTAATGACTACATGCAACACTAGACGAAGAATGTGGGCTGGAATTGCCTCCTGCAAACCAGGTGCCAGCCCAAATACAAAGGGAAACACTTCTAGACAGGTAAGGACTGATAGGACACTTAACAGACTGGAGGAGAGAATCGAGTATAAAGGGACAACCAGACTTTTCCCATAGGATGCAATGGACAGAAGATTACAGGTCTTACCAACTACCAGGAGGTGCATTATGGGACCTGAAGTCCATGCAGGCTAATGTAGTTCTTCTATAGCATGCCATATGGAAATGGGAAGCAAACAGGAGTCAAAAAGGGACTCTGGGTAAGTGTTAATTATGATTCCCAGGGTACAGATAGTCCATTTACAGCAGCCCCTAGAGATAGGAGGGCAGAGACTTAACACATGGCAGTGGCAGGACTTATTTCCAGGGATGGACTGCGGAGGGCATGTGTTGTGAACATTGCTTGTCATACCTGGGAAACTCATGCTATCCATTTTGAGAAATGATGCCCCTCTTGTCACACAAGCTCCTTGCAGAGATAGCAAATGTCACACTTACTAATGTCAGGGGTCTGTTCATACATTCCTGTTTCCACTGATATTTCACATCCACTGCCTCATGTATGGTGCGCTTATTTACCTTATGTTTGGAGATGTCATAGTTGTGTGTCATGTGCTACAGTAGACCATGTTGGCAACGTGGATGTGTGTCATATGCTGTGGTCCTATGATTTTGTCCTTCATATGTGAAATTAAAAAGATGAGTATTTTTGATAATATATGTGTGATGTTTGCTGTACAATCATACGCATCACATGTGATGTTGCATCAGGAGTAGTCAGATTTGTCTTTGTAACTTGCTCCCTGAGGTAAAACTCACATTCCTAAAGAACATTTGATGGAGAAAGAAGTAACCAGAGCAGGATTGTGTGATCAAGTAAGGTGTTTAATTACATACCTTAACAAGGTGTGTAGAGTGACTATTGGTTAAAACAATTTTGAACAATCTGTTGTCTGCGGCTCATTCCTGCAGCTGTGTTTTGATGTCCCCCCTCATTTTTCCTGGCACCATCCTCCTCCTCAGGCAGTTTTTGGTATGGCTCATTTAGGGGAATGTTCCTCCTTACACAAATGTTATGTAGGATAGCACATGTAAGTATGATTTTGCAAACAATGTGTGGGGCATATAGGAGGCTGCCTCCTATGATGTTCAGGCACCTGAATCTGGACTTCAGGATGCCAAAGGTCCTTTCTATAATGGGGCGTGTCCTTCGATGTACCTCATTATAGGCAAGCTCTGCTGCTGTGCTTGGGTTGGGCAATGGGGTCATGATCCATGGCTGGATCCCGTAACCCTGATCAGCTGAAAAAGAAAATAGGAGTGAGTATTTTGTTAGTGCTTGCAAGAGGAATGTCATGTAGCTTGGCAGATGATATCTTGTGTCGTCCGTGACTCATATGTGTTTGTGGTATTGTCTGAGATCCTGGGCTTCCGTGAGGTTTTTTCTGCAGTGGGTTGTTTGACTTGACAACTTGTGTTTGGCTCATTGACTTGGGATCTATGAATTTGTTTCCAGATTGCTGGTCAGTATGTATGTACCATGTGTTGTGTAGTGACCAACATGTTTTAGTGTGCTTTCACTGGAGGGGACTTGATACTTACACACATACAATATTCCGATGTAGTGCTAACATGGTTGCACTACATGGCTTGGACATCCCTATCCAATTAGACATATGTCATTTCAGATGAAAAACAACAGTGAAGCCCTTTGATGAGGCTTGGTGACAATGCACAGCACATCTCCATAACTTGCCGGCACTGAGGTGTTCAGTATTTACAATGCACAATTATCCCATGTGTGACTTGGTTCTATGCAAACCTTTGTGGTTCTCTCTGCCAGTGGCTCATGTGCAACCGTGCACCTACACTACCAAACTTGCTCCGAGTAACCTGGCTAACTGCCTTGTGGAGGTGGATGTATCTGTGCAGGAAGGGCCATCTCCCTGTACGTATGTTATTTTGATGGACAATTGGCTCTTTCAGTGTGTGCAGCAGTGTGCAGTTTGCATTAGTGACACATCAATATGTGTTCTTAACACAGTCCACTTCCTTATTGCTACCTGGCAACGGCACCCCAGGAGTGATGTATGATGTTGGGACTGCCTCAGTATATCTGTGTCACTTACATGTGAGTCTGCATCATCATGCTATGTGTGTCATGGTGTTAGACCTGCAACAACACACATTGAACAACCCTTCCACAGTACATATTGCTTGGGAGGGTGTCGGATTGACTATGTGGCCTAACGTAATTGCAAATGGTTCATTTTGCAAGTTGTACTTCCAGTGCAGGCCATGTCATTGTCACTGTGTGCTTTGACAGTGGTCCCTTGTAGCTCTAGAATGGCAGCTAATGTTATTGGCAGCCGTCATTTGTCCATAGGTGTGTATCCCATTGTGTCAGGGTGTACAACATAACTACCTGTGTCACACCTCAGTGTCTTCCTGCCCACGTGTCAATGTAGTGGTATATGTATTGTGTGTCCTACAGGGTTGCTGTGTGTCTATTGCTAGGTTTATGAACTTACCGACAAGAAGACCATTGCCCTATCCTCCGTCCTGGAAGTGCTGATTGATTATGCTGTGGCAGAAGATGAAGGAATCATGTGCACTCCCAGGATACTTGGCCAAGATGTTGGGAAACAATCCCTGGTGGTCAACTATGGCCTGCCCTTTTATGGAGTGGGTGTGCTTTCTGTTCTGGAATAGATGCTCTGTTGCTGCAGGTGGTACGATCCGTACATGGGTGCAGTCAATTGCACCAAGCACATGCAGGAAGCCATGTATTTGATAAAACCCCTGTGTGATCTCCTGCTGCTTCTGCTGGGTGTTGCGGAAGCTGATGTGACGGGGTGTGAGGGAGATAATGGCATCTAGGACTTTGGGCAGGAAGGCAGAGAATGAGGGCTGTGATACCCCAGTGACCAGAGCACCCATTGTTTGGAAGGAGCCACTTGCCAACATATGCAGAACAGCTAGCAGCTTGGTCACCAGTGGTACATTGTGTGGTGTCTGCAGGGTGGCTGTTATATATGGCTCAATTTGGCGCAGCAGCTGCTGTGTGGCTTCCCAGTTGAGTCTATACCTCTGGATGATGTCCTGTTCCCTGAGGCCATGGAGGGTTGTCCTGGTCCTGAAGACCTCCTCCCGCCTTCTGAGTTGCTTTTGTGTGCCACGTTGGGCTGGTGGTGGCTACGGCTGTTGGTCCTGTGCTCTGCGTCGTCTAGCATGCTGCATCAGTAGCATCTCCTTGTTGTTCTGTTGGTCTGTGATGTTGCTTGTGTGTGTTTGCCTTAAGTAGTGGTGTGTTTGCCTCATTTTAATGCCTGCCCTGACCAAGGCGTTACAATTTGACACAAATCTGTCTCTGTGTCATTTTTCGGGTCTGCCTCCCACCCGTGCGTCATTTTTGCCCTGTTGGATAAATATGGCGCTAAGGTGGGCATTTTTGGGACGGGAACACCTACCTCGCATCTCATTGACTCAATGCGGTTTCACGCATCCTTAAAATGACACAAACTCCATAGTTTTGATGCTAGACAGGTCCAGCATCAAAATATAAGTATGGAGTTAATTTTGTGCTGGATTTACATTAAAAAAATGACACAAATCCGGTGCAAACAGATTATAAATATGTGCCTAAGAGTGAAAAACAGTAGGAAGTTAGACCAATTCCTGTCAAGAATGGTTGCGGGCAGTCTTTATTTTTTAGATGGCTGTAGCCATGCTAGCATACTGGTAAGAACACTTTCATAGCTGTAAATAGATGAAGCTTCATAGATTATGCTCCTATTAATGTGGATAATTGGTCTTTCTTACAAAGCATAAGGTCGAGTGTATGGTAAAAAGTTTGCAGAATGGTTGCACATTTAATGATCTTTTAAGGCGTGTGATGCCTTTGACTGGAAATATAGCAGCATTTACTGCAGCATTTAAAGCATATTTAAAGTAAAGAACTGAACTTAATGCAATCATATACACAAAGCAACATAATACAATTCAAACTTTTCAGGGTACATCACAACAATACGAAAAAAATGCATTGCAATAGTAGAGAACAAATTCAGAGCTGCACAAAAAAACAACAGAAAGCATAACCATAATAACAAAATACCACACAGCAAATGTGCACGCCATGTTCTTTTCACACATTGCCCATCATTCATCCTCCTCGTCCTAGTCCATACTTCTTTGAGACTTGCCTTCTAGCACAGGTCGTATTGAATTTACAGGTCAGTAATATGTTTATTATAACCTCCAGGATCGTGTTTTCATAGTACAGCGGTAAACGTTGCATTACAATTTACCATCAAGGACTTGAAATAGCTCCAGCCAAAAATGCTTTGCGATTTGGCCCTAAGGGTCCAAACCTATCAGAGACCTGGAAACTCAGTTTCGAAAAGCTTGTGTATGGATTAAGAGGTGTGAATCCATCTTTGAACAGCACATTCTTCATTG
Organism: Pleurodeles waltl; assembly: GCF_031143425.1. NCBI lineage: Eukaryota > Metazoa > Chordata > Amphibia > Caudata > Salamandridae > Pleurodeles > Pleurodeles waltl. The sequence continues at coordinate 827,689,335 of NC_090442.1, read as the reverse complement.
ATGAGATCTGTGGCCTGATTAGTAAGCACCACTTTTGTATCTATTTTATTATCATGAAATTGTATACTATAAACTGTGTTGTGTGTTGTTTGTATTATGTTTCATTTAACTGATGTTTTCGTTCATAAGAAAACTAAATTTTAAGTTAAAATCAAGAAACTAGACTTTCTAAAATTTGCTCACTAAGGCTAAAACATTCCTTCTATTTGCGCAAATGATGACATCATTGTGAAAAATAATATTCTGGGATAGGTGATGAGGAGGTTAAATTATGCCCCTTTACCTTTCGAGACATATAACTGCGGGAATGAGAAGTGGAAGAGAAAGTGCAATTTGTTGTAAAACAGAAATATTTTACAGCCCATAAGTGTTTGACTTTGAAATGATTGAACAAGAAGCAACTCCAAAATATGTGATTAGTATGAGTAATATTACCTAAGTGATTAATGTGCCAAATAATGGTGCAATGGAACATCTCTGTTAAGGAGCCTTTCCTTTCACTATGCGTGGGTAAAATACTTCTTTTCTACCTATAAAGGTACAACACAAAAATAGTACATGAACGAATGAAGAAATCTCCAGGAAACTGAAGCGTGTTGTAACTGACCAGGGGCCAGATGTACTAAAACAGTTTTCCATAGACACAGAATGGGTAAAACCCTTTGATACATTTGGCCCTAGATCATGAAATTAGGATGAAAATGCATTGCCACAATGAGTAGATGCCTCCCTTTGCTTGGCACTCGTGTATATAGACATGCATGGGGAGGTCTTGCATTGTCACAAAAACAGAAAAAAAACAATTAAAATAATTAAAAAATAATAATTATAAAAATGTCAGAGTGGGGACTGTTTCCACAGTGTAAGTTTCAAGATTATTTATTTCAATATTCGTTTTTATAAATAAGCAACAATAAAAAAGAAATTAATTTAGTACATTAAATATTTGTATGATCTATGAGGAAAGGGGATGTAATTAGCATTTAATTGAGGCGACTGCATATCACTAAGTAATCTCAGTATAAGAGACAACGACAAGTTAATGAAACAGAAATGTAGTAGTGCCAGATCCTAATTAAGTATCATAAATATTTTCAAGAAGGATCCCAGCTTTTGGTCCTTTAAAATTACACATTTATTTTCAGTCAGTCTGGAACTTCAAATTGTTCCAGACTCCTGGAGAGGCTCAGTCGGAATGTCACTGCCCCAAGGGATTATCGCCTTATAGCCATATTTCATTCATAGGAAAAGTTGTTTGCCAATAATTAGGAATCTATGTGAAAGAAGCAACAATATTCCCCTTTCATCACGTTGGGTTTTGGAAAAAATTTAAATATGTGGATAATGTAATGCACCTTAATATTATCAATCAGAGGATGCCTGAGAGTCCAAGACGGAGACTGTATTGCTGCTACTCTGCATTCATTGACAGTATTGACGGGGGCATTCTCTGGAGAAAACTACTAGGATGAGGGAGCATCTAACTTTCAAGAGCAGTGCAACTTCTCCATCGGAACACCCACTTAAAAGTGAGTGACGGTACAAGGAGAAGAAAATTAGTTGGAACAAGCCATAGACTGAAGGAAGGTAGCTTGCTGCATGCCTTACTGTTTAATCTCTATGCAGCAGGATTATCTGTAACTTTAAATGAGAAGGCAAGTGTTCCTCTAAATTGGGAAAACAGCATGTTATTATCCTATTTTAATATGTTGATGACAAAGTATTGTTTGATACCACCCCTTCTGATCTCTAGCATTCATTGCATGCAGTGAATGAATACAGTAACTTAAACCACCTAATAATAAATGGTAATAAAAAAAGGTGATTTCTTATGGTAGAGGTAACAATTCATTTGGTTAGGTAAGGGGGACTGAACAGATTGAACAAATTGATCTAAGTTTCTACTTAGATATCTGACAATGGACCTGAGTTGGACTTAAAACTCATCCAAATGCTCTTAAATCAAACTCAGCATTTTGCAACAGTTGAAAAGAAACAAATGCCCCTCTGAAGATCTGCTTCTGACAGTTGTCAGATTGAAATATCTCCCTTCACTCGCATACAGGGCTTTTACGATCCGGGAAAAATTACGTGTGGCCCTCGACCAATTGAAGGGCAGGTTTCTAATATTTGCTCTTAATTTACATAGATCATTCAAAATAGTTTTATTAAGATTGAAATTAAGGTTGTTGAGTTTGAGGTTAATATCAGATTCACTCTGCTAATCACTCTGCTAAGTTTTCTTTTAGTTACATAAGGTTATGGGAAATCATATTTTGAGCCCCCAAACATCTACCCCCTCTGTTTGGATGAATCAGCTCAAGGTGATCATAAGAGAATAGAAACAGAATAATCATGGGAAGAATTATCATTGAAGGGAGCCTTTAGGGACATCATTAAGGGAAAGATGTCTGCTTGCTCTTATTTAAACAATATTTTAAAACTAAACATCTTCAAAGGGGTTGAACATGGAAAAGACACCTACAATGATTTCAGAACTTAATGATATCTAACAGAACGCTTCAAACATTTTGCTAGAATACATTTTTTTAAGATGTGGGTTATTTTTACTACTGATTGCAAAGTCGTAACCTAGGCCATCCAAAATAATATACAGTAATGGCCACCTATTCATGGCAAATAATACATCACTCCAAACAAATGTAATGCAACTGCTGAAATCTGTTTCATGAGAACAAAGAATTCTTGACACAAGGGTTTACACCATACACCATATACACCATATAGTGAAAGAATTTTGGAACATTCCATTAAATTTTGTTTCATTGGGCATAGTTGGCCATTTGCTGGGTGTCTGATTAGCTACAGAGACAGCACAATTTCTAAATTAAACAATTTATTTGTGATCTCTACACAGTCCTGGTCATCATAAAATGACTTGTTTTTTGGACTGTAATGGCTTGTGAGATATCTAGGCCTGTTTTAACTAGCATAGTTTTAGCTTAATTTATATCAGTTAACCAAAAAATTTATGAGAATAATGCTGTACAAGAAGAGCTGAACCACAGGGGTAATATTATTTTTAACATTTGTATTAATAAGGATTTTAACTGGAAAAAGGTACAATTTATAGGACTTAGGGCCAGATGTACAAAGCATTTTTCCAATCGCAGAATCGACCTATTTGCGACTAGAAAAATGCTTTTTGGGATGTATAAAGCCCAAACTGCGATTCAGTAACTTGTTACCGAATCGCAATTTGGGTTTTGCAATTCGGTATTAGGAAGGGGAGTGTCCAGGGCGTCCCTTCCTAATACCAAATCAAAATGGTATGTGTGATTGTTTTGTGACTGTGAATGCGGTTGCAAAACAATCGCTGTTAGCAAAGGGGAAGGGTTCCATTAGGGACCCCTTCCCCTTTGTGAAAGCAGGCAGACCACTGTCTATTCTTAAAAAATGAAACATTTCAATTTTTTCTGTTTAAACGCAGCCTGTTTTCCTTTAAGGAAAAAGGCCTGCGTTAAAAAAAAAGATTGCTTTATTTAAAAGCAATCACAGACATGGTGGTCTGCTGACACCAGCAGGCCACCATCCCTGTGATTTTTGCGAATCCCGGTGGGTCGCAAATTGCGACTTGCCTCATTAAAATTAATGAGGCAGGTCTATTTGCGGACCACTGGGAATCGCAAAAGAAACTCACTGGCATTTCTCAGATTCGCATTTAATTGCAATTAGGGAATCGCAATTCCAAATATTCGTACATGTGGCCCAAAGAGATTATATGATAAAAAATGTTGTACAATTCATATTTGTCTTGAGTCCTGACCTTTTTGTACTGGAAGCTATTTATATTATGTTATGAGTACTGCAATATATTTTATGCATTTTAATTAAATTATACAATCCATATTTACTTGATTTTCATAGACATGATATAAGTAATTACAAAAAATACATATTTGCAAGGATAAGGAATAGACCAGGAAATCACATGAAAAGACCAAACTAATTTAAAATAATATAAAATAATCACATACACATTAAAAAAGGTTACAATATTTACTGTAAAAATTGGAAAACTGATGCAGTAATTTAAATATTGTTAGAAAATAAAAAAAATAAAAGATGGTAGACGTAAGCCATAAGAAAATGACAAGAATAGGTCATGACTAAAATTAAGTGCAATTATAGATAAAAAATAGCGGTTTGTTGGCGGGGAGGAACAGGCAAGCAAGGAAATCATATGGGAATGTTTTGTGTTCTCCAGTTCTACCCTTCTTCCACATCTTGTCCCCTGTGAGCCTAGGTTCAATGACACAATATTGCTGGCAAATATATTGTTGGCAAAAATATTGTGTCAAAAATATAATTTACCACACTATTTTATTCCTATATTTATAATGGAAAAAACAAAAATATTGCAAATTAATTATCATAGTCGGTACTAGTGACGAAAAGCAGGCAAAAATAGATTTAAAAAAAATATAAATACAGTTTAAAATAGTAGGTGTTTAATATAATATGTTTAATTAATATAATATATAATGTAAAGTAAATAAATCCCACTAATTATTCAACACTATATATAAACAAAATGTAATACTAAAATATTAAGATCCCAAAAATGTTTTTACTAAAACTAACGTAAACATTAAAAGAAAATTAAAACATAATACCAAACAATATCAAATATAAAAATAAACAAATAATAATATAAATCCTATTTTACCAATATTAGGAAAAATGCTGGACTCTGGAAAGATAGATATACTATTCACACTCCAATTCATCCTGCAGTAGGGAAAATGTTGAACTTCAGAGGTGTTCCCAGTCCAGTCATATCAAAAGAATGAAAAATGTTGGATTTTGGAGGGTGTAGATTTACAATTCCCACACCAGTCAGTAGGGAAAGTATTTACCTCAAAAGGATTTAATATCTAAATAGCTTTGAATGCGTGATATAATATATTCTTAAATCAGAGTATATATACAGCTCCAACAAGGACCCGTTACCCAAGGGGGTTGGAGTGTGAGGCGATGGAGCAACACCCGCAAATAAAATTGCACATTCCTCAATAGTGAAGAAACATGCTCACTGAGCTAAGCGGTGACACAGGAATTTGCACCAAAACCAGACACGTTTTGGCCAGCTCTGTCCCAGAGAAAGGTGATGCTGTTGACATAAGTGGACCTAATTACTACTTCATAGAATGTGTTGTTAGTTAACTGTCTCCTGGCCTCTTTAATGTATAATTCCTTATTAAGGATCACAATGTTGTCTGAAGGACGAATAATAATACTATCATCCTGGGCTAGTGACTCAATAGCCTTAAGTTGTGTAGGAATCAAATTGGTATTGTTAAAATGTGAGCTTTTCTTCTCATTTTTTGAAATCTTGAATCACAAATTCATAAAAGGTATTGAAGTTATCATGTGGCACATTTGGGCATAAAGTGGAAGGAGGTTTGAATCTACTTGGGAAAACATCGTCATGTGTAATCCCTAAGTGATCCAAAAACTCATTTGTATCTTCAAATGTATTTACTGTCCAACTGGACAAATTGCAATGCTGGGATTTTTTCTATACATGTTTTCCTGTTTCCCACGCATGAAAAAGTAGTTGAGTAGACTTTGATTTATCCGCCCGATATCACCTTGCAAGTGATGCATTCCTCAAATAATGTATTCATCTAATTTTTAATTTGTCATATTTTACGTTGACAATAAGGTGATTCAACTTATGAGCTCTGTCACAGTTTTAGGTACTTCCCTGGCAAGTCCACTGGGGTCTAGTAGATGCATCTAGGATAGACATCGGGAATGCCATTGTGGCCTACTATTTATAAAAAAAAACATGTGCTTGCATCCCCTTTTGTTGTGAAATTAGGAAATTAGTTGTACACAGGTTGTCTAATTTATATATGTAATAATATACAGATACTCCATGTACAATGACAAGATCATATTGGGTTGGAACATTGTGATCTGGGCAATTCAGACTGATTCTGACTGCTCTAAGGTGGCGACGTTATTCACCTCTTGTTTGTCCTTTCTTCATGCTATTCATGCGTATTTCACATGCTGTTACGATAGTGCTGGTCATGTGATCAAGGCCGCAGAACCAGCCGAACCAAGTCTGGTTTTAGAGTCATTACCTGTGTCACCACATACCTGAGTGAGCGTGTTTCTTTACGATTGTGGAATGTGCAATGGTGCTACAGATGGGAATCCCGCACCATGGAGGGCAGAGCATATGGGACAGTGGAGCAAGCCGCCCAATCAATATGCAAATCCAAACAAAGTCCTCAAGGAAAAACTCACTGGTGTCGTGCGTATGCAAAAAATGTATTGCCAAAAACAAACGCGTTTAGGCCATGGCTGAAACACATTCGTTTTTGCAAATAAACTTTTCCCAGTTTACTCACCTGGGAGGATACCTATTGTCAAGTGTTGGGAAGTAGTGTGAGTGACCTGACTGCAACTCCCAGGAGACACTGCTCAAGTGACTCCAAAGTTTATTCACAGAGGAAGGACCGAGATGCAAATCATGTTCAGCAAAGAAATGTGTCTGGCCACCTAGCTCCATCTTGCACTGCTATACCAAGATGAAACTATAGAGGACAGGTAGTACAGCTCATGCAGTGTGCAACAAAATGGTCCCCAAGGCTTAAAGATGCAACACCAGAATGGTATTAGCAGCAGATACATTCACAATGCACTGACCACATAATGACTCACATCACATATACAACAAACTCCTGGGTTAAAATGGCCGAACCCACCTCCTCCCCAGCCACAGTTTTGCCTGCTCTGGTGGCAAGATGTAATTTTCAGCTCATCCTCCCAAGTGCTAATGACACAACTCAGCGGCAGCTTGACTTAAATGGAATTGGCATGCTTAACAAATGTCAGTTCAATACAACCAACAGCATGGGTGCCTATCACAATAGGATAACCTGCAAATCAACTATGTACAATTGGCTTTGCAAAATGTCTCTGTAAACCTTTGGAGGTAGGTGTCACAATACAACTGGTAACATTGTATCTTTCACATCAACAGGTAGAGCTGCCACGTGCCATACAGAGCCTATAGAGGAGACTGCCACTACCCCCATCTTGAAAGGAAATTACATTGCAATGAGACTGACACAAATAAAGTAGCTACATCAAGGTGGGGATATGTCAAAAGCTAACACTTCAAGTGCCCTTCGGCTGAATATTGCAAAGAATTAGCTCCCCTGTTTTTGCCAAAACACCTACTCCACACATTCTGACAACTACAGTTCTTCGTACAGTCATAGTCATTACGTCACATGACATACTTACACTCATGAAAAGTAGCTAATGATGAGATCTTCCGGCAAGGCAGCTCCTTCCTCTTCACCACTGTCATCCTCACTTGGCATTTCAGGAGGCACACCCGGAGGCACTGCAGGCTCCCCCTCCTTTGGGCTGTACGGGGTTTTCCTTCGTAGGGCAATGTTGTGGAGCACACAGCATGCCACAATAATCTGACACACTTTTCTGGGTGAGTAAAGGAGGGCTCCGCCAGTGTGGCCCAAGCACCTAAATCTGGCTTATGGAGCCCAAAAGCCTGCTCCACTACCCGTCTTGTTCCCCCATGGGCCTCTTTGAAGCAGACTTCCACTGGTATAGTTGATTACTTATTGGTGTCAACAACCAATGACGTTTTGGATATGCAGAGTCTCTCATTAAAGAATGGGACATATGTGCACCAATGAGTTCCTCTTATCAGAAATGTGGCACCAGACAGTGCACACATACAAACAGGACATATGTGACTTACCAATGAGTCATACTCTCTCTGGGTACAGTTGTGACACCACCTGGGGATACTGCTGTTCTACATAATAAATGAAGCTTGGACTGAACCCTGATAACAGCACAGACTTGTGAAATGTTTAGGTCTGCCAAACATACAACTTGGACATTGATGGAATGGAAGTTCTTTCTGTTACAGCATACTTGTTCATTGGTATGCGGTGGGACCAAGTCAACATGTTTGCCATAAATAACCCCTACCGTATGCAGGAGGCATGCAAACCATAAAAGTCAGCCTTCACATGGGATAAATCCTCCCGTCGGGGAAACTGGATGTAGCCGTCCAAGTGATTCAACAGTGCTGAGAGCACATCCTTCGACACCAGACTGAACATAGGTTGGGACATGCCAGCTGACATAGCCACTGTATGTTGGAAGGACCCTGTAGCTAGGAAGTGCAATACTGACATGACTTGTACAATGGGTGGCATGCTGGTTGTATAACTAATAGCTGGCATCAGATCTGGCTCAAACTGACTACATAAGTCCACTACTGTGAATCGGTGTCTCGACCCTTAGGGCACAAACAAGGATTGTACTTCCATACACGAGACTGGCCCTTATTGGTCCGACTGGAGACACAGTAACAATAATAATGGAATACAGCCATAGCACACTGTCACTTTTAGGCACTAATGACTACATGCAACACTAGACAAAGAATGTGGGCTGGAATTGCCTCCTGCAAACCAGGTGCCAGCACAAATACAAAGGGAAACACTTCTAGACAGGTGAGGACTGATAGGACACTTAACAGACTGGAGGAGAGAATCCAGTATAAAGGGACAACCAGACTTTTCCCATAGGAAGCAATGGACAGAAGATTACAGGTCTTACCAACTGCCAGGAGGTGCATTATGGGACCTGAAGTCCATGCAGGCTAATGTAGTTCTTCTATAGCATGCCATATGGAAATGGGAAGCAAACAGGAGTCAAAAAGGGACTCTGGGTGAGTGTTAATTATGATTCCCAGGGTTCAGATAGTCCATTTACAGCAGCCCCTAGAGATGAGAGGGCAGAGACTTAACACATGGCAGTGGCATGACTTATTTCCAGGGATGGACTGCGGAGGGCATGCGTTGTGAACATTGCTTGTCAGACCTGGGACACTCATGCTATCCATTTTGAGAAATGATGCCCCTCTTGTCACACAAGCTCCTTGCAGAGATAGCAAATGTCACACTTACTAATGTCAGGGGTCCTTTCATACATTCCTGTTTCCACTGATATTTCACATCCACTGCCTCATGTATGGTGCGCTTATTTACCTTATGTTTGGAGATGTCATAGTTGTGTGTCATGTGCTACAGTAGACCATGTTGGCAACGTGGATGTGTGTCATATGCTGTGGTCCTATGATTTTGTCCTTCATATGTGAAATTAAAAAGATGAGTATTTTTGATAATATATGTGTGATGTTTGCTGTACAATCATACGCATCACATGTGATGTTGCATCAGGAGTATTCAGATTTGTCTTTGTAACTTGCTACCTGAGGTAAAACTCACATTCCTAAAGAACATTTGATGGAGAAAGAAGTAACCAGAGCAGGATTGTGTGATCAAGTAAGGTGTTTAACTACGTACCCTAACAAGGTGTGTAGAGTGACTATTGGTTAAAACAATTTTGAACAATCTGTTGTCTGCGGCTCATTCCTGCAGCTGTGTTTTGATGTCCCCCCTCATTTTTCCTGGCACCATCCTCCTCCTCAGGCAGTTCTTGGTATGGCTCATTTAGGGGAATGTTCCTCCTCACACAAATGTTGTGCAGGATAGCACATGCAAGTATGATTTTGCAAACAATGTGTGGGGCATATAGGAGGCTGCCTCCTATGATGTTCAGGCACCTGAAACTGGACTTCAGGATGCCAAGGGTCCTTTCTACAATGGTGCGTGTCCTTCGATGTACATCATTATAGGCAAGCTCTGCTGCTGTGCTTGGGTTGGGCAATGGGGTCATGATCCATGGCTGGATCCCGTAACCCTGATCAGCTGAAAAAGAAAATAGGAGTGAGTATTTTGTTAGTGCTTGCAAGAGGAATGTCATGTAGCTTGGCAGATGATATCTTGTGTCGTCTGTGACTCATATGTGTTTGTGGTATTGTCTGAGATCCTGGGCTTCCATGAGGTTTTTTCTGCAGTGGGTTGTTTGACTTGACAACTTGTGTTTGGCTCATTGACCTGGGATCTATGAATTTGCTTCCAGATTGCTGGTCAGTATGTATGCACCATGTGTTGTGTAGTGACCAACATGTTTTAGTGTGCTTTCACTGGAGGGGATTTGATACTTACACACATACAATATTCCGATGTGGTGGTAACATGGTTGCACTACATGGCTTGGACATCCCTATCCAATTAGACATATGTAATTTCAGATGAAAAACAACAGTGAAGCCCTTTGATGAGGCTTGGAGACAATGCACAGCACATCTCCATAACTTGGCAGCACTGAGGTGTTCAGTATTGACAATGCACAATTATCCCATGTGTGACTTGGTTCTAGGCAAACCTTTGTAGTTCTCTCTGCCAGTGGCTCATGTGCAACCGTGCACCTACACTACCAAACTTGCTCCGAGTAACCTGGCTAACTGCCTTGTGGAGGTGGATGTATCTGTGCAGGAAGGGCCATCTCCCTGTACGTATGCTATTTTGATGGACAATTGGCTCTTTCAGTGTGTGCAGCAGTGTGCAGTTTGCATTAGTGACACATCAATATGTGTTCATAGCACAATCCACTTCCTTATTGCTACCTGGCAACGGCACCCCAGGAGTGATGTATGATGTTGGGACTGCCTCAGTATATCTGTGTCACCTACATGTGAGTCTGCATCATCATGCTATGTGTGTCATGGTGTTAGACCTGCAACAACACACATTGAACAACCCTTCCACAGTACATATTGCTTGGGAGGGTGTCGGATTGACTATGTGGCCTAACGTAATTGCAAATGGTTCATTTTGCAAGTTGTACTTCCAGTGCAGGCCATGTCATTGTCACTGTGTGCTTTGACAGTGGTCCCTTGTAGCTCTAGAATGGCAGCTAATGTTATTGGTAGCAGTCATTTGTCCATAGGTGTGTATCCCATTGTGTCAGGGTGTACAACATAACTACCTGTGTCACACCTCAGTGTCTTCCTGCCCACGTGTCCATGTAGTGGTGTATGTATTTTGTGTCCTACAGGGATGCTGTGCTGTGTGTCTATTGCTAGGTTTATGAACTTACCGATAAGAAGACCATTGCCCTATCGTCCGTCCTGGAATTGCTGATTGATTATGCTGTGGCAGAAGATGAAGGAATCATGTGCACTCCCAGGATACTTGGCCAAGATGTTGGGAAACAATCCCTGGTGGTCAGCTATGGACTGCCCATTTATGGAGTGGGTGTGCTTTCTGTTCTGGAATAGATGCTCTGTTGCTGCAGGTGGTACGATCCGGACATGGGTGCAGTCAATTGCACCAAGCACATGCAGGAAGCCATGTATTTGATAAAACCCCTGTGTGATCTCCTGCTGCTTCTGCTGGGTGTTGGGGAAGCTGATGTGACGGGGTGTGAGGGAAATAATGGCATCTAGGACCTTGGGAAGGAAGGCAGAGAATGAGGGCTGTGATACCCCAGCGACCAGGGCACCCATTGTTTGGAAGGAGCCACTTGCCAACATATGCAGGACAGCTAGCAGCTTGGTCACCGGTGGTATATTGTGTGGTGTCTGCAGGGTGGCTGTTATATGTGGCTCAATTTGGCGCAGCAGCTGCTGTGTGGCTTCCCAGTTGAGTCTATACCTCTGGATGATGTCCTGTTCCCTGAGGCCTTGGAGGGTTGTCCTGGTCCTGAAGACCTCCTCCTGCCTTCTGAGTTGCTTTTGTGGGCCACGTTGGGCTGGTGGTGGCTACGGCTGTTGGTCCTGTGCTCTGCGTCATCTAGCATGCTGCATCAGTAGCTTCTCCATTTTGTTCTGTTGGTCTGTGAAGTTGCTTGTGTGTGTTTGCCTTAAGTAGTGGTGTGCTTGCCTCATTTTAATGCCTGCCCTGACCAATGCGTTACAATTTGACACAAATCTGTCTCTGTGTCATTTTTCGGGTCTGCCTCCCACCCGTGCGTCATTTTTGCCCTGTTGGATAAATATGGCGCTAAGGTGTTTGGGCATTTTTTGGACGGGAACACCTACCTCGCATCTCATTGACTCAAGGTGGTTTCACGCATCCTTAAAATGACACAAACTCCATAGTTTTGATGCTAGACAGGTCCAGCGTCAAAATATAAGTATGGAGTTAATTTTGTGCTGGATTTACATTAAAAAAATGACACAAATCCGGTGCAAACAGATTATAAATATATGCCTAAAAGTGAAAAACAGTAGGAAGTTAGACCAATTCCTGTCAAGCATGGTTGCGGGCAGTCTTTATTTTTTAGATGGCTGTAGTCATGCTAGCATACTGGTAAGAACACTTTCATAGCTGTAAATAGATGAAGCTTCATAGATTATGCTCCTATTAATGTGGATAATGGTCTTTCTTACAAAGCATAAGGTCGAGTATATAGTAAAAAGTTTGCAGAATGGTTGCACATTTAATGATCTTTTAAGGCGTGTGATGCCTTTGACTGGAAATATAGCAGCATTTACTGCAGCATTTAAAGCATATTTAAAGTAAAGAACTGAACTCAATGCAATCATATACACAAAGCAACATAACACAATTAAAACTTTTCAGGGTACATCACAACAATACGAAAAAAATGCATTGCAATAGTAGAGAACAAATTCAGAGCTGCACAAAAAAACAACAACACGCATAACCATAATAACAAAATACCACACAGCAAATGTGCACGCCATGTTCTTTTCACACATTGCCCATCATTCATCCTCCTCGTCCTAGTCCATACTTCTTTGAGACTTGCCTTCTAGCACAGGTCGTATTGAATTTACAGGTCAGTAATATGTTCATTATAACCTCCAGGATCGTGTTTTCATAGTACAGCGGTAAACGTTGCATTACAATTTACCATCAAGGACTTGAAATAGCTCCAGTCAAAAATGCTTTGTGATTTGGCCCTGAGGGTCCAAAACTATCAGAGACCTGGAAACTCAGTTTCGAAAAGCTTGTGTATGGTTTAAGAGGTGTGAATCCATCTTTGAACAGCACATTCTTTATTGATGAGATCTGTGGCCTGATTAGTAAGCACCACTTTTGTATCTATTTTATTATCATGAAATTGTCTACTATAAACTGTGTTGTGTGTTGTTTGTATTATGTTTCATTTAACTGATGTTTTCCTTCATAAGGGACATAAGAAAACTAAATTTTAAGTTAAAATCAAGAAACTGGAATTTCAAAAATTTGCTCACTAAGGCTAAAACATTCCTTTTATTTGCGCAAATGATGACATCATTGTGATAAATAATATTCTGGGATAGGTGATGAGGAGGTTAAATTACGCCCGTTACCTTTCGAGAAGGTATAACTGCGGAAATGAGAAGTGGAAGAGAAAGTGCAATTTGTTGTAAAACAGCAATGTTTTACAGTCCACAAGTGTTTGACTTTGAAATGATTGAACAAGAAGCAACTCCAAAATATGTGATTAGTATGAGTAATATTACCTAAGTGATTAATGTGCCAAATAATGGTGCAATGGAACATCTCTGTTAAGGAGCCTTTCCTTTCACTATGCGTGAGTAAAATACTTCTTTTCCACCTATAAAGGTACAACACAAAAATAGTACATGAACGAATGAAGAAATCTCCAGGAAACTGAAGCGTGTTGTAACTGACCAGGGGCCAGATGTACTAAAACAGTTTTCCATAGACACAGAATGGGTAAAACCCTTTGATACATCTGGCCCTAGATCCTGAAATTAGGATGAAAATGCAATGCCACAATGAGTAGATGCCTCCCTTTGCTTGCCGCTCGTGCATGTAGACATGCATGGGGAGATCTTGCATTGTCACAAAAACAGGAAAAAACAATTAAAATAATTAAAAAATTATAATTACAAAAATGTCAGAGTGGGGACTGTTTCCACAGTGTAAGTTTCAAGACTATATATTTCAATATTCGTTTTTATAAATAAGCAACAATAAAAAAGAAATTAATTTAGTACATTAAATATTTGTATGATCTATGAGGAAAGTGCATGTAATTAGCATTTAATTGAGGCGACTGCATATCACTAAGTAATCGCAGTAAAAGAGACAAAGACAAGTTAATGAAACAGAAATGTAGTAGTGCCATGTTCTAATTAAGTATCATAAATATTTTCAAGAAGGATCCCAGCTTTTGGTCCTTTAAAATTACACATTTATTTTCAGTCAGTCTGGAACTTCAAATTGTTCCAGACTCCTGGAGAGGCTCAGTCGGAATGTCTCTGCCCCAAGGGATTATCGCCTTATAGCCATATTTCATTCATAGGAAAAGTTGTTTGCCAATAATTAGGAATCTATGTGAAAGAAGCAACAATATTCCCCTTTCATCACGTTGGGTTTTGGAAAAAAATGTAAATATCTGGATAATGTAATGCACCTTAATATTATCAATCAGAGTATGCCTGAGAGTCCAAGACGGAGACTGTATTGCTACTACTCTGCATTCATTGACAGTATTGATGGGGGCATTCTCTGGAGAAAACTACTAGGATGAGGGAGCATCTAACTTTCAAGAGCAGTGCAACTTCTCCATCGGAACACCCACTTAAAAGTGAGTGACGGTACAAGGAGAAGAAAATGAGTTGTAACAAGCCATAGACTGAAGGAAGGTAGCTTGCTGCATGCCTTACTGTTTAATCTCTATGCAGCAGGATTATCTGTAATTTTAAATGAGAAGGGAAGCGTTCCTCTAAATTGGGAAAACAGCATGTTATTATCCTATTATAATATGTTGATGACAAAGTATTGTTTGATACCACCCCTTCTGATCTCTAGCATTCATTTCATGCAGTGAATGAATACAATAACTTAAACCACCTAATAATAAATGGTAATAAAAAAAAGGTGATTTCTTATGGTAGAGGTAAAAATTCATTTGGTTAGGTAATGGGGACTGAACAGATTGAACAAATTGATCTAAGTTTCTACTTAGATATCTGACAATGGACCTGAGTTGGACTTAAAACTCATCCAAATGCTCTTATATCAAACTCAGCATTTTGCAACTGTTGAAAAGGAACTAATGCCCCTCTGAAGATCTGCTTCTGACAGTTGTCGGATTGAAATATCTCCCTTCACTCGCATACAGGGCTTTTACCATCCTGGAAAAATTACGTGTGGCCCTCGACCAATTGAAGGGCAGGTTTCTAATATTTGCTCTTAATTTACATAGATCATTCACAATAGTTTTAAGATTGAAATTAAGGTTGTTGAGTTTGAGGTTAATATCAGATTCACTCTGCTAAGTTTTCTTTTAGTTTATATAAGGTGATGGGAAATCATATTTTGAGCCCCCTATCAGCTACTGCCTCTGTTTGGATGAATCAGCTCAAGGTGATCATAAGAGAATAGAAACAGAATAATCATGGGAAGAATTATCATTGAAGGGAGCCTTTAGGGACATCATTAAGGGAAAGATGTCTGCTTGCTCTTATTTAAACAATATTTTAAAACTAAACATCTTCAAAGGGGTTGAACATGGAAAAGACACTTACAATGATTTCAGAACTTAATGATATCTAACAGAACGCTTCAAACATTTTGCTAGAATGCATTTTTTTAAGATGTGGGTTATTTTTACTACTGATTGCAAAGTTGTAACCTAGGCCATCTAAAATAATATACAGTAATGGCCACCTATTCATGGCAAATAATATATCACTCCAAACACATGTAATGCAACTGCTGAAATCTGTTTCATGAGAACAAAGAATTCTTGACACAAGGGTTTACACCATATAGTGTAAGAATTTTGGAACATTCCATTAAGTTTTGTTTCATTGGGCATAGTTGACCATTTGCTGGGTGTCTGATTAGCTAAAGGGACAGCACAATTTCTAAATTAAACAATTTATTTGTGATATCTACACAGACCTGGTCATCATAAAATGACTTGTTTTTTGGACTGTAATGGCTTGTGAGATATCTAGGCCTGTTTTAACTAGCATAGTTTTAGCTTAATTTATATCAGTTAACCAAAAAATGTCTGAGAATAATGCTGTACAAAAAGAGCTGAACCACAGGGGTAATATTCTTTTTAACATTTGTATTAATAAGGATTTTAACTGGAAAAAGGTACAATTTATAGGACTTAGGGCCAGATGTACAATGCATTTGTTCCAATCGCAAACGGGCGATTCGCAGAATCGACCTATTTGCGACTAGAAAAATGCTTTTTGGGATGTATAAAGCCCAAACTGCGATTCAGTAACTTGTTACCGAATCGCAATTTGGGTTTTGCAATTCGGTATTAGGAAGGGGAGTGTCCAGGGCGTCCCTTCCTAATACCGAATCGAAATGGTATGTGTGATTGTTTTGTGACTGTGAATGCGGTTGCAAAACAATCGCTGTTAGCAAAGGGGAAGGGGTCCACTAGGGACCCCTTCCCCTTTGTGAAAGCATGCGGACCACTGCCTATTCTTAAAAAATGAAACTGAAACATTTCAATTTTTTCTGTATAAACGCAGCCTGTTTTCCTCTAAGGAAAAAGGCCTGCGTTAAAAAAAAAAGATTGCTTTATTTAAAAGCAATCACAGACATGGTGGTCTGCTGACACCAGCAGGCCATCATCCCTGTGATTTTTGCGATTCCCGGTGGGTCGCAAATTGCGACTTGCCTCATTAATATTAATGAGGCAGGTCTATTTACGGACCACTGGGAATCGCAAAAGAAACTCACTGGCATTTCTTACATTTGGAATTGCGATTCCCTACTTGCGATTCGCATTTAATAGCAATTAGGGAATCGCAATTCCAAATATTCGCACATGTGGCCCAAAGAGATTATATGGTAAAAAATGTTGCACAATTCATATTTGTCTTGAGTCCTGACCTTTTTCTACTGGAAGCTATTTATATTATGTTATGAGTACTTCAATATATTTTACGCATTTTAATTGAATGATACAATCCACATTTAATCGATTTTCATAGACATAATATAAGTAATTACAAAAAATACATATTTGCAAGGATAAGGAATAGACCAGGAAATCACATGAAAAGACCAAACTAATTTAAAATAATATAAAATAATCACATACACATTAAAAAAGGTTACAATGTTTACTGTAAAAATTGGAAAACTGATGCAGTAACTTAAATATTCTTAGAAAATAAAACAATAAAAGATGGTAGACGTAAGCCATAAGAAAATGACAAGAATAGGTCATGACTAAAATGAAGTGCAATTAAAGATAAAAAAAATAGTGGTTTGTTGGCGGGGAGGAACAGGCAAGCAAGGAAATCATATGGGAATGTTATGTGTTCACCAGTTCTACCCTTCTTCCACATCTTGTCCCCTGTGAGCCTAGGTTCAATGACACAATATTGCTGGCAAAAATATTGTTGGCAAAAATATTGTGTCAAAAATATGATTTACCACACTATTTTATTCCTATATTTATAATGGAAAAGACAAAAATATAGCAAATTAATTATCATAGTCAGTACTATTGACGAAAAACAGGCAAAAATCGATTTAAAAAAAATATAAATACAGTTTAAAATAGTAGGTGTCCAATATAATATGTTTAATTAATATAATATATAATGTAAAGTAAATAAATCCTACTAATTATTCAATACTATACATAAACAAAATGTAATACTAAAATATTAAGATCCAAAAAATGTTTTTACTAAAACTAACGTAAACATTAAAAGAAAATTAAAACATAATACCAAACAATATCAAATATAAAAATAAACAAATAATAATATCAATCCTATTTTACCAATATTAGGAAAAATGCTGGACTCTGGAAAGATAGATATACTATTCACACTCCAATTCATGCTGCAGTGGGGAAAATGTTGAACTTCAGAGGTGTTCCCAGTCCAGTCTAATCAAAAGAATGAAAAATGTTGGATTTTGGAGGGTGTAGATTTACAATTCCCACACCAGTCAGTAGGGAAAGTATTTACCTCAAAAGGATTTAATATCTAAATAGCTTTGAATGCTTAATATAATATATTCTTAAATCAGAGTATATATACAGCTCCAACAAGGACCCGTTACCCAAGGGGGTTGGAGTGTGAGGCGATGGAGCAACACCGACAAATAAAATTGCACATTCCTCAATAGTGAAGAAACACGCTCACTGAGCTAAGCGGTGACACAGGAATTTGCACCAAAACCAGACACGTTTTGGCCAGCTCTGTCCCAGAGAAAGGTGATGCTGTTGACATAAGTGGACCTAATTACTACTTCATAGAATGTGTTGTTAGTTAACTGTCTCCTGGCCTCTTTAATGTATAATTCCTTATTAAGGATCACAATGTTGTCTGAAGGACGAATAATAATACTATCATCCTGGGCCAGTGACTCAATAGCCTTAAGTTGTGTAGGAATCAAATTGGTATTGTTAAAATGTGAGCTTTTCTTCTAATTTTTTGAAATCTTGAATCACAAATTCATAAAAGGTATTGAAGTTATCATGTGGCACATTTGGGCAGAAAGTGGAAGGAGGTTTGAATCTACTTGGGCAAACATTGTCATGTGTAATCCCTAAGTGATCCAAAAACTCATTTCTATCTTCAAATGTATTTACTGTCCAACTGGACAAATTGCAATGCTGGGATTTTTTCTATACATGTTTTCCTGTTTCCCACGCATGAAAAAGTAGTTGAGTAGACTTTGATTTATCTGCCCGATATCACCTTGCAAGTGATGCATTCCTCAAATAATGTATTCATCTAATTTTTAATTTGACATATTTTACGTTGACAATAAGGTGATTCAACTTATGAGCTCTGTCACAGTTTTAGGTACTTCCCTGGCAAGTCCACTGGGGTCTAGTAGATGCATCTAGGATAGACATCGGGAATGCCATTGTGGCTTATTATTTATACAAAACCATGTGCTTGCATCCCCTTTTGTTGTGAAATTAGGAAATTAGTTGTACACAGGTTGTCTAATTTATATATGTAATAATATACAGATACTCCATGTACAATGACAACATCATATTGGGTTGGAACATTGTGATCTGGGCAATTCAGACTGATTTTGACTGCTCTAAGGTGGCGACGTTATTCACCTCTTGTTTGTCCTTTTTTCATGTTATTCATGAGTATTTCACATGCTGTTACGATAGTGCTGGTCATGTGATCAAGGCCACAGAACCAGCCGAAACACGTCTGGTTTTAGAGTCATTACCTGTGTCACCACATACCTGAGTGAGCGTGTTTCTTTACGATTGTGGAATGTGCAATGGTGCTACAGATGGGAATCCCGCACCATGGAGGGCAGAGCATATGGGACAGTGGAGCAAGCCGCCCAATCAATGTGCAAATCCAAACAAAGTCCTCAAGGAAAAACACACAAGGGTCGTGCGTATGCAAAAAATGTATTGACAAAAACAAACGCGTTTAGGCCATGGCTGAAACACGTTCGTTTTTGCAAATAAACTTTTCCCAGTTTACTCACCTGGGAGGATACCTATTGTCAAGTGTTGGGAAGCAGTGTGAGTGACCTGACTGCAACTCCCAGGAGACACTGCTCAAGTGACTCCAAACAACAGAAGAGTGGTCACCCTTGCCTGCTAACTCTCAAATTAAGTTTATTCACAGAGGAAGGACCGAGATGCAAATCATGTTCAGCAAAGAAATGTGTCTGGCCACCTAGCTCCATCTTGCACTGCTATACCAAGATGAAACTATAGAGGGCAGGTAGGACAGCTCATGAAGTGTGCAGCAAAATGATCCCCAAGGCTTAAAGATGCAACACCAGACTGGTATTAGCAGTAGATACATTCACAATGCACTGACCACATAATGACTCCAATCACATATACAACAAACTCCTGGGTCAAAATGGCCGAACCCACCTCCTCCCCAGCCACAGTTGTGCCTGCCCTGGTGGCAAGATGTAATTTTCAGCTCATCCTCCCAAGTGCTAATGACACAATACAGCGGCAGCTTGACTTAAATGGAATTGGCATGCTTCACAAATGTCAGTTCAATACAACCAACAGCATGGGTGCCTGTAACAGTAGGATAACCTGCAAATCAACTATGTTCAATTGGCTTTGCAAAATGTCTCTGTAAACCTTTGGAGGTATGTGTCACAATACAACTGGTAACATTGTATCTTTCACATCAACAGGTAGAGCTGCCACGTGCCATACAGAGCCTATAGAGGAGACTGCCACTACCCCCATCTTGAAAGGAAATTACATTGCAATGAGACTGACGCAAACAAAGTAGCTACATTAAGGTGGGGATATGTCAAAAGCTAACACTTCAAGTGCCCTTCGGCTGAATATTCCAAAGAATTAGCTCCCCTGTTTTTGCCAAAACACCTACTCCACACATTCTGACAACTTACAGTCATAGTCATTACGTCACATGACATACTTACACTCATGAAAAGTAGCTATTGATGAGATCTTCCGGCAAGGCAGCTCCTTCCTCTTCACCACTGTCATCCTCACTTGGCATTTCAGGAGGCACACCCGGAGGCACTGCAGGCTCCCCCTCCTTTGGGATGTACGGGGTATTCCTTCGTAGGGCAATGTTGTGGAGCACGCAGCATGCCACAATAATCTGACACACTTTTCTGGGTGAGTAGAGGAGGGCTCCGCCAGTGTGGCCCAAGCACCTAAATCTGGCTTATGGAGCCCAAAAGCCTGCTCCACTACCCGTCTTGTTCCCCCATGGGCCTCATTGAAGCAGACTTCCATTGGTATAGTTGATTACTTATTGGTGTCAACAACCAATGACGTTTTGGATATGCAGAGTCTCTCATTAACGAATGGGACATATGTGCACCAATGAGTTCCTCTTATCAGAAATGTGGCACCAGATAGTGCACACATACAAACAGGACATATGTGACTTACCAATGAGTCATACTCTCTCTGGGTACAGTTGTGACACCACCTGGGGATAGTGCTGTTCTACATAATAAATGAAGCCTGGACTGAACCCTGATAACAGCACAGACCTGTGAAATGTTTAGGTCTGCCAAACATACAACTTGGACATTGATGGAATGGAAGTTCTTTCTGTTACAGTATACTTGTTCATTGGTATGCGGTGGGACCAAGTCAACATGTGTGCCATAAATAACCCCTACCGTATGCGGGAGGCATGCAAACCATAAAAGTCAGCCTTCACATGGGATAAATCCTCCCGTCGGGGAAAATGGATGTAGCTGTCCAAGTGATTCAACAGTGCTGAGAGCACATCCTTCAACACCAGACTGAACATAGGTTGGGACATGCCAGCTGACATAGCCACTGTATGTTGGAAGTACCCTGTAGCTAGGAAGTGCAATACCGACATGACTTGTACAATGAGTGGCATGCTGGTTGCATAACTAATAGCTGGCATCAGATCAGGCTTAAACTGACTACATAAGTCCACTATTGTTTGCCGATCCAGATGATATAGGAGTATGACGTGTCATTCTTCCATGGTCTGAAGGTCTGGCAGTGGACGGTAGACAGATGGTTGATGCATCCTCCGTCTCCCTAGGTACCGATATATTACCAGAAACGAGTTCTGGCATTAGTCATTGTGTCCCCAGCTACGTACATGATGCATGTCAATAATCAAATGTGACAAGACATTTTAGAAGGGATGAACATGGCAAACAGTACACAGCGCAGCTGCTAATAACATAAGGGTCACATGTGACCCACATGGTTTGCCACACGTGTCCACATCATGTCTCTGGACCAAACTCAAATATGTGCATCACATATTCCCTTTGAAATGTGACTGGATATCCAGACTGAAAACATGGCTTTTGACAGGGGTGGACTGTGCGCCACTGTAAAATGCCATTTGTGCTCTGCCACATACTAAAATGGTGTTTGAATAGTAGGGCCTACATGACAAGACAGGATAAGCATGTTTGGTAGGTCAAAACAAAACCTTCGGAGGTGAAACGCAGTTTGTGAAGCCCAATACTGCATTTCAGGCCTCTAAATTGGTTACTGCCTCACCTACTCCACTGGACATTAGGAACTGCCTGCGACCGTCGGCGGAAGTCACCATGATGATAGGGGGTTGCAACTGCAGCGGACACCGCTAATGTCTAACGTTGTTGCCAGTGGACGTCGCAGGCCAGTGGCTGTGTCCACCAGTGGTGACAAGCGTGTACATGGTGGACGTGACTGCCAAGTTCTGAAGATTCACTCATTTGATTCCTGGCACTGCTGCCAGCAAGACCTCCATTACTGAGCTGCTGTGTACCACCACTGGGAGCATCATGCTGCATCCAGCAGGTGATAGGACCCCTGCCTTCTCTCCAGAAGAATGGGAGAGGCTAGTCGATGAGGTCCTACCCCTTATGGACAGCTTATTGGTGCACCAGAGAAGCAGGCAATTAACTCATGTGCACAGTTTTCTCTGTACATCACCATGCTTTCCCTCCTCACAGGCTAGACAGTGCCCATGTGTGCCTAACTGACTACTCATGCGCCTATAGGTACAGTCTGTGTGGCATCAATGGGAGGGTCAATGTGCAGGTATTGGTGGCCTTTGCCTTATGTTGAGTTAATTCACATTGTGGTGTGTGTGTGTTTTGTGACCTAGATCTACCTTGCATTCAATGCACATAACTAGGTGAGGTGACATTACAGCCATCCACTGACATCTCTTCCCTCATGATTGTTGTATATGTGAGACAACATGTATGTGCATCACAACATGAGCTGCATATGCATGTTGCATGTGTCAGTTGTGAGTAATGTGAGCTATGTGTCTGTTGCCACAGGGATTTCTTCACACATCTGCCCTTACTAGACCTTTGTTTGGAAGGCATGCCATCACTCTCTCTGTCCTTCAGGTTGCCACACACACCACATGACAATTTTCTGTTGGCCACATTATGGACTGTCATGCATGGAAATGATGAGAATTTAGTGTAATGCAAGTTCTGTCTGCTCAGCCTGCAGAGACCAGGGCCTGTCACAGGTATCTCCCAGTATAGGTCCTTGCATAGGCTGGGGTGGAGTCACTGTGGCTATGCAACTGTGGCACTGTGCCAACTCCCTGCACCCAAGCAGATCCTGTCACGCGGGTAATGTGAGACTCTGGTGTAATATCCTGCCCAGAATGCCTCATTCCTTTGATCAGATTAGTAACGAGTACAGATGTAAGTCTGATCTATTACACATGTGCATTTAACATCATTGCCAATGTGTGTCTCTGACTCATGACAGGTCCCTTACTCCCACAGCCCTGTTGTTACCTTCACACAGGTCATATTTGTCCTGTGCAGGCTTATTGCATAACTGACATTCCCACAGTGCAGACAGTGTGTTAATTCCTGGAAGGCCATGCTATGTGAGTCAGTAGCTTGGTCAAATAACAGAAACTGTACATTGCATGCCTTTGTTTGTTGGATCCAATCTCTGTAGGATGGACACAAATGTCCAAAAACATGTTCTGTGGTACAAGTACATAACACAGAACCCCACCCACTTAAGTGGCACGAATCTGCGTTTGTTATTGCAAATGTTCACTCATGGACAGGGCAGCCACTTTCTGAGCCCACACTGCCAGATCCTTCATTATTAACCATGTGTGATGTTGAGTTCATACTCTGGGAGTAGGCTGTAGGGACTGTCTGCAGAGAGTCATTCTCACAGAGTGTGAATGTGATGGGCCATTCATGCGTACGGGGTTTACCCTTCAGAAGCCACTGAGGTGTGATGTGGCTCATAGTGGCTCACATCTCAGCCATGTTGCTAGAGACACATAGGCCCTCATTCTGACCTTGGCGGGCGGCGGAGGCCGACCGCCAAAGTCCCGCCGTCAGGTTACCGTTCCGCGGTCGAAAGACCGCGGCGGTAATTCTGACTTTGCCGCTGGGCTGGCGGGCGGTCGCCTTCAGACCGCCAGCCAGCCCAGCGGGAAAGAGGCTTCCACGATGAAGCCGGCTCGGAATCGAGCCGGCGGAGTGGAAGCTGTGCGACGGGTGCAGTTGCACCCGTCGCGTATTTCACTGTCTGCTCAGCAGACAGTGAAATACATTTAGGGGCCCTCTTACGGGGGCCCCTGCAGTGCCCATGCCAGTGGCATGGGCACTGCAGGGGCCCCCAGGGGCCCCGCGACCCCCCCTACCGCCATCCGGATCTCGGCGGTCCGACCGCCGGGATCTGGATGGCGGTAGGGGGGGTCGGAATCCCCGCGGCGGTGCAGCAAGCTGCGCCGCCGCGGAGGATTCAATGGGGCCGCGGTACACTG
Organism: Pleurodeles waltl; assembly: GCF_031143425.1. Taxonomy (NCBI): domain Eukaryota; kingdom Metazoa; phylum Chordata; class Amphibia; order Caudata; family Salamandridae; genus Pleurodeles; species Pleurodeles waltl. Next base: position 827,665,187 of record NC_090442.1, on the reverse strand, counting down.
GCGGGACCCCGCCAGTGGTGCCGGTCCGACCGCGGCTTTACCGCCGCGGTCGGAATCCCCATTGGAGCACCGCCGGCCTGTCGGCGGTGCTCCCGCGGTCCTCCGCCCTGGCGGTCAAAGACCGCCAGGGTCAGAATGAGGGCCATAATGTCAGTAAGCTTGTTTAGTCATTGTAGGGCCTGAGTAAGGCAGTGGGTTGGTCTGCAGATTGGGAAATATAGGTCTGTAGTAATGTCCCTGTACTTATTGTCTTGTATGTGCCACACTTGGGAAGTATTGATGAATAGGAAAGTTTTAGCTTGATGTTACTGACATGTATGTGACTCAACCATTTGTGATGAGATTGTGAACATGATTTCTTGCTGTGTCTTTTGCATCCATGCAGGTCAACGCCCATCAAAGGAAGGGAATATGGAGAGTAATCAGCAAGAAGGTGCAGACCCTGGGGGCCACAACCGGCAGAGCTCCCACTGCAGAAAAAGGTTAGAGGACCCAAGACTCTGGACTCAGAAGATTGCAGAGGCCCACCTGGGGCTGTCCTCCCAACGTTGGCTGGGTGCCAGTCAGACCATGACCCCCCTAATGGTATGCATCCTGGTGGTGGCCTATCTGAAGCTTGATGAATGTTTGATGGCAGTACAGCAGCCACAAGGGAGTGCGTACACAGCCTATTCCTGCCTGTCCCATTGCCAAGTGATTACGTGATGTTCTGACAGCTCCCCCTGACAATTAGGTGTGAACCATGCGTCACACAGTAGATGAGAGATTGTTTGTGTTGACATGTCATGTGCTGTATACTGATGTGCCTTGCCTATTGTCCCAGGGAACCTAGGATAGAACTGTGTGTACTCCACAAACCACTTGCTCTGCAGGGATCACGTATGACTGTGTACATTGATCAATCAAGTACTGTTTGTTCTTGTAATGTGTGTAATTTCTATGTAACAGACCACTACTCCGAAATGTCCCAGGCCAAAGGTAAGTAGGCGACGGATCACTATCCTCTGCCATGAGACTGGGCAAATGTGTTTACAGGCATTTGCCACCCAGAAGCTATTTGTCTTCAAACTATGATGGATGCTGGTGCTTGACTGCAGTCTGTAATGTGAAGATGTCGAACATACATGTGACAGGGATTACATTAGTCCTTAGATGCAACTATGGATCACTACTTTCCCTTGGTAAGTGGGGAATGTCCATTCACATAATTTATGTTCCATCATTTTTACCTACATTCCTTATGCTTACATGTCAGCATGTGTCCCTTTCTCTATATAAAACATTTGTGAGCTGCAGTTTTAAGCATGGTCTACCTATTTTGATGGGATGATGTCTGTATTCCCTCACATACATGTGCATGCCAACCTGCGTGTGGAATAGGACATTTACATTGGAGGTACATTTCATGTTGTGCCACAGACAGGAGTGTGACCACTGTTTATTGGCTGACAGATACCTTCTGCCATCATAGCATGTCATTTGGCATGTACAACTGCTGTAGCAATGAGGGGCATGACTGGGAGTCCTAGGCTCTAGAATCACCATGTGACGATCTATGCCCTTGATATGGCATCATGTGGAAAAGTGCACTGCACATGTGTAATGTGTGAGGCATGTGCCCTGACTGTTGGCATGCATCATGGGGTGTAGAAATCATATGTATTTGGGTGCAGGCATTCACTCACAGATAGATATCTGGGTTTAAATGACCAAAATGTGGAGAGTGTTGTTTCTTCCAATTAGGTAACATGTTGAGCGCCTTCAACAAGTACTTGCAAATCTAAGGGCCTCAGCAACATTCAGGGGACTAATGGCTTCTGCTGATGCACTCAGAGTATGTCATAGTAAGCGGTGTCAGATATCAGTGGTGATTATCAAGGGGCTAGCTGATTCATTGTGTTGTGGATTTTATGGACATTCCTCCCTGACATATTTCACATGATATATAGGCCCTCATTCTGACCTTGGCGGTCGGCGGAGAGGCGGCGGTCGGACCGCGAACAGACCGGCGGTATTAAAAATGGCATTCTGACCCTGGCGGGAACCGCCAACACAGCCCGCCAACTTAACACTCCGACCGCCACAGCGGTACAAACAAACAGCGCGGCGGTTCCCGCCAACAGCCCGGCGGCAGACAAAGTACCGCCCACCCTATTACGACCCACCAATCTGCCACCTTTTCCGGGGCGGGAGCACCGCCGATAAGAACACGGCGGAAACAGACTACGAACGGGAAAACGCTCACCTCTACGCACTCCAGGCGAGATTCCGGCAGTATGGAGCCAGAGTTACAGGTCATCCCCGCACTCCTATTCCTCCTCATATACCAGGAGCACGCCCGGCGGCGCGGAAGACATCGGTGAGTACTGCACCTACGACACAGGGGAGGGAAAAGATTACCGGCACACACCCACCCACCCACACCCACTACAACACACACATCAATGCATTTCCACAGATCACTGTCACAACCCACAAACCACCCCCCTCCGAAATAATGCAAAGACCAAAAGAAGAGATCATAAACGGGCAGATATATTGAAATATGTACGCCATTAATCCCAAAAAATAAATAAACTATGTACAAAATATATACAGCTACTAAATGTAGTCCAACCACTGTCCGTGGATCACAGGGGTCCTGTGCAAAGGGGCAAGGCCCAGTCCCACGACAAGAACTCCACGGAGAGAACACTGCAGGGGCATCAGAAAGAAAATAGGACAGGCACCTCAGGGGGAAGGGAAGGGGGGGCACCTCAGCCACTTGAGTACACGACGCCAGATCCACGAGGGGACTCCATCACCACTGGCCCATCCTGGGGAGAGCAAAGCCACAGTCCATACAGTCCATACAGTGGGTGGCCTGCCCACTGGGCCATCCTGGGGAGAGCAAAGCCACAGTCCAAACAGTCCATACAGTGGGTGGCCTGCCCACTGGGCCATCCTGGGGAGAGCAAAGCCACAGTCCATACAGTCCATACAGTGGGTGGCCTGCCCACTGGGCCATCCTGGGGAGAGCAAAGCCACAGTCCAAACAGTCCATACAGTGGGTGGCCTGCCCACTGGGCCATCCTGGGTAGAGCAAAGCCACAGTCCATACAGTCCATAACAGACCCCACTGCCACTGGAGGAGGCAAGTTGGCCAGAGGACATCCTGCAGCCCTGCCCGAGATAGATCCTGCCCTGCCACGTCTGCCAAAGGGCCAGCGGTTCTTGCCCTGAAGGGCCCAGTTCAGCGGTTCTTGAGACGGCGGGGCCCAGTTCAGCGGTTCTTGAGACTGCGGGGCCCAGTTCAGCTGTTCTTGAGACGGCGGGGCCCAGTTCAGCGGTTCATGCCTTGAAGGGCCCAGTTCAGCGGTTCTTGCCTTGAAGGGCCCAGTTCAGCGGTTCTTGAGACGGCGGGGCCCAGTTCAGCGGTTCTTGAGACGGCGGGGCCCAGTTCAGCGGTTCTTGCCTTGAAGGGCCCAGTTCAGCGGTTCTTGCCTTGAAGGGCCCAGTTCAGCGGTTCTTGAGACGGCGGGGCCCAGTTCAGCGGTTCTTGAGACGGCGGGGCCCAGTTCAGCGGTTCTTGCCTTGAAGGGCCCAGTTCAGCGGTTCTTGAGACGGCGGGGCCCAGTTCAGCGGTTCTTGCCTTGAAGGGCCCAGTTCAGCGGTTCTTGCCTTGAAGGGCCCAGTTCAGCGGTTCTTGAGACGGCGGGGCCCAGTTCAGCGGTTCTTGCCTTGAAGGGCCCAGTTCAGCGGTTCTTGCCTTGAAGGGCCCAGTTCAGCGGTTCTTGAGACGGCGGGGCCCAGTTCAGCGGTTTTTGAGACGGCGGGGCCCAGTTCAGCGGTTCTTGCCTTGAAGGGCCCAGTTCAGCGGTTCTTGCCTTGAAGGGCCCAGTTCAGCGGTTCTTGAGACGGCGGGGCCCAGTTCAGCGGTTCTTGCCTTGAAGGGCCCAGTTCAGCGGTTCTTGCCTTGAAGGGCCCAGTTCAGCGGTTCTTGCCTTGAAGGGCCCAGTTCAGCGGTTCTTGAGACGGCGGGGCCCAGTTCAGCGGTTCTTGCCTTGAAGGGCCCAGTTCAGCGGTTCTTGCCTTGAAGGGCCCAGTTCAGCGGTTCTTGCCTTGAAGGGCCCAGTTCAGCGGTTCTTGCCTTGAAGGGCCCAGTTCAGCGGTTCTTGAGACGGCGGGGCCCAGTTCAGCGGTTCTTGCCTTGAAGGGCCCAGTTCAGCGGTTCTTGCCTTGAAGGGCCCAGTTCAGCGGTTCTTGAGACGGCGGGGCCCAGTTCAGCGGTTCTTGAGACGGCGGGGCCCAGTTCAGCGGTTCTTGCCTTGAAGGGCCCAGTTCAGCGGTTCTTGCCTTGAAGGGCCCAGTTCAGCGGTTCTTGAGACGGCGGGGCCCAGTTCAGCGGATCTTGCCTTGAAGGGCCCAGTTCAGCGGTTCTTGCCTTGAAGGGCCCAGTTCAGCGGTTCTTGCCTTGAAGGGCCCAGTTCAGCGGTTCTTGAGACGGCGGGGCCCAGTTCAGCGGTTCTTGCCTTGAAGGGCCCAGTTCAGCAGTTCTTGCCTTGAAGGGCCCAGTTCAGCGGTTCTTGCCTTGAAGGGCCCAGTTCAGCGGTTCTTGAGACGGCGGACGGTCTATGGCCAACTGCTAAATGCCTGGTGGTGCCCTCCTGGGCAGCGGGGATGGTGCTCCTTCACTGCCCACCTGGGCTGTGGGTGGTGGGGCCCTCCTGGCCAGCTGGGCTGGGTCCTCCCTGGGCAGCGGCTATGGGGGTGGTGGGCTCTCCCGGGGCAGCTGTGCCGGTTCCTCCCGGGGCAGCGGCTATGGGGGTTGTGGGCTCCTCCTGGGCAGCAGGCCTGCTGCCTGACCTCTCCGACTTGCTGCCCTTGCCCTCCTTAGTCGTGGGCCTGTGTCCCTTTCCTCCCTTTGGAGCTGTGGCTGGTGACTGTCTCTGGGTGGTGTCCGGGGGGGATGTAGAAGGCGGGCTCCTGCGGCGCCCCTTCCGCCTTCTGCTCCTCTTCCCAGGGGGTGGGCTGGCTGTCCCCTTGCTGCTGGGCGAAGATCCAGACATGCGGGCTGGCGGGCTCCAATACCCCTGCACCCTTGTCAAGGGGGCTGCAGGGCTGGTGGTGGCTGAGGTGCTCTTCTTACCCCGACGAGAAGGAGGGGGGGGCTCAGGGTCAGGAAAGAAGTTAGTAGTGGCGAGGAAGAGCTTCTTGGGACAATGGAGAGTGGTAGGTACAGTGGGAATGGGAGTGGAGGGAGAGGATGTGGTTGTAGGTGAGTCACGTTTGCTGTCTTTGGGTGCAGGTGCAGGAGGGATAGGCTGTCGTGAGGTGGATGGCTGTTGGGTGGGTGGGTGGCTGCGTTTGTGTGGTGTGGAAGAGGGGGTGACAGACACAGTGGGAGAGGACACAGGGGACGTGTAAATGGCAGTGGGGGTGGTGACTGCACGTGTGCGGACTGGAGTGGAGGGTGTGCTGGTGATGGAAACACTGGCTGATGGTGAGGTGAATGGAGGTGTGAGTGTAGACGTCACAGGGAGGGAGGAGGGAGACGAGGAGGTGGGGGTCACAGAGGTGGTAGTGACTGTTGGCATGTCTGCATCGGAATGTTGCGTGTGTGAATGTCTGCGTGATCTGTGGTGCTTATGTTTGGATGAGCTTCTCTTGGGTGTTGAGGTGTGTGCAGGCTGGTCTGATGGTGTGGGTGGGACAGGCAGAGGAACAGGAGACTGGGAGGAGGGAGTTAGTAGAGGCAGGCAGGAGACAGGGACAATGGCTGCCGTCAGTGCTGAGGCCAGAGCCTGGAACGATCGCTGATGGGCAGCCTGACCCGAATGAATGCCCTCCAGGTACGCATTGCTGCGATGAACCTCCCTCTCCACCCCCTGGATGGCATTCAAAAGGGTAGTCTGCCCAACAATGAGCGTTCGGAGGAGGTCAATGACCTCCTCACTGAGGGCAGCGGGGGTAACAGGGGCAGGGCCTGAGGTGCCTGGGGCGAAGGAGATGCCCGGCTTCCTGGCAGAGCGGGCACGGGGCGAACGCGGAGGGGCTGCTGGGAGGGCGGAGATGGTGCGCTGGGTGGCGGCTGTACCTGTAATGGCGGGGGGCACGGATGGTGCCACCCCCGCAAGGGAGCCCCCTTCCGAGGACGTGTCCGTGTCGCTGCAGGCTCCAGTCGTCCCCGTCGTGGAGCTCCCCTCGCCCTCCGTCTCACTGGTCCAGTCTGACTCTGTGGCATGGCCCTCCTGGGCCATGTGAGATGCAGCTCCCTCCTGCCCCGATGCCACTTCTCCTCCGCCTGATGATGCTGATGCACACAAGCACAGAAAGACAAACAAAAAGGGGGGGGGAGAGAGAAATAAAGGGATATTGATTACATGGATCTCCGGTACAGTTAGCGGACATGACAGACACAGATGCCCCCTGCACTAAGTTGCGCACTTGGGGTCCGCTACGCATTCCGTGGAACATGCCCTACACGCCTAGAGTTGACAACTGCACCCATGGATGACACGGCCCAGGGATGGCTGTACTGACACACTACTGAGGGTGGTGGCTGGGGACACAGGGGCTTACGGGGGTGCCCAGCCTACAGATATCGCCCTGGCCTAGGGGGACCCACAGCCCTCCTCCCCCACCCAGACACCTCCACTGCGCAACAACAGAGTAGATAATGCTTGGACTCACCCCCTTGTGTCTGCTGTGCTGCCCTCACGCGCCCATCCAAATCAGGGTAGGCCACCGCCAGGATCCGGAACATCAGGGGGCTCAGTTGACGGCAGGCACCCCGCCTACGTTGGGAGGCCATCCCCAGCAGAGACTCGGCGGTCTTCTTGGTCCCGCGGCGGATGTCCTCCCACCTCTTGCGGCAGTGGGTGCCCCGTCGATGGTGGACCCCCAGGGCCCGGACTTCCTTGGCGATGGCACGCCAAATCCCGATCTTCTCATGGGCACGGACCTATGTGACACGTACAGGGAGGGAGAAATACCACGTTCAAGTTACTCAGCATTTTCCTTTCCAGTGGCCCAACGCCCCCCATCCCCGCCAGGCCCCCCGCCAGGCACAACATGCCCCCCATCCCCGCCAGGCCCCCCGCCAGGCCCCCCGCCAGCCCCAACATGCCCCCCATCCCCGCCAGGCCCCCCGCCAGGCCCCCTGCCATGCCCAACATGCCCCCCATCCCCGCCAGGCCCCCCGCCAGGCCCCCCGCCATGCCCAACATGCCCCCCATCCCCGCCAGGCCCCCCGCCAGGCCCAACATGCCCCCCATCCCCGCCAGGCCCCCCGCCAGGCCCCCCACCATGCCCAACATGCCCCCCATCCCCGCCAGGCCCCCCGCCAGGCCCAACATGCCCCCCATCCCCGCCAGGCCCCCCGCCAGGCCCCCCGCCATGCCCAACATGCCCCCCATCCCCGCCAGGCCCCCCGCCAGGCCCAACATGCCCCCCATCCCCGCCAGGCCCCCCGCCAGGCCCCCCGCCATGCCCAACATGCCCCCCATCCCCGCCAGGCCCCCCGCCAGGCCCAACATGCCCCCCATCCCCGCCAGGACCCCCGCCAGGCCCCCCGCCATGCCCAACATGCCCCCCATCCCCGCCAGGCCCCCCGCCAGCCCCAACATGCCCCCCATCCCCGCCAGGCCCCCAAGCCAGCCAGTGTCCCCAAATCCAGATAGAATTAAACTCACTTGTTGGTCTGGAGGACCGTAGAGTAGCGCATACTGGGGGAGGACCCCATCCACAAGTTTCTCCAACTCCTCTCCAGTGAAGGCAGGGGCCCTTTCCCCAGTCGCAGCAGCCATTGTCCCTTCCAGACCGAGGTCACAGCAACACTTGCAGTATAGGTCCTCTCCTGTGAAAGTTCAAGTCGCAAGTGGATAAGTAGATAGAAAATGGCGGTCACGTCCGCGGCGGTGCGTACCGCGGCGGTGCGTCCCGCCACCGCCGGCGCCCTTCGCCATTGGCTCCTGAAACCCATAGGCTTCAATGTTAACCAATGCGGCTTCGCGCCGCGGTCTTCGCCCGCCGCCCGCCGCGGTGTGCCACGCCAGCGCATTGACCTCACATCCCATTGTCACACTTCACAGGTCAGGCAGCCGCCATTTCCAGGGCCCACATGGCTCAATTTCAACTGCGTCACACAGGCCTAGGCCTTGCATAGCCACTCAGACACGCCATTCACTGCATAGAGAATCGTATACTGTGCTAGCTGTGAGTACGTACTTGTGGGTTGCCTGACTGTGTGCTCCATGTTGTCCTTCCTAGGCACCGTCCGCTGGGTTGGGCGAGGAGACGGATGAATCCTCCCGTGTACCGACCGCTGGTGGACCTGTCGACAATGGAAGAACGCCACATTATCCTGACCTACCGTCTTAACCGTGCCACTATCCATGAACTGTGTGCCCGGCTGGAGCCCGACCTGATGTCCCCCATCCGCCAACCCACAGGGATTCCCCCTCTGGTGCAGGTCATGTCAGTACTCCATTTCTTGGCAAGTGGGTCATTTCAGACAACCGTGGGAATTGCTTCCGGGATGTCTCAGCCCATGTTTTCAAAGGTGTTATCCAGAGTGTTGTCTGCCCTGATGAAATCCGTGAGGAACTACATCATTTTCCCTGAGGTGGGCGAACTGGCTACAGTGAAGGGTGATTTCTACGCCCTTGGACATATTCCCAACGTAATTGGTGCCATTGATGGGACCCATGTGGCTTTGGTTCCCCCAAGAGACAGGGAGCAGGTGTACAGGAACAGAAAAAGTTACCATTCAATGAACATCCAGGTGGTGTGTTTGGCTGACCAGTACATCTCGCATGTAAATGCCAAATTCCCAGGGTCAGTGCATGACGCCTACATCCTGAGGAATAGCAGCATCCCTTACGTGATGGAACAGCTACAGAGACACCGTGTATGGCTAGTGGGGGACTCTGGGTACCCCAACCTGTCGTGGCTACTGACCCCAGTAAGGAATCCCCGGACCAGGGCAGAGGAACGGTACAATGAGGCCCATGGGCGTACTAGGAGGGTGATCGAACGCACCTTTGGCCTCCTAAAGGCCAGGTTTCGCTGCCTGCATATGACCGGTGGATCCCTAATGTACTCACCTAAGAAGGTGTGTCACATCATCGTGGCCTGCTGCATGCTTCACAACCTGGCTTTGCGCCGCCAGGTGCCTTTCCTGCAGGAGGATGGTCGAGACGGTGGTGTTGTGGCAGCTGTGGAACCTGAGGAGAGTGACGAGGAGGAAGACGACGGGGCTGAAACAGACAACAGGGACAGAATCATTGAACAGTACTTCCAATAGGACACAGGTAACATTTCAAATATAATTTAGTAAATGTTAACTACTCTGCAGCATCTCTGCTGCCTGTCTATTTGCCCCAGTGTATGATGACTGAGTTTTGGCTTTTCCCTCCCTATTTCAGATCTGGGGTCCCCACTACGAGTCCTGTGTTTCGTTTCCCCATGGACTACAGCTTTGTGGCAGCTGTTTGTTGACTTCACCATGTACAAGGACATATTTGCACTGTCATGTCAATTACAATCTATTGAAATCACAGCCAGACTCCTGATATTTTGGTGCAAAATAGGTGTTTATTGAAGTGCTCAAAATGGGATGGGTGGTTTCAAGTGGGTGGGGGCTATGGTGAAGGAATGTCCATGGCAGAGTCCAGAGTAACAGTCACACAGGTGCATTGTCCAGAGGCCTGTGGAGAGATGGAGCATGGGCAGTTCGAGGATGGACAGGGTGACAATGTGGGACAGTGGGATGACATCAGGTGGTATCCATTGCTGGCGGGGGTCTTGACATCCTACTCTGTCTTGCGAGATCTCAGGGCCCTCTTGCGGGGTGGTTCTTCTCCTGCAGGAGGTGGGGGTCTGGTGGGCTGCTGCTGTGCGGGGGCCTCCTGTCCACTAGCGCCGGCGGAGGTGGATGGCTGTTCTTGGTCCCGGCTAGTGGCAGGGGCCCTTGGGTGTTGTTCAGTGTCCGCCCTGCTTACGAGGTCCTGCAGCAGCCCTACCATGGTAACCAGGGTGGTGTTGATGGCTCGGATGTCCTCCCTGTACCCCCGATAGTGTTCCTCCTGCAGCACCTGGATCTCCTGGAACCGGGCCAGTACCGTCGCCATCGTCTCCTGGGAGCGGTTGTATCCTCGTGGAGAGTGGGTTCCCTGGGCCTCTCCTCCCCCCCCTGTCGCACAGCTGCCCGCCGAGTTGCCCTGTTTCCCTGGGCCTCTGCCCCCTGGCCGGTGTGCCCACTACCACTGCCCCCAGGTCCCTGTTGTTGTTGGGGTGGTGGGTTATCCTGGGTGCCCTGTAGTGGTAGACACACCGCAGATTGACGCGCCCTGGAGACAGAGGCATGGGCCCGCTGGGTGGGAGCTGTGCTGGTGTTCCCAGGGGGGTTAGGGTCTATAGTGGCCTGTGCCTGTGTGAGGGGAACCGACTGTCCAGAGGTCCCCGATGGTCCGGGCTGGTCATCGGTGTCCAGATCGACAGAGCTGCTGTCATCGCTGACGGCCTCTTGGGTGGGGGGTGTGGATAATTCTGGCCCCTCCGCCGCGGTGTGTTGACGGTCGGGTCCTGCAGGGGTATAGAGGTATGGTTATAGTTTCAATGTGTGGCATATGGGTGTATCTGTGGGTTCCCGTGTCCCCAAGTGCTGGCATTCGTGTGTGGGGGCTTTGGTGAGGGTGGCTTGTGGGGGGGATGTGTATATGCATTGGGCATGCTTTGGTGATGGGTGTCCATGCTTAGTGGACGCATGCAGGCCTAGGTTTTGGGATGTGTGGGTTGTGATGGTGAGACATTGGCGGGGAATAGGTGTGCTGGGGGTGGGGGTGAGGATGGTGGTGGGGGTGAGGATGGTGGTGGGGGTGAGGGTGGGGGTGAGGGTGGGGGTGGGGGTGAGGGTGGGGTTCGAGGATGGGGGTGAGGGTTGGGGTCTGATTTGGCATGCAGGTGGGGGGGAAGCAGTATTGAAGCTTCAACTTACCAGTATCCATTCCTCCGCCGACTCCTGCGAGGCCGTCAGGATGCAGGATGTTCAAGACTTCCTCCTCCCATGATGTGAATTGTGGGGGTTGAGGTGGGGGTCCTCCGCCAGTCTTCTGCACGGCGATGTTGTGCCTGGATACCATGGAACGCACCTTCCCCCGTAGGTCGTTCCATCGCTTCCTGATGTCTTCCCGATTTCTGGGGTGCTGTCCCACTGCATTCACCCTGTCGACAATCCTCTGCCATAGCTCCGTCCTCCGGGCAATGCTGGTGTATTGTATCTGTGTGCCGAACAGCTGGGGCTCTACACGAACGATTTCCTCCACCATAACCCTGAGTTCTTCGTCTGTGAAGCGGGGTTGTCTTTGGGGTGCCATGGGGTGGTGTGTATGATGTGTGGGGTGGAGTATGTGTATTTAAGTGAGTTGAGTGTGGTGGTGTGTGTTGTTTTGTGTGTGGATAGTGTGTGGGTGATGGTGTTGAGTGGCTGTGGCTGTTATGTTTTGGATGCTGGTGTCTCGCTCTTGTCTTCTTTACGAATTTTTAAGCGTAGGGGTTTGTGGGTGATGTGGGTGGGTGTTTTATATTGTATTGTGTGTGTGGGAGTGGTGTGTGTATGTGTATCAGGTGTGTGGGATTCAAATCGACCAATGTGGGTGAGTTTTGTTCGTTTGTGTGTATTCTGACCGCGCCGGTGTGTCCCGCCAATGGAATACCGCGTTTGAATGACCGCCGCGTGGATTCGTGGGTCGTAATGGCATGGGCGTATTTCTGTTGGCGTGGCGGTGGAGGTTTGGTCACCTCCACCTTTCCGCCGACCGCTGGTCTGGCGATCTGTTGTGGCGGTCGGATTTTCGGAGGTTTGCCTTCTGCGGGTCAGAATGACCGTGGCGGGTTTCCGCGACCGCGGCGGGATTATGGAGGATTTCTGACCGGCGGTAGGCGCCTTTTACCGCCGAGGTCAGAATGACCACCATAGTGTCCATTGCCATGCCAAATATGTGGCCTATCTGAACAACATCAATACTACCTCCATGACTCTATTGGGACAAATTTCACTTGGTGAAGTGTACATTGTTGATATGTTTCCAAAGTGACATGGGTATTTCCATGTCACCTTCTCCAGGATATTGTACTGTTGTCATCAACATGGCATGATTTTGTATCATCAGTTCTCATTGTTGGATAATTATGTATATGACAAACAGATGTGTGCATGACCTTGTATGGGATCTGTGGAAATGCATTTTGTATTGGCCTACTATTGTATTCCAACAGGTGACTGTGGTCTGCTCCATGGGCCAAAGCTTTGAGGGTGATGGCGTCTCCTAATGGTTGAATGGTATTGTGATTGCACAACTTCAGCCATGGAATTGTAGTTGTGTGAGATCCTGATTTTCCTCTCTGCAACTGTTGACAGTTCTGTTGGCATGCATGAATATGGTATGGCACATGCATGGGCCACTTTGGTGGAATTTGTTGCTGGGGCTTACTTGACATCATAGTAATGTTTGCTAATGAGAGCTTTTGTTCAAGTGTGATCATGGACATGTGATGACCCTATTTCTCTTTGTCTTTGCAACATCAGCATTGGCAAGTGAAAAAGACGGGAGAGAGCCGAATGGGGAAGCATCTGCCACAGGGCCTTGGGTCAAGACACCACTGTCACAGAGGGACCCAGTGGCCCAGAGGGTGAGGGGAGTACCAGGTGGGAGACCGCATCATTATCATCATCATCACTGGATTCTTCCTCCAGTGGACACTCCCTAGTGGTGGCGGACCTACCGGGGCATCCCCGTACCATCCTTGTCTGCCACCCCATTCTATCACCGCCCTCCCGGTTGCTCTCCACCAAGTTGGCTGTGCCCATTCACCCAAAAGGGTAGGCGTCTCCTTTGCTGCAGACACATCTACCCCAGCCCCTGTTAGCCCTGCTGCTCTCAGTGAGGAGGCTATTTACCTCCTGAGAAGTATCTCTGTCGGTCAGTCAGCCATTTTGAATGCCAACCAGGGGTTTGGCAACTAAACTCCAACAAACAAATTAACTCCTGGAAGGCATTCATGGTGCAATTGCTGGCCTACAGAGATCCTTTCAGACTCTGGTCTCCTCACTGATGGCAGCAAGTCACCCCCCACCTTCCATCCCTCCTCCACCTCCCTATTCCCAATCCAAATCTCCCTTTCCCCTACCTACCCAAAGTACACAGACAGATCCGCATGCATCTATTTCAACACACAAGAGGAGCATACACAAACATAAGCACTACAAAACATACCACCACACAAACAGGCAACAGACACCCACGGACACAACAGTCACACCTTACCTAGACTCCCCTGCCACTCCCAGCATTACACACCACATCCAACATACCCATAGGCACCACACCAAAAGTTAGTGACACACCCACCACACCCATCATACCCATGGACACCACCCCAGCAGTCCCCAGACATCTACCACAAGCACCACACCTGCAGACACCACAATTACAAACACACACAGCGACCACATTCAGCCTACCCACACACATTCACCACTCCATCCCTAGCACCTGCACCTCCCAGTCCACCAAGACACACAAACACCCTCACTCACCCACTCAACAGACACATACCACACAAAAGCATACCTCCCAGAAGTATCCATGACATCCACACCAACATAGCAGACAACCATTCCAAATCCTGCGCCCCTTCTGATGACCATCCCTGTGTCCCCAAGAAAGTTTTTTTGTTTGTCCTTGACCTTTCACCTGTTTCTTCTACCACCCGTCCAAAACCCAAGAGGCCCCCTACCTCCCAGCCCCTCCCTTCTACCTCCCAGGCCTCAACTGCCCCCCTGCAAGCACCCATACATCTCTCACCCAAGAAGAAGCCCACCTCTACCAAAAAGAAGATAACCCCTCCCAAGCCCAAACCTCCTCTCTGGAATCTGACCCCTGGCAGATAAACCATGAGGTGCCTGCCTGCCTCCTTGATGCCCCTTCCTGCGGAGGTTCCACAGGAGTTGGAAGTCATTTTTAGGCACAACACTGTGCTATTACTGGACTTTATATAGACTGACCAACATCTTTTCAACTTTACATATTTTCAAGTTAATAAACCCAAAACGTTGGGTATTTTTGGGCATGCATTTGTCCTGCAATTTATTTTCTACCTTAATGTCTACGTGACTTGTGTTGTGTGTCTCTAGTTATGTGTGTTTCTGTCTACTTGCTGATCCATTTGCTGTTATTTGCAGTATCTGACTTTATGGGAAGTGCTGGTGTCCCCCAAGACAAGGGTATATGTTGAGTGTATGGGTTTGTGGATGTAAATGCAATGCTGGTGTTATTGCATCATGTACTGTTTGATCAGGTAAGTATTTCATCTTGCGTTGTCCAATGTGAACATGCATGGTGTTAGATTTGTCCCCCGATATGGCTTATGGATGCATCTAATGTGTGTCAGCATGAGTTTTGTTTGTGCTGATATGGAGTGTTTTCAGTTGTGCTAGTTTTGTTTGCATTTGACTGTGCATGGGTCCATTTAGCTGTGTGTACCTTACAGTTAGTATGTCTCATGCAGTCGTAGTTGTATGTCCTTTTTGACCTGCACTTCCAAATTGTGCAGATGGGCATGTCATTTGGGTCTAGTACTGTTTGTCCCTGTGACACATGTAGGACCATTTCCTGTGCATATGTTGTTTAAGGGGTGGGGCAAAGTGATATGTGTCCCAGTGCAGCCTCCTTCCATTGTTCTTGTCTCTTTGTCTCCCAGTCTATTGTGCATGCCATTGTCCTTCCATTGTGCTGTGATGTGGGTGATGTGTGTGTCCATTGCAGGGCTGTTTACTGGGAGTATCATTTGTGTTCCATGCCACATTAATGCATATGTGTGTTGCATGTGACAACAGTCCATGGCCTGTGTTGAATGTAAGTGTGGGAGTTGTATTTATATATGTGATGTTTGTGTTTTGTTGGTGATGTGTGAGACAAAGTTGTGTTGCCTTCACTATCCCTGTGCCTGAGATGTGTGGACGTGTGTTTTTGTGTAGTGTTGCGGTGCAGTGTGAGTGATCTGCCCAAAGGGGGCATATTGTAACTGTGAATGGGTTCATCTTTATGTAGGATTTGGACTGTGTATACGAAGAGACGTGTGCTTGGTGCCCGCAGCGTGACTCCCATATGATGTGGATGATGGTGCTACAATCTTTTGTTACAGGAAATTACACAGGTAGGTGTGTGTACTTACGGTCGGTTGCACCCACGGTGGTGTTGATTTTGTTTTCCATTAATGATCAACAACAGCGGCAGGACATGCGTGCTGTGTTCAATGGCAGCAACGGACATGTGAGGCTGCCTGCAGGTGACTGTCTCCCTTTATAGTGTGCATTTCTACCTGCTGAGATGTGGTGGTTGGACCGCCACTGTTACATTGGTGGTGTGCAATCTCATAATGTTTCCGGCAGCCTGTTTGTGCTGCCTTGTGATGGTAGCGGCCTGTGCTGCCTGAGGATGCCAGCGGGACCACAGCGACCTGTAATGAGGCCCTTTGTTTGGATATATATATATCCAACAACAGCAAAAAATTATATATATTGCACACTCAGGATTCAGGGAAAGTGAAAAACAGGTTTAATCAAAACACAACGCGTTTCGGCTGACACAGCAGCCTTGGTCACGTGATATTCACCACCCAGTCACCATTGTTAAATACTAACCAGTCATAAACATAAAAATAGGACAAACAGCAGAAACCAGATAGAAGAAAGAGAAACAACCTGAGAATCACAGTCTCAAAGAGAATTACAACTGAATTGCAATGACTAGTCACATCTATACCAATACACAATTGTCGTATACATAAATAAATAGATATATATAAATATATAAACATATAAATATATAAATATAAAATACCTAATTATACAACCATGTAACCATAAAAAAGGGGAATATAATGGGGAAAATAAACAAGCAGAGACGGAAGGTAAAAATAAACCAAATAATGGAAGTCCACCAGACCGATATATCATAATAAAATATTGTTACTTATAGATCAAACGGTGAACTAAAACCATACGATGTCAAAATTGATTATCAACCTTAACCATACTACCTGCAATAGTAATACCCCTATACCACTTTTTATACAGTTAATTTTACTGGGACAAATCAGCAATATGAACAAATTAATTAGGCATTTTCTTATCTCATAATCTGCACTGACAACACCCAATATCGTGTAATGTAGGAAGAAGCGGTGGCAGGTGGAAAGCAGCATTAATTCCATCCGACCCATTAAATCTGAAAAGACATATAAATACACTTAATAAATAACCATATATAACCAAATCTAAGAAAACATCATTTTAAAACTGTACCAATTATAGAAAAATGAGTTAAAATTGCATCTCCTACTGACACTCTCTATTAGCACTCAAGACAATTATTAGGTTCTCTAAGATACCTTTAGATCTTTGGAGTTCACTACATACAATTTTATGTAAAGCAGAATGCCCAATTATGATTAATTTTCAATTATCGTATAAGTGAGTATTTAATTCTTCCCCAATATTCAATCCTTTGGGTATCTTAGTCTCCAAATCTAAAATGTATTTTGACTCTTTTTTCCTCAGTATTAGTTCCCTATTGCCCCCTCTATGGAATGGAGGGACATGTTCAATGCCAAAGTAAGCCAACTTAGTCCAATCGGAGTTATGTTTTTCTTTAAAATGTCTTGCTACAGGATAATGATCATCAACTGAAGTAATGGCTCGCATGTGTTCCATAATCCGTTTCTTAACATTATGCCCCTCATTCTGATTCTGGCGGGCGGCGGAGGCCGCCCGCCAGAATTCAGCCCTCCATAATACCGCTCCGCGGTCAAAAGACCGCGGAGGGTATTATGAGTTTTTCCCTGGGCTGGCGGGCGGTCTCCAAAAGACCGCCCGCCAGCCCAGGGAAAAACTCCCTTCCCACGAGGATGCCGGCTCGTAATCGAGCCGGCGGAGTGGGAAGGTGCGACGGGTGCTGTTGCACCCGTCGCGTATTTCACTGTCTGCCAAGCAGACAGTGAAATACCTGTAGGGGCCCTCTTACGGGGGCCCCTGCAGTGCCCATGCCATTGGCATGGGCACTGCAGGGGCCCCCAGGGGCCCCGCGACTCCCCCTCCCGCCATCCGGTTCCCGGCGGGAGAACCGCCAGGAACTGGATGGCGGGAGGGGGAGTCGGAATCCCCTGGGGGCAGCGGGAAACCGGCAGGAGACCGCCGGTTTCCCTTTACTGACCGCGGCTAAGCCGCCGCGGTCAGAATGCCCCGCGGGGCACCGCCGGCCTGTCGGCGGTGCTCCCGCGTGCCGCGGCCCTGGCGGTTCTATACCGCCAGGGTCGTAATGAGGGCCTATGTTTGGTACTGCCAACGTACCATCTTTGGCAAGGGCACTCCAATATATAGATAACAAACGGAGTACTACATGTTATAAATTGGTTAATTAACCTATTTTTACCGGGTTTACATAGTGCATACTGTTTCCGCATAACACTATCCCGGCATGCTTTACAATGCCCACAGGGAAAGAAACCATGTAAGCCATGTTGTTTAAGTTGAGACCTAGTAGTAATATCATTAGATCTTAACATGTCCTGTAAGCTACGTCCTCTTCTATATGTGATCTGAGGTCTGTTTAATATTGAATCACCAATAACAGAGTCACTTTTTAATATCTTCCAATTTTTAGCAATGATATTCCTAACTTGTTTCGTATCATCATTATATGTCATAATAAGTCTGATGTCATCATTACTGTCCATCTTTTGTTTGGGAGTATTGTCAAATAGTATGTCAGTTCTTTGTATAACCTTGACTTTATCAATTGCCTTTTTGATAACCCAATCAGGGTATCCCCGTTGTTTAAATCTCGAGATCATCTCTTTTTGCTCAATTTCAAAGGCTTCATTGGTACTACTAACTCTTTTAGCCCTTAGCAACTCTCCATAGGGGATACTCCACTTAAGGCTTTCTGGGTGTCCACTAGAAGCATGTAATAGGCTGTTGCCTGCTGTGCACTTACGGAAGAGTTCAGTATTGACCTTGTGTTCTTCAATCTTTATAAGTATATCCAAAAACTCAATTGAAGACCTACTCATTTTACACGTTAGACCTATATTCAAATCATTGTTGTTTAATTTATCAACAAAGTTGGAGGCCTCTTCCTCAGAGCCTTTCCAAATTATGAAAAGGTCATCAATATATCTTAACCATAAGATTGCCTGACTGGTCTCTGGATATTTTTCTTCATCTTTAAAGATATTTTCTTCCCACCAGCCTAAAAAAAGGCAGGCAAAACTCGGAGCAAAGCAAGGGCCCATCGCAGTCCCAAGGGTCTGCTGATAAAGGACCCCATTAAACAAAAAGAAATTATTCATCAAGCAATATCTTATCATATCTATTATCATGCCAGTATGTGCCAGATATTTAAGTGATCTGGCATCTAAAAAATGTCTACAGGCTCCAATACCTTGTTCATGGTCGATAATAGTATACAAGGAATTGACATCCAAAGTTAGTAACAGGAAACCATCTTCCCATACAATACCCTCAAGCTTACCAAGAAAATCCTTAGTGTCACGGACATACGAGGGAAGATTGACAACAAATTCCCTATGAAAATGGTCAACATATTTGGAGACATTTTCCAATGCACTCCTGCATGAGGATACTATAGGTCTTCCGGGTGGATTGATCCTATTTTTGTGAATCTTGGGAAGAATGCAAGTTGTTTCGTTGGAGCTGTACTTCAACCACGGCTGATTGTGAAACGGAAATACAATACTTAGATCTGCTTTTTCTTTCCGTTTGTTTGGAGCATTTGTTTGGATCGTTTACCGGATACTGGCCTATGTGGATTAAACACATGTGATTTCACCGTTTATTGTTGCTGGAGGGTCTTGGAAGGACCTATATGTACGGTTGAGGTATGTTATTCTCCTCGCAATTTTCTAAAATTACACTTTTATTGAATCAATACTCAGTGTTTCCTCCTGTTTCTTTCTGATTGCGCCATACAATACAGTTACAACGTATACTGACTTTCAGAGACAAAATAATATTTTCTGGCCTATTTAGGCAAGGGGAACTAGGAACTTTCCTAGGGGATTCATGGGATTGGTGATTTTCAGCTTTGATCTTATTTATTGCAGTAACCCTGCATAATGGAGGATGACATAGAGAATGAGAGGCGGTTGGCAGCACAAACATTATTTTCCAAAGACATGATTAGGAGGAATCCTCACATATATTCTCAGGAAACTAATAATGATCTTAATGCTACGCTACATAAATTGGAGAAACTTAGTAAAACTGAAATATCCAAATCGTGGGATGCCACATCTTTGCAAAATTATGTCGATCAGCAAATGGTTCCGAGGGGCCTACGTATTTTCATTACACCATCATACGAGACACCCAATCCAGAGATGCTAAAGGAATGGGCAGAAAATTCAGCTATGAGCTCCAGACATATGCTCCAGATACTGATAAAATATGCGTGGCAGGATCAGAAAACCCTATTAGGGGATATCAAGAGAATAAAAGATGATTTGAACTTACGCTCTGAGAAGGAGATGATATCCAAATTTATGGAGACAATGAACATTAGATTGAAGAAATATGAGGAGGAAATTAAAACTAAAAAACAACAAAAACTACATAGAGACATAGGGTATTATGAAAGTGGAAGAATTTTGACCTTCAATAGGAAATATGATCATTTATATAAATCATCCCCTGTTCACCATCCTATGATGGAGAGACAATCTTCTTTGGAAACTGATGTTGAAAGTGCAAAGGAATCTGATACCCCCAGTTCTACTGAGAGTGAGAAGTCTATTGAAGAAGTCACCAACAAACCTGCAACTTTTTTAGATGAATATCGCCTGCTGAGACGTGGCAGGCAGGTATCCAAGAACCAACAAGGACAAAATTCCAATTACAAAGGCAGGACTTCAGGTCGAAGAGGAAGACGAGGCGGAATCAGAAGAGGCGAGAGAGAGTTAGAAATCGCAACAAGAACAAATTTCGATGTGGGGCAAGTGGGAAAATCAATACAAAGCTCCAACTCACTAACTTAATGGACGAAAATATGGTGAACAAAACTATTGTAAATGTATCTAATTTTGTGTTATCTGATAGTGATAAATCTACATTACGCTTAGGCCTTTCCTTTTGCCCCACAGAACGCTTTAACTATGCTGAGACAAGGATTGATTTCTTCAAATTCATTAGAAAATTGAAGCTAAAAAAATGGTTTAAACAAAAGAATTCCCCTGACGTGGGGGTTGATGGTTCCCATAGGGATGTTCCCCATGATGTGCTTAATATCAGTGATGTAGACTCTTTGATTGCCCTGTATGAATTGGAGAATAACGTTGCAGACTCCATTGCAACTAGGAATGTTTATCAAATTCTTGATGATCTAAATATTACGTATGATCTGTCTGTTCCCACTGGTTTCAAGCCGAGATCTACATTCTTCCCTATCATGAACCACAATAATATTGATACATTCTATGATTTGGTGGTAAAAGACTTGACACAATTTCGCCATAAAACATGGTTTAAGTCCAAATGTAACTATAACTTAACTCAATCTCAAAACAAATTTATTACATCTTTGGCTAGTGATACAGACACAATTGTCTGCCCGGCTGATAAGGGCGGCAATTTAGTACTTATGGAGAAACAAAAGTACATTGATGAAGTTATGTGTCAACTTAATAACACACAATTCTATAAGGTTACCACCAAAGAAATATACAATAGTATTGTGGGTATTTGGCAACTGTTCATGGAGTGGAAAGATAAGGGCTTATTATTATGGGAAGAATACTGCTTTTTAAAAAGAGACTTTCCCAAACTACGGGTGTTGTACATTCTTCCCAAGATTCACAAAAATAGGATCAATCCACCCGGAAGACCTATAGTATCCTCATGCGGGAGTGCATTGGAAAATGTCTCCAAATATGTTGACCATTTTCTTAGGGAATTTGTTGTCAATCTTCCCTCGTATGTCCGTGACACTAAGGATTTTCTTGGTAAGCTTGAGGGTATTGTATGGGAAGATGATTTCCTGTTACTAACTTTGGATGTCAATTCCTTGTATACTATTATCGACCATGAACAAGGTATTGGAGCCTGTAGACATTTTTTAGATGCCAGATCACTTAAATATCTGGCACATACTGGCATGATAATAGATATGATAAGATATTGCTTGATGAATAATTTCTTTTTGTTTAATGGGGTCCTTTATCAGCAGACCCTTGGGACTGCAATGGGCACTTGCTTTGCTCCGAGTTTTGCCTGCCTTTTTTTAGGCTGGTGGGAAGAGAATATCTTTAAAGATGAAGAAAAATATCCAGAAACCAGTCAGGCAATCTTATGGTTAAGATATATTGATGACCTTTTCATAATTTGGAAAGGCTCTGAGGAAGAGGCCTCCAACTTTGTTGATAAATTAAACAACAATGACTTGAATATAGGTCTAACGTGTAAAATGAGTAGGTCTTCAATTGAGTTTTTGGATATACTTATAAAGATTGATGAACACAAGGTCAATACTGAACTCTTTCGTAAGTGCACAGCAGGCAACAGCCTATTACATGCTTCTAGTGGACACCCAGAAAGCCTTAAGTGGAGTATCCCCTATGGAGAGTTGCTAAGGGCTAAAAGAGTTAGTAGTACCAATGAAGCCTTTGAAATTGAGCAAAAAGAGATGATCTCGAGATTTAAACAACGGGGATACCCTGATTGGGTTATCAAAAAGGCAATTGATAAAGTCAAGGTTATACAAAGAACTGACATCCTATTTGACAATACACCCAAACAAAAGATGGACAGTAATGATGACATCAGACTTATTATGACATATAATGATGATACAAAACAAGTTAGGAATATCATTGCTAAAAATTGGAAGATACTAAAAAGTGACTCTGTTATTGGTGATTCGATATTAAACAGACCTCAGATCACATATAGAAGAGGACGTAGCTCATAGGACATGTTAAGATCTAATGATATTACAACTAGGTCTCAACTTAAACAACATGGCTTACAAGGTTTCTTTCCCTGTGGGCATTGTAAAGCATGCCGGAATAGTGTTATGCGGAAACAGTATGCACTATGTAAACCCGGTAAAAATAGGTTAATTAACCAATTTATAACATGTAGTACTCCGTTTGTTATCTATATATTGGAGTGCCCTTGCCAAAGATGGTACGTTGGCAGTACCAAACATAATGTTAAGAAACGGATTATGGAACACATGCGAGCCATTACTTCAGTTGATGATCATTATCCTGTAGCAAGACATTTTAAAGAAAAACATAACTCCGATTGGACTAAGTTGGCTTACTTTGGCATTGAACATGTCCCTCCATTCCATAGAGGGGGCAATAGGGAACTAATACTGAGGAAAAAAGAGTCAAAATACATTTTAGATTTGGAGACTAAGATACCCAAAGGATTGAATATTGGGGAAGAATTAAATACTCACTTATACGATAATTGAAAATTAATCATAATTGGGCATTCTGCTTTAGATAAAATTGTATGTAGTGAACTCCAAAGATCTAAAGGTATCTTAGAGAACCTAATAATTGTCTTGAGTGCTAATGGAGAGTGTCAGTAGGAGATGCAATTTTAACTCATTTTTCTATAATTGGTACAGTTTTAAAATGATGTTTTCTTAGATTTGGTTATATATGGTTATTTATTAAGTGTATTTATATGTCTTTTCAGATTTAATGGGTCGGATGGAATTAATGCTGCTTTCCACCTGCCACTGCTTCTTCCTACATTACACGATATTGGGTGTTGTCAGTGCAGATTATGAGATAAGAAAATGCCTAATTAATTTGTTCATATTGCTGATTTGTCCCAGTATAATTAACTGTATAAAAAGTGGTATAGGGGTATTACTATTGCAGGTAGTATGGTTAAGGTTGATAATCAATTTTGACATCGTATGGTTTTAGTTCACTGTTTGATCTATAAGTAACAATATTTTATTATGATATATCGGTCTGGTGGACTTCCATTATTTGGTTTATTTTTACCTTCCGTCTCTGCTTGTTTATTTTCCCCATTATATTCCCCTTTTTTTATGGTTATACGGTTGTATAATTAGGTATTTTATATTTATATATTTATATATTTATATGTTTATATATTTCTATATATCTATTTATTTATGTATACGACAATTGTGTATTGGTATAGATGTGACTAGTCATTGCAATTCAGTTGTAACTCTCTTTGAGACTGTGATTCTAAGGTTGTTTCTCTTTCTTCTATCTGGTATCTGCTGTTTGTCCTATTTTTATGTTTATGACTGGTTAGTATTTAACAATGGTGACTGGGTGGTGAATATCACGTGACCAAGGCTGCTATGTCAGCCGAAACGCGTTGTGTTTTGATTAAACCTGTTTTTCACTTTCCCTGAATCTTGAGTGTGCAATATATATCATTTTTTGCTGTTGTTGGATTTATAAATACCGGCTTGCTCATGCCGGTCATTGCACCACCCCTCTTGGGCCATTTGAGTTCCTTTCGAGCATTCGAAGGCTGTGATATATATATATATATATATATATATATATATATATATATATATATATATATATATATATACACACATGCACATTTTATTAGATCAATACATACTTATTTAATGTCAATACTTTAAAAACAAAATGAAAAAACAAAAATCATACCCAAAGAAATTTCACAAGCACCTAACATTAAATAACATTTAAAAAAAAGTATAAAACATTTTATTTAATTAATAACAAATTACTAAATTAGGGATAAAAGTCAAATGATCTAATAAATAGTGAATATTCATTTTCTTCCCAACCTATTCACCTAAAAAACAAACATAACACAATATGTAACAAACATATTAAAACTTAAACACAAATTAAGTTAAGTAATAAAATTGTACAATGTTAGACAATAATTAATAAATTAAGGAATTTACATACTTAATAATCAAATCATATTTAAAAAGAAAGTTAACAATATAATACATTTAATTTAATTTAACTTCACACAATATTCTCTTTCAAACCCAGCAACCCACAACTAAAATATAGCTTAAATAAATCACTATTAAATTATTTACATTTTACCAATCAATTAAATCAGTAACTAACAATTAACAATAATTTTTTATTATTTATAGCTTAATTAACTTTCTACCCTATACTCCTACAAACTCAAAATCCTGCTACTAAAATATCACTAACAACAAGCAAAAATATAAGTTACAATTATAATTTTAAATTCACAATATAGAGACTTAAAATATATATATAAATAATCAATTAAAACATCATTTAACAATAAACGAATATCATTAAATAAAAAATATATCTAATTTAAATAGTTTGCCACCTTACTCCCCTACAAACCAAACAACTTGCTATGACAGTATAAATTACACAAATGACTACATCCCTTAAAATTACAAACTATATTTTATAAAATTATTAATAATAATTATACCAAAATTGCTAAAACGTAAAAACACATTTAAAATAATCAAAAATGATATTTTTACAACTATATTCCTCAATCACGCTGGACACAGTTTGCATGCTGGAACTCTCCTTCTAAAGATGTCAAAAGGACTCTTGCCCATAACAACATTCAGACCTGAACAATGAGACCACAACATACTTTCCATTGCTTCAAAAAAATCTACTCTGAACTACCCATTGAACACATTCAACCAACATGTGATTCATTTTCTCAACTAATCCATTTGCTTGTGCATGATAAAGTGCAATCCTTCTAAGTTTAATAGAGTTTTTCTCTAAGAACTCCATCTGTTTAGAAACAAACTATACATACATACTATAATATAGCATTTCAAATGTTCAACAGCCCAATAATATGCCAATAGTTCTTTCTCTACAACTGAAAAATCTTTGCATTGCCTCTTAGTGCATTGGAAGCAAAGCCATTCATCTTTTCACTTCCTTCTCCTAGTTGGTCAAGTGTAGCTCCCAAACCATCATTGCTTGCACCCACAGTAATAATGTGTTTTTATGGAATCAAATGGTGCTAATCTCTCAGCAGAAACAATGTCATTTTTTAAAGTCAAACATTCAGTTTCACATCTTTCATCCCACACAAACATTTTTTCTTCTCAACAAAAACTCACATATGCCTAAGAAAGAAGCAACGTATTCACAATCATCTTTATGATATCTTCAATTAAACCAGGATGAGGTTGAACCCCTCTTCTGAAATGATATGCCCTATGTATTGGGTACTGTTCTTCCCAAATTCACATTCACTCACATTTGCAACAATCCCAGCATTTTTTAATCTTTTCAACACATTATTCATCAACTTGTCATGACCCTCCCACTTTGTAGCACAACCAACACGACTCCCTTGACATCATAGAGAACACATTCCATAATGTCCTGATAAACAGAAGAAGCTGACACCAAACCAAATGGCATTGTCTTAAACTGAAAAGTACCCACTGGAGAAACAAATTCTGTAACTTGTCTTGAAGACGCACCTAGCTCAACTTGATGATTTTTTAATGTTAGGTCAAGCCTGCTAAATACTCCAGCAAACATGGTTATAATATAATCGATCCACCCACTTCACTCTGTTCAAACTTTTAATATTGACAGAAACCCTCAGTTGACCATTTTTTTTCATGCTATAACTAGTGGAGAAAGCCACAAAGAAGATTTTACTGGCTCAGTCACACCATCATTACATGCTTTAAAACATACGTCAAATCATTCCTGACACTAAATGGCACATATTTCAATTTATGTTTGACTGGACTTGCCCAAGTTTGGATCTGAATCTAATGCTTGAACCAACTGATCATTAAATATAGATTTGTAAGGTTTCTTTACAAGCACAGCCATGCATGTAAAATGACAATGTTTGATTCTCCTCTGCATTGAAAGACACTTAAACCTTCCTTCTCAGCTTCAGTCATTCCAAATTGCCCTTGATGGTACCAACCTAAAATATTCAAAACTTTCTTTGCTACATACACATTCCTGAAAATATCTCTCCCTTTGAAAAATGACACTCAAAATAACTTGCAAGTTCAATTTTCCTTCCATCCCATGACACAAAACTTCTGTCTGGAGAAAACAATTGCTTATCCAACCACTTTTGGTGTAACAACTCATCCGTTATCATTGTCATTTTTGCTCTGAAATCAGTTAACAAATTCACCACTTTCCTGTTGACAGGTATGTTCTTTTATGGGTCAACACAATTTGATTCACCTCCTTTCACTACCAATACTATCTCTCTCACATTTTCTTGTTTGGCCTCAAAACATCACAGTTCTTCCTCTCCAGTGTAGAATTAACTGTACCTTTGCTGCTTTGACAAAAGTTGGCAAAATGTCCCATCTTACCACAATTCCTACAATTGATGATTTTTACAGGACATTGTTGAGTGTTGGGTGAATGATTATGTTAATTACATCTAAAACAAATATTCCTCTGCTTAAAGAAAACACTCTGTGCATCTTTCTTCTCAGTCTTTTTCTTACCTTGCCTCACTTGGGCTCGATTCACAGAGGTAAACTTAGACCAAAAGCCTAAGTTTAGACAAAAAGTCTAAGTTTAGACCTAAAGTCTAACTTTACTTGTGCGAAAGTTAGACTTTTAGTCTATGTTTAGGCTTTTGGTCAAAGTAAAGTAAAGTAAGTATGTAAGTAAAGTAAGTATGTAAATAGTAAAGTAAGTATGCGTAACACTGACAGATAATAATCAATTGACTCATCCTGATGCTATTCTCTAGTAAAAAATGTATGTCTGTTGGCAGTTAAACAAAGTTGTGCATCAAATTGTTTTTCTAAATTCTTGACAGATAATTAATACTAATATATGTCTTCCCCATCTTTTACCAATTCATATTATGGAATATATTCACAAATAGATTGCCCTTCAAAATAAAAATTGTGTTCTAGAAGGAACCTTTAGCTTTCAGGGCAGCATCTATTCCCTGGGTGGATTACCTGGAATTTGGAGAAAGAGCAGGGGAGCATTAACACATTGCATAGCTTACAAGTAAATGTCCACACTAACAACTTTCTCGAACAGCAGTCTAACTGAATCGCACCCAAAAAACAATGTCTGTTAATCTACCTGGAGAGTGACACCATATACCGTATGCAAAATGTTGAAAACAATTTGTTGTAATGTTGAATTTTGAGCATATCTCAGTATAACCCTTGACATGCAGGCTTGAATTATGTGCGTATCACACTGTAACGCTTGACACACAGACTTAAAATGTGTGTGGGTCACTGTGTAGGCTTTGAAAACAGCTAGTATATGAACAAGGCACAATTTGAAATGTGAGTGAATGAATTGTGTGGGTATCACAGTGTAAACCTTGACACGCAGACCTGAATTGCTAGTATACGAATGACACATAGTTTGAGATGTGTGTCACAGCATACCATCCAGACTCAAGGCAAAATCAAGAATAATAGATGGCACACAGAATTGGATTCTGTGTCTCTCATAGTAATCTACGACTCGGAGACAGTAGACCTTGACAGTTTAAAATTTTAATCTTGCTAAATTGTGCATAGATCGGGTACCAACAACAAAAATACTGAACTCATGTTGTCCAATTGACGTTAGAGTGTTCGTGAACTATTCACCCTATGAGCTCATTAAACTGAGAGCCAAATCAAAGTTGCTGACCAGAGCTTTGAACATGATGACACGTACACATATAAATGTCATTGGTTAAACCACAAAGAACATGCCAGCACCGCTGTGCCTTGTGACACCAGTGCATCACCACTGCCCTTTGATGTTTCATTCAAGCCTCTGTTCAGGACACCAGTCCTCAAAACGCTGCTGCTCAAAAATTGTACAAACAGTACTAGACAGTGAGCTAAATAAAAAAAACAAATACTCCCAATCAATAACGCTTGTAGGTGCGTATCTAACTGGTCTGACAGAATATAATTCACACATTGAATCCTTCTATATCTTGTTTGTGAAACGATGAGTACTTCTCTGGTGGTTCAAAGATCACGTGGGTTGTGGGCTGTGGTAAGTCAACTTGCTGCCAAATTGCTGGGAGTTGAAATACACCTCTTTATGACACAAAAGTAATTTTGTTGAGGAGCTTTATTTGCCACAGCCTGACCAACATCAGAAACAAACTGTCACTGCTCAGATCCCACAGTAAACCCCGCCAAGCATTTCAAACATTCCAGAACACAGAAAACTGAAACATAAGTGAAGTTAAAGACATATCACCACCATTTTGTATTACATTTTCCTGGGCATTCCATTAACACCCATTAGATGTTCCAATCCTCTGTCAGACTTTAAGGGGCATGTTTATACTTCTTTTGCACTGAATTTGCATCATTTTTTCAACACAAACTCAGTGCAAAACTAACTCCATATGTATACTTTGGTGCTAGACCCGTCTAGCGCAAAATTTATGTAGTTAAAGTCATTTTGTGGATGTGTAAACCTACTTTGCGTCAATGAGATGCAAAGTGGGCATTCTCATGCAAAAACTGACTCTATGGCCTTAGCGCCATATTTATCCACCCATGCTAAAATCACACACGGGGGGAGGAGGGGTCAAATAATGGTGCAAAACTTGCTTTTCACCATTATTTAACACCTGAGCCAGGCAGGCATTAGGAGACCTGTGGGCCTATTTCCATGGTGGAACACCATGGAATAAGCCCAAAGGTGCCCTCCCCAGGTCCCACCCACACCAGAGGTACAGCGGAGGATTAGGGATGCCATCCCAGGTAAGTATAGGTAAGTACAGGTAAGTATTCTATTTTATTTTTTAAGTGACATTGGGGGCCCTGAAGTGCCCCCCCTACATGGCACTGGGTGCAATGGCTATGCCCATGGGACCCTGGTCCCCTGTGCTGGCCATTTTGGTGGTGGGCATGACTCCTATTTTTTCTAAGACAGGAGTCATGTGGTATGGATGGTTTTATGTCAGAAAATGACGATAGGCTGGCTAGAGTAATTTTTTTTACTCTAACCTGCCTAACTTCATTTTTGGGTGAAAAACTCCTTCTTCCATACCACCTGCCTCACCCGGCTAACGTCATTTTTTTTTACGCTAGCCTACCCTTTGCACCAGCTTGCACAATTCAATTAATATGTTGCCCGGCTGGTGCTCAGAAATGGTGCAAGCTGGTGCTAAACTTTTTGGTGCAAAACTGTTGGTGCAGTTTTGCACCAAAAAGTATAAATCAGGGCCTAAGTGTTCATAATGCGGATAAACTTAGATTGCTTTCTGCCCACACTGACTGCTCCCCAGAAAATTCCTGCAGCACACCTCTTTTTCATAG
Organism: Pleurodeles waltl; assembly: GCF_031143425.1. Taxonomy (NCBI): domain Eukaryota; kingdom Metazoa; phylum Chordata; class Amphibia; order Caudata; family Salamandridae; genus Pleurodeles; species Pleurodeles waltl. The sequence goes on along the minus strand of NC_090442.1, from coordinate 827,635,812 downwards.
CAGTACTGTTTCCTATTAGGAATAGGGGCTGTTTTAAGAAAATATCCCATATGGGGATGCAAACACTGATATGGTGTTCTGCTGTTCTTTGCAAGCCACTATCCTTGTGTTTGTACCCAATCACAGGGATCACAAAAAATTTAGTTTTCTAATTGATATTTATTAAGAACATTGTTCTATGAATCCCAACAATTTTAGATTTTTCTATGTGATGTACTGGTACAAAGTTTGCTTCACAAACCAGTGAGCAATTTTAGATTTTGCTATGTGATGTACTGGCACAGAGTTTGCTTCGCAAACCAGTGATGGTTAGCAAGCCCAGGTATAAACATGAACAGAATGAACAGAAATGTCAATCAAATGGATTGAAGCCTAAACATTAGTAGTATCAGTGAGGTTACGAAGTTCCCAACACTACACATGAAAGTGACTGCATCACGGGGTCTAAATCTAAAATCGGGGGGGAGGTAGTGTACAGCTTGTGGACAGAAGTAGTGCTAAGCAAATGACCCAAAATGCCTTCATTCCGCATCGTACAGTCTGTCGTAACTTAGAAAAGAAAGGCCAGGCATCATTTATAAAAACAATCGCCACCTAAAGGGGTGTAAAACAAAATGTGTAAGAAAACAAGAACAAATAAAAACAATAAAAACAGTAGCCCCAGGGGACACATTCCTTCAATCAAAATAAGCAATGGGAAAGTGGAGGAGTTGCTGTAAAGAGAATTTTGTCATTGTAACACAAACATGTGGGAATCTGGAATGGGGACGGAAGGGAATGTGTGGTGGAGAGGGAATGATTCTTTGGAGGGCTTGGGGATGGGGTGAGAAGGCCAGAGAAAAAAGGGAGAGGATTGAAGAGATGTGTGGGGATATCGAGTCCGAAGTGATCGTATCCTACCTTTATGGAGCGTGGGTGGCATCATAATGGAATGAAAGTAAAGGATGCACAAGTAGTGGATTCTGGACAGTAGAGGAAATTGCATTGAATATCCATGGGGTGAGGAGCTCTTAAACACAAAATCAAATCATATCAAGTATCCAAGCCCCCACTATCTGGAAAATTCGAGTGATGACCCCTTTGGCCAGATCTGCCACAGCTGAGGGGATGACTATGTGATTCATCGTCCTGGATCATGGTCTTCCCAGGATGGGACTTACAGAGAGTGGGGTGTAAGTAAGAGTTGTACCAGTGCATATGTCAAGCAACCTGCATCATGTCCCCCAGAAAGGGTGATCAAATTTGTGTGAAGAGGTGCATGTTGTCCTAGACCAGTCTTTTTTATGTTACTGTCTTATACATAGACATCATCCATTTATTGTGAGTGCCAATGATGCATGATGCAGATCTTAGCAGTCATCAGGGCTCTGGCCAATAGGCATCACATATGGCTTATAAGCATTGGTAAGTGATTTGTGTTGTGAAGGGGGACCAATTTTTCTGACAGGGGAAAGAAAGATCTGTTGCATTGTTAAGTGTGTTCGTTACTAAAAAAACAGTATTTTGAGATGTCCAGGCATTAGAACAGAATATGGAGTCTGTTATACAGTAGTCACGATAGGAACAACGGCAACAATTATTGTGGTGTAGGATGCCTGGGGACAACAGTTTTCCGGGGTCTAGTATGAATCTTCTAAAGGTTTGTACAGGGTAAACATTTTTCTGGATTCCCTTATCCACTATCGAGGGTTCCAATTTCTTCTGTCCAGTTGTACTCGGTATAGTCGATTGCATAGTCCAATGCACTTCGTTTCTAAAGGGAGAGTTTCGAGAGCTCTCAACGGTTCAGAGTCCCTTCATATAAACAGTGCATTGACGAAATAATCAAAGTAGATAAAGCACGAGAATCTTATTTCTAGATTATCTGTTAAGCTTTGCACAAACTGCACTTAGACAAGATTCAAGGGGCTTTTCTCCACAAATATCATTATTACCTTATTTTGCTGTTGAGGTAATCTTTTAATTCACAGGTATCCCTCCTTGCTGTTCACATCCCCTATCCCTTCCCCTCGCCTGACCTCTCTTAAACTCTGTGCTATTATAGCAATGTGGAGTTGGAGGTAGGCCTTGTTAACGTTTCGTGCAGATCCTGAGGAAGGAGTGCTCCATTCTGACAGGTGCAAAACAATATTACTCATCCATATGAGGAATATGACTAACTTTTTTGATGCTTAGTGTGAGACGTGATAAGCAGAGTTCATGGTATAGCAATTTGTTTCACTACTGTAGAAAAGTGTGCACTTCTGCCGGCCAGGTCAAATAAAAGGGGATGACAGACTGAAGAAAGTTTTAAAAAACCCAGTTATTATTGATTTGGGGGTTAGTGCTGAGTATAGTATAATGAGAGTCTCAAGAATTAAAAGAATACACACTTGAGTCAAGGTGGGCAGGGCGTGGAAGAGCTGTACAATAGAGTTCTGCAAACAATTTCCTCACATATAAGATTAACAAAGAAAGTAAAACATTTACATAAAACCTAGAATGGCCTGTGTTAGACCAGTTAGCCTTAGGCTGGTCTTCCCCCAAACCTTTTGGGGCATATTTATACTCTGTTTGCGCCGAATGTGCGGCAAACATTTTGACGCACATTCAGCGCAAACACTGCCCCATATTTAAACTTTGACGCCCGACCCCGCAGACGTCAAAATTCCACCATGTGCCTCATTTTTTGGAAGCGGGAAACTGCCTTGCGTTAATGATATGCAAGGTAGGCGTTCCCTTCCAAAAAATGACTTTAAGGCCTGTGCGCCTTATTTATACCCCAGCGTCATTTTGACGCACAGGAGGGGTTGGGCCTTAAAAAACGGTGCACAGCCTGATGTGCGCCGTTTTTTAACGCCTGGGTCAGGGCAGGCGTTAAGGGATCTGTGGGCTCGGAAGGAGTCAAGAGGTGCCCTCCCCTGCCCCCAAGGACACCCCCTGCCTCCCTCGCCCACCCCTGAAGGACACCCATGGATGGGGGACCCATCCCAGGGAACTAAAGGTAAGTTCAGGTACGTATCTTTTAAAGTTTTTTTTAAGTGGCATAGGGGGGCCTGATTTGGGCCCCCTACATGCCACTATGCCCAATGACGATGCCCAGGGGACATAAGTCCCCTGGGCATGGCCATTGGGCAAGGGGGCATGACTCCTGTCTTTCCTAAGACAGGAGTCATGTCAATGGGGATTGTGTGTCAAAAAAAATGGCGCATGTCCGGTTTGAGGCTTGATTTTTGCCTCACTTGCACCATTTTTTTGACGCACAACCCCCATTTTCCCATACGCCGGCGCTGCCTGGTGTGAGTAATTTTTTTGGACTCAGACCAGTCCACAGCGCCGGCTAACGTCATTCCATAAATAAGGCGCCCGCATGGTGCGTTGGAATGGCGTTAGCCGGCAGTGAAATTTTTGACGCACAACTGCGTTGGCGCAGTTGTGCGTCAAAAAGTATAAATATGGGCCCTAATGTTTTTCTGATCTCATTTGTGTTAGCCGTAGGACTCTGTGCACTTTGCCACTGCTAACCAGTACTAAAGTGTGTGTGATCATTCCTTAAAACATGTTAACTATGGCTTATCCCCATTTGGTACATTTAATTTACTTATAAATCTCTAGTAAAGTTGTACTACATTTACCCAGGGCCTATAAATGAAATGCTATAAGTGGGCCTACAGCACTGATTGTGCCACCCACTTAAGTAGTCCTTTAAATATGCCATTGCAGCTTGTGTGTGTGTAGTTTTAAACTGCCAATTTGACACAGCAAAATAAGCCTTTTGCCAGGTCCACACCTTCCTTATTAATGCGTATAGGTCACCCCTAGGGTAGGCCCTGGAGAGTCCAGAGGGCAGGTTGCAGTGTACGTAAAAGGTAGGACAAATACTTTTAAGTTTTACATGCCCTGATATTGAAAAACTATGAAATTAATTTTCACTATTGCAAGGCCTCTCCTGCAGCATAACATTGGAGTTACCTAAGTACCATTTATAAGCTGTAACTTCCAAATTTGAAAAAGCAAACAGTTCATATTTAGGGCCATATTTATACTTTTCGACGCAAAACTGCGCTAACGCAGTTTTGCGTCAAAAAAATGAGCGCCGGCTAACGCCATTCTGAAGCGCCATGCGGGCGCCGTATTAAATCAATGACGTTAGCCGGCGTTATCCGCCGGCGCTGCCTGGTGTGCGTGGAAAAAAACGACGTACACCAGGCAGCGCCGGCGTAGGGGGATATGGAGCCTGGGCGCCAAAAAATGGGGCAAGTCAGGCTGAGGCAAATTTTTCGTCTCAACCCGATTTGCGCCATTTTTTTCGACTACCAACCCCCATAGAAATGACTCCTGTCTTAGCAAAGACAGGAGTCATGCCCCCTTGCCCAATGGCCATGCCCAGGGGACTTCTGTCCCCTGGGCATGGTCATTGGGCATAGTGGCATGTAGGGGGGCACAAATCAGGCCCCCCTATGGCACAAAAAAAAAAAAAAAACTTACCGGAACTTACCTTAATGTCCCTGGGATGGGTCCCTCCAGCCTTGGGTGTCCTCCTGCAAGGGTGACAGGGGGTGTCCCTGGGGGCATGGGAGGGCACCTCTGGGCTCCTTCCGAGCCCACAGGTCCCTTAACGCCTGCCTTTTCCAGGCGCTAAAAAACGGCGCAAAAGCGGCCGTACGTCATTTTTTTTGACCCGCCCACTCCCGGGCGTGAATTTTGCCCGGGAGTGTAAATACGGCGCACATGCCTCGGAGTCAATTTTTTCGACGGGAACGCCTACCTTGCATATCATTAACGCAAAGTAGGTGTCCACGCTAAAAAATTACGCAAACTCCATGGACTTTGGCGCTAGACGCGTCTAATGCCAAAGTATAAATATGGAGTTAGTTTTGCGTCGGAATTGCGTCAAAAAAAACAACGCAATTCAGGCGCAAACAGAGTATAAATATGCCCCTTAGTGTCTTTGGAACTTTAATGAAAAATTCTCTCTTATGGTGAAGTTTGAATTTTTATTACAATTTTGAAAATACCACTCTTAGAAAGTTGGCATTTTCCTGCCTTAGCCATTTAGTTCCTGCAGCCACTCTCTGGGAAGCTGTGTATTCCTCCTAGACAGCCAAACACAAAAGAGAACTTAAGTGTGCCTGGATGTATCATCACTGGCAGGATGGGGGGCCAAAGGTAGGCACAGCCCCACTTATACCTGATTAGACTGTGTCCTTCCTTCTCACAATGTATTGTACATGACCTATAGTTAGCCAGGGGCGGCAGGTCACCTGCGCACATCAAAGACAATCCTCTAGATGTTTCTTACACAGCAAAGTAGGCACCAGGTATAAATATTTGCCCTTAGACACCAATTCTCGAGTACCCTCTTGAACCTATGAGTACTACAGAAGAAGGACTGCTGTCCTGCTTTGCTGCCAGGTGGGCCACCACTCTGCAGCCCTGCTTGCTGAGAAGGAAGATTGGCCTTGCACACTCATTCCAGTATAGAGTGCTCCAAGGGTCAGCCAGATGACCTCCTGCTCTCAGCTTCAGGGACAAAATAAAATCCACAGACTCTGTGCCACTGTACAGCTGACCTGCTGCCTGGACCTGCAATTGGACCTACTTGAGCGCGGCTAGACTGTGCTGGAGTGGGGTTCTGACTCCTAAATGGTGCCCCCCCGGGTCCGAGACATATGGTGAGACCTCAGCTAAGCTCTTTTTAAGTGTTTGGGCTCTTAATGAACACAAATGGGCTTTTTGGCCCATTTGCCAAAACTTTGCAGCCCGTGCCCATCACCAACACAAAGTTCCCGCAGACTAACTCTTCGCACTACAGTATCAATCGTCATGGTGATCACCAATGTGTTCCATCTCCGTACATCTGCAACGCCGTCGGGATCTTCATGCTACAGCCATGACCATCCTTGACACCTGGCCCAATCTTCATGCTACTTTGAGGGACACCTGCTCTGCTCTCTGCTTCTTATGGGCCCTTCCACCGCCAATAGAACTCTTAGAGCTGGACTAAGAAGGTAACTCTTTCAGTGTGACTAACGTGGTCAGTGTATCTGATCCGCACTCTGGCATGGTTGGCAGGGACGTGTGACTTTCTCCTGATCTCCCACGACCAGATGTCCGCGAGTGGCGCTTTAGGCTTTTTTTGTGCTATTTTCATTTAAATGTATAAAAATTCATATCTCTGCTGATTGGATTTTTGTTGTTTTGGTGTCTAATTATATATTTGGTATCTAATTATTAATTACATTTTGTTCTATTTTACTAAATTGGTGCAGGATTTTTCTTGTATTGGGTTTTCACTTTACTATTGTCTGATATGTTGCATAATCCTTTACACATTGCCTCTAAATTAAGCCTGCCTGCTTTGTGTCAAGCTATCAGAGGGGTGAGCACAGGTTAATTTGGGGTGTGCTTCTAACTTCATCCTGACAAGAATTGCAGTTACTGCTTGAGTAGGTTTTCACCTCTCAACCAGCAACCCAATTTCTTTCAGCCTAAATGTACAAAGAAAAACAAAACATAAAATATCTGCCACTTCTGAAATGTAAAGTGAGTGCAAGCTACTCCAGCTTTTTCTCTAATGCCAAAAGAGAAAGACAGGGCACAAACAAAAGCCACATACAATTTTAGAGAGTCTAATAAAAGCAAAAAAAGGAATCTGATTTGTTATTCACATTAGTAGGAATAAGAGAATGAACAACTGTAGCAAAGTTTCCAATGTCAAGATCACATTTAACCAAAATCCCCCACAAACCACCCTGTAACACGTCAGATATCTCCAAAGAGGATTTAGAAACAATGTCTGTTTTAAATCTCCTGCAAGATCTATACTACATTATGGTGAGTGTAGGCAATTGCTGTAGGGCACCTTCGCTAGTCAAGCAACAAATTACCTCAAAAATGGTTTTGTTCCTAAAGGAAGGGGAGGGTCCAAATGGTAAATTGATGCTTTCTTTTCATACTTAAAACTCCTTTCACCAGAACTAATCTTCAGCAAGCATTAAAGGATATGCCCAGATTTACTAACAGAGTTCTATATTTGGGGTGTGTGAAATCACAATTAGGTGTGAGTGACATAACGCTTTTGAAACATTTACCACTATCACATAGGTGGTGCAAAATGTGCCATATCAATGTCGCTTGTGACATTTTATACTCCAATACATAAACAAAACATGTCACTTCTGGGCATGACTCATTGGTCAGAATTCCGAGCTGGCCTAGAAGTACTGATAAGAGCTCATTTGAAGCTTCAGGCCTGCTCAGGGTACATGGAAATCGGATACATTGGCTCGAATGGCCTCCTCTGTCACTCAGTGTGCACGGACTTTCTTCATATTAGTAAGGGCAAGGCGTTTGGGACTTGACAGTTGTCTGGTTATTCGTCATGGATGCTGTGTGGGTCCCAGCCAGCCTATCCCAGGCCCAAGGGGTGTCAGCCCACAGCTGCCTTCCGACCCTGCCTGATGAGCCTCTTATGGACCCACTCTTTCCATAGAACACGAAGGGATTCCGAGGTGAAACATACTGGGCAGGACAGTCTGTTTGGTATACCTGGAAGTTCTGTGAGAGCTCTTTTGATACTTCACACCAGCCAGGGGTAACCAAGGTCACATATATTTGCTCAAATGTGCCCCCTCTGACGTCCTTTATGTAGGCATTACAAGAATGGCTAGCAGTCTTCTTCCAGATTAGTAGGGGCAAGGTGCTCCAGCCTGTTTGCCACTGGTTTATTCTTCATAGGTTCTGCCATGACCCAGGCCAGTTGCCCTGAGCCTCTGTCCATCCTCCACCCCTGCCTGAGGAACCTGTCCAAGAGCTGATCTTGCTGGAGTGCAGACAGTGTCCTGAAGTAAACATCACAGGAAGGATGGCCTGCTCAAGGACTGTCTAACCAGCAATGTGGTAAGATCAATTGGGCACACTTGGTCCATGTAGGATGGACTGCCTAGACAGCATGGCTGTTATTTTATGCAACAAACTTTCAGACCACCTGGGACAACCCAACTTGAGAATCTGCCTTCTGGAAAAGCCCACCTCTGAAGTAGTTCTACCTACTCACCAGAACTAAGGTCAAGCTGCCTGGCAACTTGCCCCCAGTGGTCTGAGCACAGTGGATGTAGGGCTTGGGTGGTGCTAGACCTGGATATGGCCTTGAAGGCCAGGCCTAGTGTGCCACACCATTGTCCTTTCACCTCCCAATGCATTTCTTCAACAATTCTGTATGATTCTTCTGTGGGGTGCCCTTGCTGACTCATGCCGCTGATGAGGCCAGATTCCTTGTGACTGACTCAGCCTGCGTTTTGGCCCTGCCTCTCCATTCCATTGTTGCAGAGGAGGCAGGCCACTGGTGCCCATGTGATCACTCTGTCCACCCAGCCCCTTCAGGTGGCAGGGTCTCCCCACCCATGCAGCCGCCTAATAGGTTGCTCTGGGACAGGTGTGTGGCTCCTCCTCCAGGAAGTGTGGCTACCTGGTTGATCCTGCAAAGTAGCATATGCTTTTTTCAAAGAATAAGCTATGCATATGCAAGTACGCACTTCACTGCCAGTACCATGAAACTGTGAATAGCTCACTAAATACTTTTTGGTTCCTTGGATCACTCTATCTGTTACTTGGATAACTGTTGTGATTCTAGAACTGATACATTGTGACAAAAATTTCAGGCTGATTGCACATCTTTGTGATGGCAATGATGTAGTCGGATGTCTGCCCAGTCAACTTTCAATGGTGCCTTCTGTGCCTACCTTAGTGACCACATATTACAGAGAATCAGGGCTCGATTTCGGAGAGGGAGCCTGAGAAATGGCTACCACATTCAAGAAAAGGCATGCAAATTAGCCTCTCCTGATTCAGAGAAGTAGTGATGAAAAATAACAAAACTGGACTCTTTTGAGGTCCTGTAATTGGAATGAGTACAATTTAAATCTTTTAATGAGGATCCATTGGAGTTCAGGTCTGGTGTGACCAGCCAGGTGTTCCACCTATAGTAGCATATATTAAAGTTGCTGCAGTTAAAAAACTCGTAGTTGGATCTTTGGATCGGGCTAGCAAAGCAAGCTATCACCAGTCACAGCCCCATTTTCTAGGCACCCCCTTGATGCCTTTTATGGACTTTCCTGGGGTTCAACATGCTTACTTTGGAAAAATTAGAGTGTTCAAAGCAAGCCACTCACCTGAATACTTCTGCTAGGAATAACAGAACAGTACGCTATAAATTCTATATGGTTGATTTTTGGAACTGAGGCCATGATTAAGATGGATGGATGGATCACTCATGTTGCCCCAGGAAAAGATAACCTAAAGCAAAACTGTCTGCCAAGAATATTTTCTTTATTCAAGAACAAAAGTCAGAGGTTCGGAGACAATCAATACCATTGTAGTGTTGTGTAGCCACTTTAGTTGTCAGCTACATGCACGTTATTTTAGCATACTAGGCCTGTCGCTGTGCACTTTCACCTTGATATGTTTTATTCAGCTCTGCTTTATTATTTTTACAGTAGTCACTTTCATGGTCTTGTTTTATTTTCTTCTGTCTGACTGTTTTTGCCTAGGCCAGCACTCTGTTCTCAAACAAGACATTCTTGCTCACTCTGTGCTTCTTCCAAGGCTGTAGAAAGATAGGTTGCCGATGAACGTGGTATAAGTTTAGTCTCTGACATTCATAGAAAACACACATCCTTTCATAGGAACATTTTCTCATCAGCTGTTTTATTATAAAAACATTTTCCTGTCCCTTACAAGTTATAGAGAGATTCCAGCCGGAAATCCACGACTGTATGCCGATTGTCGAATGTTTTGCTACAGATACTAATGCAGAATTCAGGCCTTTGCTCAGGTATGGGGGATGATGTCTTCCCGGGGGAACCTGAAGGGCAGATTTAGAGCTTAACACGCTGTGCTCTATTATAGCATGGGTAGGAATTAGTATATTGACTCTAGTGACAATATGGTGGCGTTATTTCTACGCGTTAGTCTTTTCGTCACAATTCTAGTCTTGTTATGTTGTGTCGTCCTGGTTATTGCAGCTCACACTTTGCTAAACAAGATGCAGTCGCTTCATTAAAATCTTATTGAAACATACACTGACTCTGAGAGAAACGGATGTGACATGAGTGACCATGGCTTCCCTGAGAAAACATTTATGTCATGCACATGGCTGCCAAATCATTTCAGCCCTTGGGTAGAGATGAGGCACTGCTAGTTAGCTGGAGCAAAACCCAGATTGGAGCGACAGGTGTCACCTGCAGTGGGTCAGACTCAGTCTCCCACACCGCAGGTTATTCTGCTGCTCAGAAACCAGTAGTCTCATTAGAATAATGAGAGCCTACGCGACATGGCGCCGCAAACGTTTAGTCAGGCTCTAATTTTCGGGTCCTCCTGAGTATCTCAGTCTCATTACATACAATGACACCTCAGTACTATATACGGAGACGTCCGTGGTATTGAGGATTTCCTCCTCAGCTAAGTAGGACATCCTATCTGATGCTGGAGGTTGTTCGAGCTTGAACTATAAAAGTTAAATCCCTATCTGGTGTGCCTTCTCTGGACAAATATATTAGTTAATATGATGAATCCACAGCAGGTAGCAATTACAGTCAATATGAGACAACCCCTGACTACACATTTACTGGCAAATGGCCTTACGACCCGGGGGGTTCAGTTACATTTGTGGTTGATGCAGATGCAGCTTATAGAACAGAACTTTTCTATTTTGGGGGTCACATTCCCAGCAGTTGATGGGAACACAAATACATTTCATCAATATAGACTTGCAAACGTACCTGGACAACGTAGATTTTCCTAGTCCCATGACGGAAAGTCTTAATTTTATTAAAGACACGGAGGCGAGTATTATGCGTTTCTTTTCTTACTTTAATAAATAGCAGCAGTGAAGAAAATATACTACAATTCCCAGAAGGCAAAGGAACAACAGCCAATGAGAATAAAAACGTAGTCAAAATAGTGTACACCAATCACATGAATACAAGGCATTATGACATCACTTGATGAACAGCCCTCTTTTCTTGCGAGAGAGTCAATTAAAATTAAACAATGGAACAATAGAAAACAAAATGAGAATTGCTATAATGAAAGACAGAACATCGGAACAAAAGTTCAAAATCCAAGGTAACCAGGATGGATTCCGGTAAGTAGATCCAGCGGAAAGACCAGCTTGAAGAGTAGACCACCAAGTTAGAGGCAAAGACTTAAGTGGAAGGTTGAGTGATGGTCAGCGGTGCTGAAAGAAGGGAGGGAAAGATAAAAACAAAGTTACTAGAAGTGGAGGGATAATACTTGCCTCCGTGTCTTTAATAAAATTAAGACTCTCCGTCATGGGACTAGGAAAATCTACATTTTATGACAAGACCGGAGGCTCCTATTATGCGAGTTTAAAGCATATTAATTACATTTAAAGAGACATTAATGATAGGTTTGCACTAAAAGACTTTAAATACATTGTCATTAGACCAGTCTGCAGATTTAAGAATATCTTCTAAACGGCAGCCCGCCCAGAACGCTTTAGAAGCCATAGCTCCTCTGGAAGAATGAGCTCCGAACATAGAAGTATCTATGCCCGCTAGAGACATCAACCATTTAACCCATCTAGCTAGGGTAGCAGCTGAGACAGAAGAGTGGGGTTTTCTCAATGATATTAATAATTGGGAATGAGAAGAAGATCTTAAATCTGCAGTTCTTAATTCGTACGCTTTTAAACATTGTCCAACACATAGTTTAGGAAGGTAAGGAAAATATGGATAAAAGACTGAAGATAAATTGGTCTTGGTTCGAAGAAACACATTAAACAACACCCCGGTAGGTGTAAATTGTCGATTAGAAATATCTAGTGCTTTAACATACGTTTTATAGAAACAAGGCACAATAACATGGTCAACTTTGCAGATAACATTTTTAACGTAAGCATGAGATTATCAGGCCATGACAGTATAAATTTCAAAACAATGTTAACATCCCATAATTGACTGTATTTAGGTAAAGGAGGATTGGGAAACTTTACTCCCTTTAATAAGCGGCAAACAAGAGGATGTTCTCCAACCGGTTTTCCACTGACTAGAGCATGATTGGCAGATATGGATGATCAATATAGGTTGATTGTACGGAAGGCTTTGCCTTTACTGGCCTCAGCCGCTAGGAAATTGATGATATAAATTAAGGGGGTCATTCCGGGGACCGCGGATGCACCGCCAACAGGCTGGCGGTGCATCCAGGCCAATTCTGACCGCGGCGGTAAAGCTGCGGTCAGAAAAGGGAAACCGGCGGTTTCCCGACGGTTTTCCCCTGGCCTGAGGAATCCTCCATGGCAGCGCTGCAGGCTGCGCCGCCATGGGGATTCCGACCCCCTTCCCGCCAGCCTGGTTTAGGCGGTTTTGACCGCCAGAACCTTGCTGGCGGGAACGGGTGTCGTGGGGCCCCTGGGGGCCCCTGCAGTTCCCATGCCAATGGCATGGGCACTGCAGGGGCCCCCTAACAGGGCCCCACAAAGATTTTCAGTGTCTGCATAGCAGACACTGAAAATCGCGACGGGTGCAACTGCACCCGTCGCACCCTTTCCACTCCGCCGGCTCCATTCGGAGCCGGCATTCTCGTGGAAGGGGGTTTCCCGCTGGGCGGGCGGGCAGCCTTCTGGCGGTCGCCCACCAGCCCAGCGGGAAACTCAGAATTACCGCGGCGGTCTTTTGACCGCGCTGCGGTATTCTGTCGGGGGAACTTTGGCGGGCGGCCTCCGCCGCCCGCCGAAGTCAGAATGACCCCCTAAATCAGCTGAAAAGGAATCGATGTGTTTTCCCAGACACCAGCTGTGCCAAATAGACCAGGCTGACATATAAGCCTTTTTTGTGCCTGGGGCCCAGGACCGAGAGATGTATTGGGAAGCTTCTGTCGAAATGCTCAGGAAAGATTGAGATTGCCCGAGATTTTCCATGCAGAAAGGGTTAATAAATTGTCCAGGATGAGAGGATGAGATCGGCCTAGAGGGTCTAGCAGTAAATCCGGGAAGGAAGGAATCAAAATCGGAAAATCTATTGAAAGTTCCAGAAGAGCCGGGAACCAGGTCTGTGATTGCCAAAAGGGAGCTATGAGAATTAAAGAGGCTTGTTGACGCCTGATATGGGCCAGCACCCTGCTGATCATAAGGAAAGGGGGAAAGGCGTAATTGAGGGAAAGGGATCAGTCCTGTAAAAAGGCAACTGATGCCAAGGCCAATGGATCTGGATGCCAACTGTAGAATTGGGGAAGCTGTGAATTGAGGCGAGACGCAAAAAGATAGATTTTTAGAGGACCCCATATGTTTTGAAGGATCTGGAACATTGAAGTGTGCAGTTTCCAATCGCTTGAATCTCGAAGATGACGGGAATGCCAATCTGCTAAGGAATTTTGAGAGCCCGGAAGGTACTCTGCATGAACCGAAATGAGGTTTGAAAGGCAAAATTCCCAAAAACCCTTGGCTAGTTCCGCCAGAGGTTTGGATCTTGTGCCTCCGAAGTGATTTATGTAACAAACAGCAGAGATGTTTTTTGCAAGGCTTCTGATCGCAAAGGAGCCGGCAAGCATCTCTAAACAGTTGATATGCATTTTGGACTCCTCTGACGACCATGTACCTCCAGTCGAGATTGGCCCACACCGGGCCCCCCATCCGGATCGACTTGCATCGGATTCTAATACTAGATCTGGGGCTGATTCAAATATAGCCTTTCCGTTCCAGGCCTCTAAATGGTCTATCCACCACTGAAGTTCTGTACGAGAATCGACGTCTAAGGGAATGATATCTGCGTATGAAAGGCCTTTCCTTAAGTGACACATTTTTAACCTTTGAAGGGCTCTGTAGTGGAGAGGGCCTGGAAAAATGGCTTGAATTGAGGAGGAGAGGAGACCCACAATTCGCGCTAGCTTTCTGAGAGAGATCTGAGAACTGCGTAGGACTTGAAGAATTTCTGACTTTATTGTCTTGATCTTTGCAGAGGGAAGCAAAAGAGTGGCAGAGATTGAGTTTATTTGGAAACCTAAGAATTCTATAATTTGAGAAGGGGTTAGGATAGATTTCTCTTTGTTTATGATAAAACCTAAATCCGAAAGGAGTGAGCACGTGAGGGATAGATGAGACAACAGGGATTGAGGAGACTGGCTCATTATTAGGATATCGTCGAGGTAGATGATAAGTCTGACACCTTGAGCTCTGAGAAAAGCCACCACTGGTTTCATGACTTTGGTGAAGCACCATGGGGCGGAAGAGAGACCGAAGGGTAGAGAGGTAAAATGAAAATACTGGTCTGACCATTGAAATTGGAGAAACTTCCTGAAATGAGGGTTGATTGGGACTACTAGATACGCATCTTGGAGGTCCAAATGCACCATCCAATCCTGTTGAACAAGAGTATCTCTGAGATGGAGGATGGTTTCCATCTTGAAAAGGTGATAGACTACAAACTGGTTGAAACCCTTGAGGTTTATCACAGGCCGCATTTTTTTGTTTTTCTTTAGAACCAGGAAAATTGAACTTGTAAAACCTGTTGGGTCAGGAAGGGTAAGGGCGATGGCTTGTTTTTGCAATAGTGATTGCACTTCCGAGGTAATGAGGGATGCCATTTCTAAGGAAAAACGAGAGAGGGGGGCTAAGTGAGTCTGAATAGGGGTTGCATAAAGTTCTATGGAATAACCTTGAACAGTGTGAAGAATCCAAGGATCTGCCGTTATTTCCAACCATTTTGGTAGGAAAAAACGGAGACGGCCTCCTACAGGTATAAAAGAAGGTATAGGACTTACTTGGTTGAGAAGAGGATCTCAAAGTTCCTGAAGCGTCTGGAGCGGAAACCTCTTGATCTCTGAGGATAAAATTGCGGCCTATATTCTTGGTAGGGCGCGTTGTGGTATCCTCTGGAACCTTGGTAGTAGTATGGCCGGCCGGCAAAGCGGTTCCTTCCTCAGCCAGCCCTTGCAAAAACCCGCTGGGCAAACATCTTTTTTAGTGAATGTTGGGCTTTATCCAGCGACGTGAAGGTTGCTACATACTTTCTCAAGTCTTTGATAAAAGACTCACCAAATAGAGCACCATCTGTGTGAGCATTAGGTTGGACAATCGCCAGGTTGACTAGCTTAGGGTCAAGTTTTAGGAGTAGACCCTTGCGTCTCTCATGTGTGAGAGCGGAATTTGCATTGCCTAGAAGGCAAAAGGTACGTTGAACCCAAAGGGTAAGTTCCTCAGGATCGATGAAGGAGCCGTCGATTCTAGCTTCTTTCCGCAATGTCAAATATGCGAGTTAGGGGGCCCATAATATCAAGCAGCTTGCCCTGAAAAGAAGCCCACGCCTTGTCCACTCCTTTGCGTGGGTCCTTGCCTAATTTCATGAAAAAGGTCAAGAGGGGTTGGTCAATGGAGGGAGTGACTGAGAGGTTAGAGGAAAGAGAGGGGCGAGGACACTCAGATTTTAACTTCGCTCTTGTTTGTTTATCTAGGGGGCAATTGATTTTAGCAGAGACATATTGGGCGACATGATCTGCAGGAACCCACTCAGTAGAGTTGGGGTGAAGTATATTGGAAGGGTCAAACATCAGGAAACCTTCAGGGTCTAGAATATTGGAAGTTTGTAGGGAAGATGGTCTAGATTTCTTCGTGGGGGGATGAGAAAGAGAACCATCATCCGCATTGGAAGACCCATTGGAGTCAGAGTCCAGGTCAGGAAGGTCGTCATCCGTGTCGGGGATGGAATATATTATCAAAGGAACAATAACATTCTTTTGTTTAAATTTGTGTTTTAAATTTGGTTTCCCAATGTCTAAATGTTTATACTCCTTGGAGGGAGCCTTTTGAGGAACCGCGACCTCTGCCATATGTGAGAAGTTCTCACCTTTCTTTTGCACCAATTTTTTTGATTTTTTGGGATATTTTTATTTGGAGAAAGGATCTTGCTGCATTCCCCCGCAGCCTGGGCCGACATAGACCTATATATCATATCAGAAAAGGAAAGTTCTAGGTTCTTAGAATTTTTTTGCATAGAGGATGAAACAGCTTGTTCAACAGAGGATTTTATAAAAGCAGACAATTCCTGTCTGATGTCCTCAACATCATGTGAGGGAGAGTTGTCTGAATCCATAATAGGAGAAAGGGGGACTGGAGAGTGAGGGGTTAACAAAGCAGAAAGGATTTGTAAAGCTCCACCTGTGGGCGTCGCTAAGCCTACCAGTCGAGAGGGAACACAGGAGGAGGAAGACTGGAGGCCGTGTATTCAGGCAGGTAGGCAGAAAAATATATGTAAATGAAAATATTTTAAAGTATTTTAAAAGTATTCAAGCAGTATTGAAAAATGATTTCCAGTCAAGCGCTCAGGCCGACGAGTGCTAGGAGTTTCCAAACATCTGACCGGAGGAGCAGAGAGGCCGGGTTTCCTCAAGAGCGTTGAAAGGAATCTGGCGTTGAGGAAACCCGGCAGTGTAAACAAGCGCGCGCTGACGTGCGCAGCAAGAATACAAAGGCAGTTGGGGAGAGCGCGAGGAGCGTTAAGGGAATGCGGCAACCTGCTGTCTAAACGGGGAATAAAAACAAGGAAAGAAGCGCGTTTATGCAGAGTAAATACGAGCATTCAATTGTATAAATAATGTCAAATAAAAGTAAACACACTATTCAACGAAGAATTTTTTAAACGGAGACAAGATAAAATGGTACTTAACTTGACTGCGAGCAGCAAGAAAAGAGGTCTGTTCGCAGTCAAGTGATGTCATAATACCTTGTATTCATGTGATTGGTGTACACTATTTTGACTACATTTTTATTCCCATTGGCTGTTGTTCCTTTGCCTTCTGGGAATTGTAGTATATTTTCTTGACTGCTGCTATTTATTAAAGTAAGAAAAGAAACGTATAATAGGAGCCTCCGGTCTTGTCATAAAATTCAGGGCTTATGCATATTTAGAAATACCTTTATCTTATCAAGAATATAATAATTGGCTTGATGGCACCCTACCCAACACAATATTACCAGTTAGGTTAGGTCCTCTAAGTAATGAAGGTCCAACCTGGCCTTTATTGGCCACCTATACACCTCATCCAGCTGCAGCGATCTTAGCAGTAGCTGAAGTCCGTCGCTTATATACTGAACTGACGGCAAAATATAGACGATTAGTACAGTTTGTAATGAAAACATTGAATACAAACCCGGCACATGCTGGTCCAGCACAATCACATGCAGTGACGCCAGGTATTAACTCTGAAATTATACATCCGATAATGGGTAAAGTACCTGCCAAACGAGAGGAAACTCTGTTTTGGCTATTTAAAAAAATAAACGTACTGGAAGCAGTATTTCCCCAGATGGGACCTCAGGATAAACATAGAATGTTAATGATGTGCTTGCCATTCGGGATGGTCCCTATAGTGGATAACTGTAATACATGGGGCACGGTGTTTGCCGTGCTCTACACTATCGCATACGGTACGCCAACACTAATCGCAGAGACCTATTCCAGTATTGGTTGAGATAGTCTAGGGGCCAGAACAACTAAACCAGTTTCAGGGTAAATCTAATAAAGATTTTGCCAAGCAAGCTCCTGAGGGTAACAAGAAACGCTGGGATAAAAAACAACAAACTCCTAAAAAAGACAGGGGAGAATCTCCACGTGTGGAGACCCCACAGAATAGATATAATCTCAGAAATAGAGATAATATAAAGACGCCTGATAGATATCAATATACTGAAACATGGCAATCTCATTCCTTTCAGGACTCATTGGAAAAACGCAATGAGCGAGGTGGGCGATCAGACCGAAGAACAGAGTACGTGAAACCGAGAGAGGGATCACAACGCTCATTGGAGGTTTCTGTTAAAAAGGAAGAGAAACTTCCCCAACAAAAACCCCAATTCAAAAAGAAAAAAGTGGCAGCAGTCACAGTTTGACATGCCACTCAAGAAGAGGGTCCTCTTGAAGAACAGGAAGTGGGCATTAGCGCTGTTAGACAGCGGGGCAGAGGTCACAATAGTACACTGGAGTCTTCTAGAGCATCTAGAGGTGAAAGCAACTGATGACTTTCTACAAGTAGAAACTGCGGTCATGCAAGTTTCCACACCTGATAGGATGTATAAAGTAATGCTGCAGTTAGAAGGAGCCATTGTATGCATAATAGACGCAATCTTTTGGGATTGCGTGGTAAATATATATGATGTTTTATTGGCCAAACAAGATTGGCCTCCAGAATTTGTCTGTACCTGCCCATATGGGGAAGATGTTATGAAACCTTCTTTCTCACCCCTTGTCCTGGAGGAACTCGCAGAAACCTACGCCATCGATTGGGCTTTGGCGCAGGCACCCGCGTTATACCGCAACCACGTAGGATAAAGAATCCCCTTACCATGTAATGCCTATTAAAAATCAACCCCAACCTCAACCTCCATTTCCAATAAAACATGATGCAAAAGCATCCGTGAGAGAAATACTCACACAACTAGAGTACCAGGACGTAATTGAACCCTGTGTCTCCACAATGAATAATCCCTTCTTCCCAGTAGCTAAACCGAACCATTCATACAGAATAGTCTTAGACTACAGACACCTAAACAGTCCTACATGCAAATACGCCATACAAAACACACATAGCACGGAACTGATGAACAACATAGTGCGTAAAAAATACAAAACACGCTGGATGTTTCCAATGGTTTCTTCTGCCAGAATATTGCGCCTGAGAGGAGAGACTTAACAAGTTTCAGGGCACTAGGTTCTTAGAAATAATTCTGCTGTTTACCTCAGGGGTACAAGAACAGTCCAGGACTGTTCGCAGCTCGTGTGACTGCAATTTTTGCACGACATTGACCCTAAAGCATTGTCCTATGTAGATGATATCTATTTTACGGATGATGAATTACTACAACATTTCAGACGGGTAGCCCGCATTGTTGTGGGATTTGCTGACTTTGGTTGCAACTTCAACTTCACAAAAACAAAAATAGCCTTTCTCAGCGTCCTGTTTCTGGGATATGAGCTATCGAGTGAAGGAAAGAGCCTGGCGCCACAATTCTTAAGAAAATGCGCACAATTACAACCTCCAAATACAATTAAAAAAACTCCAATCTCCATTGGGTTTTTTCAATTTTGGCAGAACTTACATTCCAGATTATGCTTCATGTATAAAACCTTTATATGACTTAATATGTCCTGATTTTTCAAATACATTTTGGACAATGGAACACACACGCATTCTCAGAGACCTGCAGATAGACATACTTGCAGCACAACATCTACACACAAGGGACAATAAAACACATTTGGTCATCACAGTAATTGCTGGTGCCATCGCTTTCACGTATGTGACATTTAATGAGGGTGAGACCGTCCCGATAGCATAAAAATCACATTTGTAATCAGCACCAGAAGAACGTTTTGCTCCCACTGAGAAAATCCTCACTGCTGTTCAGATGGTTGCCATCAAAGAAAGATCTCTAGCCCACGGCAAACCCATTATTTTCGTTTCTCCAATCCTAGCCCTGGAGGCTGTTACAAAAGCCAACTTTTCAAACGCAAAAGCATTACATCCACGTTAGATACAATGGGCAATGTCTTTGACAGCCACTGATGTAGATTACATTTTTGTCCCAAAGTTACAAACTCAGGAATTTTTGCAGTATGAACTAGA
This sequence comes from Pleurodeles waltl, assembly GCF_031143425.1. NCBI lineage: Eukaryota > Metazoa > Chordata > Amphibia > Caudata > Salamandridae > Pleurodeles > Pleurodeles waltl. The sequence goes on along the minus strand of NC_090442.1, from coordinate 827,616,198 downwards.
ATACCCAGTTCCAGCAAACACATTGCCTATTGAACAATATCATAGTCATGTACACCAATGGCTCTGCACAACCTGCAATTGGCACAAAACATCAATATTTCACTGCTTGCGCAGTCATACGCGGCTATATGGAGGACAATAAATGTTGTTCCCTACATACATTTACGCAAACCCTAGGGGATTGCACAGCACAATTGGCAGAGCTAAAAGCTCTGGTAATGGCACAGGAACATACGGATTCTGCACAGCCAAGGCTGATTGTTTGTGATTCGTATTACTGTGTCCAGTCATTCTGGCACCAGAATGGGCTCAGAGATTCTAAAGGCAACACCATTAAACACAGACTTCTGTGGGGTAAATTAGCGGATCTGAAGGAAATGCTACCAAATGTCCATGTTGTACATACACTTGGACACCAGCGCGTTGGGATACACGTGGTTTTGAATACCCTGGCTGATGAAGCCGTGAAGTCAGCAGTAGATACGGCTGCCTTTGCTGCAGTAACACGTTTAAGTATGAAACTGGACGCAGACAAATGGGTTGCCGTGAAAGCTATGGCTGATGGTATGCCCTATCCCAAAACATTTCCTGCTAAATATTACTACTGAATGGGAGGTTGCCTGAACACTGAGGTTAAGATACCAGGGGTGCGAGATATTCCCAACAAAGATATAAGACCAGAGTTGATTAAAGCAGCGCATAAAGGGGTGGCATCTGCCCATGCTGGTGTGGCGGCCACAATATCTATCTTACAAGTCCACTATTATTGGCCAGGCCTCTACAAGGAGACCAAGCACTATGTCCTTTGTTGTGACATCTGCCAATAAATTAAGGTTCCCATTGCTAAGCGCCCACCGCAGACACCCCTCCTAATTTCAAATAAACCTTTACACTGTGTGTGCTTGGACCATTGAGGTCCACTAACACCAGATAGTCCATACAAATATATCCTAGTCGCTATTGACTCTTACTCCAGATGTCTATGGGTGTGGCCACAACGCTCGGCTGACTCTCGGACTGTTATTAAAGATTTGCAAGTCTTTATCGGTACATATGCAGTTGCGGCTTTCCATTCTGACCAGGGCCCTGCTTTCGCCTCAAAGGATTTCAGGGACACCATGGCTTCGTTAGGGGTCCAACTCCAGTACTTGTCTCCATTTCATCCCGAGGGAAATAGTGTAGTGGAGCGATTAAACCGTGATTTAAAGCAATCCTTAACAGCCAGAATCTTAGGTACGGGTCGTAGTTGGTTTAATCACCTATATGGAGTCCAGAGAGCACTTAACAATCTGCCTAGAAGGTCCCTGTGGGGGTCGTACTTCATATGAGTGCCTGTTTGGAACTCAAATGTATGTTCCAGATCTTGATGGTCCTGGTGTGGAGGTGGCAGAAACACCTTTTGACATAAGTGAACGTGTCACTGTCTTACAGGAATTACAAGAGTTCCGTGATGACAACTCTTCTGCCAGTGCTGCCTCAACAGGAAATTAAGGATGTACCTGTAATGCCTACTGGATGTATTCCCAGAGTGGGGAATCTAGTACGTGAAAAGGCTTCTGTGAAAAAGGAATTTGGTCCTTCTTATCGTGCACCAGTCCCAGTGCTGGGAATACCAGAACTGTCATTCTACCACTGTTTGCAGCTGCCAAGGAAAATCGCTTTGTCTCCATCGACAATGTCAAACTACACCATGTGGCTGATCCTGCACAGCCGACCACAAGGAACAGCCATTAGTTCCCGAATCCCTCTCACTACTGGTCAAGAAGTTCCTTTACAAGTTGTAAGCAACAACACTGATACCTCTCCGAGCTTGGGGAGGGTGGAAAACGATTTTGCATTTTTTCCACTAACAACAAATAATACAGAAATAATTGATCAATTTGATACAGTTTCAACACAAACGGATGGTGCTATTTATTCTGTGCCACCTCGGGAATCACCAACTCCACCTACCAACACAGCTCCAGTTTTTGCAGAAACTGCTTCTGGATATTTTACCGACATCAATGATGACGCCTCCGACTCATACTCCTCTTCAACACCTGAACTGTCAAAAACACATAAGCTGATAAACTGGCTTAAAGTAACTTATTTTGTTCTTCCATGGAACTATTTGTGGCTTTCTTTGACTGTACTAGCATTCCTGGTTTGGATTGGGTTTGTCATCACTTTCTTTTTGTTGACACATGGTCATTTTCTTCCTGAAAAATCAACAGCTGAACTGCTGGATGAGGTCCTAAAACCTCATTATTCATCGCACAAGGTCCGCAGAGACTTGTCCTTTGTGAACATTTCCGCTATTCCAATTCCTGATGGGATTGTTCAGAACAAAGTCATATTTGATATATACAGCCCTACGGAGGTCATTTAAATACCATACGTATTCAAACTTTCCATGAATGACATGTTAACACCTGGCATTGTTTCTGATGATTGGGATGTGAAAACAGTTGATTCTATGATGACTGCATTGCAGTATTATACTGTATTTGAAAATGAAGATGTTTATCAATCTAAAGAAAACTATGGTGATATGTTTTACTATAATTATTATGGGCACCATTTCATACATAGAGCGAGTAATCCAAAAGCTGTTTTTAAATATAGACAATGGGAACATTGTCCGACTCCACCACAAGGAAGTTCCAAAATGTATTCTGAAAAGTTTACATATTTTTCTGCGCATGATGTTAAAATGCTGAGTCGCATTATTTTAAATTGCCACCTACGGAAAACAAACGTATATTATTGACAAATACTAAATTTATATATTCGGATTCCTTTGTTTCCCGGTTGACTATAGAAGGGTATGAATATTGGCTGAATACGATTGACTTAAAAAGTGTGTGGGGAACTAGACATTGGCAAGTAAGAGGGAAGGAAGCTGTATTTAGATCATGCCTGATACCTATACAAATGATATATTTAAATCAAACTGTACAACAAACGAGTTGTTTAGGCTTAGCAAAGATTAAGGAATTGAACACGCGTACCTGCCCCTGCAAAATTATATAAATAGCAAAAATGTATAAATGCGACTGAGGATCAGCTCGATGAATGGTAAATTTAATGTTTCATTGAAACGTCCTGGCTGGTGGGTTTTGTGGCCAATAGATAACAAAGGGTGTCACAAACGTTTTATTAACTCCTCTGGGGTTTTTAGAACAAGTAGGCTGGACCCTCGCTATATATTGTCCGAACATGCAGGTATAGTAACAACATACAGTGTAGGGAAACTATGCCAGCAATGGTTAAAGACTTCCTCACTAGATGCGGTTAGAGAACACCTCAGTCTCCTGTTTAATAACACCGACTTACAGGACTTCCTGTTAGGCTCCAGAAAACAACGTAGAAAACGCTTCCTATATGAAGTATACAATGAAATTTGGAAGCTTTCACAACAAAAAGCTGCTGCCCGGTTAAGGCAAATAGACCAGAAAAATTTAAAAAAGGCATTAGCTGTTGTAGATAATGGGATTAATACCCTGTCCGACCGGATATTCACTTAAAACAATATTGTTTCTTCTGCAATAGACATTATACAAACAGATATGTCTTCCTTACATCATGGACAGAGTCAACTAAGGTCCATTATGCTGTAGAGTTGGACACTTCAAACATTGAAGGCAGGTCACGTTCCCTGGCAACATGTCAGAGCAAGGGAAATATTTTCTTCTTTTAATTTAAAGCCACAACAATAACTTATGGATAAGAAAGAAGCGGCTTATGTCATGTTAAACATCAAGAAATTAGAAAAGTTGCCTTTTACTGTGGCTGAGATACTATTAGCTGAATGGTTAATACATGGGGTCATTAATCTGCCTATTTCCACACTACAATTCACCTCCTGTTTAAAACACATTACGGTAGGCAGATATGAAAGGCTGGGAGATAGTTACATTCATGAGGTGTGGAAGCTTCCCTTTTCGTACAAATGTCTCAGTGGCATGAAAGAAGTCTTTCTTAGCGGTAGCGCATGCAAGACTTCAGTCAGCCATTCAGTGGTTTGTAAACAGCTGTCATTGCATGGGGCGTGTAACGTGTCTGCAGCAAATTTGGCTTGTTATCTGAAGGGAATTCCGGTCCCCTTGATTAGACCTATGTTCCAGGTGCTGTCAAACGGCAGCGATGTCCTCCTCAATGGTGAAGACTGTTGTGGGATGCGAGCCGGAATAGTTTATGTTGTTTCGATCTCTAAGACCGTTGCGGGAACGTACTTTTTCCTCCCACGAAAATAAAAGAGGTAGCAGACATTTAGCCTCACATTGCTACTTCAAATGTGAATTTTGACAAGTTGAGCAGACTCAAGGCTTTATTGTTTCAAAAATATGTGGCTCTTACTTCTGCATGTGAGACCTACACACTTCAGGTGGCAAGGTCATCAGCAGAAATACAGTCCCTTCTAAGTACAAATTTTCCGAGACACTTTAGTAAACTCGTAGGACGGATATTTAACGCGTCCAGTACTACTGGAATCGCAAATTGTTTTAAGGCTGTTGGTTCTGGCTTCATTCACACCTTCTCCTCCATATTTAGTTTAATACCATCAGCCATTCACTCAACTTTCTCCAGCATTTTCGGGCGATTTCCAATAACTTTGAGATAATAGCTGGCGTTTTGCTGTTGCTATTTTTTATGTGCAATGGCTGTTCCGCAGCAACAAGAAGAAATCAAGGTGCTCCCATCGGCGGAGCTGTGTCGTAAATGCATGATGCAGTATTTTGGAGCAAGACTCTAGGAGCAATTGGAGTGTGACTGGTCTCTGTCATTCAGACCAGTCTTATATTGTGTGCAGCCCGTGTTTCGGTGCCTCCGGTGCTCTTTTGAAAATGCAATGGAAGTGTGTCTTTCTACGCAGCGCTTGCTTTCATTGGACACTGATCTGTTGATGTTCTCGCTGAGGGCTCATTACCAGACATGCGAGTTGAGGGTGCGTTTGCTACGCGAAGCTACTTAGGAGTTGCCCTTCCTGGAGGATGTGGCTCTTAACTCATCAATGGGCAAACCACAGAATGCCACCTTGGCTGAGGCTCAGGCTATGGAACACGAATGCTCCTTGTTCCTTCTCGGCGATGCCTTTACAATTTTAACACCTGCTGAAGTGGAAGATTTCCTGTTCTCTATTGTCTCGGACTCGATTGGGAATTCTAAAAAAGAACTCTGACTCTTGAAATTCGGTCTTTTTATGCCACATGTTAATGGTTTTAAATTGTACTTTTATATGCTCATGTGTCCTTTTAGCTTGTCATTATTGGCATTTTTACATATATCTTAAAGCGAGTTTTAGTAGCTTTTATGTATATTTAGGCCTTGAACCACGTTCAACCGACAAGTTGTAAGCTACATGCACGTTATTTTAGCATAATAGGCCTGTCGCTGTGCACTTCCACCTAGATATGTTTTATTCAGCTCTGCTTTATTATTTTTACAGTAGTCACTTTCATGTCTTGTTTTCTTTTCTTTTATCTGACTGTTTTTGCCTAGGCCAGCACTCTGTTCTCAAACAAGACATTCTTGCTCACTCTGTGATTCTTCCAAGGCTGTAGAAAGATAGGTTGCCGATGAACGTGGTATAAGTTTAGTCTTTGACATTCATAGAAAACACACGTCCTCACGTAGTGACATTTTCTCAGAACATCAGCTGTTTTATTATAAAAACACTTTCCTGTCCCTTACAAGTTAGAGGGAGATTCTAGCCAGAGAACCACGACTGTGTGCCGATTGTCAAATGCTTCGCTAAAGATACTAATGCAGAATTCAGGCTTATGCTCAGGTTTTTGTCATGCGCTCCGCTGCCCAATCATCCCTGCCCTTGGGTAGAGATGAGGCACTGCTAGTTAGCCAGAGCAAAACCAAGATTGGAGCAACAGGTGTCACATGCAGTGGGTCAGACTCAGTCTCCCACACCGCAGGCATTTCTGCCGCTCGGAACCCAGTTGTCTCATTAGAATAATGAGAGCCTACGCGACAGTAGTTCTGACCAGAAGTAATGTCGATGAGCAATTCAGCAGAGCTATTCCTATAACCTGCTAAGCAGCTTACAGGAAACCAAAGATTTTGAGTTCACACAAGATGGAGGAATGACAGGTCTGTGAAGCCGTTGCATGTCTAGGATGTCTGGGACTGCATGCTTGCTACACTACACAGATCAGTGTGTGTCAACATTTTGCTGACAGGTATGTACGTTGTTCATGATAGGTATTAGAGATTGCAATTATTTCCCATGAACAAGCAATTCACAGTAAGTGCAGCTCAAAAGCTTGTATTGATAAAGTCCCTGTCTTTTGTGCACAATGTTTGTTGCTACTACCCATTGAATGGTTTAGAGTGGTCCTTTAATTGGTTTTGCTGGGAGTCGGCCCAGGAAGGGCCTGATGTAAGCCTAGGAGGAGTCTGATGGGACAGACAGCCCTCCTTAGATGAAACCCATGCTCACCGAGCATGATCCAGGGTAATCTAGCTGTAGTGCCTCCCTGTGCTGGGCCTGAGAAAGAGAGAAAACCCTGCTATTTGGACCCTCTGGTGCCAGATCATGGCCCATCTGTGCTTTGAGTGACCAAGGAGGGGTCTGTCCTCAGGGTCAGGGCATCCTTGAATAGTAAGGAGCTGGAGTCACAAACAAACCTCTGCCTTCTCTTGACAGACACACCATGTTGCTCGGAGATGACCTGGATATGAACCCTAGCAGTCACGCATGGTTGTCACTTTGAGGGGTGGGAGGGAATCTGGCTGCTTTGGCTTCTATGCACCCACTACAGCTGGTGAGTTGTTATGACCTTTTTACAATCATAACCCCTCACTGGGTATGTGGGGTCCAGCCTTATGGCAAGACTATATGCTGCCAAATAGAAGAGGACTCTTGATGCTTAGAGATTGAGCCCTGACTTTGGTCAAGTGTAGCAGGTGGCAAATGGCATGACGTGCAAGTGGAAGAACAACCTCCCCCCCTTGCCAAATACCTAGTTTCCGAATCTCTTGTGACTGGGCTGGGGTTTGAAAAGTTTCACAGAGCCATCTGCCTCAACTACTGTTAGAATGCTTACCTGCCTGGCAGTGTTGAGTGCTTGGCCCAGGGAGTCCTGACCCAAATACCTATAAACTTTTTGATTTGTCGATGCTGACTTCCGAAGGAGAAGCTTGAAATGGTGACATGACTTCTCACTGGGGGAGCAGCAGACATGGGGTGCTGCATTCTTCCCCCTTCTAATGCCTGGGGATGTCTATAAAAAACTCAGTTAACTGGGAGAATTAGTATGAGATGCAGACTAGTTATTTATTGATACTTCGTCCACACCATGGTTCCTCTTTGGACTATGCCTTTCTGAGGATAGCTTGAACATCAATTACCCCGAGACTGTCCCAGGGAGCAACTTAGGCTGTTGTAAGAGGCTTAGCTCTCTTCATCCCCACAGGATTCCCCTGATCACCCACTTCAGGACCTGCTCCCCCTGTCAGTGCACCTGGCCCACCTAGTTTGACTAAACTGTTTACAACAGCTTTGGGTGATTGTCTCCTCTAAGAAATTGGGTTATTATTTGAGAGGGGTGATAGTCCTGCTCAAATAATAAACAAAATACTTGTCAGTATGAGCCACAAAAGTCACTAAACAAACTTCTGCTTTGCACAAAAACGATCAAGCATAAGGGGCAATGTGAAAGTATGTATGGAGTACTCAAACACTACTGAAGGGACAACTCAACACAAGAAAAATCCCAAACCAGCTTAAAACAATAGATTATTTTTTAATTAAAGAAATGACACTTGGGCTTCTACTTCTATTTAACAGCACCAGATACCTGCAGAAGTAGGTGGATGAAGCCACAGCTTCCACATGTGAGGCCCAATCAAAGCAGGCTAGAGCTCCAGATATCAGTCAGGGCCACCTTCCTTATATGAGACAGGGTGGCATCACACCATGGAGGAGCCTGGGATTCCTCGGGGCTCACAGTTATAATAATCTTTAGTGACAGATGGGTGAAGCCATGGCTTTTGCCTGGAAGGACTGGTCCCTCAGGCCAGTGTTCCTGGCACTGAGCAGGGCCACCTTCCCCACCCGGAGTAGGGTAATGACGGACCGAATAGGAGTCTGGGGCTCATCAGGGCTGAACAGTTCCGGTAATCACCAGTTAGAGTCACATAAACCCATGGCTTTCACCTGGAAGGTCTGGTACCCAGACGCCAGGGCTCCAGGAACCTGAGGCACTGAGTCTGCCTGAGGCAGGATGGCACTCCTCAAGGGTTTCACAAATTTCAAGTCATTAACCCGAAGGTTGACTCAGCCAAAGTACAAGTATGAGAGTGTTAACTCAGAGACCTACCGTGAACGATGTCACCACCCAACCAGATCTAATTTACATTTTACACATCCGTATTCTATACTTCTTTTAGATTACGTTTTTTGTTTTTTTTGGTACAGGCATGAACATTCATAAAAGGTGCATGTAAAATTGGTGTCAATGAAAATATAACCCAGTGATTTAGAGAGCCATGGCATAAGACTGAATAGACGTATGCTTGCAAGGAAGGTCAGAATATGGATTTTATAGAAAGTAACAACTTTTCATCCACACTGGGTCCACAAACATAACATTCATTTTCAGATGCAGTGTTGAAACAGGTGCATAGAAACAACTATATCATGTAAGCCAAGTTTAAAAGATAATGGGCCCAATTGTCAAAGAATGATCATACATTCATCAATACTACTAAACACAAGTGCAAATGCGTGACTCCTGGGAACTGGCAAACCTTGTAAGTAGTGCACCTGAAAAGCTGCAACAGTTGTAGCTTTCTAGGTGTCCTACTGGGACTGCCATGTGACAGTTGATGTTTCCGTAATGAGGAGGTGAATGCAAAGTACAACGTCACATTTGGCAAATGCGTCTGTTTTGCAATTGCACATTTTCTTCTATTTATTTTTTTCCGCAGGGAAAGCCTTTTCCACGTGGAGAAGCTCCTTCCTTTCTACACCACCAAGAAAGGACAGTTTTCCAGCCCTTTTCTGGATGAGAAAGGATCAGAGAGAAGTTTATAATTGCCGAAAAGCTCACACGTTTGTGGGTGCTCACAACTTTCAAGGCAAACTACGCTATAAACCTTCTCCTACCCCATTCCCTGCGTGAGGTTTACTACTGTGCAATTGTACAGAAGTAGTGTACAATTACAGCCAACCCATTTATACCCGAGAGGAATCATTTAGCTCAGTGTTGACTGGAAATTGAGTCATTTTGGACTGTAATCATTGGTTTATTGCCTTAAATGGCTTTGCAAAGCTGGCCTATATCATTTGTGTTTCATCATTGTCAGGGAAAGCCCATTCTACATAGGTCTGGAGGTAATCATCTGCTGTCACTTCTGTGCTACACTGGATCCCATATCTGAGTATACACAGAAAGTAAATCTGGAGTTGGCTGATGCTTTCAGCAGCTGCTGGGTTCTGTCTGCCTGAAATGGTGGTGGCAATATCACCCAACGCTATATCATGCTTCATCTTGACTGGTCCTATAAAGCTGCATACTTTAATCAATTCCTGCTGATAGTAGTTTGTTTTGTTCCTGTTTTCGATATTATGCAAAAGAGGCCTTTGCCATAAGTGTTTGAACACATTTCGTGCCTAATACTAAAGTCCAGATGAAATTTTTAATCTGGCAGAGTATTTTGTGTAATTTGAGTCATTTTGCATTACACCTGTTATGTTAAATTCCCAAAATTACACCATTACATCACACACTGTAATTATGCTGTTGTATGCTGCAAAGTTATAAAGTAGAAGAGTTTTCTTTAAAATTATAAAGCCCCTTGAATACCAATGGCAAAGTACTGTAAATCGCTGTTTGATGGTGGCAATGAAGCAGAAGATATTAATTCCGTGCAGCACATTTAACAGTGGTCAATGACTGACTTTATACGCCTCAATCTGATCCTGCTTTTGCCACTGAAAGTTTGACGATGGGAGACATCAGAATTTTACATTATGTTCCGATGAAATATAGTAACATTACTTCCTACAGCAGCAAAGTGTGTTGGGTCTTCGGCATGAAACGCTTCAAGATGCTGGCTTGCACAAGATGTTGACTAAAGAAACCCCAATGTTGATGGGACTCATGCTATATGAAGCTGCCAAACTTGAGGGTTTGCTGAGATGGGAAGTGACTGGAATCTCTAAATTAGTCAATGCGACATCAGGTACTCATATTTGTTCATTCACAGAGTTTCACAACTCCTTTGATGTGCACAGGAATCAGTTCTTTTGACAGCCTCCTCATGGCCTTACCTATTAATCTGAAAACTGTCCCTGATTTCAACCTGCTAGAAGTTAAGTGCTTAATATGCGACTTGGGGTATAAGAATTTCAGCATTCTACCGCTCCATAATTATTAACACACCCACATTTTTGATCTGGTCAAAATAGCTTGGGAGAACAATGTAAGCAAGTTTACAGGCGAAGAGTGGCTGTAAGCTAGAATACACCTCACGATGCAACCATTGACCCTCAATTTATAATAATAAGCTATAATTTCATAGCAGGGTCTACATCAATTGCATTAAAGTCGGGCACTTCGGGAATTCAATCCTTTTGCGGTCCAGTGGCGGCCATGAGGACTTCCTCCACACCATATGGTCATATCCAGTGTTGCAGACAATGTTCCTTTTTTTCAGAAAAAGTGTGATGAGTCACTTGGCCATTCGGAATAGGTGATTTCTGAGAGTTCTGCATGCTGCCCCCTCCCATTTCTTGTGACCTACGTCCAAATGTAATAAGAGAACCGCCAGATATCTATGTGGTTTTACCCTACGATTGCATCTATATGGCCGAGCACCTCCTTCTAGAAGGTCTACATCGCCTCGTAGTTCAATCACATGTTGTCTGCTGTCCCTTTCTCAACCACATCTCCAGTAAGTGTCTGGTATTGTGGAACGCGATTGTTTTAACCTGCTCTGGGCCAGTTACTCTCTCATAATTATCTTGCATTCTACTTATCGGAGTTGAATGCTCCTAAAGGTTTTATGTATGTTACACCACAAGGTTTGTGGATCTGGCTCCCTTATATCTATTTCTTGCTCCATTTCCTGGTGGCGCTAGGGCCTAGCAAATGAGGCCCCACAAGTCTAATTTACACAGATCGCATTCTACCTGTTTTGACACTTGGAAAACACTGTTGCATTCTGTCCTTAGTCAAACATATCTTTAATTATCAAGCATTCCTCCTCCCTCCAAATTTTCAGGCCTCTTTGGTTCCCTAGCCTGGGTGAAGTATGGGTTTTCATGTATCCACATGTGTGGGTCCAGGGCAGATGTCAAACCCCTCGCTAGTCTCACATTCTCTAATGTGAGCAGTTCTGGTAACCTCTGAAACATTTGTGGTCTTTATTCCCTTTCACGTCATGCTATATCCCAAGGGGGTTACCTGTTAAAGCCTTGTAATAGTTAATTAAATACATAAATTGTATTGAAAATTGAAATAAATTCAAGGACATTTTTCAGAATAAAAAAATAAGATTAATTAATTGTTAGTCAAAAATAAATGATAAGAACTTACTATACCATACAGAATATGTTTATGCATTTTTAAAGAATTAAAACGTATTATTTATGGATATTTTAAATAGTGAGGATCTTTTTTAATCTTTCCTTTGCACAGGAAATACATTCGTTCCAATGGGCAATTTATTTTTTCTGTTATTGGTTTGGCATCTATTTCTGGTGCATCAAGGACGAGAGAGGATGGGTGCAGCAACAGGTCTCAGGTTAGAATCTTATTTTTTTAAGTTTTTCATTAAGTTTAAGCTATATTAATAACATTGTAAAATTTTTGCATGGAGATTCTTATGTGTTTGTGTGTAGTTTTCGTTTTCTGTAGGTTATACAACATATAGTCTACGAGCAGTGACATAATTAGAGAAAATGGGTCTCCTTTCACCGTGGTTAGATAGTGAAAAAGATCAAATGTGGGTGCAATGGGCCTCACACACCCTTGAGCACCAGCCCCGCTGTACTTGGCTCGCTAATTGAAGCTATGCCGCTCCTCCCCTGTACCTCGTCACTCTTCTGTATCCCTTTACCATTCTCTAAACATCTCCAGCCCCTTCATTTCATCTTTGTCATCAGGATCACACTACATTTTACCGTTTCCTTTGCCACACCCTTATTGTTATCTCTCCACTTCTACTCTTTCTCCCCTTTCCCCGATGAGAATGGTTAAGCAAGTGTACAGACCTAATTCCATTGGACTTACCTGGGTCTGGTCCTCTGACCGGACAAGGACTTTGAAGACCCTGCTTCAGAAGCCTTGAGGCACCCACCTCATTCTAGCTTGTTCGCTATATCTCTCTCTCTTTACTCCCTCTTTCCTCTGCTCTCTCTTTTGTACCCTTATTTTTTCCACTGTTTCTCTTATGTGCCCTTTGTTCTTGCCACTGCTTTTTCTTTTTAGTGCCCTCTGTGTTTGTCATTGTTTTTCTTTGTTGTGCCATTTGTAGTGACACTGTTTATTTCTTTTGTGTCCTCTATTTTGCCACTGTTCTTCTTGCTGTGCCCTTTTGACTTTGCCACTACTTTTCTCTTTTGTGCCCTTCTTGTTCCACAGTTTTTCTCTCTTGTGCCCTTTGCTTGTGCCACAGTTTTTCCACTTCTTTGCCCTCTGTTTTTCTCAATGTTTACTCTATTGTGCCTTTTGTCTCTTGCTGCTACACCCTTTTTTGCCCTTTTGTGATCCCTCTGCCTGCTCCTCGCTACTCCTTGTTTGCATCTCACGCCACAGCTTACCCTTTCTAGTTCTTTCTGCTCTCCCACCTCCCACTCTCGGCCCAACCCTGCCCACTGCCCACCTGCACTCTTCCCCCCTTCCAGGACCTACTTAATGACCAACACTGATGCTCCAAAGGCACACCAAAGGCAAGTCCATCTGTTCCTGTCTGACCCTGGACCACACCCAGGCCCAGGAACTTTGGTACTTCACCCTTCCATCACTATGCTGCAGCATTTCTCCATGCCTTCATTCCCAGGGCCACTTGCGTTTCTGCTGACGAATCACACCACACAACATGGAAGGAGTCTTCCCCTCTTCTTCCTACTGCCACACCTGCATTCCCACACCCATCACTCCAACACCCATGACAATTGCACCAACAGCACCCCACCCATTCAAGCACACTCACACCAGCCTCCACCCGCACCCACACCAACTTCTCACTCTCACGAAAACTCCTCAACACCTGCCTGGTCAGCAAAAACACCACAATGAACTGGGACCAGATGGATGACTCTAACCTGGACTTCTTATTCCTCACGGAAACGCGGCTAACCCCAGCATCGGCACAGGCATCACCATGGCCATCCCCTCCAGATTTAAAATCCTCAAACAAGACCTCTAACATCTGCCAGCAGTAGGAATCACCATTATCCACAAGAACCTCACAGCTGTACTGTCTCTTCAGATACCAAAATCAACTACAACAGCACCTCATCTTTAAACTGCAAATTGCTGCCAACTTCATCCTATGCATGGCCAGCTGGTACAAAGAAGCACTCTGGATGACTAAGCAACACTAAAAGGAATTGGAATACAGGTAATGTTTGAGCCAAGAAGTGACAGTAAGGGGCACCTTCAAATCTGTCAGGAGAAGCTTCCACCTGAAAATCTGGAACACCAAGAGGAAGGCCCTAGCAGACTTCATTGAAGCCAGCGCCAGCAGCAGCACAAAAATCTTCTCTGTCATTAAGGACTTTACCATGCTTGCAGCCACTGCCAGCAACATCACCCCATCTCTAGAACTATGCAGTGAGCTCTCTGACTTTTTTTAGCAACAGGATCACAGCCATATATGACAACTTCACACCTCAGCCTTACCCCAGCAACCCTGTTGCCAGTCTGCTAATCTTGGGCAATGAATGCACCAATACCACGTGGAACAGCATCACCACAGACGAAGCACCCACTATCATGAGGTCAATCCACTCTGGGGGTACCATCAGACTCTTGCCTCACCACGCCTTCTGCAATGGACTATCCCACATTAGCAAAGCTTTTGGCTGTATCCTCAGCACCTCCATTGTCACAGCCACACTCCCAGATGCCTGGAAGCATGCAGCTGCAAATGCACTACTGAAGAAGCCCTTAGGAGATTTGGCCAAGCTCTCAAGCTTTCTATCAAGTTGCCTCCTATCCTACCCAGTAAAGGTCCTGAAGGAGTCCATCAATAGGTGCTTCACAGAACATCTCATTAACCATCAGCACTCCCAACACAAGAAACAGATTCACCACCTGCATGACTGAAGTGGTCACTTAGATAAAGTCTAAATGTTTCAAGCAGAACACCAACAAGACAGAAGTGGTGATTTTTGGGCAGGATGCTTCATCCTGGGACTCCACCTGGCAACCTACACAACTCGGTCCCACCCCCAACCCACATGCAAGAAACTTCAGGATCATCATTATTAACAAGCTGGACATGTTCTCCCAGGTCAACACCATCACCTCATCCTGCTTCCACACTTTTTTATTATTATTATCCCACATTCATAAAGTGCAACATTCACCTGGCTGATATCTTGGTGCTAAGAAGCACTACAGAAAAACACAGAGAATTAGGTACAGATCTAGCTTATCAATTATAGCCTCGACTCTTCTACTACTTATGGAAGAGTTAGGTTTCAAAACTTCCTCCTGAAGCTATACAAATTTTCCTCCTTCCTGAGAAAGAACGGTAATTTGTTTCACCACTGCACAGCTCTCACCTGAAAGGATCTGCCATCACACCTAACCTTTTTAAATCTGAGTACACAGATCAAATTTGCAGACACAGATCGCAGCTGTCTCTAGGCTTGTAGTGTGCTTACCCTCTTCCAGTTCAGTGAAGGATTGTGGATTCTGCACAAAACGTTTTAAATGAACCTTAAAAGACTGAGAGGGCACCAGTCTAAGGAGCAGAACTGAAGATCTTAGGAACAAAAAAACTAAGGAAAACCTTGAAAAACCTTCTGGCAATAGAGCCTGAGAAAAATCTACAAGTGGCACAGAACAACTCCAGAAAGACCATCACCCAAGCCCTCATCACCAGCAGACTGGACTATGGAAACTGTCTCTACGCAGGGATCACCAATAAGCTCACAAGAAGAACACAGACCATTCAGAACACAGCAGTCAAACTCGTCCTCAACCTCCTATGTTGTTCTCACATAACATCACCTGAGAGGAAGCTCCAATGGCTCCAGCTACACAAGCACACACAGTTCAAACTCCTCATGCTCAGCTAGACCCTTTCTAGCATGTATTCCACACAGCCACAAAAGCAGAAGTGGAGGTCAAGCCTTCTCTCACATCGCTCCTAAAGAATGGAACTACCCCGACCTACACATTAGTGCCTCCTTATCTCATCTAAAATTCCACAAGACGTTGGAGGCCTGGCTCTTTGAGTAAATCCTCCCCTTTGCTCCCAGGGTGAGCCGCACACAGTGGCACAGCACCAGGATACCCTCATGGGTGCAATATACAAATACAGACAACATAACATCACTGTTGTCTATATTGCCTCTTTCCTTTTCCTCTTGCATCTCTCGTCCTTTTCACTCTGTACCTATTCACATTTACCTACTCTTCCCTAGGTGCCCTGTATCTTTATGTCCTTCATTGTATATCTCTACCCTCTCCTCACTGTCTCTGTATCTCACTACATTCCACCTTTCAAACTTACAGTATCACATATATCTCTCCGCTTTCCTCCTTTCAATTCTGAACTGATGTTTCCATTCTTCACTGTATTTAATCCTACACCTCTTTTCCTTTTCTCCTGCATCACTCTAGTTTCTTTTATTACTCTTCCATCACTCCCTTCTCTTGCCCCTACTTTCTCCCTCTCTCCATTGTATTTCTGCATTCACACGTTTCCACTTAATTTGGACCATTTTCTATCCTCCACTGTACAGTGTGTCTCTTGGCCCTCTTCTCCTTCATGTCCCTTATCATTCCCTTTGCATCTCCAAATCCTTCTAGCCCTGCTACCTGTATTATTCCACTATTGCATTTGCTATTCTATCTTTTTCTCCTTCTCTCTATCTGCCCTATGCTCTCCTTTACCTCAATTTCTCCTTGGTGTCTCCAGTCTTTCCTGTATTGGTCCACCATTTTTCATTTGCTTTCCATTCTCCCTTGGACCTTTCCATTCTTGCCTGTATCTCCCTAGTTTGCCTTGTGTCTTTCAGTTCAGATATGCATAATTCTATCCTTCTTTTCCAACTCCCTCCTCTTCCTAATATTGCTTGTATTTTTCAGCTCTTTCATTATCAGCCCACTACTCCTGTATCTATTCTTTCTCCCCAGTTTCTGTTCATTCTTTCATCTTTCTAAATTTTTGTTAGCCCTGCCACCCTTCATGTGGTTTCCCCTAATATTTTGGCCCTTAACTTCCTATTGTTCTTACATAATTTTGATGACTTTAGGATGCTTGGCACTTTACCAATGCTGACCAGTGCTAAAGTGCAGGAACATGGTGACATTGGCTTATCCACAATTTGCGTATTGAATTTACTTGCACGTCCCCAGTAAAGTGCTCTATATGTGTTCAGGGCTTGTAAATTAAATGCTACTAGTGGGCCTGCAGCATTGATTGTGCCACCCACTACAGTAGCCCTCTGCCATTTCGACCTGGCAAGTGCACTCACTTGGCAGGCCCAAACCTTCCTTTTTATTACATGTAACTCACCCCTGAGGTAGGCCCTGGTTAGCCTCAGGGGCAGAGTGGAGTTTACTTTAAAAGCTGGACATGTACTTTTAAATTAAACATGTCCAGGTAGTAAAAAAACTCATACATTCGCTCTTCACTACTGCAAGGCCTATCTCTCCCATAGGTTAACAGTGGAGTTAACTTAAAGCAATCTTTAAGTGTAACTTCTGATTGGGAAAAGATAGAAAGTTGAAGTTTGGTGTCTCTGGACGCACAATTTAAAATCACAATTTATGGTGAAACCTGATTTTAAATTGTAAGTCTGAGAATGCCAATTTTAGAAAGTTGGCATTTTCTTACTTAAATCATTCTGTGCCTCTGCCTGTCTCTGAATACATGTCTGATTTGGATGACAGCTGGGCCTTGTGCATTGCCTCTAGACAGCCACACACAAAGGAAGCTGGGGTGTGACATTTGCATCCTGATGGCCCATCACCAGGTTGATGGGTTTTCTTGTACTAGATGGGAGGGAGGATCTTGCACTTATACCTTAGTAGGGTTGTGCCTCTCCTCACACAAAAGGCTGCATACCACCCGGTAGAGTGTCTGGAGCCAGGAAAGGAAGGGCGGGGACCTTGTGATCTTCAAAGGCCTCTTTAAGGTCTCCCCCACTTCAAAGGCACATTTGGGGATACGTACTGGACCCAAAACCCCACTAAACCAGAACTCTACTGGAACCAAGGACATTCTGCCAGGAAGAAGGACTGTGGTGCTACCAGGAGGGACTGCCACTCTGCTAACTGCATTGCTGTGTTGACCTGCTGCTTACTGTGTGCTGTGCTGTGCTGTAAGAGGGACTGCCACTTTGGGTCGTGCTGTGCTGTATTGGTCTGCTGCCTACTGCATCTTGCCTGGAGTTAAAAGGACTGGACCTGATCCCTACATCCTTCAACCCAAGAGTCTCCAAGGGCTTGTTGGCTGCCCCCCATTCCGGAAGTCTCAGAGCCATCAAAGACTTAGACTCCCGTATAACAGAATCACATGGCAGGAATTTGCCAGTCACACTTCAACCCTCAACCACCTGGGCCTGCTCCCCAGCTTGTGCTGCCCACAATCGAGCTCCTTATAGGGAGCAGAGATTGAGCATTGGCCGCCTCACCTGACTCAGGGCTGAGCAGAGATTGAGCGTTAGCTGCCTCACGTGACTCTGCGCTGCTGGAGAGAGAGATCCGGAGTTGCCCACTTCATCCTGACTCAGCATGACTGGAGAAGGAGATCAAGCATTATCCGCTTTGCCCTGACTCAGCACGGCTGGAGAGGAGATCCAATGTGTCACAATGGCACCATTCTGAGCGCCTGTTACCAAACACACCACGGTGCCAAAGAAAATCCCCTCTCATGGCCCCTCCTGGTTACCTTGATGATGAGAGACTCCGTGTCAGCACCACCGCACATGTGGATCGCCAACGCTGTGGGTGGACCTTTAACAGAGTCAAGGCCACTACGGTTTCCAAAATCTACTGTGATTCCAGCCTCGGCTTCGTGAGGTCCATCAACCCATATGCCCGTGCGCTAACAACTCTGCTTTGCTGCACGCGCTGGCCCCAAAAGCACCCATACTGATTTCCCAATGAGTGCCGGTTGGGCTTGAGATGTGTTAACACCTAGTGATCCACTGCTTGGATTAAGAATCTTTTTTTTTCTTCAAAAATCTGTTTATTATTTTCAAGCATACTGTAACATTTTGACTTACATCAACACTAGGATAACAATTTTGTGCAATTACTAGTCAATTGCATAAGCACATCAGAAGAAAGTAGGCATCAAAACAGTTGACAGCTAGACCTCCAATCGGAGTACTCAACTACACTCTGCCAGAACTTACACAGATCAGGATTAATTGACATACAAATTCAAAATAAAAAGTCCATACACTAGAATCTTTAATCCCATGGATAACCTGAAGGATGATAAATACCCCTGTGCCCCTTTAATCCACACAAGAAGATCAGTGTATTCGTACAGAATTGTGCTTGCAGATATTTATCTTAAGCAAACCACAGATAACAATAAGAACATTAACAAACTTTAGAGTACTATTCCTTCAGTCAACAGACTTTGATTGAAGCGTGTTGTCCTGTGTGCGGGAACCCCTCTGCTCTATCCATTTGTACCAATATATGACGGGAACACATGCAAAACACAGACACCTGCTGCCTAGATAGGACCCAGCCGCACCCTCAAAACAGAGGCTGGGCCGGCCACCCAAGCTCCGGCACCCTCCGCCTCGTGTTCCCACGTCTGGAGCAGGTGCGCACCCATCTCAGCTGCTAGACTAATCCATCCACATCCGAGCCCGGTCCCGAACCTTGTAAGCATGCCATCATCGCCTCCCAGCTGTCTGATAACGGATACTTGCATAACCCTAGTGTATTCTCCTGTCTTATCGCCACTCCCTCCGCACTTGCCCAAATCTCAAATGAATATTTCCAGACCCGCTCAGCTGGTTGGTCGGCCGACTTCCACCTGCGGGTTATCAGCCGCTTAGCTGTTATCAAGCCTAGATCCAGAAATCTAGCAGCAGCTCTATGCCGCGTGCCCCTAGGAAAGAGGCCCAGAACACAAACCTCCCAGGTGAACGGAACCGAGCGCGACATGCACTCCGATAAGCAGCCTACCACCGCC
Source organism: Pleurodeles waltl (assembly GCF_031143425.1). NCBI lineage: Eukaryota > Metazoa > Chordata > Amphibia > Caudata > Salamandridae > Pleurodeles > Pleurodeles waltl. Next base: position 827,596,851 of record NC_090442.1, on the reverse strand, counting down.
CTCCAGAAGCAGTGCAAGGATGGACAGGACCATAGCATGTGAATCACGTCTGCATCAATGTAGGAACAACGGGGGCAAGCCGCATCGCGACGAGCATAACATCTGTTCACTCGCGCTGCAGTGAGGTATGCCCTATGAATGATTAAGTATTGGATCAAGCGAAATCTGGAGTTACGGGGTACATTAACGTGGCTGGAGAGAGCAGAGTTCTGTGAATGAGGCGGTCACATCCATGTCCCAGGCCGCACATAGTGTATCGCACTCTAGGGTTGTGTGCATGCGGAACGTGTCAGTGAACCATCTAATCAGGTGTCGTCCCTGCCCCATCACCTGTGTGTACTGTACCAACAGACGTGTGGGAGGAGCAGTTGACAGGTCGCCCCACTTAGATGCTAAAGACCTCAACAGTGAATTATATAGCAGAAACTGTCCTACAGGTAGGCCCGACTCCTGAACCAGTACGGGGAACGAGATCAGCTTACCATCACTATAGAGGTCGCCCAGCGTATACAGCTCTGCTGCATGGCACGCACGCAGCTCGGGACCTGACATAACCTTGGGGCCTCGGGGAGTACCCAGTAATGCCACGGCTGGGGCAAATGGGACTATCCCCCCGGTAAGACGCAGGGACCTACGATAACAGCTATGGGCCACCTTAAGGAATATCTGTTCCGGCAACGCCGCACGTGTGAGTGGGTGAAATAAATGCGACCCTAGCATGAGGGACCAAGGGCCCGCCGTGGTCACCGTGTCTGTAAGGTGAAGGCCCGCCAGCCATTTGGACACCCATTGGAGCTGAGAGGCCAAGTAGTAGTGCTCCAGATTAGGGACTGACAGGCCGCCCCTCTCCAGTGGCAAATACAATTTTCTCAGCGCAACTCTGCAGCGTCCCCCATTCCAAATAAATTCCCTCAACGTAGACTCCCGGCTCCTGAAGAAACTGGGAGGGATAAAGTGCGGGAGGTTAGAAAAGTAATATAATAGGCGTGGTAAGACTATCATTTTTAGCAGCGCTATCCTACCTGCCACTGACAGCAGCAGCGTCTGCCAGAAAACCGTCTGGGATTTGATGGAGGACACCGCTCTCTTAAGATTCCCATCAATTAGGTCTCCCTCATGATGGTAAATACGGATGCCTAAGTATCTGAATGCATGGGGTTGCCAAGGAACAGTACTCCCGGAGAGACAAAGCTCTGGGTTCGAAAGCGCGGGGTGAAAAGGCATGATTTAGCCCGATTAGCCTTGAGGCCAGACAACAAGGCAAACTGTTGCAGCAGGGTCCCAACGTCTGAGGGGATTCACAAAATATCCCTAAAATATATCAAAAGGTCAACGGCATACAGCAATGCCACGTGCAGGCCATCTAAAAGGGTAATACCACAACCGGAACCCCTGTCACGCAGAACCGCCGCCAATGGCTCCATGGCAAGGGAAAACAGCAATGGGGAAAGGGGGCAACCCTGCCTTGTACCTCTGCACACATTGACTGACTCTGATATAATGCCCCCCAGCTTGACCCGGACCTGAGGGTTAGTGTATAGCAGCTTAACCATATGAATAAAGAGGGGCCCAATGCCGAACCGCTGTAAGACCCCGAAAAGGTAAGGCCACTCTAAGGAATCAAAAGCCTTCTCCAGGTCGAGGACAAGACATCTCGCCCATGGCCAGACCCGCCTCGCAGAGTGCATGAGACGGAACAGCCGCCTGATGTTGTGTGACGTATCTCTCACAAGTACAAACCCGTTTTGATCCGGGTGCACCCGGCCCGGCATTATAGGCGCTAGTCGCATTGCTAGGATTTTGGGCAGTATTTTATAATCTGTGTTGAGCATTGCCAACGGTCGGTACGAGCCCAACTCTGCCGGATCTTTGCCAGGCTTGGGAAGAGACACAAGCATCGCCTCACTCTGAGATGTCGTCAAGCATCCCCTCTGTACTGCCCCCTCATAGACACGGAGCAGCTTGGGTGCAAGGATTGAAGTAAATAAATGCCTTGTAAAAGTTGGCCAGCAGACCATCCGGACCCGGCGTCTTGCCAGCCGCCAGCTCGCGAGTACTGGCCTGTATTTCAGTGAGGTCAAGAGGCTCTTCCAGCGCACTCCTCTGGTCAACCGTCAGATATAGGAGTTCCACCCAAGAGAGAAACTCGACGCAGGCCCGTTCAGAGAAAGCTACAGCTGAGGTGTACAGTGTCTTAAAATGCTCCATGAATGCAGAGTGTATTTCCCCAGGTGCATGAAGCAGACGACCAGACTCCGAGGGAACCTCCATAATTGGGCCGTGGTCGCGATCGCCTCTAATCAACCAAGCCAGAAGTCAACCCGACTTGTCTGCTGAGGCGTGCGTTCTGACCGAGTGAGCAGCATAATTCAAGCGACGCAGCCGTTCAAGTAGGGATAAGCGTTCAGCACGGGCCCTGGATAACAAAGCCACCTCTGTGGGGTTTAGAGCAGCCTCTCTCTCAGGGCGCAGCAAGTCTCGCTCTATATGAGCAAGGTCATGTTCGATCGAGCGGCGCAAATTGCACTGGGTCCCCATAGAGTGACCACGGATGAAGACCTTAAAGGCGTCCCATTCTAACAGGCCCATAGAGGCAGTGCCGTCATTGCGCTAAAAATATTCAGGGATCGCCGCATCGAGCAATGCTTTAAAGGCTGCATCCTCCAGGAGCTCAGGTCTGAGTTTCCAGGTAGGGACAGCTGAAGGGGAGACATCCCAGCCCAAACGCACAATCTGTGGTTTGTGGTCTGAATGCGTGCGTCCCAAATAGTTCACGTCCACAACCGCAGAGGTCAAGTTTTGTGTGCAGAGTATTCTATCAAGTCGCACATGCAGGGAGTGCAGGGCAGAGTAGTATGAGTAAACTCTGTTTGCAGCATTCCACTGCCACCATATATCTATCAGGTGCCAGTGTAGAGTCCAGGTGACCAGCCCACACGCAGCTGCCACAGTAGGTGATGTAGGCAGTGGGGGGAAGGAACGATCTAAGTCAGTATCTAGCACACTGTTGAAGTCCCCTCCCAGTAACCAGGGTTATTCGCTCGAACCTGATGATTGATGGGACAGAGTGTGCAGGAAGGAAGTCTGATCTACATTAGGGGCGTATATAGAGTCTAGCACTATGGCCTGACCTGCAAGCCTCCCACGGACCAGGGCGAATCTCCCTTGCGTATCCATGATCTGGTCCTCTGCTACAAAGGGGAAACCCGGTTTAATCCAGATCAGGGCTCCCCTAGCATAAGTGGAGTGGCCTGTTGCATATAATTGCCCTCTCCAGCGCCGCTGCAAGTGAGGGAGCTCTGAGAGTGCCAAATGGGTCTCCTGCAGAAAGGCGATGTGGACTGAGTGCCTTTTAAGATATGAATATATGGAGTACCTGCGCCTAGGCATGCGTATGCCGTGCACGTTCCAAGTGATCGCAATATATGGATTCATGGCGGCATCAGTTCAGCGTGCCCGTATACTGCCGATCCCACCCTTAAGCGTAATACTGCACGCGCAATGGTGAATTCCCAGCACCCAGTCAGACATCCCGTGTATAGCCTCCAATATAACCAGAACAAAACCAATACCATCAGAGCAGATGAACAACCGGTTCCCGCCCAAACCCAACAACTTTTACATTCAACAAAATAATCACACATGCTAATTCTCCGATAGTAGGAGAGTGGGGTAGGCCAGATCACACAAAAAGTAAGCGCACACTAAGCCAGTCATCCTGGCTAGAGTGGATAATAGAGTGGGGGGCCAGCGGCGAGCTGCGCTTTTAAACAGTGATCGGGGACAATTACAATACCAGTGAAAGCTGCACATTCTACCCACAAAGGATCCCATGCTTGGCAGTCGCTCCCTCAGTCAGCCCATATTGAGTAGCATGTCATCTTTATAGACCAGGTGCCCCGTTCATATCAAGCAAAGAGTTACATCTTTTCCGGGCCGTTCTGATAGGCCCCTGCACGGCCTAGAAAAGGTCATCCGCAGTGCCGGGGTCACAGTCGGGCACTCCGGAAAACCCAACTCCGAGAGCCGGTCCAGTGTGGCAGGGTGATCGCTGGTAGGCTGTGAGATTTCAGTTTCTGATTCCGATGCTGCCGGAGAAGCACTGATAGCTGCCGACGACTGTAGCACCTCGCGTCGCTCCTGTATGAGCTGTTCCAGGTCAGGAGCGTGTGTCGCAGCCTCATCGGTCGCACCGCCTCCCCCACGGCCACGCCTCACCCGGTTGCGCCTCCTCTTCGAAGCAGGCAGGTTCCTCTCTGTCTCACGGCCCGAAACGCGGCCTGTTGACTCCAGCCATTCCCACGCCGCTTCTGGCGTGGTGAAGAAGTGAGATTTGTTCTCAGCTATGATGCGGAGCTTGACTGGGAATAAGAGAGTACTCCAGGTGCAGCGCCCGGAGTCTACGCTTCAAGGGTAGGTAGGAGGCCCAGTCTCTTTGCACCGCCAGAGTGTGGTGTGGGAACAGCATTATTTGTGCATAATCCACCCGAGGCGGCGGGGAGGATCTCACAGTTTTGAGAATAATATCACGGTCCGCATAGTGGAGCAAGCGAATTATAAAGGGACGAGGGCTGCTGCCTGGAGGCCTTGGTCGCGTGGGGATTCGATGAGCCCGCTCCACTGAAAAAAATGGGGTCAGTGTACCATCCGGCACTAGCCCCCTAAGCCAGTTCTCAGAGTAGGCCACCGCATCACAGCCCTCTGCACCTTCCGGTAATCCAACCATCGGCATGTTATTTCGCCTGGTGCGGCCTTCAGCGTCTTCAACGCGGTGCTCCAATTCTCCTATATGTGTCAGTGCATCCCCCATTTTGGTCTCCAGGTGAGACGTCGCAGGAGTCAGCTCATCCACTTGCGCCTCTATCATACCTGTCTTGTCCGCAAGGCTGCGGTGGTCAGCGTGTAGTAGGACAAGGTCACTGGCCACCTTGTCTATCTTAGTTTCCTCAGATGTGCAAGCCCACTCGAGCAAGTCCCCGATGCACTCCACCGCAGCCAGTACAGCATCCAACTTCTGGCTGTGCTGCGCCGCAGCATCCTGTGACCTCCCAGCTCCAGTGCCAGAGCGAAGGCGGCCCGTCCCCGCCATGACCAAAGTATAGACGGACTCCAACTGGCTCCACTCTGCTCACCGGCCGACACACCTCCAGTGTTGTTAGCCAAGAGCCCACTGGTGCACCCAGCCAGAGCAGGAGGACCAGGCCAGGAGAGCGGCGTAACAAATGTGGCAGTCGCACAGCAGAGCGGACCCTCCAGGTCAGCCCCCGGCCCCTCTCAGTCAGCCAGTTCAGTGGCCTGGTCTCTCTGCACTGTAAGCCGGTGGGGACTGATTTCCCGCCACCTGCTCCGAAACCAGCAGCAAGTCCGCCTTCAAATCGCTCCTGTCATCCTCTGGATCAGTGCCTCACCAGCTCGCCGAAGGCCGGGCACGCTTGCTTGCGCCCCCAGAACGGCACCGCTCAGCAACACGAGCAGCCCAACCAACAATAGCCCTGCAGTTTTCCTCCTTCTGCCTGCATCAGGGCCGCAGATCGCCGATCTCAGGCCCCCAGATGCCTCAGGCAGACTCTCCAGTCCGAGGCAGACAGTGCGATCCAGGCCGCACTGCCGGCAGGCCCGGCTCTCCCCGCCAGCAACGTAGCGCCCCGTCCAGGAGGCCGGCCCCCGCCGCCACGCACATCAAAGCTCCCCAGGCTCCGCTTCTCTCCCAAAGGAGCAATAGTCTCCCAGGCGCCCTCTTCCAGCAGGCCCGGGCAGCCAAGCCCCTCTGGCGCTTCAGCGAGTCCGGGTGTGCCGGTCACCTGGGCCCGGCAGGCCGCGGATCCTTGTGGGCCCGGCCCGACACCGCTCCGCGCTGCCCTAGGAAGCCGGCATCTGAGATCACCACGACCTGGGGTGCTGCAGCAATTCAGTGTTCCTGCTGACTGGGCGCCGCCGGCCACCAAGCCCCCGTATGCTGCCAGATAAGCCGGGCAGGACGTGGAGCTCGCTCAGCTCGTGTCCGCCATTATCGCTGGCTTGGCCACGCCCCCCTTGGATTAAGAATCTTTTAGCCCGCATAAAGGATGAAATTGGAGGAGGCACGCTTTTGAGCACTGTGTTTCCTAAGTGCGTTTAATGTAATAACTTGAAACATAGTCAGAATTTTTGTTGTTTTGGTATTATTTTAATCAGATAAGTATTCTCTATTGTTCTAAACTGGTGTGGATTCTTTTTGTGATATCCTTCACTGTGCTGCTATAACTAAGTGTTGAACAAATACTCTACACATTGACTCTTAAGTTAAGCCTGACTGTTTTGTGCAACGCTACCAGAGGGTGAACACAGGTTAATTTAGGCTGTGCATCTGACTTACCCTTACTAGGATGCTGGTTCCTACTTGGACAAAGTGCATACCTCTGCCAACTAGTGACCCAATTTTTAACAGTTTTAATAGTTTTCTCCACTGTGTCTCCCCAAATTTGCTTTCTTTGCTTCTGTGATGTTGTGAAGCTCCCTCTCTCTCTCCCCATTTCTCAGAATAAATACAGAGCTAGGCTTGAGGGCATTATGTACCGTTTAATTTTCCTTATTTTTATAGCATATATTTTTATTATAATTATGTTTAATCTTTTATGCTGTTGTATTTTTTTATGATTAGGATTGTGGATGGTACATTATACCCTCCAAAGTCCAACAATTTTCCTGCTTTTGATTACACTGGAATGGGAATATGAAATTTAATCCCTTCAAAATCAATCATTTCCCCTGATTTTGTTTATGTAGGGACCAGCAACTCTAACCCCTCCAAAGTCCAACACTTTCCATATTGTTGATGATGTGTAATAGGACAACTAACCCCACGTAAGGCCATCATTTTCCTTGCTTTTGCATATGTTGGAGAGGGAATAGTAAATCTAGCCCTTCCAAGTTACAACACATTCCATGATTTTGCTTGCATTGAGTTAGATTAACAAATCTAACCCCTCTGAAGTTCAACACTTTCTTTACTTTTGCTTCAAATGGAATAATAAACCTGACCTTTGCTAGTGTTGTTAATTTAATACTGTTATAGTTTTTTTTAAGGGTGATCACTGTTTTTGTTAGTATATGTTTATTATATTTGAAGTTGAAGTAATTATAATTTTTATAGAAATTTTCGAAAATTTATAAACAAAATGTAAAACATTTTCAATGTCTTTTATATTTGTTTTATATGTGTTAGTGCATGTATACATATATATTTATATATATATAACTATATATATATATAGAGAGAGAGATATATATGTATATATATATACATATAATAATGTGTGTATATATATATATATATATATATCCTCCAACTCTCCTCCAAATAACAGGAGACCCAGGACACCTCCAAGGTGCAAATCAATTTATTTCAGCACACAAATCCAACGCGTTTCGGCAGCAGCCTTACTCATGGATACATCATTGTTACAGTGCCCCAAGTTAAAAACCATGCAATCCTAGACATAAAAAACAGACAACATCTCAAATCCCCACCAAAAGACACAAAATGTGGCGGCCATCTTAAAGTGCATCTATAAATAAGTTTCACAGTAGTTTGTACCATAGTCCTATCAAAATACAACTCAAATTATTGTTCAAATCCATCAGAATCTTTAAATTAATGTGATATCATAATTCGCACAATAAATAGAGTAAAATTCAATTGCCAAAATACAAAAATTGTAAATAGAATAATTCATTGCATAATAAAAGTTTGTTAACTATGAATGTTTTCAAAATTTAAAATTCAATATATCACTTAAATCCTGAACATTATTAACTATGCTTGAATTAATTACATATCATCCTATACCATCCAAATAGACCTGTACACCTACACAAAACTTTTGGGGGATCTCATATTTTTGGGGAATCTCATATTGGTATATGGAGCTTCTCTATCCAAGTGGGTAGACAAACCAATTCTTCTATTGTAGAAACCTTATAGACCCCAACACCTGTACCCTTCTACTAAGAATCAAATAGGATTCAAAAAATCACCCCTACATCACATTCTGTATCAGATGACCACCCACCAAACAAAGTATCGATTACCCTAGATGGATGCTCAGCTCCTCACTCGAATTTAGCCCTACAGGTTCCAACGTTTCGAAGTCTATTATATATTTAGACTCTAAAACACGTAACAATCTCTCTCTATCGCCTCCCCTTTTACTCATCCTTACTTGGTCTATAACTACAAACTTCAGCAGATTCTCATTGCCAAAATGATGGCTGAAGAAGTGCCTAGCTACTGGATAGTTTTTATCCTGATTTCTAATGGCTCGTCTGTGTTCTAAAACTCTTTTCTTTGCATTATGTATCGTGCTGCCCACATACAATTTTTCACATGGGCATATCAGACAGTACACACAGTAAGATGTATTGCAATTGTAATTACCTCTAATTACAAAGCTGTCTAACCTTCCTGGAACATATAATGTCCTGCAACTATTGCTGGTCTTGCAGGCTTTACACTTCATACAACAGAAGAAACCTTCCATTCCCGTATTCTGTATCCGTCCTACTGATGTTATCTCGTTGCGACACAAATTGTCCTTGAGAGATCTATTTCTCCTAAAGGTTATTTGGGGATTATCACTGATCCAGTCTGCCAAAACAGGGTCCGTCTGCAAGATATGCCAACTCTTGCTAAGTAGTGAGCGTATTTTGTACGACTGATTACTATAGGTTGTAATGAATCTAATGGACTCACTTTCCTTCTCTTGCCTTCTGTTAGTTCCATACAAAACATCATCTCTACTCAATGTCACCACTTTGCGTTTGGCTTGATCGATCACTTTAGCCCCATAGCCTCTGTTCCTGAACCTTTCACACATCACATTACACTCTTGGTGAAAATCAGCTTCTTCGCTACAGTTCCTCCGGGCTCTCAACAATTCTCCAAACGGAATACTCCGTATTAGAGTCCCCGGATGTGCACTGTGCGCACTTAGTAGACTATTACCGGCTGTTGCCTTCCTATACAATTTGGACACTAATCTACTGCCCTTCACAGAAATTTCCACATCGAGGAACTCTATACACTTTGAATCCAAATGCTCAGTAAATCTTAGGTTGCACTCATTGGTGTTCAGATCTCGCACAAATTGCATAGCTGCTTCTTCATTACCCCTCCAAATTACAAAAATGTCATCAATAAAACGACACCACAAGACCACATTGGTATCGAATTGGGTTTTATGTGAATTATTTCTTCGTTAATGCGGGAGCCCCTGTACTGGATTTACCAGGAGTTAAATGGCTGTAGGTGCGGAGCTGGGCTGATACGAAGGCGAATGGAGGTTCTGGATTATGCGATCTCCGTATACAACATGAGGCGCCATTTGTGACCGGATCGGTGCGATCGTGCGATCCGACAGTGGAGGCGTTTGGGAGCCGTGCTGCTCCGACGCTGGAATTGAAAGGAGCCCCACGAGTAAGACCTTTTCGTGTTTACATCGTAACCGGGAGGCTGTGGCATGCTCTTTCGTAACGCGCCAAACGTTGAGAACGGGGCGGAATTGCACAAAGGGTTCTTCGAACATTGTTGTTGGCTAATCACACTTTCCTCTAGCCGAGTGGTGTGTGCACAATTGACTTTGGGAATAGATACGCATTTACGACGCATTGCTGACACATTATGAATTTATTAAGTAATACGCCGCAATCCATTGACGACGCGCTAGAATTGTTGAGAGCCCGGAGGAACTGTAGCGAAGAAGCTGATTTTCACCAAGAGTGTAATGTGATGTGTGAAAGGTTCAGGAACAGAGGCTATGGGGCTAAAGTGATCGATCAAGCCAAACGCAAAGTGGTGACATTGAGTAGAGATGATGTTTTGTATGGAACTAACAGAAGGCAAGAGAAGGAAAGTGAGTCCATTAGATTCATTACAACCTATAGTAATCAGTCGTACAAAATACGCTCACTACTTAGCAAGAGTTGGCATATCTTGCAGACGGACCCTGTTTTGGCAGACTGGATCAGTGATAATCCCCAAATAACCTTTAGGAGAAATAGATCTCTCAAGGACAATTTGTGTCGCAACGAGATAACATCAGTAGGACGGATACAGAATACGGGAATGGAAGGTTTCTTCTGTTGTATGAAGTGTAAAGCCTGCAAGACCAGCAATAGTTGCAGGACATTATATGTTCCAGGAAGGTTAGGCAGCTTTGTAATTAGAGGTAATTACAATTGCAATACATCTTACTGTGTGTACTGTCTGATATGCCCATGTGAAAAATTGTATGTGGGCAGCACGATACATAATGCAAAGAAAAGAGTTTTAGAACACAGACGAGCCATTAGAAATCAGCATAAAAACTATCCAGTAGCTAGGCACTTCTTCAGCCATCATTTTGGCAATGAGAATCTGCTGAAGTTTGTAGTTATAGACCAAGTAAGGATGAGTAAAAGGGGAGGCGATAGAGAGAGATTGTTACGTGTTTTAGAGTCTAAATATATAATAGACTTCGAAACGTTGGAACCTGTAGGGCTAAATTCGAGTGAGGAGCTGAGCATCCATCTAGGGTAATCGATACTTTGTTTGGTGGGTGGTCATCTGATACAGAATGTGATGTAGGGGTGATTTTTTAAATCCTATTTGATTCTTAGTAGAAGGGTACAGGTGTTGGGGTCTATAAGGTTTCTACAATAGAAGAATTGGTTTGTCTACCCACTTGGGTAGAGAAGCTCCATATACCAATATGAGATTCCCCAAAAGTTTTGTGTAGGTGTACAGGTCTATTTGGATGGTATAGGATGATATGTAATTAATTCAAGCATAGTTAATAATGTTCAGGATTTAAGTGATATATTGAATTTTAAATTTTGAAAACATTCATAGTTAACAAACTTTTATTATGCAATGAATTATTCTATTTACAATTTTTGTATTTTGGCAATTGAATTTTACTCTATTTATTGTGCGAATTATGATATCACATTAATTTAAAGATTCTGATGGATTTGAACTATAATTTGAGTTGTATTTTGATAGGACTATGGTACAAACTACTGTGAAACTTATTTATAGATGCACTTTAAGATGGCCGCCACATTTTGTGTCTTTTGGTGGGGATTTGAGATGTTGTCTGTTTTTTATGTCTAGGATTGCATGGTTTTTAACTTGGGGCACTGTAACAATGATGTATCCATGAGTAAGGCTGCTGCCGAAACGCGTTGGATTTGTGTGCTGAAATAAATTGATTTGCACCTTGGAGGTGTCCTGGGTCTCCTGTTATTTGGAGGAGAGTTGGAGGATTTATTAGGGCCTCTCGGAGCCCACCCGGGACCGCTGTGTGGTGTTCCTGCAGTCCGAGTGTTTTATGTGAATATATATATATATATAAATATATATTTAACCATAAATCCCTACAAAGCATCCGAGAGGCAATATTTACCAGCTTCTTATAGCAGGAATGACGCCGGCACCATCCATGAATTCGAAAGGTAATTTATTTCCTTATTTCATGTGAAGTACAAAGTGCACAGTGCTATCAAAACAGATAAGGCAACATGTTTCAGCCTGAGGAGTGCGGTTATTATGAAATACAAATTTTAAAGGTGTCATTTTGCACGTGCCTATGTTGGAAAGACTGTATATGCACCTGAATATTATGTATGACAAATGTATTTGCCGTGTTTGGACGCTATTTTAGTTTTATCATGATAATACAATATGATTTAGAGACATGATTAATTGTGATGCATTATGATAATTGAAGGACACTTGTCAGTACTACAGTCATGTGCCAGCCTGAATTTAAAAGGAACTCATCTGTGATCAAGGCTGGATTGTGGAAGCCGAAACGCGTCTGGAGACCTAGCATGCTGCTATTTGAAATTGAAAATAAATAACTTGAGATGTTTCAACAGTTAGACCTCGGCATTTCCTTTCTATCTACATGTTTCAACAGGATCTCCGTCCCTGTCAAGTCGAAGCCGCCCTGTGGGGTTGGGGGCTCCCAGGATGGAGTATTGTTAGTTTTTTTTAAATATATATATATATATAAATATATATAGATAGATAGATATAGATATAGAGATAGATATAGAGATATAGAGATATAGATAGATATAGATATAGATAGATATAGATATATATACATATATGTATGTATATACATATATATATACATATATATGTATGTGTATATTTCCTAGTGGCAGTCGCCACTAGGTAGTTATAGTTAGGACCATGTTTTCATAGAAAAAGTGTTTTTTGACTTGCCTATATCTTTGGCACCGTCTGACGAATCTTCATGAAATTTTCCAAAAAATGTGTGCTGGTGAGAGATCCTTCAAGTGGGGGGTGGGGGGGGGGGGCGAGAAAAAGGGGAGGTCAAAAAAGTTGTGTTTCCCAAGTTACTTCCCATAGGACCTTTAGACGTGACTACAGCCCATACCACTGGACGAAATTACACCGAATTTGGCAGGAAACTATCTTTTGGTGTGCAGATTATGCTTATGCTTATCAGATGTAAATCCAGTCAGTAGTTTTAGGGATATTAAAGAGAAACTAAATTTGTATATCTCTGGCCTCAGTAATTTTGCAAAAAAAGACGAGCTCATGCAGGAAAATACAGAGCTCTGATTGGCTACCCAAACTTCAAACCAGGAGGTGTTGGCAGCCATCCCACCAAAAAATATAAGGGGCCAGGGTGGAGTCACCCTAACCCCTTAGCTTTGGTGCTGGGGTCCCTGTGGAACCCCACCAGAGATAAAAAGCATTTTGTTTAAATCTTTGCCGTGATTCGTGAAGGATCCGCGGATGTTACAAGCTCCTGTGCTTCTTTATTCTGAAACCCCTGTATGGGCCATGCCCCAGGGGCATTGCTAATTTCATGTGTGGGGGCTGCTTGGCCGCCATCCACAGCCCAGGGACCACCACCTCCATGTGGCTTCACAGAAATATCATGCAAGGGGCCACGTGAACCCCCCACAGCGCTGGGTAATACCACCTTCCTAGGGCATAACAGAAATATTTTGCGGAGGGCTGTGCGGACCCCCTGTAGTACTGGGGACCACCACCTCCCCGGGGCTGTGTAATATTGGAGGGGGGCCACACTTGAGGAGCCAATGATGGCCCTCGGGACTGCCAACCCCCAGGGCTGGCTCCTGAGCTGCCAGCTCCCACCAAGCAAAAGCAAACAAAGTCTGCTTTCTGACAGCGGGGGCTGTCAAACAGCTCCTGCTGTCAGAATGCAGAGTTTTCATCTGTTTCCCTGCATGCAAATATGCGTACAGGGAAGACAGTAGAAACATTGCTCCCACAACCAGAGAGCTTCTATTAAAAGCAGCTCTCTGCTTCTAGGAGCAATGTTGGGTCCTGCAGAACGTAGGGAGCCGGCTAGGGCTGCAGGGGACACCCCGAGGTCCTGTCATTCTCTCTCTCTCTTACATCTCATAATGGGATGGGAGAGAGAGAGAGAGATTGTCATTGCATGTTCTCTCCATGCAATGACTTTAAAGAGTTAGACTAGCAAGAAGTGTGGTTTGAATGTTATAGTTATGTTTTAATGCAAAGAGTGAACAGAGTCTCCTCTAACCTACTTTAAAGCTCTTAGACTGTCACTCAGTACATTGATGGTTCAAAGCCTAGTATCTCAAACCAGTGGATCCATTTATTTACTAGTGTTTTTAGACCGCTAAACCTTCCTAGTGGTGGAAAATTCATGTGTTTTTCCTCTCAAAGTGTGTGGCCTGAATGCCATAGTTATGTCTGGATAAAGCACAATACGGGGTCACCTATGGCCTAATGGCTAGATTCTCAGACCCTTACACTAACAGTTGAGGGTTCTACTCCAGGTATGTCCGTGATCATTTCCCTCCTATAAAACTGAAAGGTGATCTCACTCTTTTTACTTGACAAACATATTATTCTTTTCAATTTGTCCAGAAATATCGAATTTTAAGTATATCATCTACCAAAGCCTAAACTCTCTCTCTCTCTCTCTCTCTCTCTCTCTCTCTCTCTCTCATTCTCTTTCTCCCACTCACACACCCACTCAGACCCTTATGCATCCACTCACAGACACATTCAACCCTCATGTACACACTCACAGACCCACTCAGACACTCACGCCCCCACTCACAGACCCACCCAGACTCTCACACACCCACCTACAGACCCACTGACACCCTCATATACTCACTCATGACCTGTGCATTCACTGATTCACCCACTAAGACACTGATACACACACTCACACACCCAGGCAGAGAGTCTCACAGCCACTCTCAACCCCTACATACACTCTCTCACAACTATTCTCACACCCAGAGAGACAGGCTGTGGCCAACTCTCTCTGTGCATCGCCAAAGGCTCATGCACTTTGTAGGGTTGGATGGTTAGGTGGTTGGCTGCAGGGTCTGGCTGCAGGCCTGGCCTTGGTGCAACCCCTGCGGGTTTCAATCCTTTTAGAGGATTGGCCTCAGGGCCTGGTGGCAGGTTGGATTAAATGCAATAATGAAAATTACTATATGTTAAAAAAAACATATAAATTCACTGAAAAAAACAAAGGTTACAGTGACGTTAAAGTTATGCTCCCTTTATAAACATACAAAACCATAGAAATTCACCTGCTATAGTTATAGTTATAATTATAGTTATAGTTATCACAAGGAACTATAACTTGTGCCCTAAGGTAACTATAACTCGCACCCTTGTTATGCAGTGCTAATTACCCCAAAAATGACATCACTCATCTTTGATAACATCACTGGCAACATCAATGTAATATTTGCAGTAACATTTTTTATGAAAAAACTGCTAGACTTCCTTGTTGCCCATACCAATGCTTGTGGGGTTAGTGTGTCAAACACCTATTATGTACTGATGCTGTTGTCAGCACTAATCCTTGTGGGCTACGTCACTTGTTTGTTGACATAGTACCAGTGCTTGTTTGTTACCAGTGCTTGTTGCTGATATTTGTAACTAGTACTCATGGCTTATGTTTCCCAATGCTTGTTTGTTGACATTTGTAACCAATACTCATGACTCATGCACCCAACTGAATCATGTTGCTAGGCAACTCGATTGGAACTACTCACAAGTCCATGTGCTGTTGAGAAATAAGGGGGCGCACAAAATATGTTTTCCCCATGGAATTTCCTATAGGTATTTTAGACACAACTACAGCCCCAACTGATGAACGGAATTACACAAAATTTGTCAGAAAGCTGGATCTTGGTCCAGAAACATTGCATTGTGTGATTTGGTGTAAATCTGTTCAGTAGTTTTGGAGACACTGAAAAAAAAATAATAGATATCTAGGGATGTAGATCCTCCATGGATCTGACAGATCACATGCTGAGCTCTTATTGGCTACTAACACATCAACCAGGAAGTGTTGGCAGCCATCTTGGGACTTGGACTCAGCCAACTCACAAGAAAAAATGAAAAAAAAAATGAAGGGGTGCAGGGTATGAATACCTTGATTCCCAAGGCCTGGTAGTGGGGTCCCGCAGGGACCCAGCAGGGGCCAAAAGAATGATTTTTTTCATTTTTGGCTCAAATTCCCAGAGGATCTGTGAATCCTTGCAATTTGTTTAAAAAAACAAGCATGGTCTCATGTGTTTGTTTTTCCATTTGCGCCAGGGTGGGCCAGGTCCCATGGTAGCCCATTTTTCATAACTGTAGACAGTACACATATTTTAATTTGTCCATCATCAAACACAGAGTTTGTGTATTATAACATTTAGAGCCAACAATGTTTAAACACACAAGTAGTATGTAATGTTGTGGAAACCATTTTATCTTTACTAGAATCCATTTTTTCCCTGGCTCTGACCTGCAATAGTCAATGATGACAAGACGTGCAAGACGTATCTGAAGGCAAATAAACTCTGGTAAACCAATGTACTCTGCTGAAAAACTTGTAATGCAAGGCTTGCACACAAATATATCTGACGTGGTATGCATTGCCTCACCTGCCCAGAGATAGCAATAGTTGAACATATCTATAACCATATATAGGCAGAGACCTGAGGACCTGCCTCTGATTGGGTGGGAGTTGTGCAGAATCATCAATTTAAACATGTACTAGGCCCCCATTATGGGGTATGCAAGCTATTTCTGTATCACGCTTCTATCATGAGTTGCCATTTCATTTTGATTGGTTGGATATTGTGATGATTTTGTAATTTCTGCTCTTTAGATCAACATCATGCCACATATTTGGTTAAAATGCTGAAGTATCTTTATTTCTGTATCATTATTGGATGTGTATGTTCATGCATTTTGTGGTTTTCATGAATAAAAGATCAAGTGGAAGTTCTGCAAATTGGGCAGGCAACTGTCAGCTCCTGTCCTATAAATTCATGTATAAACCCTTGTGTATGAACCTTGACATTTGTCTGTGTTTCTTTTATTGATGTCTACAGTGTAAAAATTTTGACCACTGACCTTTTTGCACAGTACCCTGGTAGCAATCATGATTCCGACATATTTAGACATGTGGACTGTATGAGTGGCTATCCAGAGGGGATTTTGGAGGTAGCTAGTTGTTAGGTAATTACTTGTCACATCTACTTATGTTCCTAAATTTATTACAGTATAAACACTTATCCAGCTGCGTTATTTTTCAGGTGACAGTAGGTGGCAATGGTCTTCAACATTCTTCCAGAAGAATCCCTAGCTCCACATAACTAAATGTTCTTCTGAGCTTTCTCACCACCTCACCACATCCTCCTGTGGGTCCTGGCTTGGATTGGCATCTTCAAATGAGAAACTGCAAGGCTAGGAGGCAAACTCTTTCTGCCCTCTACTGCTCCAGGTAAACACACTTCCTGAACTGTGTGTAGTCCTAATTAAGTCCTGTGGGAGATTTTCAAATTGTGACTCATTCTGAATTACAATTTACAATCTGTATTTAAAAATACTGAATAATTCTGAATCACTGTTTGCTTATGTTTCCTAATTTGTGATTCAGTATTACTTGCACATTACGAATCTGTAAAAAAAATGTTTTACATTAGTACATTAGTGTCAATAGAAGAATGCTTGACTGATAACCATAAACAGAAGGGTGTGGTTTTATATTTAATAATTTTTCCTGAATGGTGTATATTTGTGCAGATGAATGGGGTTATGTTTAAAAAGTGCCATCCATTGTCCAGATACTGCTTCTTACTAGGGTTCTTGGGTTCATTGGAAAAAATGAGTATTAGTAGATTTGTAATTGTAAACTACGAAAGGTTCCTTAAAGATGGTTACATATAGATTTTAAGGAAAATTAATATCTGAAAAAGGTTTGGCTTGCGGTGACTGATCCCTACATCCGTGAACCCTCTTATTGATTGTACATGTTACATTTTGTGCGCCTGAGAGCTGTCTTGTTACATTGGGAAAATGCTTCAGGGTGCCTTTTTTAGGATTGAACCTGAGGGCTCACTGAATGTACTAGCAATGTTTTTCAACTGTACAGCTCTTGTACTAGCAATGTTTTTCAACTGTCCAACTATTTTTCCCACCTCTACATCAGTTGCAGAGGCAGAGTGTTTGTGCTCTGAGGTCCTTTGAGCAAAGCCTCCATAGTCATAGATGTGCCTCTGCATTTGACATACTTCCAGAACGAGGAGCTCTGCATTCCTTTCTCTGCAATTTACATGCTCCTAAGAAGTCTATGTCCTCTCTTTAATTTTATTTTTTTGGCAGGAGGGAGGCTTTGGAATTGTTATAAATCTAGGCAAAAACTTTATATCTTTATAATGTTATTGAGTTATATTTGATAATTCATGACACTGCTGTTCACCTGCTAGTCCTACTCTGTTTACATGTGACCTTGGGCGGTGAGGGAGGGTTTTCTTAACTGACTGGATTGGTTTCTTAGGTTATCTTATTCAGTTGTTCTGGGTGACTTGATTGACTTCTTCTGTTGAAAGAAAAGCAATGTTTAGAAAATTCTATTTTTAAGGTATTCCCTTTAAAACCTTTAAACTAATAATTTTGTTCTTTATGGTAATTGGTTCTGGTTTATTTTATTTTACTTTTATCTACTTCCTTGTTGTTATTGTGGAAAGTAAGAGATTATTGTAATGTCAGATTTGTACTACAGTTATACATTTTACTGGCTTATTGTACACAACATTCTATTGTTCTTCAGGAGTGCCCCTCATGTTTATGTCCATATGCAGCACTATTTCTGTGGTAATACGTTGTAGGGTGTTTCTAGGCTGCTAGTTGGAGGTATATAACACTTTCATAAAAAAATATTGTACTTCTTTCATTAAATAATTTGTAAAAAAACATTGACATTGTTTTTAAATTAGATTTCTTTAATGACAGAACTTTTGACTTAAAATGCTAGGATTTTAAATTTGTTAAATTGCTATATTCATAGAAACAAAACAATACCATGTTGGTAGTTGACACATAGGCGCATATTTACCATCAATCTAAACATATATACCTACTATTAAAACAAAAGATCTGCTACTTCTGAAATACCATAAAATACTCAGAAATTCATAATTTGATCTGTGGTATTAAAGAATATGAAGTAATGTACTGAGAAGTGTGCATAAACATAGAAACGTGATGCAAATGTATTATTGCTACATAACATGTTATAAATTACCCCAAACTAGTAGTGGTATGTGATGTAATATATGATAACTTTATGATAACTTTAAATGTGCTTTGTATTCTGACTGCTTCCTACTACAATCTGCATTTCGATCCCATTGTACCTCATAGCCTGTCCTCTTTACCTCCCTACACATAATTTAAGTTCTCACCTTAGAGACAGGCAATTCACTTACCCTTTATAGGTGATTTATTTTACATTCCTCTCATTTGGCTCTACCTTCCTACCTTAGTCACAGTATTCCTAGTTTTTTTTCTGTCTCCTGAAATGTGTCCTTGCTAGTCTCTCATTTCAAAGGTTTTATCATACCTATCTTTATGGATGAGGGCGTAGCACTTGCTTTGGTTGTGGAGGTGAAGTGCTCCTGGCTCCTCACGTTCAATAGACCACAGTCAAGTGGAATGGGGTCCACAGTCAGTGATTAGTCTGCACATGGACTTTTACATTAGGAAAATGCAATGCAGTTCTTCAGTTGGAGCGTGTGTTATTCTGTGGGTCCCATGTAGTTTTATCTGCAGGTGCTGAGTCATCACTTATTGTGCACTGACAACTAAGTATGCAGGGCCTACATCAACCATGAGGTTGGAGACAAAGCCCTTGTCAATGGATCTGGTAGTCCTGGACATATTCATTTTTCTTTAAGCAGAGATTAATCTTCTCTTTGTATTGGCTTGTCATCTTCCAGGGACAAAAAATTTGCTTGCTGGTCATCTCAGTTCAGTTTCCGTCCTTGATGCAGCTCTGTCTCAATCACAGAGTCATTCTTCAGTTTAGTACCCCAAGGGGATGCCTTTGCTTGACTTACTTACCTTGCTTGTTTCCCTTCTTCTGCACATTAATGCCTTGACTGCAGACATGGGCTGTGAAAGTCTCTTTCCATTTCTTGACCAACTGTTTCCTCTATTGATCCCCTCCCAATTCTGTTTCTTGCGTAGATTCTGACAAAGATTCAGCAGGAGAAGTGGGTTCTGGTGGTGCATTCATGATCTTCTAGGTCTTTGTACTTGGTATCCAGTCCGATTGGAATTGGCTTTGGTTTCCCTTTTGCGCATACTATTCTGTAATCTCCTTTTAACATTCGCTCAGTTCCTACACCTAGGGGTTAGGAGGTTGAACAGATTGGGCTGCAGCTTGTATGTTACTCTCAGGAAATCACACTGCCATCCAGCAGGATTGCTGCCTCTCTCACTTGACTTTGGATATGATACATTGCATCAAGATGTGAGTCAAAAGACTTATAGCCTTAGATATGTGGTCTGTTCAGGATGCATGATTTTTCAAGTGAGGGATTTCATCTTGGCCTGGATGTTTCTACACTTAGGGGGTCATTCTGACCCTGGCGGTCATGGACCGCCAGGGCCAACGACCGCGGGAGCACCGCCAACAGGCTGGCGGTGCTCCCATGGGCATTCTGACCGCTGCGGTACAGCCGCGGTCAGAAACGGGAAACCGGCGGTGCCCCGCCGGTTTCCCGCTGCCCTGGGGAATCCTCCATGGCGGCGCTGCAGGCAGCGCCGCCATGGGGATTCCGACCCCCTTACCGCCAGCCTGGTTCTGGCGGTTTTGACCGCCAGAACCTGGCTGGCGGTAACGGGTGTCGTGGGGCCCCTGGGGGCCCCTGCAGTGCCCATGCCAATGGCATGGGCACTGCAGGGGCCCCCTAACAGGGCCCCACCAAGATTTTCAGTGTCTGCCAAGCAGACACTGAAAATCGCGACGGGTGCAACTGCACCCGTCGCACCACTTCCACTCCGCCGGCTCCATTCGGAGCCGGCATCCTCATGGAAGGGGGTTTCCCGCTAGGCTGGCGGGCGGCCTTCTGGCAGTCGCCCGCCAGCCCAGCGGGAAACTTAGAATGGCCGCCGCGGTCATTTGACCGCGGTGCGGTCATTCGGCGGCTCCCGCCGGCCCTGCAGTTACCGCGGCCGGCGGGAGTCAGAATGACCCCCCTAGAGTGAAGTGGGCAGTCATTTATCCTTTATTGAGTCTTATCTGATTTGTATACTTGGGTCCCAATTTCCCTTTCATCTTTAGTTGTGGGGCATTCCCCTGTTCCATCCTTAGATGGTCACCTGATTTTGTGGGCCCTGCAGGCCTCTCCACTTGAGTCTCTGTCTTTTGTTTCGTGAGGTCTTTTGTCTGCTAAGATCTTTTTTCTGTGAGGTGGATCAGAAATGTGGGCCCTTTGCTTTGCTATGAATCTTATATTCTTCTTTTCCAGTTAGAAATGGGGTCTCTTATTGGCAGTCAGTTTATGCCATGTCCAAGTAGGGACCCTCACTCTAGTCAGGGTAAGGGAGTCACACCCTAAGATAAGCCCTGCTCAATGCATTGATTATTTCCATGCTGGATAGATGATGCATGGATTCTTTTCCCGCCTGGCTAGCAATGCGTGGATTCTTTACCCGCCCGGCTGGTGGATGCATTGATTCTTTTCCCACTGGACTAGGGATGCATCGATTCCTGGCTGCGGAGCAATGTAGACGAAGAAAATGATGCCCAGGGATGTTGCGTGGAAAATCCAGGTGCATGGCAATGAAGGACCCATGCTAAAACAGGCAATGCATTGATTTAGCAGGCGCTGCGTTGATTTTTCAGCCACTGTGTAGGCCTACATCGATTTTCTTCTGCTGCAATGGCCTTGGTGCGTGATTTATCACTCAGGTTACGAACTTCCACCAATAAGGGACCAGGGACTAGATGTTGCACCACTTAGCAAAACAGGACTCTAAGCAGAAGAGCTCAGGCACTGGCAGACAAATTCTTTGATGTCCCTGAGACATCACAACAGGAGGAAAGCACAGTTCAAGCCCTTGGAGAACCTTGAAAAGCTGGATGTTGAAAGCCAAGTGCAGTCCTTTCACTCCCAGGACAAAAGCAGCAAGGTGCAGGTAACAAAGCAACAGGCAGAGAGGCAGTTCCTCCTACAGCTTACAACTCTTCTTCCTGGAAGAATGTCCTCAGTCCTGAAGTGTTCTGAAATTCTGGGATCAGCACTCCAATACTTATACCCACTTCTGCCTTTGCTGAAGGCAAATTTAAAAAGAAAGTCTTAGTAGTGCACAAGACCCTGCCTCTCCTTGTCCTGGCCCCAGATACATTCTAGAGGGTTGGAGACTGCTTTGTGTCAGGGCAGGCACAGCTCTATTCAGGTACAAATGTCAGCTCCTCCCTCCACTCTATTCCAGGACGACCCATCAGGATATGCAGAATACACCTCAGCTCCCTTTTTGTGACTGTCTAGAGTGAATTCACAAACAGCCCAACTGTCAGACTAACCCAGACACGTATTCCACAGCCAGGCAGAGGCACAGAATGGTTAAGCAAGAAAATTCCAACTTTCTAAAAGTGGAATTTTCAAGCTCACAATCTAAACACCAGCTTCATAAAAATAAGTATTTTTCAATTGTGCATTCCAAGACCCCAAACACCTGATCTCTAGCTGCTCCCAATGGGAAACTGCACTTAAAAGATATTTCAAGGCAATACCCATGTTACCCCATTGGAGAGATAGCCCTTGCAATACTGCAAACTGAACTTATAAACACAATGCATCCTGCCCATGGGCTGCCTTGTGCCTACCTTAGGGGTGACTTACATGTAGTAACAGAGAAGGTTTGGGCTTGGCAAGTGGGTGCACTCACCAGGTCGAATTGGCAGCTTAAAACTGTACACACAGACACTGTAGTGGCAGGTCTAAGACATATTGACAGGGCTACTCATGTGGGTGGCACAAACAGTGCTGCAGGCCCACTAATAACATTTGATTTATAGGCCATGGGCACCTCTGGTACACTGTGCTATGGACTTACTAGTTAATCAAATATGCCAATCATGGAAAAAACCAATCACCAACCCAATTTACACAGAGAGCACTTGCACTTTATCACTGGTCAGCAGTGTTGAAGTGTCCAGTGTTCTAAAGCCAGCAACAATGAAACTCAGCGTAGTATCAATATAGGAGGTCAGAAGCTAGAAAGACACGGGAAACCACATCCAGAGCTGACAGGCCTAACATCCGGGAAAATATATTCTCTGTCCTGGGCCGCCCTTCCTCCCTGTGGTATCTCATTTCTCAATGTAAGCTAGGATTGCGTGCTACATGTTCTCTGACAAAACCCAGTTCTCCTGAAGTGTTCTTGCTCTGCATGGATAATCATTGTGATATGTCTGTGAATCTAGAATACAATGACTTTTGGCAATTCTGAGGCTCTTTTTTGTCATGTTGTTTTCCTTGGTACCTTCAATGAGTACCCAGAATTTTTGGGTTAAGCTGCCTATTTTGAAGGCTTACACCTGTTATAAGGTTCTCTTTTTGGGTCTTATTGAGGATCATTTCACCTGTGGCATGGCTGCATCCTGACCTGAACTGTGTAATACGAATTTGTTGGATGATTGTTGCACGGCAACTTATGCCAAGTTTTGAACCATTATAAGTTGCCTCTTGGCGGTGTTCTCTTGGCAGCTTGTAGTGCTGGTGCTTGAGGGCTGAGCACCACTGACCTATCTATGTAATAAACTCTGATGTTTATGTGGTTATTGTTGGGAGTGTTTGGTGTTGACACTGTTTATTACTTTGTCGTGGGTTAGGACTAGGACAAGGATAGTTGACAAGGTGAATATGTCTGCTGTTGTTTCTAAAGCATTTGAGGACTCATCTTTTGAAGTGTAAGACATCTGATTGCACCGGGGCCCATTCACAAAGCAAATTTACATGTGGAAATTTAATTTTACAATTTATAGAAAATGTACTACTTTCTGAGTATAAATTCACTACAAATTCTTTTGAGCCTCCAACCTGTGAAACCAGTGGTGGAGCCAAATTCACAAATGCAATGCTACTACTAGCACCTTTTTACACATTGACAGTGGTCTTCAGTAAAGCATAGGGAAAATATGAAAAGTTTATTAAAATTTTAAAACAACATATAACAATATAGTTATGTAGAATAATATTGTAAATTAATTGTATACTGATTTTAAATCTGGAACAAAATAAAACAATTGCTACAACGCAATTACCTTTATTTCTAATAAAGATATAATTTATTTAAATATATTAAATTAAAATTGTTTTTAAAGATGTATTTAAACATCCCACATACATAATGTTAAGGTTAAAGAGATTTATAGAGCACTTGTTTACCCAGAAGTGTCTTGGCACTAGCTTTACTCGAACGCAACTCGAACGTAATTAAGGCTAACAGCTTCTCCCCTATCCAGCGCAGCTCTTAACTCCTCTGTGGCCTTAATTAAGGCAGTCTCAGTACTGTGCCAAGGTCTGAACCCAAACTTCATTGGGTCCAGAAGATAGTTTGCTAGAATGAACTGAACAAGCTGTTGATTCATCACTTTCTCCGCAATTTTTGTGGGAAATGGGAGGCAGGCGAGGGGGCAATAGTTATTGAGTGATGGTTATTGGGGTCTGCGGTGTTCGAGCTATGCTTCTTAAAGAGGGGAAGAATAGAGGCTATTATCCAATCAGAAGGGAAAACTCAGGTCTTAAACACTGAGTCAAAGGTAGCTGAGACTTTCATGGCTATCAGATCGGGGACCAGCTTCAGCACCGAAGGATGACAGGAATCTAATGAAGAACCAGATTTTGTTGAGTGAATCATTTTTTCCACTAGATCTGAGGTGACTGGGGAAAATTCAATGAAGGTCTTCTGCACAGGATTTACCTGAATAATTTTAACCAATGGGGCCTGAGTTCAAACTTTGAGTCGATTTGATCAACTTTATCCCAGAAGCAATGAACAAGTGTGTCACAGAAAGATTGGCTACAGTTTGCTACTTTTCTGCCTGGGAATGTAGTTAGGTTAGTGACTACTTGGAATAGATCCTTGGTCCAGCTCTTTGCTAGTTCAATAAGTTGCATAAAGTAGCTACTTTTTTCTTTCCTCAATAAGGATTTATATTTGGACAGACAAGTTATTACAAGTCTTTCTTGAGCTGGCCATGATGTGAACGCCATAATCTTTCCCGTCTCCTACAATTCTGTTTTTCTGTTATAAGCACACAGTGAACCAGGCCGCCAAGGGTTTGTTCCTATGGACACAGGAGGTTTTATATGGAGCTAACCCGGTAAATGCTGTATTTAGCCAGTTAGCATAGTCTAAGGAAACTTGCTCAGTATCATGAGGAAGTTGGTTGCATTTATATATTATGTATTCAAAATTACTAAACATTGTGCATAGAATTAATTTATGTACATTTAAATATTTTAAAAAAAGAAAGCTACTAGTTTCCCACTCACTTCAGCTGCTATGTTGAAAGTTTAAGAGTGATTTGTCAAGCAGGCAGAGAAAAGGGGGGGGGTTCCCAAAACGTGTTTTCCTCATGCAGTTTTCCATAGGGATTTCAGACACGACTACAGTCTGAACCCCCAGACGGAATTACACCAAATTTGACAGAAAGTTGAATCTTATTCTATAAAGCATGATTGTCATAATTTGGTGTAAATCCGTTCAGTAGATTTGGAGATATAAAAGGAAAAATACATTTGTATATCTAGGGATGTGCCTCCTCCCTGGATCCAACAGATCTCATGCTGAGATCTGATTGTCTGCCAACACCTTCAACCAGGAAGTGTTAGCAGCCATTTTGGGACTCAGACTCAGTAGAGTCCCATAAAAAAGTTTTTTTTAATGAGAAGGGTGCAGAGTAGACATACTCTAACCGCCTAGTCCTGGTGGTGGAGTCCCCCAGAGACCCCACCGGGGCCAAAAAGCATTTTTTTAAAAGCTTTGCATCAAAAAGTCACAGAGGATCTGCAAATCCTGGCAAAAATTAAAAGAAAAGAAGTGTGGTCTCCTGCACTTGTTTAAACATTGCCCCCCAGGTGGGCCTGGTCCAGGGGACATATTGAAATAAGTGTAATGGAGCAGGTGTCGCAAGTCCCCCCCCCCCATGGCTGATTTTGGGCCCCAGAAACTGCCACCTCCTGGGGCAAGGCCTATCTTTTACAGGGGAGGAAGCCACCTGACCCCCCTCCCAGGCTCTTTACCTCCCCGGGACAGGCCCTATTCTGCATTAAGAGGAGGGGCCTGCTGCCTGCTTCCAAGGCCCTTTTTGGCCCCGGAGCCACCAGCTTCTGGGGGCAGACCAATGTTGCTAAGGAGTGGGGGACCACATCACACCCTGCCTGGGCTGTCTTCAGTCCCGGACCACCACCTCCCTGGGGCCATTCCGTGCAATTTTAAAGGTGCAATTAATGGCCCAGGGCAGCTCCCTATGTCGTGAGTTGCCCATCCTCGGGCCTCAGATGTTTGCTTTCACTTGACGGGAGCTTTGACAGCTCCCACCAAGCGAGAGCAAAAAGTAAGTCTACTCCCAGCAGGTAGAAGCAGGAAAACTGCTCCCACCCACTGGGAAAATACTTGTAACCTGTTTTCCTGCCCACTGTTATTTGAAACCAGGCAGGAGAACAGATGAAAACAAATTGCTCCCACATGCAGGGAACAGCAAGGACTGTGGAGGCATTGATGCTCCCCCTGTAGACCCCAACATTGCAGGGCCAGGGCATCCACCATGAGGTGGCCTGTCTGCAGGGGACGGGGTCCCCAGGGCAAAATTTGGCCTGGGTAAGGGGGCCCCTCCACTTCCACTATTTGGCCGGGCCCCAAGGGATGATATCCCTGGGGCCAAAATCAGCCTGTAGGGCTGTGTGGCCATCCTCCCTGCTTACTAATTGGGTCGGCACTGGTGGATAGGGTCCCCAAGACCCATATTGGCCTCAGTAGGTGGGCTGTGTAGTCCCCCATCCCTTTTACAAATTGGCCTGTAAGGGGTCCCTGGAGCCATAAAAGGCCAGGAAGGGGGGGCCATGCGCCCTCTCTCCCCCTTTTAGTAATTGGCTTGGCACCAGGGGATGGGATACTGGGACCATAATTGGCCAAGGGAGGGGGCTGAGTGCGCCCCTCCCGAGTACCTGGATATGGGGGGTGGACCATAGGGCTTGGCCACATGCCAAGCCTTGCAACCAACCCCATTGCAAATGCCCAAAGGCAGTGCTTGACACGGAGTTCACTGCCTAGGGGAGGTTGGTTGGAAATCCTGTGGCCAACCCCCGATGCGCATGCCCAGAGGCCGTGTGTCACACGGGGTGAGTGCATAGAGGGGTTTGGCTGGAATTCCTATAACTATAAATGTTGAATTTCTATGGTTTTCTCTGTATAAAATCTGAACCTAACTATAAAGTTCCTCCAACCTTTAGTGTTTTAGTGAATATATGTATATATATATATATATATATATATATATATATATAAAATAATAATATATATATATAAATAGGGTCTTTGGTTGTCAGTCAGGTTACTCCCTGTCCAAGCAAGGACCCTCACTCTAGTCAGGGTAAACGAGAATCACCCTCAGCTAACCCCCGCTCACCCCCTTGGTAGCTTGGCACGAGCAGGCATGCTTAACTTCAGAGTCTAGGTGTAAAGTATTTGTACCAACACAAACTGTAACTTGATGAAAACACCACAAAATGACAACACAGGTTTACACAAATAGAAAATATTTATCTAAACAAAACAAGACCAAAATGACAAAAATCCAACATACACAAGCCAAGTTAATAATTTTAAAAGCAAAAGAGTCTTAAATCCTTTTGTAAAGAGGTAAAACACTGTTAGCGTTGAAAAGTACCTGGGTAGCGTCAAAATAATATGCACGGGCGAGTGTGCGTTGAAAAAGGTAAGTGATGTGTTGATTTCTCACCCGCAAGCGAGACAGCGCATCATTTCTCCTTCTCCGGTCGAGTTGGCGTTTGTCGTTTTTCCTCCCCGCAGGGGAGCAATGCACGATCCGGGCAGCACTCGCATCCGGGCAGACATTGCGTTGTTTTTCCGTGCCCAGTAAGGTTTGCGTCTAAAATTCTACCACACGGTATCAGCAAAATCGCAAAATGTGGGTTGCGATGTTATCAGCCTCCGTCAGCAGGTGTTGCGCGTCATTCTCCCAGCTACGTGTGACGATTTTCCAGCCGCAATTCTGGTGGAGCATCGATTTCTGCTGTGGAGCCAGCAGCGCATCGTTTTTCAGCCGCGTCTCAAAAGGTGCGTCCATATTTTCCAAGCACGGCGTTCTGTGCGTGAATTTTCAGTCTTGGACTGTCAGCTTCACCTTCCAAGGCCCCATAAACGGGATAGGGCACCACTTGGCAGGGCAGGAGTCTCCGCAGAGAGTCCAGGTGCTGGCAGGAGAAGTCTTTGATGGACCTGAGACTTCAACGACAGGAGGCAAGCTCAGGACAAGCCCTTAGAGATTTCTTCACAAGCAGGAAGGAAGAAAGTCCAGTCTTTGTCCCCTTGCACATGCAGAAGCAGCAACTGCAGGATAGCTAGACAAAGCACAGGCAGGGCAGCACTTCTCCTCAGCTCTTCTTCAGGCAGAGGTTCCTCTTGATGTCCAGAAGTGATCTAAAGTCTGTGGTTTTGGGTGCTCTTCTAATACCCATTTTGGCCTTTGAAGTAGGCCTACTTCAAAGGAAAGTCTCTCTTGTTTGTGAAATCCTGCCTTGCCCAGGCCAGGCCCCAGACACACACCAGGGGGTTGGAGACTGCATTGTGTGAGGGCAGGCACAGCCCTTTCAGGTGTAAATGACCACTCCTCCCCTCCCTCCTAGCACAGATGGCTCGTCAGAATATACAGGCTACACCCCAGCTCCTTTTGTGTCACTGTCTAGAAAGAGGTGAAAACAGCCCAACTGTCAAACTGACCCAGACAGGGAATCCACAAACAGGCAGAGTCACAGAAATGGTATAAGCAAGAAAATGCCCACTTTCTAAAAGTGGTATTTTCAAACACACAATCTCAAAGCCGACTTTACTAAAAGAAGTATTTTTTAATTGTGAATTCAGAGACCCCAAACTCCACATGTCTATCCGCTCCCAAAGGGAATCTACGCTTTAATCATATTTAAAGGCAGCCCCCATGTTAACCTATGAGAGGGATAGGCCTTGCAACAGTGAAAACTGAATTTGGCAGTATTTCACTCATAGGACATATAAAACACATTACTATATGTCCTACCTTAAACATACACTGCACCCTGTCCATGGGACTACCTAGGGCCTACCTTAGGGGTGTCTTACATGTAAGAAAAGGGAAGGTTCAGGCCTGGCAAATGGGTACACTTGCCAGGTCGAATTGGCAGTTTAAAACTGCACACACAGACACTGCAGTGGCAGGTCTGAGACATGATTACAGGGCTACTAATGTGGGTGGCACAACCAGAGCTGCAGGCCCACTAGTAGCATGTGATTTACAGGGCCTGGGCACCTCTAGTGCACTTTACTAGGGACTTATATATATATATATATAGTTGTACTTTGCACCATGTTTTCACAGAAGAAGCATTTTTTGACTTGCATACATCATCAGTGTTTGAAGCATCTTCACTAAATGTTCCCAAAAAAGTGTGCCAGTGATTCTTATTGTGCCCTGTAAGTTTGGGGGTGAACCCTGAAGCCGGGGCCATGAAAATGAGGGGGTAAAAAAACAAGTGTTTTCCACGTTAATTACCATCGGACCATTAGACAAGACCACAGCCCAAACAGCTGGATGGAATTACACCAAATTTGGTAGAAAGCTAGCTGTGAATATGCAAATTGTGCTTTCGCTTATTTTTTGTAAATCTGTCTACTAGTTTTGGAGATATTAAAGGGAAAATAAATTTGTATATTTCTGGCTGTGAATAAATTGTGAATAATTCGCATATTTTCGCGAATGTATACCCAAATAGAAGTGCTGTAATTGGCAGGCCACAACCTGACTAGGAAGTGCAGCCACCATTTTATGTTATTGGAGAGGGTCCCCGGGGCTGAAAATAAAGACGATAAGTGGTATGAGTGGTCAGGATGGAGGTACCCTGAACCGAGGGGTGCGATTGATGCGGAGAATCACTCCTGTCACTTAACTTGAGGATCACTGGGATACCAGAAGGGAGAGAGTCGGGTCAGACAGTTATTAAATTAGTTACAGATCTGATTAAACAGTATGTTTTAACCGAGCCTGCCGACAGCAAGATGGATATTACAATTACACACACTCATCGAGTCCCAGCAGTTCAGTCTATAGGTGCAAAATACCCAGGGACGATAGGGTCAACTTTGGTGACTATCATATTAAAGAAAAACATTATTTCATTGGCCATCAAAGCTAGGACTTTTGTAACTCCAGGAGATTATTCATTTAAAATTTTCTCCAACATGACTGCACTAGCGGCGCGTAGACGCTGAGAACTGAAAGAGCTGATCCCAGTTTTTCAAGGGCCTATCAGCAGCAGGTTTAAGAAAAAAGTCAGCAAATAGGTAAGTATTTGGCTTGGGCCACTCACATGAAACACAAAGGGTGTTTTAGGGTCAAAATAAGGGTTTTAAATGATTTTTCTTCATCATGCATGATATCCTCGAATATCCATGAATATCCTTGAATATTCGAAGATATGCAAAAAAATAAAAAAATAAATTCACAAACCCATTTATACACTAATTCATTCACTCATACATGCCCTCAGAGACTTATGCCCCCACTCACACACCCACTTGGACACTCATGCACTCACTCAGACCCACTCATAGACTCACACACCCACTCACAGATCCCCTGACAGAGACAGGCTCTGTGGCCAACCCCCATTGCGCATGACCGAAGGTTGTGCATGGCACAGGGTTGGGTGGTCATAAGGGCTTGGCTGAAGGACATGTGCGGCGGTGGTTGATTAACATATAGTAATTAAAATTACTTTACATTAGAAAAACATAGGAATTCACTGAAGAAACCAAAGGTGACAGAGACGTTATAGTTAGGTTCTGAATTTAGCCGCACAGACCTTAGAAATTCAGCAGTTATTTCAAATACTGATAACTCATGCCCTGAGGCAACTACAACTCTCACCTTCGCCATGTACAGCTAATTACTCCATATATTATATTATTGAAGACATCTTCTATGGCATATTTGATTATTGATAAGAAAACTGTGCATGACAAGGGTGCAAGACATAGTTACCTTAGGTCGTGAGTTATAGTTACTTGAAATAACTCTAACTGAAACTGTTGCATTTCTATGGTCTTGTACAAGTAAAGTAAATTCAGAACCTAATTCCTAAATATAATGTCCCTGTAACCTTTGTTTTTTTCAGTGAATATATATCTATATCTATATATATCCATATATATATATATATATATATATATATATATATATATATATGAGAAAGTGGCCTGTAACTTCACTAAAAGATTCATAAGGAGGGGTTATGAGAAACACCTTGTTTTCAAAGATAGAAAGAGGGTACAAAAATCACTTGAGATGAACAAGTTAAAAATCATATGAATTCTCGAAACACTGAGAACAGCGCAATATGATTTATAACTACATACAGTGAAGGCAATAAGAAAGTTTATACCAATCTCAAAGACATTTATTGATTCTTAATTCAGACTCAGGTTTAAAATAAATGTTACCACCGAGTCTTGAAACAGTAGCACGTACACTGAGAACACTTTTGAGTCCCAGTGATTCTGCATCATATGAGAATATCAGAAAGGAATATCATACCAAACAAACATGGCTATCTACCCTACCGAAAGGTTCACAGATATGTAGTGACTGTACTTGCTGCAAGTATGTAATAGATTGCCTACACATTTTTATAGATAGTAAAAATGATTAGCATTCCAATATTGTTTCTTTTATAAATTGCAATACTTTCTTTTGCACATATAAACAATGACATGCTCATGTGGTGAGCAGTATATTGGATCTACAATGAGTAAACTAAAAACAAGGTAGAAAGAACACATTAGAGTGATTAAAAGTTTTGATACAAAGTATCCCATCGTGGTACATTTTAGAGAGAAACACAGGTAATCGGATATAGATGGCATTTGATTTATAGGCATTGAACATGTCACATTAAACAGGATATTTGATTTGAAGAAAAAGAGTCAGGGCAAGTGAAACTTTTTGGATAAGCAGTCTATAGACAGTACAATATGGGTTGAATGTAGATAGAGAACTTAATACTTTGGTATGAATCAATATAATATTGGTGTTACAATATTGCTTGCTTCCGGGTGGACTGTTGAGAAATGCATTATTTTAATTTTATTATATTTAATTCTCAGGGACTTTGTTCGCAGGGCTAATGTCCATAATAAGGATCTGTTGCAACGGAATAGATTTGTGACATATTTTGTAGGAATATGTATTTGCTCAATGGATGTAGACGACTCACGGTAGCATGAATGATTGCAGACGTACTGACCATGGTAAACGGAATTTTGATATGGAGTAAATGGAATCTGGTGAGAAACATGGAAACAGTTAAGGCTTTCAGACTGTAGGCTGATAAGTTTAAAAAAACATTTTTAAATAATTGTAATAAAATAGATGTGTGCTATGTTGTCTCTTGTAGTAGTGAAGATTGTAGTAGTAAGGATGTATCTTTTCGAGCTCTCTAAGGACAGTGATAGTGGTATAAACAGGGTATTTTTTTGGTGACTTAGAATTGCCTAAAATGTGTCTATTAAGAACAGCTGGATAGGATCAAGTCCTGTGAGACTATATACATTGTATATAAAAATACCTAAATATACAAATACTGCTGTCATTTGATAATGAATAAATAATGTTATATTACTTAAGTAGAACACGTAATCATAATAGATCATGTTAGTAATAACTCTTTTTATAACATTGCTGTTAGCGCCCACACAAAGTACCTTTCATACTAACTTCAGCTTATTGACATGTAGGAAATATTGAATAGTGTAGCGGTTAATAAACCAGAGCTTAATTGGATCAGGTCAAGGGTTCGAGAGTGTTGGCATTTGAAAAATAAGTAGACTTTTTATTTTCTGTTAAGTTTTGATTTCGTTATTATTAATGTTGCATGCAAATATATAATATTTTATTACTTGAATTAACAGACTGAACATTCGGAAATCTTCGATAGCTCAGTGGTTATTAAGACAAAACTGAATTGAAACATTAGCTGCAACAGCTGTTATTTGAAAGAGAACATATACTTTTATATTTTCTGATTTATTTTTATTTCTTTCGTTCTTTGGAAAGATTTAGGGCCATATTTATACTTTTTGACGCAAAACTGCGGTAACGCAGTTTTGCGCCAAAAAAATTAGCGCCGGCTAACGCCATTCTGAAGCACCATGCGGGCGCCGTATTTATTCAATGACGTTAGCCGGCGTTAGCCGCCGGCGCTGTCTGGTGTGCGTTAAAAAAAACGACGTACACCAGGCAGCGTAGGGGTAAAATGGCGTATGGGCGTCCACAAATGGTGCAAGTCAGGCTGAGGCAAAAAAATCGCCACAACCCGATTTGCGCCATTTTTTCACGACGCCCATCCCCCATTGAAATGACTCCTGTCTTAGCAAAGACAGGAGTCATGCCCCCTTGCCCAATGGCCATGCCCAGGGGACTTCTGTCCCCTGGGCATGGTCATTGGGCATAGTGGCATGTAGGGGGCCACAAATCAGGCCCCCCTATGCCACAAAAAAAAATTAAGACAAATACCTACCTGGACTTACCTTAATGTCCATGGGGTGGGTCCCTCCAGCCTTGGGTGTCCTCCTGGGGTGGGCAAGGGTGGCAGGGGGTGTCCCTGGGGGCAGGGGAGGGCACCTCTGGGCTCATTCTGAGCCCACAGGTCCCTTAACGCCTGCCCTGACCCAGGCGCTAAAATCCGGCGCAAATGCGGGTTTTTTAGACCCGCCCACTCCCGGGCGTCATTTTTGCCAGGGAGTATAAATCCGACGCAATAGCATCGGAGTCATTTTTTAAGACGTGAACGCCTACCTTGCATATCATTAACGCAAGGAAGGTGTTCACGCAAAAAAATGACCCTAACTCCATGAACTTTGGCGCTAGACGCGTCCAACGCCAAAGTATAAATATGTAGTTAGTTTTGCGTCGAATTTGCGTCGAAAAAAACGACGCAAATTCGGCGCAAACGGAGTATAAATATGCCCCTTAACTCATAAATTAGTATTTTATGGAAATAGGTTTCTTTTCTTTTCATGCACTGATGTGGGATGGAAGTAGGAGACATCTTTGTTGATTTAACGTTCAACGTCCACGCAGCATAGAGTGGTCGTTATTTTTCGGAGTATAACTGAGTGGAGCGTTACATGTGAAATTAACAATTAAGCAAGGTATATACATAAAAGTGGTCAGATCGGAGGGGTTTTTTCTTCGTGTATGAGCTTGGAGTCGTGGTGCTTTAGTAAGGAAGAGAGCTAAAAGAAGTGTATTTATGAATTAGGTTGGAGCAATGTAGTAAAAATTGAAATGTGTGCGCAAGGTGTGTAAGTG
The DNA here is from genome assembly GCF_031143425.1 of Pleurodeles waltl. Taxonomy (NCBI): domain Eukaryota; kingdom Metazoa; phylum Chordata; class Amphibia; order Caudata; family Salamandridae; genus Pleurodeles; species Pleurodeles waltl. The sequence continues at coordinate 827,562,895 of NC_090442.1, read as the reverse complement.
GGGACCGTGTTGGCGTTAGATAAGATGAGTGTTGGAGTTAGATAAGATTTATGATGAAAATACATTAACCAGGCTTTTGTATCATCAATGCAAGGGAGGAATGAACATCGGGAACACGGTGTTCCCATTGCGATTGGGAGTGGAGGTTGAATCTTTTTACAAGGCACATTGTTTCCACCAATGTAACAATGAGCAAGGAAAGCGCTCAAGCGGGGTCGTGTTAGTTTGTATAGATGCACTAAACAGGCTGTTTTTCTATTGGTAAAAGGGTGGAATGAACGTCGGAGACATAGCATTCCTTTACGTCGTGATGTGGAAGGTCAAAATGAAAGCGCTTAAGGAGATTGTTTCTCCCCCTTTGGCTTATTGTTGTTAGACGCTATAACTAAGAGCTTAATGAAAATTAGCAGCAAAGGTGAAAGAACACTTTTTGGAAATTCTGAGAACGTTTCTGAAAGCAGGATACGGATAATTGATAACTGTTGTTGCAATTTTCCTGATATCCAAAATGTTTTTTTTTTAATATATATAAATATATGTAATTTATTTACTGTAACATTGCTGCCTATTAGGTTAATTTTCAAGACTCTGCCTCCATAATTTACTAGGGACTGTGTTGCAATACCAGTGGTTGCCAATGTGTTGTGCTGAGCCTACTGCAGGTCTGAGCTGGAGTTCATTTATTACTGTTTTGGAACCTTTTTGGTTGTAGTACTTCTAGAAGTGCAGAACGTGAATAGAAATAGGCTTACTCTTTAGTGGGTGGGTACACTCCTCCTTAGTCATCCCTAAACTACTACTTGCCATTTATACTACCAAATCATAGACTGATGAGGTGGGGGGTCTTTGCAAGTAGATGTGTGAACAACATGTTGTAATAAGTGAGTAGTACTACTGTAGTACTAGTAAACATACTACAAAATGCAGTTTATGAATAGGCCCCACTGTCAGTGCATTTATTAGCACTAGAGAACTTCGGTGATCATTTGCGCTATACGAGTTCCCACTTGTAGACCGTAGACCATGTCTTGATTTCTTATCTGTAATCTAAATTACTCTGGATGGAGCTTTCGCGTCCCTGGCCCATGTTTATAACCTTCCTTCAGCTTTGACTGACTTTTCTATAGTATAGTGCATATTTGAGGTGCTGAGGCTTGCGGAATAAGTTATCCCTTTGATCCAAAGGGGAGAGGCGTAAAATAAAAATAAAAACATCAATAAGGGACACGCAAACCGTCAGCCATCAGGGTGAGGATTCACTTTAATATGAGGACTAGAATGAGGAAATGTGGGCTCTAAGTAATGAAGATTACCGTTAAGTAATTGGGACATTTTCTCTGAACAGTATATCATTATCCGTTAGTTTTCCCTTTCTACTCAGCCCATTACGACATGGATTTGTATACATCCTCGGACGCACCCCCTCGGCCTGGAAGGACTCCTGGTGGCCCACCGCCCTCGGACCCCCACCCACCCCAGCCAGCCACGCACAAAACTTCGGCTTCGTCCTCGACTCTGCCCTCACCATGTCCAAACAGATCAACGCCGTCTCCTCTTCTTGTTTCAACACCCTCCGCATGCTCCGCAGGATCTTCAAGTGGATTCCAACAGGAACCAGGAAGACGGTAACTCAAGCCCTCGTCAGTAGCAGACTTGACTACGGCAACGCACTCTACACAGGCATCCCAACGAAAGACATCAAACGACTCCAACGCATACAGAACGCATCCGCCCGCCTGATCCTCGACATACCCCACCGATGTCACATCTCCCCCCACCTGAAGGACCTCCACTGGCTCCCTGTGGATAAAAGGATCACCTTCAAACTCCTCACCCACGCACACAAGGCACTACACAACACCGGACCCACCTACCTAAACACCAGACTCAACTTCTACGTCCCCACACGTCAACTCCGCTCCGCCAACCTCGCCCTCACCATCGTCCCCCGAATCCAGCGCAAGACCTCTGGCGGCAGATCCTTCTCCTTCCTCGCCGCCAAGACCTGGAACTCTCTCCCCACCTCACTACGCCAGACCCAGGACCTCCTCACCTTCAGGAGACTCCTCAAGACATGGCTCTTTGAACACTAGCAGCACCCCCCCCCCCACCCCCAGCGCCTAGAAACCCTGTCGGGTACATAGCGCGCTTTATAAATTCACTGATTGATTGATTGATTGACATATATCTAAAAAAACAGTAAATATAACAAGAAGTCACCTTACCTTACTTCTGATTGTTTGCTCTCTGATATTACAATCACACATACTTAACGGTTCTCATGGCATTGACCTTGCACAAATGGAAGGTGGAATGAGTCAAGCTTTCAATCCAAAATGCATTTCCAAGCTTCACACAGACCGTGGCACCAAATGCTTAACTTAGTGACTTCCCCCAGGCGACCTTGACTGCCCCAGCCCTCACACCTGTTATTTACAGTATTTCAGTGTCTCCTGGCAGCTTATTCTGCACCACCTTCTAAATATGCCACAGTATTCCTGTGCTTGTAAGGTGTACAACCTCCATGACTTTATCTTCAGCATCATGGTTTATTGAGGGTGTTTCTTAATTACTGGCCAAATGGTATAAACACTACACCTGCACCATGAAACTGGTGCAAAATGTCATTTTAGGATTGGCCATAAATGGCAAATGCTGTTGGTTAATGTAAATGATATTCTAAAATTATTATAGTTAAATACATTTTAAATCTATATAATCCTATCCTGTGCCCATGTATGTTACTACACAACAGTAAGCACAGTTGTGAAAATTGGGTTGAAGGTTGAGTAGGGTGTGAACCCTGGTTACACAACAGCCACAATCACTTGCAGGGTGAACCACAAAAAGCCACTAAATGAACATATGCTTAACCCTGGATAGCTTGGCACAAAAAGCAATCAGCCTTAACTTAGAGGCAATGTGTAAGGTATTTATGCAGCACACAAACTGCAATAAAGAAAACTTACAACTCATTAAAAATCCTACAGCAATTTAGATAAATAGAGTACATTTTTTAAATTTAATTTAAACAATAGCACCTGAAAGATAAAAGCTCCAACCGCAGATATCTTGTCACTCAAAACTGGGTTAAAGTCGAAAGTTAAAGCTAACCACAATGATGTGTGGTTTGGATACAAGAATGGGATTGGGCCTAGTCAGCGCTTACCTTCCGACTTAGTAAAAGTCTGAAAGAAAAATGTCTGAGACATTAGACGATCAGGTGGGACAAGGCTGCAGGAGTGTCTGAGGAGGGAGCATTATTGCTGGATGGCCGTGGAGTGAAGCCATGGTGAAGATTTTTACCATTGGTCTAGGTCATAAAAGTGAAAGTCAAAAATCTCCTGTGGGATGAAGCAGAAGGCTGTAGCCAAAGACAACTCCACAAAGTTGGATACCCCTTTGGTGAAGGACTACTGAAATGGATTTGCTGCTGTGGAGAGGAACATAGCAGGAGAAGCTGCGAAGTCAGTCCAACTGGGGATGCAAGCAGGTTGGTCCCAGTCTCCCCCCAGTTCTCAGAGCACTTTTTAGCCACATTTTGTTCTGATTTCTCAGTTTGCAAAAATGCACATCCTAGCTCCTTTAGCACCACAACCAAGGTTCCAAGAGGCCTCTTGGGGGTTCAGGACTCACTCAGCCTCGGTCTATGGATGGGTTCAAGATGGCAGGACCCTGTTTTGTCCCTATGTCTCTGATAGGAGGCCAGCAAACTAGTCTGTGGAGCCCAATTCTGGTATTCCTAGGTACAGTTGTAGATGCAGGGCTGGCCTCTGGGAGTTCAAGGCAGGATCCAGGCAGCAAAGCAGTTCTTCCAGGTACCGTAGGAGTCTGGAAGAGTGCACAGCAGGTCACAGCAGTAGGCAGTCCTCTGTGTGTCCTTCTCCAGGTCTAGCAGTGAACCAAAGAGCGGGCTTGAAGACCCTATTGTTATATCCTGGTGCCCTTCTCCTGAAAGGTGGGAGGTGTTTCTGGAAAGGTTCTTCGTAGTTCTTGGAATTTCCTGAATCCCCTGCCCTGGCTCCAAGCTGGCTGCAGTGACAATACAGGCACATTAGGCCTATTGTGAGAAGACAGGACATTGTCTATTCTCCTGCAAGTGCGGCTATGCTCCCCCCTCATCCTGCCAGTTAATGGCTTATTAAGGCACACCTAATCTCACAATTGTGTGACTGTCTGAAAGGAATTTACACAGTGTAACTATCAGCTACACCCAGTCATGTGACCCAAGACAGGCTGCAGGCACAAATTTGTAATGAGAAATCCAACTTTACCATTATAGATTGTTTATTATTACAAGTTCATAGATACTAGACATAAGATATCACCCTCTTCGGGGGCGTGGCCAACATGGCGGCCAGAGCGGTCGCATAAAACACAGCTTCGCTCTCGGCCCGAATAAAAATCCTTCACAAGACGCCTGCGGTGTTTAAAACACGGTAGGTGCCGAACGTGCTGCCATCGGAACCTGCCGGCGGCTCTGAAACACACCTTGGATGCCCCTGAGAAGCGGTATCGTGACTGCGGAGACAGGCGCGGTGGCCAATCGCTAAGACGGGCAGCGTGGCCACGCGAGGACCCGGACTATGTGGCCCCAGCGCCCCGGACAGAGGTGGAGCTGAAACAAGGACAGAACCCGCGTGCGGGGTAAAGGATCTAGCGAGGAGGCAGAGGCGGCAGAGCGAGATCTGAGAGACAGGTGAGAGCTCCCAGAGATGGCGAGGAGAGACCTCGGAGGCCTCCCGGTCAGGCCATGGCGGCCTAAGATGGCAGACCTGTCCCCGACCAGCCAATGCACATGGGGCCTGGCCTAGTGAGAGGCGCACCCAGCCCATGGTTAGTAGCAGCGGCGTAGTGCGGACATAGAGGCAGGCAAGAGAAACCCGAGCTACGCATCAAATATTCAACGCTTGTAAAAATTCTTCACTCTGCGTACCATAACTGCGTGCCCTATCGGCGGCACTGACCGGGCCGCAGGGCCCCCCAAAATGCATCAGACACCACACAGGTGACTAGAAGACGCAGCAACTATCCCGCAAAGGCGCAGTGTCTGTAAGGACACCACATAATGCACCGTGGCTGTTCACATCAAGCTTCACACCAAATATTCAACGCTTGTAAATAACCTACACTTCGTGGAGTACAACTGCGAGCCCCTTCGGCGGCATTGATCGGACCCCAGGGCCCCACAACGTATATCAGACACCAAACAAATGCCTAGAAGACGCTCTAATTGTCGCACAGCAACGGGCTGTCCATTAGGACACCATACAGCGTACTGCGGCTGTACACATCAGGCAGCCTCCAACAACTACCGCTTGCTACAAAATAAAAGTACACCGTATGCGCAACATTCAACAGCATCAAAAATTCTACCAGGGATAGGCTCTGAAACACACCCTGGATGCCCCTGAGAAGCGGTGTCGTGATCACGGAGACAGGCGCGGTGGCCAATCGCTAAGACGGGCAGCGTGGCCACGCGAGGAGTCGGACTCCGTGGCCCCAGCGCCCTGGACGGAGGTGGAGCTGAAACGAGGACAGAACCCGCGTGCGGGCTAAGGGATTTAGCGAGGAAGCAGAGGCAGCAGCGAGGGATCCGAGAGACAGATGAGAGCTCCCGGCGAGGAGAGGCCTCGGATGCCTCCCGGTCAGGCCATGGGGGCCTAAGATGGCGGACCTGTCCCAGTCCAGCCAATACATGCGGGGCCTGGACTGGCAAGCGGTGCACCCGGCCCATGGTTGGTAGCAGCAGCGTAGCGCAGACATAGAGGTAGGCAAGAGAGGCCTGAGCTACGCATCAAATATTAAACGTTTGCAAAAGTTCTTCACTCTGCGTACCATAACTGAGTGCCCTATCGGCGGCATTGACCGGGCTGCAGGGCCCCCCAAAGAGCATCAGACACCACACAGGTGACTAGAAGATGCAATAACTATCCGCAACAGCGCGGTGCCTGTAAGGACACTGCATAACGCACCGCGGCTGTCCACAGTAAGCTACACACCAAATATTCAACGCCTGTAAATAACGTACACTTAGTAGAGTACAACTGCAAGCCCTTTCGGCGGCACTGATCGGACCCCAGGGCACCACAACGTATATCAGACACCACACAAGTGCCTAGAAGACGCACCAACTGTCCCACAGCAACGGGCTATCCACTAGGGCACCATACAGCGTACTGCTGCTGCCCACATCAGGCAGCCTCCTACAACTACCGCTCGCTACAAAATAAAAGTACACCGTATGTGCAACATTCAACAGCATCAAAACATCTACGAGAGACAGGCCAGATCATCATTGCTGAAGTAAACCTGAATGTAACGGAACCAGAAAAACATCGTTGAATTCGATTAATACTGCTCTCGGACCGACCTATAAGTGCCGCACCAATTCACTAGCAACGAATCAAACTATACTCGCTCCATTAATGGGCAAACTAAAGACCCCACGAGCGCCACCAAGCAACATGGAATCAAACGAGCCTACTCCACCACCGGAGTCCTCGGTCACACCCCAGGCACTCCAGAAGGTTGAGAAAACCCTACAGTCGCACACTACGCAATTTGAGAAAATACTACAAGCCATCCTAGATACCAAATCTACATTAGAGGCAAACATTGGAGCGATCACGGAAGATGTTAACGTTCTACGCACGGACCAAAAAGCATTGGCGGAAAGAGTAACAACGATCGAAAAAGAAACGGCACGGTTAACGCCATCGATAAATGACCTTCAGCAACAACTAATGACAATAATAACGGAAGTTGAAGTCCTGAAGTGCAGGGCCGAGGACGCTGAAGGCAGATCACGCCGGAACAATGTCCGATTCATGGGATTTCCAGAACGGGCAGAAGAACCCAGTGTAGAACTATTTATTGAACAATGGCTAACGAACACAATACGACAAAATAATATTCCAAAATTTTTCTCAGTGGAAAGAGCACTTAGAGTGCCTGGAAGAACCCCCCTCCAGGGGCCCAGCCCCGTCCGCTTATCGTAAGACTCCTTAACTTCCGTGATAGAGACGTTATCCTGCAACTGTTCCGTAAATACGGCCCTGTAAGCTTCGAAAATGCAGAGATCACGGCCTACCCAGATTTCACTGCGGAAGTGCAGAAGAAACACAACTCCTTTTTTAAGGTCAAGGAAAGACTGCGTGAACATAACATAAAATATGCCCTTCTGTGCCCTGCTAAATTGCGTATCCAAAGTAACAATCACACTCTCTTCTTCAGTACTCCTGAGGACGCCTGGACTTGGTTACACGCTAAAGGCCTGGCCGATCAAACGAATTTGGGAAACCCAGCGGAAAAATGGTCATCACCTAAGTCTAGGCACAAGCCTCCAAGGAAACGGGATGTTAAACCTTCACCTGAACAATCCCAAGCAGAACGCTCTTCATTACTACAGGCCACAACACGCTTCACTAACACATCCCCAACGTCCCAGTCCATCCAAAACGAAGGCGAGCCAGACCTCGAAACACAATATGATTCCACGGACTCCAACTGCGGCCCTAGCCTGACCCCGCGCACGGCAGATGACATTTGCTAAACAGGAAGGTCCAAAATAACTTTACAGTCAGGAACAGTTTTCCCCACAGTGTAAAAAACCCACCTAGCCTGATGACTAGCAAGGAGGCGGAGAAATGCCAGGCTTGGACCCGCAGCCACCGGAGGTGCCCGAAGGGACGCACCATTACTGGGAGCAGAACGGACCGAGAAGCTCGTCAACTTGGATACATTTGCCCACAGCGCCCCCCACTCCATATGGACAGATTCTTTAAGAAGGCAGACACAGGCTTTATTTCAGCTGTGTTGTATGCACAGTTACAGTTATATATAGTTGTTGTTTCAAACTTTATTAGATGTGATTCACTCAAGGCACATATCGTAACCCATGATTGTAGCAAAAGGCGTGGTAAACAATCATACAACATAAATATCGTACTCGTCACTAAAGTCGGTAATATCCTAATTATAAAGCACAATTGGGAATGCTGGGTAGACCACAACACACAGACAATAGATCCCCCTAACTTAGCAAAACAATACACACACCATGGCACATCAACATAACTTAAACACTCCACAATATAAAATAATCAAATGGAACATCAGGGGCATGGCAGCTATACGTAAACGGCAACAAATTTATGCGTACCTTAAGCGACACCGGATACACATAGCCATGCTGCAAGAGACTCACCTCAACGGGGCCTTGCTAGAAAACCTGCGCGCAAAATGGCGGGGCCAAATATATGGCACAATTTTTTCATCCTACGCCCAAGGGGTGGCGATATGGATAGCACCAGGGATCCCATTTGTAATATCCTGCACGCAGATTGATCCAAACGGAAGGTATGTGATACTGGAGGGGGAACTAGATGGTCATCCATTAGCAATAGTTGCTCTATACACCCCGAACACAGGCCAACGTGAATTTTTATGGACACTCAACAACAGCAAACTCAGAGACCCATCTGAGCCTAGTATATGGGGTGGGGATTTTAACTTTGTGTTAGACATCCACATGGACCGATCAATTCCCCCACTGATCACTGCACCAGCCAGGCGCACAACTGCCGACCTAGTAGAATGGGGTGCAAATAATGGCTTGAAAGAAACATGGAGGGCGGGACACCCCACGCATCGCGAATACCCTTATTACTCATCAGTACATAAAATACACACAAGAATAGACATGCTATTCGCAACGCCTGCCATAATTCATAAAATAAATAAATCAGAATACTTAGCTCGCACTATTTTGGATCACAATCCACTGCATGTCAAAATAACATGGGGACGCACATATGCCCGTATTCCAACTTTGCGCTTACAATCAGAAGCCCTCACAGACCCCCCCTTCAAAGCAGAGTGATCCAAATGCTTATCAAATCATTTTACGGTAAACAAAGATACCGCCTCAACACGCGCTACTGAATGGGATGCCCATAAAGCTGTGACCTGTGGCCACTGTTTAGCAGCCACAGTAGGAGTCAGAAAAGTGCTCACTAAAGAACTACAGGAATTGGAAATTAAAATGCGTAAGGCGGAGGTTGAACTCTCAATAAATCCATCCACACTGCAAACACTGAGTGATCTCTGAGCAAACTACAAAAAAACAGACACCAGACTATGCAAACATGATTATAGACACCTGCAGGCGAGACAACACGCAGAGGGCGACAGATCAGGAAAATTATTAGCTTGGTTGGTCCGTCAACCAATGCAGACAGCACCCATAGGATTAAACTTCACACAGGCCGTGTCGTCAACACCCAAGTCGAAATTAACACAGCCTTCCATACGTATTATTGCACTCTTTACCAAACCTCTAATCCTCCTCCTAAACAACAGCTTTTTACACTATTAACAATGATCCCCCAAAACCCACACATAATAAGCAACTCAGAAATGCTAGATGGCCCCATCACAATAGAAGAGCTACGAACTGCTCTTTCGCAAATGGCAAGCAACAAGGCCCCAGGCCCTGACGGATTGCCAGTGGAATACTATAAATCATACCCTAACCATTTATTACAACCCCTTCTTGAGGTGTTTAATGAAGCACACAACAGAAAGCAACTTCCAGATTCCATGCGAGAAGCAGTAATAGCCGTGCTCCCAAAACCAGGCCGTGATCCCTTCTACGTCAGGTCATACAGACCCCTCTCGCTTATTAACTCTGATTGTAAACTCCTAAGGAAAATCCTAGCAAATAGACTTCTCCCTTACCTATCAGAGCTGATACACCCAGATCAATCAGGGTTCATACCAGGTAGAAGCACCTTCTTAAATATTAGAAGACTGATTCGCTTAATGCATGGCACTAATGGGACGGAAGCAGTAGCTGTGTCCCTAGACATAGAAAAAGCTTTTGACACACTCAGCTGGGAGTATCTCTACCGTACATTGGAAGCATTTGGATTCCAGCGTGGCTTCATAAACTGGATTAGGACGTTATACCACAAGCCCATAGCAAGAGTCAAAACAGGTCAAATTATATCTGAAGAAATCCCAATAGGCAGAGGCACCCGGCAAGGCTGCCCACTGTCCCCCCTATTATTTGCTATTGCAATGGAACCACTGGCAATCAGACTTCGTAAAGCTGCTCACAAATGGGGCATACCAGAGGCAGACCAACATCATATTGTGTCACTATACGCTGACGATGCCCTAATCTACCTACGCCTACACACAACATCTACCAAAGAAATAATGTTAATACTAGATAGCTTTGCACGGGTTTCGGGATTACATATAAATTGGTCCAAATCATGTATCTTTCTCCTAACACCCATACCAAATGAACAGCACAGCAGTTTACCCCAATTTCAGCTACCCTGGGCTGCCTCAACCTTTAAGTATTTCGGCGTACAGATCTATCACTCTATGAAAGACCTAAAGGAGGGCAATCTAGACCGTCTACTTAGATCCACCCGGAGCTCCCTGGCATTCTGGATATCGCTCCCACTATCCCCCATGGGCCGTACCGCAATAGCTAAAATGCTAATCCTACCTCGTTTCCTGTACTATTTCACAGCCCTCCCGCTGACATTACCACGCACATTCTTCCATAAACTGCATTCCCTTCTTACTGAATTGCTATGGGGCAGAGATAGACGAAGGGTATCACTGGCTATTGCACAACACTCACAAGCGGAAGGTGGTTTGGGTATGCCAAACCTGGAACTGTACTATGCAGCGGCCCAACTACAGTGGATGGCTTCATGGTTCAACAACCCAACGTCCCCAGAGAGCGTAGCAATGAAGGGATACATAACATCGCAAACGATATTAACAACATTGTTAGCGGGCGCCCCCTCTCCGCCCAATATTGGAAGCTGCTAAATTTTGCTGGAAAAGATATGTCCAGGGCAAGTCCAACCTTCCCCCATACTCACCTACAATACCCCTATCCCAGATCCCGAAAATACAGAATTTAACACTACACCATGATATACGGGAAACTACAACCCTAAATGTGGGCGATCTATACTCTGACTCCCATATGAAAACTTTTGCGGAACAGGCGGCGCTGGGAGCAATGCACACTGGAGCTTTTTTAATGTATGGGGCCATCACCAAGTTGATACGTAGCCTATGGGGCAATAGTAATAACGAACCCGACGAATCCGGGTTGCTCACAACGCTCCTGACAATAGGCAACACTGAGGGTACTATCTCAAGGATATACAAAGACCTAACAGCAAATGCCCGTGTAGACTTAACACCAGCTAAATCTCGATGGGACACCGCACTAGCTGATCCAATCTCCCAAAACACATGGGAAATCATTCTTGCCACGGTCAAAACGGTATCACGAAACACCAGACTGAGATACACTCAATTTAATTATATTCATCAGACTTATTTATCCCCTGCACGCATCAACAGAATTTACCCTAATGCCAAATCGGAATGCCCTAGATGTGAAGCATCCACTGCCAATTTCTACCACATGGTCTGGGAATGCTCCTCAATAAATGCAAGCTGGCAGAAAATCACAGAAACTACCTCAGAAGTTGCTGATCATGCACTCACCCCCTCCCCAGAATCATGTCTCCTAGGAATCCGCCACCGCACCAAAGGTGATAAACACCAACACAAATTCATAGATCTGGCATTTGTAGCGTACTAACGCCTGTTCCCTATACATTGGAAGGCGCCCCAAACCAATCCTTACATAACCTGACTGCGCGACCTATACAACCGTACACAAGCAGAAGCCCACACACTGAAACAAGTACAACAGATGGGCCAGCCACAAGAAGGAGTCGAAATATGTGATAGCTTTGTGGTTAAAATAGAAACTAGAGACGACATGTTCCCCCCATGACTTCCTACATTTTCTTCACTAATAAGCACCCACATTAGAACATCCAATGGTCACATAACCTAAAGAACTAGCTAGATTCCTCAAGACAACATGGCCATAAACTCCCCCAAACGAACATGCATATGCCAGGCCCACGCAAAGAACATGCACCTTTATTTAAAACCTGTACCCACGTCAACTGTGCGCCTTCACCCCCCCAGGCAACCCAACGACAACTCTAATGTTCAAACGCCATTATGCACACATGCAAAAAGATATAACCAGAGTGATCACAGTTATATAATGTATAGTTCCTTTCTCTTTTTTCTTCTCTTCTTGTCTCTTCTTTGTTACTTTTTTGCTCTCTTTTTCTACTTGATGCACATCATTAAAAGCTTCTTGTTGTATGAGCTAAGAAGCCGCATACTCCTTTGAAACAACTGTATTGCATTGACAGTTTCTATATCTTGCTTAATAAACAGATTTAAAAAAAAAAAAAGATATCACCCTCCTCTCAGCTAGGAATTACAGCTTATTAAATATAATAAGGATTCCTGAATTTTATTCTACTGGAGGGATAGGCCTCACAGTAGTGAAAAACTAATTAGGGAGTTTTTCACTACCAGCACATGTAAAACTTTAAAGTACGTGTCTCACCTTTTTAATTACACAGCACCCACCCTATTGGCTACCTAAGAGGCTTGACAAGGGGGTTTAAATGGCAAGTCAACATGGCAGTGTGACACTACATTCAGGCTGCAATGGCCGGCATGGGCCAAATTTCAGAGTGCTACTTTGGTGGTTGGCAGAATAAGTGCTGCAGGCCCACTGGTAGCATGTCATTTACAGGCCATAGATATGGTATACCACGCTACACTGGACTTACAAGTAAATACAATATGCCAATTAGGTATATGCCAATCAAACCATGTGTACGTGAGTGAGCACAAGCACTTTAGCACTGGTTAGTAGTGGTAAAGTGGATAGAGCCCTAAGGCCAACAAAAATGAATTCAGCAAAAAGTGGAGGGTAAAAGGCAAAATGTTTGGGGCCAGGTCCAACAACAGTTATGTCTGTGAATAGTGGCCGTGCACAGTACATCAATGGAATACAAATCTCCATGGAGCTACAGGAGTCACCTTTCTTTGTTTATTAGCGGTCAGAGACTGATTTAGAATTTGGGAGGAAGAAATCTTCATAGCAAAAGAGATAGACTACGCACTCTGCCAAACTCATGGTCCGCATGCCTGATTTAGAGGCACCTGTCTATCTGAGAGAACATACGCCAGCTCAGTTGGCAACATACTGCTCCAACAGCCCAATGAAGAAGTAGGAGGCAAGCCATCTGATTCAATGTTTTTTTTCTGTTGTCTGTCACCTGCAAGTAAAACCTGGTGCTGGCAATGAGGGACAGGAACAAAATAATATTGACCCCTCACACACCATGGGCGAAAACGTGCATGTTGTGGGGGTAATTAGGTTTTCATAAAACTCCTGCTATGGGAGTTTGTTTTTGATAAATGAAAAACTCTGTAAAAGTTTGACACTGTTTTCCAGTTCATCAGACTTTTACATCTTTGACAGGAACAACCATAATGGCAGGTCATGTTAATGTTAAGATATGTCTGAAGAGCTTGAGAACAACTCTAGATTTGGTGGGTGGAGGTCCCTCAGGATGGCTGGGGGTCCCACGCTCTACTGACAGAGAAATCTCCATCTGCTAAACGTTATATCAGTCCCTTAGTGTGATATTGACTGCTACTTGGGTCTGAAGACAAAAGTGGCTCTTCATGAGGAAACCATTAACATTCATCCCAATGTTCTTAGCCAATTGTAATGACGATGCGTGAATTTCTAACCAGATAATGGATACCACTATCTGGAAACTATCTGCTACACAGCTACATCATCCTGATGAGTCATGGCATCTACAAGGTGCATTTTCTCTGTTAATCTGAATTATCCACTTTGCAGGACAGAAAATAAATAAATGATTTCCTCCTTCTCAAGGTCTTGAATAAATTACAGCCTATTGATTCTTTTCAGATCATCTTTAATTACAACCTGCATCCGAGAAGAACACTTGCAGAAACCATTTCTTCAGAGAGCAGAGAGAGGGGATGTAATTTTGGCTTTCAGTAAATAAGTATTTTGCGATCTTTTCTCTGGAAACATTATAGTGTTTCTTTTATTTTGAGGAAACTTATATCAGCAAGTAGATGTATGAATACAGGGTTAAATCCATGTGGCAATCCACAGATTTAATGGCAGGTTGCTGGCAGAACTTCCACTCTAATATGTTGTGAATATATTAGATGAGCATACCTTTAAAAAACAAGAGTTGTAATTCCACCTTATTGCCTCCTGTTTGGGTTATTAATGGGAGTTAACTAACAAGCTAGCCAAGGTGTTAACTACAGATAAATTCCTGAACCGAAATTGTGAGTTTGAGATGAAAGCAAAACGATGTGAAGGGTGATAAACATTAGCTCATGCCCATCTACACTGTGGGCTTTAAGGCTATTAGCAGCAGTCCCCTTTAATATCACAAAACATAGATAATGTATTTCTGCCACTAAACTTAAGATTTAGATGATCAATAGTACTGAGTTTGCATCCGCATACGAAGCATTCTGATTGGCTGGCCTAATATCAATATTTCATAGGAGTGCTGATAATAAAACAAATATAACACTTGGGGATTTTCAGATGCCATATCAGTCATTAAGATATTACAGCCTTTATGCTTTTTATTTTCCCTGGCAACTTTTACGATCACTGAGAAGAGGTCCACATTTGACTCAACAAACTGTGCTTTTTGTAAGAGTGAGTGTGATGAAAATCTAACTTCTGCTCATTTCAAATAAACAAGTTCAATGCTTCGGTTGTCTAATGTTGCATGGATGGGGATGGTTGATCCTTTTCAGATTTTATAGGGTGTCCCTGTGAGATGTATTTACAAATGATAAATGAAAATGGGGAAACTTACTTAGCGATTACATAGAATTTGTTTAGGGGTAGCAACTTCAACCCCTGACTCGTCCTTTGGTATTCCTGACACTGCTACTTCTTTTCTTCAGGTTTAATGAAGGAAGTGACACGAACAGAAAGTTAGCAGAACTCTAGAAACCCATTTTACTTCCCAACATGTCCACCCCTTCCTCCTCCCTCTTTAGTAGAAAACAAAAAAATATCACTGGCTAGGGGCAAGGCAAGGGACTAAAACTGTGATATTGACACATGTCACATCATGTGTGACATTTTGGTGAATCAACATCCAGGAGTGGTTATCCTGAAAATCTGGCGCAGACCTGTCCCCTCATGAACCAACATTAGATAATCCTACTCTGTACATTAAGACATTTCCAGGGATGAACTTTGGGATGTCCTAACAAGCAATACATGGCTTAGGACCAGGTTCCCTTCTGTTGACACAGTTAAGAGCCATTCTATGAGTACTTTTGCTTATTATAACATTATTGTGTTTTCTTCATTATTATTTGTCATTCATAAGAGTTGTCAATTTAAGATGCTGATCCACACTTAAGGCCCTTCATAATCAAGGACCAGCCTACATCAAACACCACCTGCACTTCAATCAACCTTCCAGACACTTGCGCTCTGCTTTCCCACCCCCTCGCGCACACAAACCCTCACATCTGCCGAAGTAACAGTTGAGGACACTCATTCTCCTACCTTGGGGCGAAATCCTGGAACGACCTCCCCCTTCACCCACGGACCGCATCTTCTCTTCTGGAATTCAGGAAAAGACTCAAGACCTGGGTGTTAAACTGAACCCATTAGCAGCTATGCTCTCAGCACCTGGAATCCCCTAATCTGGACACCATTGAGGGTGATCCAAGATTGTTTCCTTTCTCCATTTCCTTACACCAGCACTCCAATTAGACTAACTCCTCCGCTTCCTGACCCCATCACATCAGTCCTCCCAACAGACATACAAATGAAAATGAAAGGGAGGTTCAGTGGAGGTACATAAACCAAGGACTTTAGTATGGCTTCTTCAAAATGGTAATTATTGTCTCAAGTATTGCTAAACCAATGTGGCTTTTATTGGTAGATTTCCTATAAAACAAAGCTATTCTGCCCTATGAGTTTGTCACTCACGAGAATGCCTCACATTTACTGCAGACTGTTCTGCAGTACCCCAGCAAGAAATAACCATCCACCATTTTCCTGCTGAGGGACGATGCGAACAAAGATTACCTGTGAGACATGCGGAGGAAGACAAACAGACAGAATGTGTGGAGGGAGTGGATCAAAGAGAATGGCTGCATGTGCCGAAATAGCAATATATGAAATATTATAAAAGTTTCACATCATTGCAATGCCAAAATGGCGCAGTTTGAAAAGAAAAGCATCAGCAACAATAAACACGCATTTTCATGGTGATCTAAATACTGACAGAACCTCCAACCCCATACTTGATCCATTTTTGATTGTTAGTATCTGTTGGAAGATTCCTTTTTGCTTGGCTTTCCAACCAGGGGCTCGTATCAAAACCTGTTTCTGCGCGTGCAGTTTTTTTTGTTTTAGAAATACCACTGTTTAGTCTCGCACATTCTCTGCACACATCAACAATCATGTGTTAATCAAGGTGATAATCCAAATATTCCCACAGTCTGTGGAAGTCTATCAATAAATGTATTCACAGAACGACCCGCAGTAATCGCACTAATCCCTCGGGGCCGCGCGGGAAGGCGGGTGTCATGCTGCCTACCTCCTGTTTCTATCTCTTGCCAGCACAACAGCTGCAAAATAGATGATGCAACGGTAAGTGATCAGAGGGTACCTGATTTGCACCATTGCTCAATTTTACCATGTTACTGTTGCTACATTTCAACTCGTTTTTCCCGTATAAGAATTACTTTCGCCCATTAATGCATCTCGTCTTTCCTGTCTACATCTCTGCCTCTATTTTCATTGTTCTCAAAAAACGCACTGAAAAAGAAAAAAAAAACTGAAATTGCGCTGTACACATCGCAGCTCCGAAAAACAGGAGTATATTATGATAATACTTTCCGGCCAAAAAACGGAACTGTGCGCCTGTTGTGGAACAAAAGCTGTTTTTATATATGAATGGTGATGCATAATTTTGGTTACACTATCATGCATTATAGAAGTGATATAATAATGTGACAATATATATCATGGGGCATATTTATACTCCGTTTGCGCCGAATTTGCGTCGTTTTTTTCGACGCAAATTCGACGCAAAACTAACTCCATATTTATACTTTGGCGTTAGACGCGTCTAGCGCCAAAGTTCATGGAGTTAGCGTCATTTTTTTGCGTGAACACCTTGCGTTAATGATATGCAAGGTAGGCGTTCCCGTCTTAAAAAATGACTCCGATGCTATTGCGTCGGATTTATACTCCCTGGCAAAAATGACGCCCGGGAGTGGGCGGGTCTAAAAAACCCGCATTTGCGCCGGATTTTAGCGCCTGGGTCAGGGCAGGCGTTAAGGGACCTGTGGGCTCAGAGTGAGCCCAGAGGTGCCCTCCCCTGCCCCCAGGGACACCCCCTGCCACCCTTGCCCACCCCAGGAGGACACCCAAGGCTGGAGGGACCCACCCCATGGACATTAAGGTAAGTCCAGGTAGGTATTTTTAAAAAAAAAAAATTGTGGCATAGGGGGGCCTGATTTGTGGCCCCCTACATGCCACTATGCCCAATGACCATGTCCAGGGGACAGAGGTCCCCTGGGCATGGCCATTGGGCAAGGGGGCATGACTCCTGTCTTTGCTAAGACAGGAGTCATTTCAATGGGGGATGGGCGTCAGAAAAAAATGGCGCAAATCGGGTTGTGGCGATTTTTTTGCCTCAGCCTGACTTGCACCATTTGTGGACGCCCATACGCCATTTTCCCCCTACGCCGGCGTTGCCTGGTGTACGTCGTTTTTTTTAACGCACACCAGACAGCGCCGGCGGCTAACGCCGGCTAATGTCATTCAATAAATACGGCGGCCGCATGGCGCTTCAGAATGGCGTTAGCCGGCGCTAATTTTTTTGACGCAAAACTGCGTTGGCGCAGTTTTGCGTAAAAAAGTATAAATATGGGCCCATGTATCTTAACAGTATTAATGTAAAGTGGAGGACCTAAATCGTATTGCTGAAGGTGCAATCACAGCCAAAGACTAGGGGGCATATTAGTACTCTGTTTGCATCGAATTTGCGTCATTTTCTTAATGCAAATATGGCGCAAACTTACCTCCATATTTATATTTTGATGTTGGACACGTCTAACGTCAAAATGTAGGATTTTCCACCATTTTTTGGATGCGTGCACTTACCTTGCGTCAATGAGATGCAAGGTAGGCATGCCCATCTAAAAAATGTTGCTATCCCCATAGCCCCATAATTATCCCCCGTGCTAAAATGACACATGGGTGGGAGGAGGGGCTAAATAATGTTGCAAAGCTAGCTTTGCACTATTATTTAATGCCTGGGTCAGACCAGGTGTCAGGGGTCCTCTGCACCCATTTCCCTGGATAAACACCATGGAAAGGGTCCACAGGTGCCCTCCCCAAGCCACAGAAGCACCCCCACCCACATCAGAGGGACACCAGAGGATGGAGGACCCCATCCCAGGTAAGTAGGGTAGTATTGGTAAGTATTTTTACATATTTTTTTAAGTGCCACCGGGTGCCCTAACTTGGGGCCCCCTGCATGGCACAGGGTGCAATTGCCATGCTCAAAGGACACTTGTGCCCTGTGCTGGCCATTGGGGTGGTGGGCATGACTCCTGTCTTTCCTAAGACAGGAGTCATGTTTTTGGTGGTTGTGCGCTAGGAAATTGTGCTAATCTGGTTAGAGGCATTTATTTTGCCTCTAAACAGGCTAGCGTCATTTTCTGATGCACAACCCCCTCCTTCCCTACAGCCAACCCCACCCGGCTAGTGTTGTTTTTCAAGAGGCTAGCCGGGCCTTCCCACTGGCTTGCACCTTTCAAAAAATATGAAGCCCAGCATGCTTATGAGAATGACGCAAGCCGGCGGTAAAGTTTTTGACACAAAGCTGCTCTAATGCAGGTTTGCACCAAAAACAATAAATCTGGGCCTAGAAGTTTATATATATATTTTTGTGTGTTCTAATGTTTGACTTCAACATGCTAAATTGTAGTACTCATGCACATCTATATCCATGAATTTTGATTTATATTGCTATATTGAATTGCTTATAATCACGTTTCATTTACAATTCTTGTTGTCTCTTATAATTGCAAGACACACTTGTAATCAGGGCCACTAAAATTATGCGATTGTACCGGCCACGATGATTTGTGCATAGTTACAGATTTGCCGCATAGGCCAAAAGTCCATCATCTGCTGCTTAAGATTCAGATTTTAATAAAAAAATGTTTCTAGCTCAAATGGTCCAAAAGTTACTAAAAATGCACCACATGCATTGCGGCTCAGTGGGAAGCCCTTCGCAAAGTTTCATTTTTATAGCTATATTGCTGTATATGGGAGTTAAACTGTTTTCCAATGAGGTCCAGCAATTCCCAGACAATGGTAACAAGTCTGAAAATGACAAAATAATTAAGTAATACTATCACAAAATGTGCCACATTATGCCGCATAATTTGCCTTTTCTTGCTGCATGTTTTACTCAACCCTGCCGCATAATTTGACCCTCCCCTGCCTCATAATTCCAGTAGCCCTGCTTATAATACTGTATTTTGAATACCGATAGAATGTCTTATTAAGCTAGCCTAATCGAAGGCCTAAATTATTTGGTCTCTCATGTTTAACCTTCAAAGTAGAGCTTTGCTTGCATTGGAATATTTTTCTTTGCAGGTGCTGCTGCTCAAGTCTACAGTTCATGAAAGGCATTTTGTATGTTGAAGATAGCGGGGTATGGGAGGATACTTTGGCAAGGACAGGGAGCGCTAACAATCTGAGAAGAAAAGGCTCCTGTTTGTGTACCAGGCACTGGGAGATGCCCAAGGTTTTCCTGATATTCAATTCGTGGGATGAGACACCTGAGAGGAGTTAATTATAATTTCTCTTTAGTTTAGGGTACTCAGATTAATTTAGTGTCTCCAATGATTAGGCAAGAGGATCAGAATGTGTATACAGATCATCAAATTCTGTTTCTTATCTTTTGTATTGCTTCAACTGAAATTCTTGTGTGCCTTATACTTTTGTGATTTACCTTCATTCAATGCCATACTTCACCTTTGGTGATTTTGTACTGATAAAGCTTATTTTTGAGATTCATTTAGATCAGTTTGGCTCTTGATTCATAATAAATCTTTGAATCCTATTTACAGCTTTCTGGACTTTAATGTGTAACCAATTAGGTTACACTGTCAATTGAATTGAAGGGTTGATTTTGAACTCTCCTTTATCTCTCAAGCATACTAAAAAGGTACATTAGAAGAAGAGAGATGAGAATATGGTCCCAGAGGGTCATTATGAATGTACTCGCTCAGAATCTGTACGAGTGAATGAGCTGTCAACAGCACATGTTGGAAATGCAGAGCGGCAGTTCTCACTCTTCATTTCCATGTGGTAGTGTCTGCAGCTTTAGCACTAACTTGGAGAATTTCTAAGTTTTATGATTAGTGTATATATTGTTGGCAGCTCGATTATGTTCAGAAACAGGCACAGAGCTCCCTTAAATACCTCTCTCATGAATGTGAGAAGACTCATGCACTAGTGGTCGCTATCCCTTGATTCCAAACACCAATGTTCAAAGCTGGTGCGGCCTTAGGCCAGGGTTCTCCAGCAAGTAGATTGGGAGCTATTAGCAACTCTTTATCCACCTGTGAGTATCTTCCTTAGGTGTAGCCCAACCTAGTGAAAGAAACGCTTTTGTTTGGTTAAAATCAGTATGTTTCCAAAATCGAAAATTATAGATTAAGTAAAAGGCGTACATTTTCAGAACTGATAAGCAGTTGATTGAAGAAAAATTATATTAAAGGCTGATATTTAAATGGTAATTAATGGCATCTTTTCTGAAGTGGTCACTATTTAACACAAAAAATGTGCTAGTAGTTTTGTTAGTAGCTGATTTTTATTGAACATAGCTCTTAATACAAAAAGGTTATTATTAATAGACTGCTTTATTGGGAAGCACACACCTAGTTTTTGCAGAAAATTATTGAAACTTTTCTTGGCCTTTTTGATGTTTGTCCTGCTGTGTTTGTTGTGTGTACCACTGGGTGCTATATACAAGCCTGAATTCCATAAATAAAGTGTGCTGGTTGTCGACTTTACCCCATGGTGGTGAACTGTCAGATCTATTTAGAAATCCCTCCTGCAGTGGCTCTCCTCACTACTCTGTAAGTTTGCAAAGTAGACACTTTGTCCCAAATGTCTTTGTGGAAACATTTTTGTTTTGAGGAAACACAGCAAATGGATTAATGCATGAACATTTAATCTGTCTGAAGTAGCCATTCTTTATTTCCCTGTGTAGGAGGCTGGCCTGGTTTGTAGTGGGTACCTAAGGTACCTTATACCAGGTTCAATTATCCCTTATTAGTGAAATGTAGACAGTGTCTAGAAGCCAGGCTCTCCAGGGGTAGTGTGGATGAGCAGTCAAGGCCTAACTAGGAGACATGCAAAGCTCATGCAATACCACTATAGTCACACAGTACTCGCAGGTATGAAAGAAAATACCTAGGGGCATATTCATACTCTGTTTGCGCCGGAATTGCGTCGTTTTTTTTAATGCAATTTCGACGCAAAACTAACTCCATATTTATACTTTGGCGTTAGACGCGTCTAGCGCCAAAGTCCATGGAGTTTGCGTAATTTTTTAGCGTGGACACCTACTTTGCGTTAATGATATGCAAGGTAGGCGTTCCCGTCTAAAAAATTGACTCTGAGGCATGTGCGCCGTATTTACACTCCCGGGCAAAATTCATGCCCGGGAGTGGGCGGGTCAAAAAAAATGACGTACGGCCGCTTTTGCGCCGTTTTTTAGCGCCTGGAAAAGGCAGGCGTTAAGGGACCTGTGAGCTCTGAAGCAGCCCAGAGGTGCCCTCCCATGCCCCCAGGGACACCCCCTGTCACCCTTGCCCACCCCAGGAGGACACCCAAGGCTGGAGGGACCCATCCCAGGGACATTAAGGTAACTTCAGGTAGGTATTTTTTTTTTTTTTGTGGCATAGGGGGGCCTGATTTGTGCCCCCCTACATGCCACTATGCCCAATGACCATGCCCAGGGGACAGAAGTCCCCTGGGCATGGCCATTGGGCAAGGGGGCATGACTCCTGTCTTTGCTAAGACAGGAGTCATTTCTATGGGGGTTGGGAGTCGGAAAAAATGGCGCAAATCGGGTTGAGGCAAAAAATTTGCCTCAGCCTGACTTGCCCCATTTTTTGGCGCCCAAGCTCCATATCCCCCTACGCCGGCGCTGCCTGGTGTACGTCGTTTTTTTTCACGCACACCAGGCAGCGCCGGCGGCTAACGCCATTGAATAAATACGGCGCCCGCATGGCGCTTCAGAATGGCGTTAGCCGGCGCAAATTTTTTTGACGCAAAACTGCATTAGCGCAGTTTTGCGTCAAAAAGTATAAATATGGCCCCTAGTGTTACAAAAATAAAGGTACTTTATTGTGGTGGGCGGTAGTCTGGCAATGCCGGGAGGACTAGGGACCTCTGCCACGCTCATGGATGGTAGGCTGCACATCATACTATAAATCAGGCTCTAAGCTTTCTAAAGACATTCACTCACAGATCCATCAAACTTATGACTGTTGTTTAACTTGCTTTTCACAGTGGGAACAAAATGCACAACTTTCATAACTTCATAAAATTAAAGGGCACCACTGAGATGTGCATTAAGTAGGCAGTCTGATTAAGTACTCATTCATATTTATAAATAGTCTACAACTTTGCCTGGTACCTCTTAGCAACCGCTAGTCTATACTGACTAACTTCAGAACTGGTTGGACTTCAGTTAAGGCTTTCATTGTGTTCCTGTGCTTCTAATTCAAGGAAGAAATGGTATGGACTACCTGGCAGTCCCCAAACTGAGGTGGCTTTGCAGCAGCCAGACATGGGCCAAATTGAACTCAGAGATGCAGCACTGCCAATGTAAAGGGCCTTTAATGAGCAGTGCTTTGTTCCTATGCCACTTATCCAGCATCTCTGCTACACACTGATTGGCAGCTGGGGTATGTGCAGCTCAGCCTATGGAGTGTTGTGGGTTTGAGAGGAAGAACGCCTTCACTGAGCCATGTCTCCTGATTAAAAAGGGTCAGCAGCAGCAGTGAGGACATTTGAAGCATCCAGTGCCTGTGAGATGAGTGGTTCTTGGCCTTGAGTATTCTGGGTCTGACCATAAATGTATAGTAACATTGGGGAGGCCCTAGTGCCTACTCCACACTCTAACATAGTGTGTGCTGGTTTCTGAGGTCTGCAGTTGCACCATATATGCACAATGCAAGGAAACTGGTGGCCATGATGTGATGGGCCAGCTCTTGCCTCAGCTGGTGGTGGCCTGATTTTTACTAAAGGTATATTCTTCAAATGTAAGGCCTGCAAACCGGCATTGTATAATTTACTGAAGTGCTCACTGTGAAACTTGTTTCCTCTTTACTGTTAATGTGGTGGTTTCCTGCTGGTACATGTTCCAGTCATTGGCTACACAATACTTTGATACACTGAGGGTATGCTCTACTCTCCAGGACTAAAAACAACCCTCTTGTTTAAGGCTAGCCCCTCTCTTTTTGTTTGTCTGAGAAAGTAGAGGCAATAGGTGATGGGGGACCAGAAACAGGCTATGAACCTGTGAGAGTGTGAGTTTTCTAGTATGTTTATTAATGGTTTTCGTATTAATAACGAGTGATGAACTAATGTGTAAAATGAGAAAAAACTTTTAAAATAATTGTCTGTTCTTAACTGAGCAAAATTATATTCAGATGCTGTAGTTATTTTCTTTGATTCGAAGCTTCAAAATAATAAATGTTTAAGCTTGTGTAGACATATCCACAGCTACCCCTAGCGGGTTGCCGTGACATGTCTTACAAGATCATATATTAACCGAGCGTTACATAAGTTGAAATGTCCTATTGTTTGAGAATGTTACTAATATCTGGTCTTTCCTCTAGGGTGGAAGTAAAAGTAGCAGATAAAGCTTCTTCCTGAGAACAAGATATGCAAGAGGCGGATGAGACAATGGAGTTACAGACAAGACAGAAGTAGAGTGTATCTACCGAAAGAAAATGTTATAGTTAGCATAGGTTTGTCAAGTTTAGGTAATCAAATTAGGTGTCTATTGGCGGAAGTGAAAACACCCCATAGACTGACCAATTAGGAGTTGATTAGATTTTAGTATAAGAATCGGGCAATCTCACCAAATATGGCGGAAGCCCCTAAGCATACTACTGCACGCCAACAGAGATCGGTCATCTCTGGGAAGATTACCTTCCATTCAGTAGGGTAGAGACTCTAGTCATACATCACCTTGTAATGAGCCTCTCTCAAATGGATGGAGTGCTTTATATTTCTGTATGACTTTTCATAACGTTTCCTATAAGCTGTCTGTGATGTATTCGTTAGTGTACGATCCCACAACAATACATGATGAGGCTGCAGAGATAGGCGAGTGTGCAGTAACAGGGAATAGATGTAGGAAATAGTCCCCCTAAAATCCCCAGCCTTCTTTACAAATTGTTCAATGGGTGTGAGGTTTCTGGTAGCTGCCTCTCTATTCTTTTGATGCATAGCCCAGTGTTTTAGTTGGGTATAGTGATAATGTTCTGCATCCGTGAAATGAAAGTTGGGTTTACAGTTTTCAAATATCAAGATGTCTCAGTTATGGAAGAGATCTGAAAGCGTCAGGAAGCCTCCCTCCCTCCATGCATCAAAAGGCACAGGTAGTGTTGCTGGTGGGAATGCTGGGTTGAAATGAATGGCAATATGGGAGGAAGGAAAAGTAGTCCATCCTGCAGACCTATTAAACCCATTCCATACTCGTAAAACTGTTCTAGTGGGAGTGCTCAGATAGGCATTAGGAGGTCTCTCAGCTATGGGTTTCCATAGGACGTCCCATCTTATGACCCACCCCACAATGGCCCTATGCGAGTCAAGTCACTGTTTATCTGATTGTCTTAGGGACCGCTCAGATATCACCCATAGTTGGGCGGCCTTGTAGTATAAATGGAAATAAGATAGTGCCAGACCGCCCGCTGTTGTGGCAGTTGCAGAAGTTGAAATGGTAGGCATGCTCTACCCATCTGCCATAGAAAACTTGTGATCAAAGAGGGTAGTGTTGGGAAACAGTCACTTTCCAATGGAATTGGGAAAGCCTAAAAAGGTAAAGGACCTTAGGCAGGATCATCATCTTGATAGCGATGATATGGCCCAACCAGGAGAGGTACACAGGAGCCCAGTGTGTGAGATCCAAATTGAGCAGACGCATTAGCAAGGCATAGTTGGCTTGGTAGAGGTTAGTTATAGAGGGGGTAAGTTTAACTCCGAGATATGTGATTTCTTTTTTCACCCATTGAAAGGGCGAGCTCCTCAAATTCTCTTAGTTTGAGTAATAGGGATCTAAGGGAAGAAGAAGCAGAGGATAGGGTTAAAATTGTATCACTGGCAAATAAAGATACTTTGTTCGTCGGTTCCTAATTGTATGCAGTGGATCCTCGTGTTATCCCGAAGTCTGGCTGACAGGGGTTCCATATTAAGGGTAAATAGTAGGAGGGGGATGGGGACAGCTCTGTTTCATCCCTCTACCTAGATGAAAGGGTTCCAATTGGGTTCCATCAACTGTGACTCTAGATTGTGGGGCTGCATAGTTAGCATGGATCATGGCAGTAAATGATCACAGAAGCCGAAACACTTCAGTGTTAAGAATAAAAAGGGCTAGTTTACCCTGAAGCCTTTTTTGGCATCTAAAATGCGCAAGGTCACCGGTATTTGCTTTTTGACTGCCTTCTCTATAAGGTGAATGTCTCGTCTCAGATTATCTTGAGTCTGATGCCCCTTATTGAAGTCCGATTTGTCTGGATGGATTAGATCTTCAAAAAAGACGCTAGCTGGGTGGGGTGACGGTAGGGAAGGAGGGGATAGTGCGTCAAAAAATGAAGCTATCCTGGTTAGAGGCAAAAAAATACCTCTAACCAGACTAGCACCATTTCCTGGCACACAACCACCAAAAACATGACTCCGGTCCTAGGAAATACAGGAGTCATGCCCACCACCTCAATGGCCAGCACAGGGAACCAGTGTCTCCTGGGCATGGCCATTGCTTCCTTTGCCATGCTGAGGGCCCCACGTTAGGGCCCCGATGGCACTTTAAACATAAAAAAAAAAGAAATACTAATACCAACTCTACTTACCTGGGATGGGGTCCCCCATCCTCGGGTGTCCCTTTGGTGTGAGTGGGGGTGTTCCGGGGGCTTGGGGAGAACACCTGTGGACCCATTCCATAGTGTTTAACCATGGAAATGGGTCCACTTGTCCCCTAATGCCTAGTCTGACCCATGTGTTAAATAATGGTGCAAAGTAGCTCCTCCTTACACCCATGCGTCATTTAAGCACAGGGGATAAATATGGGTTTATAAGGATAGCACCATTTTTTTTATGGGAACACTTACCTTGCATCTCATTGATGAAGGTAGGTGCACACATCCAAAAAATGGTGCAAACTCCTATATTTTGACATTAGACATGTCTAATGTCAAAATATAAATATGGATTTAGGTTTGCGTCAAGTTTGCATTAAAAAATGATGGAAATTCCGTGCAAACAGAGTATAAATATGCCCCCAAGGGTGCACCACCATCATCATGGGGCCGGCTGGGTGCACAGGTCAAATTGGCTGTTGGGTGCCCAATGGAATCCTATGGCGATGGGGCTGCAAGCTGTTAGAATTAAACAGCTTGCAGGTAAGTACCTGCAACTTCAGGGCCCGGACCTGGGGGGGGGGTTAGGTCAGAACCAGGGAGGCCACAGGTCAGCACCAAACACATACCCTCAATGGCGCAGGGGCGGTCGGGTGCAGGGTCAAACGCAGTATAGGCTTAGCCCAGGGAGTTGCCTGAAGAAAACTAATGGCTGGACAGGTAAGTAGGGATCCCACTGGACATCGATGGACTGAAGGTTGGGTTCCCCAAGGCCAAGAGGCTGCAGGTACAGGGGTACCTTTAGGCATTGGGAAATCTTCATCAGAACCAGTCATGGTAAGGGGGTTCCTCTGGATTTAGGCTGCAGGTGTCATTGTGTTGGTCAGAAGGGCTCAACCCAGGGTGGACTCTAGGTCAGAATCACCTGGAGACCTTCTCTGGACCGGTAGGCCACTTAGACATGGGTGTCAGGTGCAGAGTGGGCAGTACTCGCAGATCTGGGGCAGTTCTGGAGTCCTTCTTGGAGGTTTATTTATTGTCATCTGTAGTTCTTGGTCCTTGGGTAGAGAGTCAGTTCATTGGGGGTTTGTATCCTGCAGGTCACTGGTCCTGCAGGATGCATCACCTTTTTGTAGCAGGAGTCTTGAAGCTGCAGACAGGCCGGTAGGGCTGACGCCAAGTTAGTTGTCGTCTGGAGTCTCCTCTGCTGGTGTGGCTCTTCAAGTCCTTCTTTTTCTTTCAGCTTACCAGGAATCTGAAAAGCAAGGTTTAGGGGTACCCCTAAATACTAGACTTATGGGTGTTGCAGGTGTCAGTGGCAAGTAGCCAATGGCCATTGTCCCTGAAGGTGGTTACACCTTTCCTGTGCCCACTCCCTTTGGGGAGGGGCAAATTCCTAACCCTATTAGCTATCTTCCTTGAAAACAAGATGAAGGATTCTGCAAGGAGGGGGTCACCTCACCTCTGGGCACCCTAGGGGTGGTTCCAGCTGAGGTGATCACACCACCTTGTGCTTACTAATTTTCCCGCCGGTCCTGCTTCCTAAAGTGGGGCTTGGTCGGGTGGAGCGGGCAGCTCCACTAGCTGGAGTGTCCTGCAGCAGTGTAGCAAAAGACAGGAGCATACGAGGATCACCACCAAGTGTTGCAGTTCCTGCAGGGGAGATGTGAAGCATCTCCACCCACAGCAGGCTTTATCCCACACCCCAGTGAGCACAAATGCTCTCACCCAATGGGGTTAGAAACTTGTCTGTTAGTGGCAGGCTGGCACAGATGGGTCAGCCTTACACTAGCGGGTTGGGTGAAATACTGGGAGGTATTTCTAAGATGCCCTCTGTGTGCATTTTTCAATAAATCCAATACTGGCATCAGTGTGGGTTTATTGAGTTGAGAAATTTGATGCCAAACTTCCCAGTCTTTAGTGAAGCCATCATAAAGCAGTGGAGTTTGTAATGACAAACTCCCAGTGCTTGCACTCAGTATGGCCGCACTGCACTTACAATGTCTAAGAATGGACTAGGACACTGTAGGGGCATACTGCTCATGTCGCTATGCCCTCACTTGTGGTATAAGGCACCCAGCCTTAGGGCTGTAAGGCGTGCTAGAGGGGTGACTTGCTTATGCCACAAATGCAAAAACAACAGATGATGGACAGAATGCAAAACAAATCAAACATTCACCCCCAGTTAAAGATCTGGGCTTAATCCATCATTTTTTTTGCCTGCCATGCCATTCCAGTTTGAACCCATCCATATGCAAACCAGTCTTGACCCTATTCCCCATGGGACCAGTCCAGCCCGAACTGCCAGGCCAGGTCCTCCCTGGACCAGAAACAAGCCTTCTGGGACCAGTTTCAGGGTATCACCCTTCATCAGCCTGCCGACCTTGAATCTGGTAGCAACGCAAGCACAGAACCCATGTTTGTGCATGCCCTTACCACTTGGGATGACAAATGCAAAAACAACAGATGATGGACGGAATGCAGAACAAATCAAACATTCACCTCTAGTCAAAGATCTGGGTTTAATCCATTAGTTTTTTTACTTGCCTTGCCATGCCATTCCAGTTTGGACCCAGCCAAATGCAAATCAGTTTTGACACAGTTTTGCATGGGAACAGTCCAGCCCGAACTGCCAGGCCAGGTCCTACCTAGATCAGAAACAAGCATCCAGGGACCGGTTTCAGGGTATCACCGTTCATCAGTCAGGCTAGCTTGAATCTGGTAAATAGCAAGCATGGGACCCACGTCTGGGCATACCCTTCCCCCTAGGGGGAACATTTGCAAAAACAGATAATAGACAGAATGCAGAACAAATCAAACATTCACCACCAGTCAACGATCGGGATTTAATCCATCCTTTTTTTTGCTTGCCATGCCATTCCAGTTTGGACCCAGACATATGCAAATCAGTCTTGACCCTGTTCTAAATGGGAACAGTCCAGCTCGAACTGCCAGGCCAGGTCCTCCCTTGACCAGAAACAAGCATCATGGGACCGGTTTCAGAGTATCACCCTTTATCAGCAAGCCTAGCTTGAATCTGGTGGCATAGCAAGCATTCCGTCATACAATTATATTATGTAAGTTTGCGCCACTTTTGCATCAAAAAATGACACAAATGCAGAGCTAAAAAAGTATAAATATGGGCCTAAGTGCTGTGTTACCTCTAATGGTAGCTTTAAATGCATCCCACATATTGGAAGGGGTGGTGTCTTAAGGAGGATTGTGCTGAAAGAGAGCCATTCTTGTACTAAGGAGTTTTTAAAATACCATCATCTGTGCAGCGTGGGAGAAATTCCCCACTTTAACATCACTGAGACCGCGGTATGATTGGAAAAGGTTCCAGGTAAAATCAACGCATTCTGCAGATCACTTTGCAAGGCTTGATCAAGGGAATTATAGTCCAGCCTGGAGTAGGTGCGATGTGTATGAGAGAAAAATGTATAATCTTGTGTGTTTGGGTGTAGTGTTCTCCAAGTATCCAAAGTGCCCAACTCCTGAAAGGCTTCTTTAGAGATTTGGGGAAGCTACCTGTAGGTGATCTGTGAGGATGGGTACTGTCAATCTGGGAGTGTCATGTCAAGTTGAAATCTCCCATCACCACATTGTCCCCCTCCTCATAACCACCCAACATAGTTAAGAATGGTTGTAGAAAAGATAACTGGT
This sequence comes from Pleurodeles waltl, assembly GCF_031143425.1. Classification (NCBI taxonomy): domain Eukaryota; kingdom Metazoa; phylum Chordata; class Amphibia; order Caudata; family Salamandridae; genus Pleurodeles; species Pleurodeles waltl. Next base: position 827,533,084 of record NC_090442.1, on the reverse strand, counting down.
TGTTATTAGGGGCATATCCAGATGCAAAGGTACATTTCCGCCCCCGTAATTCTCCTTTTACTATGATAATTCTGCCCACCTTGTCTGTCTTGTAGCTCTCGGCCTAAACTGTAATGAAGAGTGAAATAGTAGAGCCACTCTGTTATGTCTAGAAGAGGTGGAGGATTTATATATCAGGGGTTAGGTTTCATGTCTCAGCCTATGATTGTCATCCCTTATTAAGATGTGTCTCTTGGAGTGCCTCAACATCATGCGGTTGTTGGAGAGATATTTCCATAATTTGATTCTCTCGGCAGGCGAGTTAAGGCCTTTAACATTCTAAGTAAGCATGGTGACTACCATGGTGATATAAGGGTTTCCTTTCCTCCAGTAGGAACCCAGTGATAGCCTCCATGCCTAATCTCCTAGCTCCCCCCTCCTATTGTATCAGCCATGTGACCACTAGATCCTCCTCTCCCTCCCTGTCCTCCCAGACACCCAACCCACATCTCTTATGCCCAAAAAGCCATTCTCTGAACATAAGAACAAAAAACAACACAGAACAAGTCCAGCAATTGATTCCAAGAAAGGATTCTCCTGGAAAAGAAACTTAACCATGTTAGGCGAATTGCGCTAATACTGCTTTCAGCACTGTATAGTTTCTTTTTTCCAATAAAGCTGCATGAATAAGCTGGAGGGAAGCAGAAATGTATACTTCATAGAAGACCCGTTGTGAGATCTCATCCCTCCCCAGGTCCCTTTACCAAGCAGAAGGTGGGAAGGATAAAACCCACCTCCCACCTCTCGAGTTTCCTGTCCCATAGTAGCCTCCCAGCAATGGAAGGGCTGCAAAGACAGGATCCTCTTCTTAGTGTACCATCTAGAAGGCCGTTCCTGGCAGGGTTGTCATCATTTCTTTATCTGTCATGGTCGACGCTGTGGGTGCCACTGAGACCCAGCTGAGGGGCCCTGGGTCCGCTCAGGAAGGGTGCTGGTGGGGCCTACTGTTCCCAGGTTGGAAGGGAGCGGAATGTCCAATAGAACCTTGATTTTTGTCAGGTCAGTAACTTGGTGCAACTTATTCTGTAGGCTCATGCCAGACCAAAGAGATATCTCCAGTGGTGTCTGTTATGTTCCTTCATGAATTTTTCTGTCACAGGGCGGAATTGTTGACGCCTGAGGGGAGTCACCGGTGTGACATCCTGAAAGAGGGAGCAAGTTGCTCCCTGAGAGGCCATGGATTTCAATTTGCAAGCAGGACAGTGTCTTTAGTTTTGAAGGAATGCAGTTTAGCAAGAACATCCCTTGGACGTCTCCCCTCCCCGGTTGGCTGAGGACCCACCAGATGGACCCTATCTATCTTCACTTTCGCCGAGGGGCCCCCCAGCAGCTTCAAACAGAGTCCCATCACAGAGGCCTCCAGGTCCATACCCTCCACCCTCTCCTCAAGATCTCTAATTAGAATGTTGTCTCTGTGTGACCGGTTTTCCAGGTCCTCACGCCTCAAGATTGTCACTTGTAGTTGCTGTTGGAGAAGGTTGTATGTGGTCTCATCCCGGTTGATGTGTTGGTCCCAATCTGTGGTTTTGGCTTTAAGATCAAGTATGCAAGTACCCACAGAGTCGACATCTTGTTGTAGTATGTTGAGTTTTTCAGTGATATCTGAGCGTAGTGTTTCCAGAGATGAGGACATCTGCTCTGAGTTCCTCACAGAGCTCCTTTTTAAAATCCTTTAGGGAGGTTAAGAGGTTGTCTTTCTTGAGAGACACTTTGTCTGTGGAGACAGGAGTCGCCACATGGCCCTGGGCCTCCGCCAGAGTAAAATAGTTTGATACCCTGTTTAATTGTTGCTATTTCAGAGGCATATAATCTACACGGGTGAAAGGGCAGTAGTGGCTGGTTAAAGGACAGCCCAGCCGGACCTCCAACAGTCTTCCCGAGAGTTACTGGAGATGGTGGATACTCTGCTCCTGATGGTCCTGATGTCAGTAATAGGGGTTTTGATTACCGTCTGGCCTGTGCCTCCCCCCTGTGTCCTCTGACCGACAGCAGGCCATCCCCCTCAATTGTGTACATGTGTTTCAATGTGTGTGGGGACCTCCTGTAACCTCCCAGCTCCATTCGCCTGCTCAGAAAATAGTAGTAGACCAGGCCATCAATAGTGGTTGTTGTGGTGTCTCAGAGCCCAACCCCACATCGCCCTCTGGTACAAAAGTATGAGATGCTGAGGAATCAAATTATAGGGGGTGCTCCCAGGTCACACAGGTGAGTCAGCAGCGTTCCCCCCCACTCAGCCAGAATACAATTGCAATTCAACTGGCTTCTTGGCACAACCAGTCGTGACCCTGTCTTTGGAGTGGTGGCAAAGATCCTCAAGCAGCCATGATAAAGTCAGGCAGAGATTTGGGGCCACTTGTGTGAGGGGAGCGGAGTGTTAAGGGGACCAGGCATAGTAAAATTGGCATGAAGAGGCTTCGCATTTAGTTGTCCATTCCGGGTGCAGCAGCCCCCAATCCAGCCAGAGGACAAGGCATGGGTCTGCAGCGCCATGTTGGGGTCAGGCAGACACTGGGTATACTTCATGACTGTCGGATGCTCCTTAAAGGTCATCCTCTTGTCCCCCCCTCCAGGTATGTTATTAATTGTCACTCTCTGTTTCTAGGCCCTCTGGTATGCCACAGGGCATGCCCTCTCAGCCCTGGGGGTGCATACTATCCTCCCCAGAAGGCCGCAGTGGCCGGGGATGTGGGGCACACTCACCGAGTCAGAGATGCAATTGGAGGAATCACCTCAATAACCAGACACTTCAGGTGGCTGTCTTCTGTGTTTAGATTACTGTCTGGCCATCAAGTCCATTCCTCATCGAGCCTAAAGTGCAGCCAGACGTGGTGCAACCCGCTGCTTCCCCATGTTACTGGACCGTGCTATATCGCCTTCTATGCCGGATCTTTGATTGCACAGGTGATCGGGTCCCCTGAGGGCTTCTCAGTTGTCTCCATCCTCCTTCTCGCAACTCACCCAGAATGCCATTAATTCAGCGCCATTTACCTCATTGAAGCTGAAATGCTAACAGAGCAGTTGTGGATTACCTCCGCTCGGCCATCTTGGCTTGCCACGCCCCTTCCTACCACATGTTTATTATCCTGTGTACAGCATATGACTGGGCCCAAGTTGTATGTTTCCCCTGAAAAAGAGTGCTTGTATTGCACGTTGTGACTTGTGGGAAAGCTTATGGTCAATACAGTAGGACTCAGTCCTAGTGAGAAGCCAATCATGAGGACAATAGGCCTGATCTGTTCATTGTGAAAATGTATGACAAATTACTTATTTTGTCAAAAGCTTTCATTAAAAGCAATAGACATGAAGTGTGTTTAATTCTTACACTTGGGTAAAGTCCATAGACAGATGTTTTGTTACATGGATTTGCGCAGATTTCTGCAGTAGACAAAGGTTTTGGTGCTGTTTACCCCTTCTATCAAACCGAGTTGAGAAGATTTACACTTTGATTAATTCTTGTTGGCTCCTCCTAGATGGTGTTCTATATTGTTTTGAAAATTGAAATTGAGTTTATATTTGTAATTATATGACAGTATGGCTGACAGCTGCCTTGCGTGAAAGTTTATACTAAATACAGTAGGCCTAGGATGGTTATGGTGACAAGCCAATGATAATGGCTACAGATCTGATTGGTTCACTGCCAAAAGTGATGTCCAAGGCCATAAGACTGATCTGTTTGTTGTGAAAAGCTATGACAAGGGAACCTGACTTATTTATTGTGAAAAACATTTGTTAAAGCCCATAGGCCTTTAAGGGTGGAATATTATTGTACTGCAGCAAAGGCTATAGAATTTTGTTACGTGGAATACCACAGATAACCACAGCAGTGGTTTTTGTGTTGGCTGCCCCTGGAACAAACCCTTAGTGCTGCATATCTGCAGTGTTACTAACCTTGTTAAGCCTTTTTGAGAGAGTTGTATGTTGTTTTGTTAACAGTAATATTGTACTTTTATGGCTGTATGCCTGGTTGCCAGCTTATGCGCAACACAATAGCCAGACTTAGTTATGGTGACAAGCCAATAATAAACAGGCTTGAGTGATGCACTTGGTAAAAGTAATGTTAGCTGACTTAGGCTTGATCTAATTTTTATGAAAAATAATGACAAACTCAGTGAGCCTTACCTACTTATGAAAAGCATATGGTAAAGCCAATAGGTGTTAAATGGAGAATTGCTATTAAGCCTGGGCAAAATTGTAATTATGCTGGAGTTATCTGAGCAATTTATGTGATTTCACATCACTCTTTTGACACAAAGTTGAAGAAAATTAGGCTGTGTCAGGTAGTTATGAGTAATGCGGCACAAAATCCGGCTGCAGGGGGAGAACACATTTAGCAAGCATGAGTGGTTGCTGCAGTTCATATTCTGTTGCATATAGCACTCCTTTCTTAACGCAACAGTATCCTCGTGTCCATTGTGGATGCTAAGGTGCATTTTGCAGTAAGAAACTAGCACTGAATGCTGAGTTATGCTCCTCGCATAATTCTGCTTAATCTTGCTCAATTTTGCTGAATTTTCACATAATTATCCTATAGCAAATGACTTGTGTTACACCCATCCCTAAATCTATTACATGTTAAGGGTGTAGACTAGCATGTTGTCACGCAAATGTCCACACATTGGTGTATCAGCCAAAGATGTTGGTGCTGATCACTCCTGACAAACCCTGGGAGTAGAAGAGTTGCATTTTGGTAATGCTTGTTAACTAATTTTAGGAGGGGTTGAATACTGTTTTTCACATAATTGGAGTTTTATGATTGTGCATCTGGCAGCTGATTGATGAGAAAGAAGGCTTATGCTCAATACAGCAAGCCTGAGGTTGTTATGGTGAGGAGCCAGTGATCAAAGCTGTAGGACTGACTGGTGCTTTGGGAACGGGTCTTTCAGATGCCTTACATCTAATCTATTGATTTTGACTGGTTATCACAAAAACAGTAGATTGAATTATGTGTTGTGAATAGCTTATGGTAAAGTCAATGGGTCTTTAAGGTTGGATTGCTATTACACATTACTGTAGCCTGTAGACCAGTGGTTTTCCAACTTTTGACTGCTGAGAACCCCCACTGACTCATAACTGAAATCTGTGGACCCCTCATTGAGCCATTATTGGAAGCCAGGGCCCCCCACTGAAGAAGTTTCCATGATTTGCATCTCAAGACCAAAATATAAAAATACAAAAACAAGTGCACACCAAAAAATCCTCAAATATCGAAACATTTTGTTCAATTTACAAACGAATATCAACATTTTTCGATTTTGCTTCTCAATTTGTACATACTTTATTCATTTTAGTTTATTAATTTTGGAAAGATTTGCAAATCACCTGAGTACTCTTTGCAAACCCCCGGGACCTAGGACCATAGGTTAAAAGCCACTGCTGTAGACAGCTATTTTGTTGCATGAAATGTCAAAGAATACCTTAGTAGGCAAGGGCTTTAGTGTTAATCAACCGATTGGACAAATCCTTGGAATAGAAGAGTTGCACATTGATAATGCTTGTTAGATTCTCTTGGGCATATTTACGAGAAATTGGTGCATCGGTCCTGATGCACCACTTTTCTTGCGTCCCCCCTTGTGCCACTAAAATGACACCATGGTTGTGCCATATCTACAATACGGCACACCATGGTGGTTGTTCCCACAGCATAGTCAAAACATTTGACGCTATTGTGGCGCTTTGCCACAATAGCATAACAAAATGTTGGCGCTAGTGCAACACAGCACAGGGAGGCCCATAGATGAACATAGGTGCATCACTTTAACGCCTGTCCTAAGCAGGTAATAAAAATGACGGGGAAAAAATGGTGCAGTGAAATCGTGTAAATTTCACTGCTCCATTTTTTCGGGCCTCCCTGCGTGGGAATGCCCCACTTGCACACATTATGCCTGGTGCAGGCATAATGTGGTGCAAGGGGTTGCAAAGTGGCGCAATGCATGCATTGTGCCACTTTGCAAATATGGCGCGGGGAATGGCCACCTTAACATCGCCTTAGCATCATAAAAATCGTTCTAAGGCGGCATTAAGGCAGTTAAAAGGGCTTGTAATTCTGCCCCTTAGTTGTCTGCTAGCCTCTTGTAACAAACACACACATCAGAACAAAAACGTAGATAGATAGATATCTGCATGTACGGTTTTAGAGATTCTTTGGGTCAGCCTTCTGCCATTGGCCTGTCTGAGTGGCATTTACATTCTGCTTCCATCCATAACAGAAAGTAGCACAGGGCGAAATACTCTGTGAAGGGGTGCATTTTGCTTGGTCATAGTGTGTACATCTACCTGAAAATAAGTGTGCTATAGTATCAGGGATGGAAGGCCAGTCATTTCATTTTCCATTTTCTCCTACTATGTGGCCGAACTCCTTTCCATTGCTGCCTTTCTGCTTTTTCTTTTGTTTGTTTTTGTGAGAATTCTGTAGCTTCCTAGACAGCTGCAAAAAGCCATTTGCGTGTTGCTCATTTTATCTTTGGAGCACTTATTCCTTTGTGGCCACTGCTTTTGTTTGGGCTCAGCCATTCCTCTGTGTTCAAAGCCAAGATTATCATCGGGCAGACCTTGTGTGAACCTTTGTTTCTTATCTGTGTCTAAAGCTGCGGAGCATTAACAACTGCTACAAGACATTTGAGCAAGACTAGTCTCATGAGGATTCCTTTGGCTCCTGCAGACTGAAGGCACTGTACTGTTAATATGTTGAATGTTCACCATAGTGCTTAACTCACTAGAACAGATCTTGTGCATGTTTTATTTCCTGTAGAATGTTACTGTTCATGAGAAATCCACGTAAATGCAAAAATGTGCATTTAAAGTTGACATAAGAGCATAAAGTAACAGCAGTGTTGTGTTCTGGTTAGTCTAAATTTCTGTGACTTTTGGGAGACTGCAGAAAATCCAAGAGGACCTCCATCTGATGAGAGGAGATATGTGGCTACAAACTGACATCTCTTTAGTACCTTATCTCACATCCCTACCCTCTTCCTTCCTCTCACCAGCAGCGTGGTGGGAGTTTTTAGCATGTTCAGCACTCCTGATGGTGAAAGAAACGTGTAGGTTACACGTGTTCCTGCAGCAGTATTCCAGTCTACAAGTCATTGGGGACTTGAGTCTGACAGGCAGTGCTATGTTCTTTCATACTTTAATTTCCTATAATTATCTTGAATATGTTTGTTGAGTTTATGTGTGTGGTGTAATAAGGCTCGGAAAGGCAGTAGTAGTAGGAAGGGATACCTTTAATCACCATATTAAAAGTGACAGTTATCCCGCCCCCCGGAAGTGACGTCATTTCCGGTGGCTGGGACTTCTGGTGTCCCTGAAAGCCCTCCCCGCATGGTGTTGCCGAGTAAAGCCCACTTTTTTTTTTTTTTTTAAATGTTGCATATAAGGAGCTGGTTAGAATCGGCTGTCAATCCGTGAACCAGTGCTGAAATAGTTTGTCAAGGCGCCATGAAGAGATACAATCCGATCGCCAGAAAAGCCGCCTCCTCAGGTGCCCTGAACACTATTGGTAGATATTACCGGACCCTAGCACCTCTTACGATGGATGAGAATGCACAACAGGCTGTACCTGACGCCCAGGATACCGATGTTACCGGTTTTCAAGAGGAACTTTGCCATCGGCTTGAAAAGCTCAACCTCAAGGATGTGTCGACCCTTATATCCCCTATTAAGGGGTCCGGCAGTGACAGCGATGCCTCGAAAGATTAATTAAGTGTTGCATCTAACTTCATAGACATTGAAGATGTTGAAGAATGTGTAGCACCACCAAATTCGCCCATCTATGAAGACATTTGCTTCCAGGAGGACCACGAGTCAGAGGCCGTTATTGTACAGCCGTCAGTTGTAAGCTCCGGCGATGTTTCTACCCCAATGGACCTCTGCGACTCCCAAGATTTCAGAGGAGCCTCTGAGTGTGGCGAGAATGTTGAGGTTAGTAAAGACATTTTTTTTTTTTATGCCTGTATACTCTAGTGTCATACTTTTAACTAATAATGTGTCTTGTGCTTTCTGTTTGAACCCTAGAATGCAACTGAAGAAAGAGAGCCTCTAGAAGGGTCCGCGCCTAAGGTTAACGTCGTACATTTTTACTGCTTATGCTGTTCCAGACAGTCTGAAAGTATTACAAGCCAGAACAAAGAGCCTTGTAAGAAATGTGTTTGCACCTACAGTACCGCGATTTTGAAAAGGGAGCTCCGGGCGTACCCTATGACGCCATATGGCCAGTTAAAGGTTTTGCAGCGGCCGTTGTGAACACATGTGTTAAACGGGATTATTATGACCTTTGTTACGGGCATAAAATTAATGAACCTCAACAGGAGGCTCACGAATGTCTATACGATGCGTACACTGCAAGAACAATTCGCCACATTTGTAGCCGGCTAGACCCTCACCGGGTATATAATTTGTTAAGGGTGGTGTATGGGCTGTCAGCTGTAAAGAAAGGTGTCCACGGGGATATGATTAAGGTCTTGGCTGCGGCTGTCAATGAGATCCGATAAGCTGCTGAGCCCTGCTCAAAACTCGACCGTATGCACGGGATGTGTCCCCACTTTGACAAAAGTATGATAGAAAGGGTTATAGAAAGACGAATGTGTGACATTTATTATAAAAACAGAAGAATGATGTCTTTAGCCCCACAAAAGCTGTTTTAAAAAAAAAAAAAAAAAAAAAAAGCAGACCATAAATGTGTTACTTAACGCTCCATACTTACTCACTTTTTAGGCGGGGAATCCGGGTATCGAGATGCAAGATGTCTATGAGTTACACCCGGGCTACATCTGTATCGGGAGATTGATATTTGTGCTGGTTAAAGAAAGAATAGCTGAAATACAACCTGTGACTCTGTGGTATCTGAACATTTCGGAACCTTCGGCCTTGTTGCAATGTAGCAGTCATGTGTGTATCGCCAAGTGGTGTATCAATGGACGGCTAAACGCATCTGTTAAATGCCGGACCTCGGACAAAGATCACGATCACAAGTTAAGACTTTCACCTGAGACGGGGATACATGGGGCTTTGGAGAACATGACTGAAGATTATCTCACAAATAAAGGTTCTGCATTGTCCTACCTAGAACTGTATAAACTGTTGAATTCTGTCAGTATCCTGAGCGTTCAGAGTTATAGGCGTGGGGAGCGGGAAGTCATGTCTAGAGCTATTGAGAGTATAGGTATAAAAATATCAAAGTTCGTGACGCTTAGGGTTTGTAAAAGGACATGCTCTGAGTAACATGTGTAATGGGTGTTGTACTATGTATACGATTGTAAAAAGGCCACAGCGGTCCAATGTTTTGACATCAATAAGCTATGTAGCACAAAATGTCAAATACACGCTGGTTGTGTAGCCCCACCACACTTTTATGTTTTTTATGTTTAATATAAATGACCTTACACAAAACAGGCGTCTTTCATTTCGTGGTGATGGTGGGAGACAGCATGACGGATGCAGATTTAAGGAAGCTTTATTACAATAAACAGGGGGTTGGAAGCTTTGGAGGCGCCGAAGCTCTATATAGAAGGGCTCGAGCTGAAAATGAATCTGTAAAACGTGCCAGTGTGAAGGCATGGTTAGCTGGGGAAGAGGCTTATTCGCTACACAAACCTGCCAGGAGACGCTTTAAGAGGAGGGCCACCGTTGTTAACACACAGCTCGATTATCAGTGGCAAGCTGACATAATCAGCCTCCAAGATCTAGCAAAACATAACGATGGCTCAATGTATATATTAACAGTCATAGATGTCTTGTCCAAGTACGCCTATGCAAAGTCATTAAACGATAAAAGTGGTACCAGCGTTACATCTGCTTTTAAAGACATCTTTGCTAGCGGGCGTGTGCCTCAGAAACTACAAACAGACGCCGGAAAGGAATTTTTAAACAAACATTTCCAAAAATTAGTAAACCAGCACGCTGTTCAACATTTTGTAACGCACACAGAGGTAAAGGCTGCTGTTGTAGAACGTTTTAACCATACTTTAAAGTCGAAGATGTGGCGATATTTCACTGCCAACAACACCTACAGATACGTAGATGTTCTACAGGCTTTTATAGATGTTTATAACGCCACCTACCACAGGACAATCAAAATGGCCCCTGTTAAGGTAACGAGGGATAATTTGTTAACGGTGTGGAGAACGGTCTCACGTCGAAGGTCAAGAAACCGTCTTTAAAAGAAGGGGATCATGTCAGGGTTTCAAAGTTGAAAGGTGTCTTCACCAAAGGCTACCAGCCGACATTCAGCGATGAGATATTCATAGTGGAAAGTGTTGAGTTTAAAGAGGGGGTATATTTTTACAGGTTAAAGGACTACGATGGTGAAAAGGTAGCAGGTGTCTTTTACAACGAGGAGTTACAGAAGGTACCCTACGATCCGAACAGGGTGTACAGGGTCGAAAAGGTTCTGAAACGGAAAGGGAGCGGTGCCCGGAGACAGGCGCTGGTCAAATGGAGAGGGTGGCCCGAGAAATTTAACAGTTGTGTTCTGGCCAGCTCGCTGCACGGTGTGTGAGGTCAAGCTGTAAGCGCCAGGATGGAGAACTCCCCTTTTTATATCACGCTACCATCCAATGCTTCGAAGGACATGTTCCCAGACAATCAGATTTCGAGTTATACGGTGAAACTGGCAAAGCCAGTGGATTTGAAAGGACCCTGGGAGGTGGCACTAACGGAAATACAGTACCCTAGAACTTGGAATACATTTACAAAGGCCGATGTTAAATTTCATATAAAGCGCCCTCAGGATGCCCTGACCTTTCCCCTGACTTTCCCACATGGCTATTACCCAACCGTAGCGACGGTGATCGAGGCCATCAACAAGTCTATAAGCAGCGTTGAAGAGTATGCGAATATATATCTGGTATTGGATTACGTTAGAAGAAAAGTCTTTCTTAAAGCCCCTGAGTATGATACCAGGTTTAAATGTAGTGGTAAATTACAACGGATTTTAGGCACCGTACAACATGTGCAAAAGCAGGTGGATCCAGACCCTACATGTCCCGATATTAACGGCGGATTTTATACACTCTACGTTTATAGCGATATTATAGAACCGCAGAGGGTCGGGACAGTTATTCACCTTTGTTGAGGTGGGTCCCTGTGCAGGGCGAAAACAACACGATGGTTAATATGCAACATCACAAACTCGACTATGTGGCAATTTCTAAAAAACATTTTGACACTATAACCATCATGGTGTACAACGATCAGTCGGAGCCGGTTGCCTTTAAATACGGGAAAGTTATTGTTAAGCTTCATTTAAGACCCCGACGCGAAGGTGACTATTAGACAGCTGCGATGGTCATCTTGAAAACCTACGGGGATCCCTCTATGTACAGGGACTATTATAGAGTTCAGGCTGGGTATGGAGGCCACCCGCCCTACTTTCAAGGGGCTCCGGTTATGTATGGGGCTGGATTGGGGGGTTTCTTCCGGAGCATGTTTAGGCGAGCCATGCCCTTTTTGAGAAGAGGGTTCGAAATTGCAAAACCTCATGTTAAAGCGGCTGCTACGAACATCGCCCAGGATGTCGTGGGTAGTGTAACGTCTGCGGTAGCCGAACGTATGAACAGACAGCCCCAAGGAGGAGCTGGGATGCTGTATAAAGCGCATGGTGGTGTTAAAAGGAAGCGAAGGGCTTCGAGGCGTAGGGGTCCACCAATGCCCTATAAGAAGCGACGGACTACTTCAAAAGGCCCTCACAAAAGAAGAGCCGTAAGACGGAAGAGATCGACCAAGAAGAAGAGAACTCGTTCTAGTGCGAATATTTTTTAAAACATCGATCATGGCCTTCGTACACTGTGCATCGGGTGAATGCGCCAAATCTGAGTTAGATCTGTTTTCTCTCAAACCCACACAGACCAGCATTGAAAACTGTTTTTTCATGGAAGTGTCGCCGATGGCCGCTCTGACACCCCTTGCACCGATAGAGTTTTATGTGTCGGGGTCCACGGATATGTACCTTGATCTCAACAACACTCTTCTGCACCTCGTTTGTAAAATAACCAAAGCAAACGGTGCCAACATCGAGGCTGATGCTAGAGTGGCCCCGATCGCCTACCCCATCGCAACAATGTTTAATCAAGTGGACATTAACCTAGGCGATCGCCTCGTCACGCAGAGTGATAACATGTATGCCTACAGGGCCTACATAGAGAGTATTCTAAATTATAGTCGCGACGCGCTGGACACACATCTTTCAGCGGGGCTCTTCTACAGAGATACTGTGCTGCTTTACTCTTCAGAATATCAAAACTATGCACTTCAGGATATTTTAAGGCACAATGTAAAGCAATCACTCTCAAACACCTTCGTAAGTAGAATAATCAAGTTTATTTAAGGGGCAAGTTCTCAGCTAGCAAAACTAAACCACACTAATATATATATATATATACATCAGGAGAATAACATGAGAATAATGATAAAGATATGAGCACTCTGTGAATAATTGCAAGAGTAAGTGCATATAATACAAGCACGCACAATATACCTCAATGCTCAATAGCATGAAAATGACTGCAAGAATAAGTGCATATTACGCGCGCACACACAATATACTTCAATGCTCAATAGCATGAAAATAACTGCAAGAATAAGTACATATTACGCGCGCACACACAATACACTTAATAAATTGAAAAGCTTCACCGAAAAGAGCGTCTGCATCCCTCCGCCGTACACAAAGCTGGGGAACCCAAATCAGCTGGCACAGGGAGCCTCTGTTCGGGACAATCAGTCCTCCTGGCGTTGCGTCCAACCCAGAAGAGAGTTCCTAAACCAGCCCATCCAGGCCCCCAACTTTTATAGTATCTACTAACGCCCAGGAGTCTTTTCTAGAAAAAGACCCCCTCCTTTACAAATTGTGCAATCGGCGGTACCTTGTTCACCCTTCGAGACGTCTCCTCAGAACGGGCCAAGTTCCCAGGAGAGGACTCCAAGGTGAAGCTTGCATTCCTCCTTGTGTACAGGCGCATCCCCCTGTTGTTCTAACTGATAGCTCGTGGAATGTAAATAGCGCCCTTCGTACCAGGCAGATGGAGCGAAGTTGAGCAGAAAAACACCCCACCCTTCAGCTTGCCGAAGCTTGTGGAAAAACACAGAACAGTGCCTTACGCACCGAACCAGACTCGACAAAATAGAGTCGTGAACCAAAATGGAAGCGAAGGCCAATGAAAGCAGAGGCCAATGGTCCACACTCTGCACCACTGTTTACCTTGCACGTAGTGCTGCCACATGCACGTAGTGTATGTAGCAATACATTTCCACCCTTGGACCATTTGGCCAACTTACAACTAAGTATATCCTATAAGCTGAAATGGCAATGCTCTTGGGCGAAACTGAGATAGAAGATTAGGCACACACTGAATACAACAACATAATGAAATTAAAATAACTGTTATGATAATGATTACACCAAAGATATAACGCAGTTGGCCTAAATTAGGCAGCCATCCAAAAGCCCAATCCCACCACCCCTTGTCAACATCCTGCTGCACCCCTTCACCAACTTATGCAGGGCCTCTATGTGGGAGTTGATTGATATGGAGTGGTCGGATAAATTGAAGCAACATAATCCTTCAAAGTCACTGCAGCCATGGTTGTGTTTAAGCAGTAAATAATCAATAGCAGCGCGATTCTGCAAAGCAGCTCTTCTAATTCCCTGTACATCTAATAACAGCTCAGCTAAGGCAGCTGATGTATAGTTAATATTCTTGACTACTAAACATGCAAGTTTATTAATAACTCTAGTATTATATACTGCAAGTCATGGCACCCCTACGATAGAACCAGCTAAACTAACATATTCTGTTTTGGACAGCAATGAAATTTCAGAATCACAGTCCGTAGGTAATTGAATAGTGTCTCTGGTATAGCGAGGGTGTAGAGCAGTATCCATAGGAAACATGAGAAAGCCTAGGCGTGACCAGGCACAAGGCCCTCCGGTTAGATTGGCTGGAATATAAGTAAAAGAAAAATTACCACAAGAAAAGAGCCAACCTTTAGGCAACTTAACATTTTGAATGTGGCTGGCCGCAGGCACCACATGTTGGCAAAACATTGAATTATTTACATTCAAACAGGTTAGGTCAGTCCGTGAGTGGCACAACGTCCGTTGTGCAGCAGTTAAGTTTTTGTCTCTTTTCTCCAATTTGAGCTGAGCACATTTACCTATTTTCATAGGATCACAGGTCAATGAATAGCACACATCCCCATTTGAGATGTTAAACGTGAGTATAGATGTCATGTTCTTCCACAACCGCCTGCCCACCTCCGGGCAATGACGGCAGTACTCATAGAGTGACAGATGGGAGCGAACGTCACTCACATCCACCATTCCATCCTGGTTTGTATTGTTAAAGATGTGTAATAATACAGCAGCAGGAGTGGGCACTGCCACTAGACAAGTGGTAATCAAATCTTGAACGCTTTGCATGTTACTCATACAGAAGTGAGATATATTCAGCACTTCCTGCGCTAGATGAATCCAAACATTGTTCGGTTGATGCAGCAGCGTTGGCATCTACGGCTGACGGTTGAATTTTTGGGCTATGAGCCCCTCCCGCTCCCCGGTGGAGTCTCCCGAACGGGCTCCATACACCACACTCATGGCACAGGCACTCCACAGGATGATCTGAAAAGAACAAAGGACAAAACACGTATTATCATTCTCGCAGATAGCATTTGTCAGCGGGAACATGTTCCCATTTGTCTTGACCAGGTCGCATAACTATCAGGACATTGTCTGGTCCAGTGGCGATGACATCAGCGGGTTGAGGAGGGTTATTTGGGGATTCAATCCACACTTTGGCCCCTGGGTTCTTGTCAGTAGATCCGAACCCTCCTTTGCCTCTCACAGTGAGAAGAGCTGGGGTGCTCACCTTCTTAACAACACCTCCATAAACCGGCATAATGACAATTTGGGCAACGCGATCACCAGGTTGCACCACTAGGTCTGTGTCACCACTGTTCAAGAGAATGACTTTCAACTCGCCTTGGTAGTCTGCATCTATCACGCCTCCTAAAACTTGGATGCCCCTCAAGGCAAGCCCAGATCGAGGGGCGATCAGACCGTAATGCTCAGGGGGAATCTGAATTCCCACCCCAGTTTCAATCAGAGTGATTTCTCTAGGTTTCAATCGATGCATGTGTAAAGCATGTAAGTCAAGTCCTGCAGATTCTGGTGTAGCTCGATATGGGGCCAAAGCTCCTGGAGCTGTTTCCCAATACACAATGGTATTGCTCGTTGTAAACGGATTAATCTGTAAAGCAGGTGTGAGCATTCTCATGAGAGGTGTCTCAGCATTTGTAAGGGGTCGGTTGTTCAAAATTTGCAAAGCATCATACAAATTATCCCTCCACCCCTTCAGTGTCCCATCATTCAGTTTACGCAATTGTTCTTTCAGCAACCCATTCATTCTCTCAATCAGTCCCGCTGCTTGTGGGTAGTAAGGTATGTGAAAAATCCACTCAATATTGCGTTGTGCACAATAGTCCTGCACTAGTCTGCCCTTGAAGTGGCTGGTGTTATCACTTTGAATCTGGAGTGGCACTCCATAGTACAGAATCAACAGATCTAGTGTTTTCAGGGTGCTCTGCTGAGTTGCGCGCTTGCAGGGAAAGGCTATGAGATAACCAGAGTAAGTGTCTACCACAGTGCAGGCATACTGACACCCTCTGCTCACTGGCATTGGTCCAATGTAGTCAATCTGCCAAATCTGTCCTGGCAATTTACCTCTACCTAGCTGGCCTCTCACCACCTGTGGGACCGGTCTGTGCTGTGCATGCTGACAAATGGGACATTCAATGATCGCTGTTTTAATCAAATCTAGGGGAAGATGCATCCCTCTAATTTCAGCCCACCTGTGAGTAGCCTTTTCTCCAAGATGTCCGCATTTCTGGTGTGCCCATTTAGCCATTCCCACCAAATCAGAACTCTGCGCCTCCACTTCAGCCTCTTGAATCTTGGCTCGATCGTCTGCAAGACAATTGAACCATCGGTCTAATGAATCAGTTGGACAGTGAGCGTCCACATGATAGACAGTCACGGTGCTTTGAGGTAACATTTCCCAGATCTCCTGCCATAACTCCTTCCCCCATACCTCTTTTTTATGGATTTTGTACTGATGTGCATGCCACGTGGGAAGCCAAGTAGCTAACCCATTGGCGGTAGACCAGGAATCTGTATAAATGTGACATTTTCCGGGTAGCTCCTGTTTTAAAGCCTGATACACGGCATAAAGCTCTGCATACTGGCTACTTTTTCCCTGTCCTGTAGTTGTCAAAAGCTTTTTGGTAACAGGATTATAGGACACTGCCTTCCAGTGCCTTTTCGCTCCAACATATTTTGCTGAACCATCTGTGAACCACACATGTTTTTTGTCATCTGCAGACAAGTCTGCGAACGGCTGGCCCCACCCTACTGGGGATTCACACACTGAAGGTACATCATGCAACATTTCGGAATTCTCCACTGGAGCCTGCGCTACCTGCTCATGCAAAACGGCGGTCCCTTTTGGACCCGCTCGTGCCCTGTCCTGGACATACCATTTCCATTTTATAATGCTGGCTTCTTGCGCATGTCCAATTCTATGAGTTTTTGGGGAACTCATCACCCACTGCATGATGGGAATTTCAGGCCTTAAAATCACATTGTGTCCCAGTGTAATTTGCTCAGTATCAACCAGGGCCCAATACCAGGCCAGCAGCTGCTTCTCAAAGGGAGTATACCGCTCTCCTGCCTCAGGTAACTTCTTTGTCCAAAATCCCAGGGGCACCCTCTTTCTTCCTTGTTTTTGCCATAAACTCCAATTGGCATACTGCCCCTGGACTGTCACATTCAACTCAATGTCTCCCTCTCGAATCGGCCACAAATCCAAAGCATGCTGAATGGCGTCTTTCGCCAATTCAAACGCGCGCTGCTCCTGCTCTCCCCATTCAAACGCATTTTTCTTTCGTGTAACTTTGTACATTGGGGCCAAAATCTGAGACAAATGGGGTATATGTTGTCTCCAATACCCGAATAGTCCAATAAAACTCTGGGCTTCCTTCCGATTTCGCGGTACTGCGAATTCCTTAATCTTTTGTTTCACTTTTGGCAACACTTCTCTGTGTCCCTGATTCCACTGAATGCCCAAAAATTTCACGCTCTGAGACGGTCCCTGCACTTTCTCGGGGTTAATCTCCCACCCTTGATTCTGCAGATGTTCCACCACCCTGTCTAGCTGAATTTGCACCTGTTCTTGCGTCTCTCCCTGCATCATCACGTCATCTATATAGTGAGAAATTTGCACTCCAGGAACCACTGGTACTTCATCCAAATGCTCTGCCACCAGCCGGTGGCAGATAGTGGGGCTATGTAAATACCCCATGGGTAATCTACAGAAGGTGTACTGACGCCCCGCCCACTGGAATGCCAGCTGAGGCTGGCTCTCAGTAGCTATTGGTATCGTAAAGAAGGCATTGGCAATGTCAATGGTTGCATACCAAGTCCCACTGTGTTTCTGTATGTTCTCAATCAAGGTAATGGTGTCTGGGACCGCTGCAGTCAGAGGAGGTGTATGTTTATTCAATTGGCGATAATCAGTGCAAATCCTCCAACTGTTATCACTTTTACGAACAGGCCAGAGGGCATTATTCCACGCAGTGGTGATGGGAACTATTACCCCGGCCTCTAGTAAATCATGTATAGTCTGGCTAATCTCCTCATGTCCTCCCGGTATTCTGTACTGTTTCATTTGAATCACCTTAGTAGCTTGGGGAAGTGTTACCGGAGGAATCTTCAACAGCCCCACCCTTGCGGCGGCTATTGATATAAATCTTTTGGAACCAAATTGATAACATCCATCTTCCAAATGTAGGGTCATCCCTTTCAAAATGTCAATTCCAATAATGTATTCGGGAATGGGCACAATCAGGACAGTGTATTCTCTCTTTGGAAGTGCCCCTATTTTCATGGGAACCACTATCTGCACTGCCGGGGTTTCTTTTCCGCCCAATCCCGTAATGGTAAAGTACTGTCCCCTGAATTTTCTTGGATTGCCATGAATCAAAGTGGCCTCCGCTCCGGTGTCAACGAGGGCTCGAACTTTTTGAACATTTCCACGTTTCCAATAAATTTCTACTTTGACATGAGGTCTGTTATCTTTGCGAGCCCATCCCTGCACCGGAGTTTGGCCTGTTTCCTAATCTATTTTCACTCTGCGAACATCAGAGTCTGCCCAAGTCAAATCTGGATACAGTTTGCGGTAATTCTCAGGGAACTCCTCCTCCCTGTCTCTGCTTCGCAACCTCTCTGAGCTTACCAGCTCCCTCTCCCACTCTCTTCCTCGAGTTTTCCCAGAACCTGTCAGTTCCCGGTCTCTCTCCCTGCTCCGGGTTCCCTCTGCGCTTCGGTGCTCTTCCTCCCAATTTCCGTCCTCTGGGGATCTCTCTCTACTGTGGGGTTTTCTCCCTCTCTCTCCCTTTTCACCCTCACGCTCCTCCCCTCCTGCCTTCCTCTGGTTCACCACTTTGTTATCCTTCTTGTTCCCTTTCCTACTCCCCTCCTTTTTATCCAAACCGCGTTTGCGGTACATTTCCCACAGGTCCTTGGTGCTTATCCCATCGATTTCATTCCTGGTCACCCCATCTCGCATCAAGGCCTGAAACATGTCTCGCCTTGTCACCCTGTTGTTATCAGTACGATTCTCAGACCGTGAATTCCTCTCTGGCTTAGCCCATTCTCCTAAATCACTTAACTCACGCACCGCTTCTACCACCTGAGACAATGGGTTACCCGTCTGATTAATTAACAAAGTCATGATGACATGCTTATATGCAGGAGGAGCGGCCCTAATCAGCCGGTTTCGCACAGACACACTTAAAATTCCATTCATCAAATCATGGGCATTACCCATAAAGATAGCTGTTTTCATCCCTTCTTCCTTCAATCTCTGTACTGCATCTCTCAAAGTATACCAAGGTTTATCATTAGGCGGCCAGTCTGACTCTGTCGGATACTTCTGAGCACACCCTTGCGCAGCTAGCTCTAACAAATTGGTCATGGGACCATTCCCTGGATAGGTTCTAAACTCATTTTGAATAACCGGGTCTGTACTTAACATACAAAGCCTCGGGGCGTCGCCGTGATCCAATTGGACCCCCTGGCCCCCCATATCGTGCACCCGCACCAACCACGTAAGAAATGTTTCCCCAGACCTCTGTCGAAATCTGTCTATCACATCACTTAGTTCTTGCTGTGTATAATCCTCCAGGGCATCCAACATCACCCCTCCAGGATTAGCTGGGCTATGCTGTAACTTTCGCCGATATATGGGCTGCGCACGGACAACATTCCTGCGCTCTGTCTTCTCCTGTCTAACATCTTGGCAGTCATCGCCCCCGGACCCATCTGAAAAATCAGATGTATCCCAGATGTTTCCATCCCAAAATTCAGGGTCAAAGGCTAATCCTGCCTGAGAGATAGCTAAATGCACCTTCTTTTTATTAACTTTCCCTCTTCGTTTCTTGTGTTTATATTTAGCTACGCTAACAGCCGTTCTCTCCGCAACCAGTTGGTACATTTCCAACTTATCACTTAATAATTTATTTTGACAAGCTAGCATGGTAGAGGAATTTCGGGCTTCTACTAACTCCTTCCCCAGCTGCTCGTGGTCTTTTTGTAACTGTAAACATTTTTCATACAACTTTCGGTACGCAGAAAGCAAGATCCAGCCTCGCCTCCCCAACGCACAAACCTCCCTTCCCTTGTCAATTGAAACTTTCCGTAAACATATAAGAAGATCTTCAGGTTCCACATTTAACATACACGCATTCCAATTTTCACACAAACCAGCACAACGTGACCATTCCTGAGCTAAAAGTTTATACGGAGCAGTTTCCCACCCCGGTATTTCTATGTCTGGATTTGCTACATGAGAACCTGCTTTTGAGCTCGCTTTAATCTTATTAAGCATTTTCCCTTTTTTTTTTTTTTAGAATCCTGCCGACTACGCCAATTTGTGCTGCTTTACTCTTCAGAATATCAAAACTATGCACTTCAGGATATTTTAAGGCACAATGTAAAGCAATCACTCTCAAACACCTTCGTAAGTAGAATAATCAACTTTATTTAAGGGGCAAGTTCTCAGCTAGCAAAACTAAACCACACTAATATATATATATATATACATCAGGAGAATAACATGAGAATAATGATAAAGATATGAGCACTCTGTGAATAATTGCAAGAGTAAGTGCATATAATACAAGCACACACAATATACCTCAATGCTCAATAGCATGAAAATGACTGCAAGAATAAGTGCATATTACGCGCGCACACACAATATACTTCAATGCTCAATAGCATGAAAATAACTGCAAGAATAAGTACATATTACGCGCGCACACACAATACACTTAATAAATTGAAAAGCTTCACCGAAAAGAGCGTCTGCATCCCTCCGCCGTACACAAAGCTGGGGAACCCAAATCAGCTGGCACAGGGAGCCTCTGTTCGGGACAATCAGTCCTCCTGGTGTTGCGTCCAACCCAGAAGAGAGTTCCTAAACCAGCCCATCCAGGCCCCCAACTTTTATAGTATCTACTAACGCCCAGGAGTCTTTTCTAGAAAAAGACCCCCTCCTTTACAAATTGTGCAATCGGCGGTACCTTGTTCACCCTTCGAGACGTCTCAGAACGGGCCAAGTTCCCAGGAGAGGACTCCAAGGTGAAGCTTGCATTCCTCCTTGTGTACAGGCGCATCCCCCTGTTGTTCTAACTGATAGCTCGTGGAATGTAAATAGCGCCCTTCGTACCAGGCAGATGGAGCGAAGTTGAGCAGAAAAACACCCCACCCTTCAGCTTGCCGAAGCTTGTGGAAAAACACAGAACAGTGCCTTACGCACCGAACCAGACTCGACAAAATGGAGTCGTGAACCAAAATGGAAGCGAAGGCCAATGAAAGCAGATGCCAATGGTCCACACTCTGCACCACTGTTTACCTTGCACGTAGTGCTGCCACATGCACGTAGTGTATGTAGCAATACAGATACCGAAGCGCATTTGGAGAACACGGCTTTGGACGGGGACAACGAGGGATTTAAAAAAAGAGCCAGCTTCGTCGCCGGCAGTAGGCAGTTTGACCTCCTGCGGCACGTACATTCAGACCTTTTCTTCCAAGACAAACTGTTAGTCAATGGTATAGATCTTAAGATCAAACTCAATCGTAACAAGGACGCTTTCTGTCTCATCACTGGTGATGCAGAGCAGTATAAACTGGTTATATTGCCTGCGAGCCTGTTTGGAAAGAGAGTGAAAGTGTCCCCAAGTGTCAGACTGGCCCATGCTGAAGCTTTACAATTATCGAACGCCAAGTATGCCATTGAAAGAGTTGCTCTGAAGATATTCAGCATCCCCGCCGGAACCCGATTAACGCAGCAGCAGAATCTATTTCTGGGGCAATTACCGAAACTCATCATCATAGGGTTTGTGGACAATACAGCTTTTAGTGGCCTCTACAACTCAAACCCTTTCAACTTCAAACATTACGATATCAACTATGCCGCTTTGGATCACGAGGGCGCCGTGATACCCGCAAAACCTTTCACGCCGAATTTTGGAACATCAAATTTTGTCCGGGAATATCTCGGTCTGGTCTCGATAACGGGGAAACAGCTGCGGGACTCGGGAGTAGTTGTTTCAAGAGAAGGGTATGCTGCCGGCTACACTCTGTTTGCGTTCGACCTGACGCCTGACATGGAAGACGGCGACCACTACAACCTGATCAAAAACGGAAATCTAAAAGCGGAAATACGTTTTACACAGGCACTGGCGACCAATGTGAACATGGTTGTGTTCTCGGTATTTGACAGCGTTATCCAGGTCAACCACGCCCGTCAGCTTATGTTTGACTACCATTGAAAGAGTGTAAAATAAAAAAAAATATATTTTTTTTTAATTTAAAAAAATATATATATAAAATGGACACTACAGAGATACGGGACTTCTTAAGTAGACATAAATATGCTAAGAAATACTTTCTAGGGGTATTCCCTAGCGATGGACTACCTGAAAAGATAGGTCCCGAAAGGCCCCACACCCTCGTCTTTAACACCGATCCCCATTACAAGGGTGGTACACATTGGGCGGCTCTGCTTCTGGATGTGGACAAGGTTATAGTGTTTGATAGTTTAGCCGAGTTCCCTGAGCATAGTATTTATACAAAGCCGATATTCAAATATGTAAAAAAAGCATCACCCACGGTTGTGTATAACAAACTTCGTGTGCAGGATCCTATGGCCATCACATGTGGGGAACATTGTATATACTTTATTAGTAAAATGTCTGAAGGTATAACGTTTAGAATTGTTTTAAATCTGTACTCAGATGATCTAGTAAACAACGACGGTGTTGTTATGAAATATGTGAATGAAAACTCCAGGACAATGTCGTACGTTGTTAAAGCAGAATATGGTCTTTGTCAAAAGTGTAAGGTATTGTAAAGATGTTATTTGTACTTATGAGTGCCTAAAATAAAAAAACATCTTAAACATGATTTCATCCTAGGCATTTTTTTATTCACACTGCGCACATTTTCAAACCACTTATAAACAAAAATTATAAAAATAAAATTAAAAAAAAGATGGCAGACTACTCTTGAAAATTTAAAAGTGTTTATTACAAACCTGTTTCAACACATACATTTACAAGGTTAAACATATAAAATGAAGCACAATTTTTCGAACCGCAAAACCTTTTAACAAAAACTGTACAGGGGTGCAAAATTAGAGCGGTAGCCAGGTGTTCATTTTGAATAGTCTCTTTTTAGGCTCCATAGGAAGAGCAGCACTGTTCCGAACTGGTGTTAGTTGTGGAAAGAAAGGCGATGTCGATATAGCGGGGCTCCTTGTAAAAACAGCGGGAGTCGGATCTTTTAAACTTTCAAGCTTACGGCGAGTCTCTGCATTTCCGATAATCGTTGAGGGAATGTTGAGTTCCGCAGCTGCACTTAGGAACTGCTCCCACCCTCTAGGAGCATCTTGTGTCGATAGGGTTTTACCGTGTGTGAGACCCCGGACCAGATCATACATATGGGAACCAGCAACCGGCTGTCCTTTGTAAACGAATTCACCCCGGTCGTTCCAAGTGGTCAAATCTTTAGTAGCAGTCATTTTACTGAGCAACATTTGAGCAGCCCCTCTATATTTCTGACTGATATTTTTTTAAAGGTCTAAGACAAAGGCATCAGTTGCGGGTGTGGGTCCTATGTCTTGAGACGCCATGGAGGGTCCTGGCTGCTGTTCAGCATCTGGGGTATACAGCGTCAGTTTGTTTTTTTCAGAGGTTAGTTGCTTGTAGTACTGTAGAAAGTTTTGAAGGGCTCCTGAGTAAAGCCCTGCTTTGTCATGGGGTTTTAAATCAGTTCGGTTAAAAATGGCTTTGATTTCAGCATCGAGACGCTGCGTTTCGTTTTTGCGTATGTCCCAGACGTGTTAGAAGGGCCCAGATGTTCCAGCTGTTGCCGTGGTACGAGGTACATTTTGTGGTCGTGCTCCATCAGGATCTCGACTGTAGCCCTGTGATTAGCGGTATAGCTATATCTAACAGCGACCCTATAAAGCCTCCTGACTGTTTGAACAGTTTTCTTTTGGAAAGGAGCGATGCCCTCTTATTGCTGAGCTTCTTAATAATGTGGTGCTTCTTCTTCAGAACGCGGAACTGGCTCGTTGATATCGGGACATTACCTTTTAGGGTGTTTAGGGCTATTTCTGAAATGGCTGCCACTAAATCGTCCGAGGCAACGCCAAGGATTGCTTTTCTTTTCGAGGGGCTGGCTGTGATCAACATTTTTAGAAGGCCTAAATTACGCCGCAACCTCGCAGACATTGTGGGGTCCTTATATTACAAGGTTTAGAGTGTAAATGTTATAAACAACTTTTTACTTGTTCTTTTTATAGGTTTTGGGCATTGTTTTAGGCGTGTAGGCGACAGGGAAGTCAGGTGGTAGTATACCGGCTCGTAGTCTGTAGTCTTCAAGAGTGTTTGGGTTTCAAATCCACCAGTAAGTAACCGTGGGGTTTTGCTGTAGCATCGTTAAAAGCCTCCATGAAAAACTGGGTGTTTCCGGGGTACATTTGTTTAGCTATAATTGAGATCTGAAGTTTGTCTCGTGGGTTTTTAAATAAGACCAGGTATGAGGCGTTGAGAGTTATGGACCGGCTGCTCTTGCCCTTGTTAAACAAGTTCTGCACTATATAGCATGTGCTCAGATTACGGTGGTGTGAATATTGCGTAAAAGCCCGTTCAATCTCGGGGTGGTCCCCGCCTTCACGCATGAGGTCATCCACCACGACCATGTTTACAAGTTGTTTTGGTAACAAGTCATCGTCGTTGAGATTACCGGGGATACCTTCTATAAACCGAATGTGGGGGAACTTTAGGGTGAGCTCCGTGTAAAGATCCTGCCAGCATGAATAAAGCCACACGATGTTGTTAGGGGTCTGAGATAAAACACCGGGAGCGTTTTCTAGCAGTTTCTTTATAAAAAAACTTTTACCGCTATTGGAGGGCCCAGCTAAAATGCAGGAGAATGGGTGTTGTAGTCTGATGTCCATATCTGGGTGGAGTTCGAGCCTCTAATGTCTTTTAGTAACCGTAAGGCAGTGTTTTGTAGTCCGATGTGAGGACCCGTTTGTCAAACACTACTCTTAAGGTTTTATACATAGGTTGGGTTGTAATTTCCCACTTTTTCTTGGACCTGACTATGCTCGGGTGGTTTACAACAATGGCTTTGCTATTTTTGTGATCGCTCGAGGCGGAGTATTCGTGCACCAGATCCTGTATATACTCCCCCTTTTTGAGCTCGCTGGTCAAATCCCCTAGATAATCACACAGCGGAGGATCTTCATCACCCTCTTTACTCACAAAGATAACCGAGTCAGTGTCATGGTACAAACACCGTTCCTGAAGCTTGTCCAGCAACCTGTAAAGCTCTAGCCTGGCGTGAGCGGTTGTGAAGCAGGCTATAAAGATGTTTATATTGTTACACGTTGTGGGGTACTCTTTGGCGTATTTCCAGCATAGAAGGGCCGTCTCGTCGTCAATAAATTCACAACTGGATATGTCATAAACCGGTGTGAATATATACTTAAAAAGCTCATCTGGATCTGTGACGATGGATGTGTTTGACAAATCGGTATGCTGTGCGAACTTTCCCCACAAGGAATTGAGACAGAGCTTAGCTAGCTGACGGCGGGCTGGGTTAACCTTAATGAACGCAGGTCTCAGTTTAATACCCTCGCAAGCTTTGTAATCAGCGATATACTTTTTCTTTGAGGGCTCATCGACACACCATTCTGGATACCCCGAGGCCTCCTGCTTGTCTCTGAGAAACAAGTTGATGTACTCAGAAAAAAGCTGGGTTGTTGTGTTTGGAAAGTGCCAGACTTCCAGGATTTTACCTAGGCGATACCCTTTCTCTAGGTCCGTCTGCACCTCGATGGTACACCAAGTCCCTTCTAGCAGCCTCTGCTCATCACTATGCCGGCATTCGCTAAGCTGTTTACTTTCAGCGCAGGTTCGGCATAGGGGGAACATTAGCTTACGATCAACTCTATAAGGGAGCACCGGAAAGTAAAGTTTCCGCGGAGGGTGAATCTGACACTTAATGATTCCAAAGTACTCTTTGAGAGGTTTAAAGTTCCTGTATATGATTGTAGGATGGCCCACAGGGTACAACTTCACCTTGTTCACAAAAGGATACAGACTTGTGAAGTCGTAGTAATGTATTTTCTCACCTGGGCCAGCTACACGGTACAATTGAATGGCGTTTGTACGACCACCGAATAAGGTGTCGCGGGGTTCCAGCGGTGAAGGTAACTGCTGGCTCTTAATAAAAGTGCTCAGTTCACCATCTTTCGATAGCTCAGTTACCCAATCATGTTCCCAGAGAGTTCTCAGAACAAACCCACAACTCTCAATATACTGCGCCTTCGCCATAGTCCGGCGGTGCAGATGTTCAAACGTGGTTCCCTGCAGTCTATTAAACTCATGGGGCTAGTAACACTGAGGGCATCCATGGTAAAAACACCTGTTGAACTCAAAGGCAGTTGGCACACCGTTAATTAATGCATACCCGTCTAGATAGTAGCGGCCCAGACGGTATTCGCCGCCCTGCAAAGCGTGCTGAATGAAGATGCTTTCATTCGCAGAGACGTACATGAGCCACTGAATAGAGGGGGTGGAGTAACGTTTCTGCTTGCCGTTATAGAGGTCAGATGGTACTAAGGCGATAGTTCCATACAATAAAAACATGTGTTTATAAATAGACATACACATTGAAGCCAGAGTAATGTTTTGAAATGGGTCCAGGTATACTGTTATTTTATTTTTTTTACTCTTGCGTGATTTGGTTTTAATAAACCGGACCCGCTTCGTCATCGCCACCACAACATCTCTGAAAAGATTGCATGCTTTTTGCAATATCATAATATCCGCCTGACAGTATGCTTTCAATTCAGTTTGAAAATGAAACCATTTTTCACGGTTTTCCTCGTACCACTGTAGAAAACTCTCTTTTTCAGAGGGCATCATGTACTCGCAACCATAACTGTCGGGCGGAGGCATAGGCCCGCTGTAATTCTGATTAGCCCAGGTGTTAAAAAAGTGAGGGAAATAACCTTTACAGCCTTCAAACCCAAAGGCTTTTGGCAGTTTGCTCAACTTCATGGGCAGAAAATTCAAGGTGTCTATGAACCTAATGTCAAAAGGCACAACCGTAAGCAGCATTAGTTTGGAACCTTGGGTTATGAGACTAACGGGCAGCTTTTCATGTATCAGGTCACGGATAATGAAGAATGAGTCATATGCTTTGGAGTTGTGAGCCAGAAATGTATAATCCTGGTATCGCGGTTGCATGAACGTGTTGAGGAAATCATTCATGCATGACCGTCCTTCAAACTCCCAGCTCCCATCACCTGTTAGATGGTGGGCGTAAATATAGTTTGGCTGGTGCACCCCCGTCTCTTGCGTACACTCTATATCAAATACGATATAGTCTTCTGTTTTTTTCTGGTGATGAATTCTGAGCATGTAACACTCATGTGTTGTTCCGGCTATAAAAGCCTCTGTACACCTAGGGCATTGCATACCTTTACATTTGTGATCGACAGGTTTATAGCGACCGCAAGCCCCACAGTCGGCTTTAAGAACACATT
Source organism: Pleurodeles waltl (assembly GCF_031143425.1). Lineage (NCBI taxonomy): Eukaryota > Metazoa > Chordata > Amphibia > Caudata > Salamandridae > Pleurodeles > Pleurodeles waltl. Next base: position 827,505,869 of record NC_090442.1, on the reverse strand, counting down.
GGGCTAGGCCGATGTGCGTGTTTAAGCAGTCTTGCGACCGACAAAAAAACTTGCACGTTGTGCAGTTCACTTTCTGAGCATTGTCATTGACACATCCGTCCCTCTGACACATTTTACAGTGTAATTCACACTGATGTTTGGTCCGATTGTTGTATATGTGATCGCAATGCTCGCACACATACTTGGCACCTAGAAAACCCTTCAGGTTCAAGACACCGTAAAAGTGGTTTTCATGATGTAGCACATACACGGTCTTGTTTTTCACACCTTCATTGGTAGTGAAGTACTTCCAAGAACCGGCGTGGTATAGAACTTTAACGGTCACGGCAAAGTGATTCTCAAAAAGTCCCAGGTCCCCAAAACCTACCATTTTGTCAGGCGGTATCTGAAGCGTCTCATGTGCTGCTACAGCCATCGACATAATGACGGCGTCTGGGGTAGAGCGGTCCATCAATAAGCCCGTAATGCTTGCGGCCAGACACATGTTGGTTGCTCCGGTATTAAAATCGAGCAACCAACGAGATTTCTTGCCAATGATTTTACTGTACATAACGCTCTTTAAGGCTCTGGAAGCACCACCCTCGCGACCCCTAACAACGAGGGCAATGATTCTAAAGGACCCGTACGCCAGTAATTCAGCCTTGCTCTGTAAAAGTTTAGATAGGTTTTCTAAAAACGTTACATGTCAAACACATCCCGAGATGACCGTCTGGTGAACAGGGGACTATTGAGACCCTGTCCCTGAAAACGCATCTGAAAGTAATCATTAGGACCCACATCGTGTAACAATCGTTCGATTAGCGTTTGCACAGCCTGATGTATAGCTATAATGCCATGATCTGAGGAGTGTAGGCGATCTAGGTTAACGAACCTAAACTCCTCAAAGTGTTCTGTAGCGTTAAACCGCACTACAACTCGACTATACCGTCTCACACTTTCCATAAATACTGGTTCTGAAGCCCCAGTTTGAGAATTATTGGTTGTTGGAGAGCTCACAGGGGTATGGTTAGATGTAGGTGTGTTTTTAGACCTTCTGGTAACGCAGAGTCTGGCTTTCTTTAACTTTTTTATTACAAGCTTGCGGTTTCTAGAGCTACCAAGCCACTTTGGCTTCTTATGGACCCATCTGGATTTTGGTAACTGACCCCCGCTGATCTGAACAATATTTGGGTTGTTTACAAATGGTGACACTGACACTACACCTACTTCAGATGGGGCTCCTTCAGACTGTTTAAGGCTGAGGCTGCTCGGACCATCACCCCCATAGGGCCTGTAAAGACGATCAGCACCTCCTAACTCTATATTTTGAGGTCTTATGGGTGTTGGTTTTGGGGGTTGACATGACCGCTGACTATTGAGCGCTCGTAAAACTGTTAGAGCTCTACTAAGCAGGTGCTGTGGCTTCTTTTCATATTTAGACCTACGGCCCATTGTACTGGCAAATGTAGCTCTAGCATTCCCCGTGTATGTACGATCGCCTAGTCATGATGGTATGTTACCCATGGCTTCAACTGTTGAAGCGCAAGTTTGGGCCATTGTGTTTCTACACCGAGCCATCAGCTGTTTTAAAGCCTTTATGCTAGCTCTGGATACCCCTGTATTACAGTCGTTCTTACACAATTTTAAAGTTTTTAGACGGAGTTGGCATTTTAATTGTCTGAACGACTGATGTATTTCTTTAATGTAGCTGTCTAGAACTCTAGTACGGTTTGAAAGGTTGGTTTCAAGGCCAGTACTTGTGACATTAGAGGTATGATTGCCAACTCCCTGAGCCGCCCCAGTTATAGGACAGTGGCTGGCGTTATCGCCCCCACTCACTGTTGATGGATCAGAGCGGGATGTAAAAACAGGGTTCCAGTGTGAACATCCAGGAGTTTGAGAGCCCTGATCATCGCTCGAGGGTGTTCCAAAACTCTGATTTTGCGTTCCGCTACACCCTATACTGCTGGCGGGGTATATTGATGAGGATGGTGAAGACCACTGCGCACAGGCACTTGGTGTAGGACTGGTGGGGTCGTATGCCCCCGGGGGTGTATCAGGGGACATCAGACATGGGGAGGTTAAATGTTTATCGTAATAACGGATGGCCTCTGATGTAGAGGCAGTGCTGTGGCTGGGCGCTGCTGATTGAGACCCTACTGATTGTAACCCTGAGGGGATCATCTTAGAAGTGTCACAAGTGGATGCCGGGGCTTCAGAACTCTGGGTAGTACCAGCTAGGGGATTTAAGAAGTCCTATACAGTGGGAATAAGGATCCTCTACAGGGTGATCATTTTCCAATGACGAGTCATGTAACAGGGACGGGTTAGTTGTACAACCTGGAGGGGCTAGGGCGAGGCCAGACACCCCTGTACTAGAACTCTGGGACCTAGGTGGAACCGGTTGTACCTTAACAAAATGTTTAAAAGGCAGGTCTAAAGGCCCAAATTGTAACTCAGGGGTCTGGAACTTCTTCCTACGACTCTTTAAGGACAGCCGATTTATTTTAGGACTGCTGCACTGTTTTGGGGACCCTCCAGAGGCCTCACACGGTACAAACAGTTGGGCGTTTGGTGATGTAAGAACGATAATGTCCGTTTGTCCATGCCCCATCCCCGGGATAGTTGTTGCAGAAGTGTTCGCTGTACTGGGCATTCCCTTTATGATGATTGGTGTGGTGTAGTTAAGAGTTGTACCTGGCCCATGATCAGTGGATGTAGAGAGGTTGCAGGGTGGGTCTTGGTGTTCGTGGTGGTTCACGAGTACCTATGATGCTGTGGGGTTTTGAGCAGTCCCAGTGCAGACCTTTAAAGACGACAGCTGCTGCTTAGTCTGAGGGCCGGCGTCTCCGGAGCTCCGGTGTGATGATTCTAGGATGTAAAGATAGCAAAATACATATTAGGGCTAGTTATAGCTGCTATACCTATGGGTGTGAAAGACGTTTAGACACAGTAAGGACTGTATACACCAGACTCTACATTTTCTAAAACTCACCTTGGGTTTTTCGGCTTGAGGGTCCCTTCTTAATAGGTGGGCCGTCCTTAGACGCAGGGGACTTCCTTTTGCGGGGCTGGTTTTTAAGCTTTGCATCCAAATTCCGGATCGCTTCTTCCATAGGGACCCCTCGGGATAAAAAACATTAAAAAAATTATGTTACACTTACAATATAATACATAGACTATACGAACTCACTAAGATGACCAAATATAGGTCTGATTGTAGGGCCTGTTAGGTTTTCAGAGGGGTTACAAAAAGAACCCTAATATATACCTGCAGAAACGTTATCCTGTGACAAGCTGCTTGACCCATCTTGAACATGAAGGATTTGTTGGAGAGAGGCAATCGCACACCTGAGTTCGGCATCATAACCTATGCAAACACATGGGTGCCCATTAGAAGTAAAATAAAAAAATAACAATCCTGACAACGTAGTTTAGAATGACCTATGGCCTGTAACTCACCATGCTGCACGGTCTCCAGTTCCACATGGGATTCCCCAGACTCTTGACGGGCCTGTGTACAAGAGAGACAGATTTGCCTTTAAGCACACCACAATTCACCTTCTAGGTCAGAACCCTTCATAAAAGCACACCAAGTGTTGAAAAAATAAAATAAATAAATAAATAAAAATTGAGAAACAAAAAAAAAAAAAAAAAAAAATTTTAATTAAAAAAAATATATATATACATATATATATATATATATATATATATATATATATATATATATATATATATATATATCAAGATTCAAATTGTTGAATCCCTATGTTCTGGAAGTATAAATACATATTGACAACTGTAAAACTTTTTCTCAAAAACTATACACGGTTTAATAAACAAATTCCACATGGTGGCGCTCTTGCATAATACGAGCTCTAGGATTGTCTCTATAAGACATAGACTGGAAACCGGATCCTAGGAGCCATGTCTGGTTTTCACCTTAGCTGAACAAGGCTGTGAACCATGTGTGGGGGCTGAGCTCAGTCTAAACTCCAAGCTGAGCCAGTTCCAACACCACACAGTCTTTGTTTTAAAAAAAAAAGAAAATGGCCGGATGTGGATGCAACATGTGTGAGGTCCTGGGTTTTTCAGGACATCAATCCAGTCTGGCAGACCCTCCCTGAACTATGGTGAGTGGATGGGGGTTTTGGGGTCTGAGGCTCTTTTCCAGGGATAGTTTTTTTAATCATTATTATTTTTTATTGATTTCAACATCTTTTATTTTTAATGTGTGTGATTTAAAAACAACCTTCTAGGCCCCTGGGTCTCCTAAACCCCAGGGTCACACTTGCCATATATATTTTTATTTTATTTTTTATTTAAAAAGGCTGCCCCATGGAGACCTGGGGAGCTCTGGGCCTCATGTTCAGGGCCCTCATGGCCACACAGGCCTTATTTTTATTCAAAAAAATAAAATAAAATAAAATGTTGCCCTAAGGGACCTTGGGGCCCCCAATCCCAAGGCCCCCAAATGCTATTCCTTGATTTTTCATTTATATATATGTACGGGCCCTAGGGCCCAAGCGCGAGAGGTCAGGATCCCACCGAACCTGGCCTCCCGCCATTACTCCTTCTTTTAAAAAAAATAAATAAAAAAAAACGCATTTTTAAATGTTTACTAATGGCGCCCACGCGCTATTACTAAACATTTTAAACTATTGCCGCACTTTGACGGCAAGCGACCAGCTCTCAGAGACCCCAGGGAACACCCTGAGGTCTCTGTGAGCCGGTCAGAAGGTTTAATTAGAGAGAATGCCGCGCTGAAACACGCGCGGCATTCTCTCTAATTAAACCTTCAACGCGGCTTTCAGAAGCCGCAGGGGTGTTCCCCAGCGGCTTCTGAGAGCCGCTGTGTTAATGCAGACATGCGAAGTCTCCGAGGCTGTAACCGCTCGGAGACCTCGTTATCAAGTTAGCAGATCTCTTCTCGGAGGCAGCGCGACCTCCGAGAAGAGATCTGCTAACTTGATAACGCTGTCTCCGGGCGTTTACAGCCTCGGGGATCGGCGTTATTAACACAGCAAAACTGCTCTCAGAGGCCGCGAGGTCTCTGAGAACAGTTTTGCTAAGTTAATAACGCGGGACCCCAGAGCCGTCCTGCGCTCTGGGGGGCCCGCGTATTTAACTTAGCAAAACTGCTCTCAGAGACCTCGAGGCCTCTGAGAACAGTTTTGCTAACTTAAATACGATGGTCCCCAGAGTGCAGGATGGCTCTTGGGAGCCCTTGATATGAACATTTCGGCGCGGCTCTCAAGAGGCATCGCGGTCTCTTGAGAGCCGCACCGAAAAGTTCATATCATGGGCCCCCCAGAGCGCTGGTTGACTCCTTGGAGCATAGTTATTAATTTTAGAGCTCTGCACCCCGAAACTCATGGCGCTGAGCTCTAAAATTAATAACTATGCCCCCCAAAAGCTCACCTCTTAAACATAAGACTGCCACCATTAAATGTGTGAACACAGAATCCTGATATACAAAGAACAATAAATACACCCCAAGGAAAAAAAAAAAAAAAGTGCCCTGTACAAATTAGGCACTACCCCACACCCCGTAAAAATAAGTGCAGACCTTCAAAAATACATGCCCATACACAGCCCTTGAACATACAAGTACAACTTAAGCCCCGCCGCCATCCCGCAAAATGAGTGCAGATCATCAAAATACGTACAAGTGCATAACACAAGAACCCATAAGTACAAATTAAACATGGCCATCAGCCCACAAAATAAGTGCAGACCCTCAAAAATACATGCCCATACACAGACCCTGAAATGGCAAGTACAAATTAAACCTTGGTGCAACCCTACAAAATAAGTGCAGACCCTCAAAAATACCGACAGATACATAGCCCCAGAACCTACAAGTACAAATTAAGCCACGTCGCCATCCCACAAAAGGAGTGCAGATCATCAGAAACTCATGTAAATGGTCAACATAAGATTCAGCCTGTACAAATTAAGCAGTACCATTACACCCCACAAAATAAGAGCGCTCACGCAAAAAAAAAAATACAAATACATAGCACACGATCCCCACAAATACCCATTAAAAGAACACCATCCCACAAAATGAGTGCAGATTTTCAAAAATACATGCCCATACACAGGCCCAGAACCAGCAGGTACAAGTTAAGCAGTACCAATACAATCCCCAAAATAATTGCGCCCCCGTAAAAATACAGCCAAATACATAGCACAAGACCCTACAAGTACCAATTAAACAAAATCACCCCACAAAGTAATTACAGTATCTCAAAAATACACTAATAGCTTTTAATTTTTTTTTTTTTTTTTTTATTTAAAAAAAACAGGGGTTTTACAGCTCTATGTATAGTTAAACAGGTTGGGGCTAATGTCATTGTTAAACTATAGTAAAACACATACACACACCACACTGTTACAGACCTTAAGTAGAAGATGTTTAGCAACACCAGTCTGAGCTCTGCCCTTCATGTTACCAGCCATGATGTACTGATGCAGCCCTGCTTGCCACAAATGTCAGTATGTAGTTCAGAAAAAAGAGGTCTGTGAAGGTGGGGGGTTCTTATACAAGGCTCACAATGGTAATTATGCCTGGGCCCTGTGATTGGTGGGACCTGGAAATAGACATCTGTTATAGGTTGGCAATACTTGGCCTTTGTTGTGTTTCAAACTTTTAATTACTGGGCCGGTTTCTAATTTAACCCCCTCTGTGACCCTTGGAAAGGCTGTAGGCACACACCTGTTTTAGATTTGCTATGCCCCTCATCCTCTGTTGTGTTTCAAACTTTTAATTACAGGGCCAGTTTCTAATTTAGCCTCCACTGTGTCCCAGGGATAGCCTATAGGCACACAGCTGTTTTAGATTAGCCATGCCACAACAACCTCTGTTGTGTTTCAAACTTTTAATTACTGGGCCAGTTTCTAATTTAGCCCCCACTGTGCCCCTGGGAAAGGCTGTAAGCACACCTCTGTTTTAGATTTGCTATGCCACAACAACCTCTGTTGTGTTTCAAACTTTTAATTACAGGGCCAGTTTCTAATTTAGCCCCCACTGTGTCCCAGGGAAAGGCTGTAAGCACACCTCTGTTTTAGATTTGCTATGCCACAACAACCTCTGTTGTGTTTCAAACTTTTAATTACAGGGCCAGTTTCTAATTTAGCCTCCACTGTGTCCCAGGGATAGCCTATAGGCACACAGTTGTTTTAGATTAGCCATGCCACAACAACCTCTGTTGTGTTTCAAACTTTTAATTACTGGGCCAGTTTCTAATTTAGCCCCCACTGTGCCCCTGGGAAAGGCTGTAAGCACACCTCTGTTTTAGATTTGCTATGCCACAACAACCTCTGTTGTGTTTCAAACTTTTAATTACAGGGCCAGTTTCTAATTTAGCCCCCACTGTGTCCCAGGGAAAGGCTGTAAGCACACCTCTGTTTTAGATTTGCTATGCCACAACAACCTCTGTTGTGTTTCAAACTTTTAATTACAGGGCCAGTTTCTAATTTAGCCTCCACTGTGTCTCAGGGAAAGCCTATAGGCACACAGCTGTTTTAGATTTACCTCTCTAAATTGATAGGCTGGCTCTAACAAAAGCAACATTTGACCATTCCCACTTTTTTGGATTAGCCAGCAGTGTGGAGGTTTGGCCAGACCGCCCACTTTGCCGCCCTATGCAGAGGCCCCCTAACAGCCACTTGGGCATGAATGTCTGACATGTCCAGACCTGTCCCTCTCAAGCTCTGAAACCACTTGCACATCACTAAGTCATACTTTTTACACAGCCCATAGGCCAATACCCAGGGTCTAGGACCCAGACACAGGGCTAACACGTGACACCATGAGGTCACAAACCACGTGACACACCCATGCACCCACGTCACTTCCGGGGAGGGCTTTCAGGGACACCGGAAGTCCCAGCCACCGGAAATGACGTCACTTCCGGGGGGCGGGATAACTGTCACTTTTAATATGGTGATTAAAGGTATCCCTTCCTACTACTGGCAGTGGGCGGATAAATAGATGAATAAGGGCAGGAAAGAGAGACAGAGTGCAGTATAACGACTTACTGATTCCTAAATGTATCAGTGACCAAGAAGCAGCTAGAGTTATAAACCAGACCCTTTGGCTTTGCCAACACTTGCAAAGTTTTTGAACCAAATCTTAGTAATACATATAGTTTGTCCTCACAATTAATTGTATGCCGTCATGTGACACTAAAGTGCACTTTGCAAATATGGCTGTATATGCCAAAGCCACACTACAAAAACGTAGGTGTCCAACTTACTAGGGACAAAGGGAATGTCGAATGTCACCTCTTTTTGTGTCTGTAACGACTAAAAAGATGTAGCTGGGCATCCACTGTCTTGCATAAGTAGGAGCTATCAAAGGGTGCAGGGCAAATTAACACAGACAATGTGTTCTCCATTGGCAATACAATAACTACACGAGTGAAACTAGGCAAGCACAGTGTCTGTTGGACAAACAGCGCATCGGCGAGCACATTATGTAAACCGACCCGTAGACTCTGCTGATTGTTCTAATAATGACATATTACATTGGTGCTTATCGAACATTTAGTCTAACCTATGGCCTCTACAGCAACACAGAAAACTAATGAGCCGGTTTTAATGCTGTAATCTGAGTCAGCAATCTGGGGTTCGGCAGGAGTAAAATACACATTTAATGAGTCATTAATTAGTTAGAAATTAGTACACTAGGATACCGGCTCAAATCCCCTATTGAACTCCAGCATGTGAACATAAAAACAAACAATTGCAAGTTTGGGACCATGCAAGTGTTTTTGGCTTTAGTAATGTATTTAGTTTAGGCTGCCAATGCTGCCCTCACGTAGGAATTCATTTGTATTCAGTAAACTCTGCACCTAAAATGTGTTCGTAGAGACAAAGTGGGGAGCATAAACAGCTTCTGAAAGCTGAAATGTACAAGTTCAGAAATGGGTCATAACAGTATATATTAGTTACATTATTATTTACTAAGGACGCGCTCACTACCGACAAGAGCAAAAAGAATATATTGAAGACTCACAAACAGAGATACCAGAGTCCCTAACAATTTAAAGATAGATAAGCTTTGAGAGTGTTTAAATATTGAGGCGCTGATTCACGGACGCATTTATGAGGAACAAGTTGTAGTACTTTTTACGAACCAGGCCCAAAACGCCCAACTCCCTGTTATAACATGTGCAACTCTTTTTGAATATGTCCATTGTAAATGTTTTGGGGCTCACCCACAAAGGCGCGTAAAAGAGTACCACGGATCGTATTTCAAAAAGTGCTTATGACTATGTCCCCGAAAAATTACATGGACAAGTTTCAAGAAAGTCCACACACACTAGTGTTTTTAAAGGAAGACAATCAGAAAGTAAGTAGGTGGAAGAGAGTAGCACAGAAATAGGAAATGAGTCCGGAAAGCAAGAGGTGAGAATAAAATATATATTTCTGTGTTCATTCAGAACGCAACTAGAATTCAGGGATGTTTGCACCCTATTTTAGATTCCAAGTCGGGCACAGTTTGTGTTTCCATCAAGAGCTCTCCAGAGCAAATCCTTTCAGGTATTGTTTGAAAGAATTAGGTAACTGTAATTAGATGTGACTTTACCAGCAGGTGAAACCGTAACAGTATGTCATTCTTCATTCCTACCCGGTAAGCGCTTTGGGTCTGCAGTCAACATGCAGTAAAGTGCATGTGTTTCCCCCATCTGAAGTGTACATACTCATTTTTGAGCTATCTGCATAACCCTTGACACGTTTAAAATGGCGAAATCGTGTATGAAAAATTGTTTTAATTGCCAACACCTGTTTGGAACAAAATGTAATTGTACACAATGGCGTAGCAAAGACCCCCACAGCCCCTGCGGTGCAGAGGGGCCCTGAGCTCCCAGGGGGCGCCGCAGCACAGTACCCTAGCCTGAGAGCTCCTGCGGGAGTCCATGGGGGTGGCCCTCCATGTACTTTGCAAATGGGGCCATCAAGTTTTATTGTGCCACTGATTGTAACCCTATAATCTTCCAGAATGCACTGGGTCACAGTAAAGCACTAGCACCTGTGAAAACTTGGAGTACTGTCATGCATCAGTTCTATCATATCTCAGTACGACCGGCCACCTATTGAAAAAGACAACAACATCATGAGAGACATAGTAGTCGGAAAGCTAGGCCATATAGTATTTGAGCCCCTATAGCAAATTAATAATTTCCCAGTAGCTCCTAGCTGAGGTTGTATGCAATTTCTAGAGGACTACATTTTTTAAATAGAGCCAAATGCACACACAGTGTGTTGTACACATTCAGGATAACTTTCAACTTTATTAAGTGGATTTAGGCCCATGGCCCTAAAATAAGTCATTTGTCCACTCTTGAACATAATTTCTAGTTTAGTATAGCACTATTGCGCTCAACACACACACACACACACACACACACTCTCTCTCTCTCACTCTCTATCTCTATCTCTATGTCTATCTCTCTATCTCTCTATCTCTCTCTATCTCTCACTCTCTCACTTGAAAAGCACTTGCACACACTCACACATTCACAATCACTGACCCTCACTCACATCTACTGGTGTACAAGGGTTCTGATTTGAACTCCTAGCGTACAGATGCTTTGCTTTCATAATGCAGCAGGTGCAGCCACACCTGCTGCACCTTTGATAGACAATGAATTAAGAAAATGAATTAAATTCTGAGACTGATGCAGATTAATTGTTACGGAGCTAAACGTGCCTCATTTGTCAAACTTTGTATATAACTGTTCACTGGCTCTTATTGATGAGATATATAGTAAATGTTTCTTGTGATTTCATTTTCATGAGCACTGTGCCAATCTCACCTTGTGGAGCACCCTTTTATAGAATGATGTCATGTAGAATTCTTAAATATAGTTTTGTTTTAGCTAAGTGTTTTTGGTTAAGTGGTGTGCCACTACATAACAAGTCAGGGGAATTCTTTAACCCTCATCAAAAACGTTGGTTTTCTAAATATTTTTTTGGTCTTAAGTCTTCCCAAAAGAGTGATTCTGGAATGTTATATGCATCATTGATTGATGTACCCCTGACTCACTTCCATCTCTCTCATAATCTCCCCCTCACTCATTCTAACTCTCTTACATTGCTTTACTTGCACCCACTCTTTCACTTATTCATGCTCCCTCTCACTCATTCACTGATTCTCACTCTTTCATTGTCATTGACACTTTCAAACATATTAAAATAACCCACACCCTCACTCAATCTCATTCTCTCTCAATCACTCACAAAAACACTATCACTCACACATGCAGAGAAACAACACAGATTTTTTTATATTTTTAAAAATATTTTTTTTACTTACCTTTCTTCCTTTGCTGGCAACTCTGAAGCTCCGTGGCATCTGCAGAGCAGGAATCTGGTGCTGAACACTATAACCTGCAAGCCATGATTTTCAATGAGGAGTCGGATGGACCAGCAGTCCCAGGTTTAAGAAGAAGCCCTACTTCAAGCCCTCACCCAGCTTCTTGATAAGACTGGAAAGTGCAACCCTATCAGAAGCTGGGAAGGTGCTGGGTATCCTGCCCCACCTGCTCTGTGTGGCTCCTCATTTGTCTCAGGGATGCACTGATGTGCTCCCTGATGGCCCCATTTTAGCAGATATACTGTACTGCCCCTCACATGTACAATTCAGACGTCCATCTACTGAGTGCTGAGTTTTCAAGCAACGCTCTGTAGCTGGATCATCGCCGAGTCCCCTCAGCAGCCCCTCCTCCTCCACGTGCTGTCACCAGGAGCCTGGTGGACAGGCCGAGAGGGCTGCCCTGAGCACTGCAAAGTTCATATAAACACTAAAGTTGTGTTTGCATGAATACTATTATATTATTACAACTAATAATTTAATTTAGCAGTGGCTCGATGGTGGCTCACAGGTGGCAGGGCCACGCCCTTAAGTTCCTGAAGAGGTACCACTCATTTTCATATGTCAGTCGGTACATTCCTAGCGAGAACCGATGCATGCAGAGTGACATCCTTGGAAAACATTACCATCTTCCGTACCTCTTAGATGCTACCTTTTACACCTATTGAAATTGTTCCTGGTGTTCAAAAAGGTAAATCTACCTACCAAGTTCAGTGATATGCATTTTAGCTATCTGGGTAACCAAGCAGGTGATAAGAAATATTAGGCCAAGGTTTTCCCCATTTTGTATTGAGAAACTCGAAAAACCTGGCCTCTGGTGAGGGCCTCTCAATACCTCACTAGTTATAATAAGTCATTTTTCAAGGCTCATGGACCCCAGAGCTACCATCAACATTCCTGACCTAAGTAAGGTGTCCGTTTTACCATCCTGGCTTTTTTTCTATCAGGAAGCAATTGGGACCTTGCAGTAGGCAGATATAGCCAAGAGGCATCGTGGGTGCTGGGTCATCTGTTTAAAGCTAAACAGTCAAATAGTGTAAAAAGAGATGGGTTGCCTGCTGATTGTTTTAGGATATCACTCTTCTTGAGCTAGACTCTGCATTTTTAAAAATTAAGAAATGCAACATGAATCGAAAGTGCTGGTATAGCAGCTATGAGGAATTCATTGCAACCTATTGACAAAGGCATTTCTGACTGTAAATGTGCCAAAAATAGCTTATTTGCATCTGGCAAGAATTCACAAATGGATTCTTGGTGAGCATTGATTGATTTACTATTGTGGATTTCTTCACTACAAAGTGCAGGGAAATCTGTAGTATTCAATACCACTTAACAGATGGGATGTCAAAGAAACTCTGCGCTCAGATCAATTGAAGGCTTTAATAGGGGCAGCTCCTCCACAATGGCGGATGAGCATCGCCCCCTTGGCCAAGAGCCAGGAGATGAAAAATAAAACAATAGTTGACTATAGTTTTAATTTTTTATCTGCTGGCTCAGCCAGCAGTGCAGGGAGGGTTGGGGCTGCGTATCGGTAGGTGGGAGGGGAGGGAGGAGGAGAGAGTGCACCTAAGTGTGCTTGTGTGTGTTTGGCCGGCCGTCTCAGGCCGGCCAAACACACATGCGCACTTAGGTTTCTCCAGCTGTTGAACAGCCAGGCTGGAGAAACTGCACAGACCCCAAGGCTGTGTCTGAGTAGCAGTCCGAGCCGCTCAGACCAATCCTGGCGCTGCTTTCATGCTATGTTTAGCATAAAAGCAGCACCAGGATTGCTGGTGGGCCGGTGCTGGTGTCTTCAGTAGGAGAGGAGCGAGGCAGCAGGAGTCTGTGGGAATGGCGGAAAGGATACGTTTTATTTAAAAACAAAAAACAAATATTGTTTCCCCCATCCCCATCACCGCCCCTTTCCCCCACCTTCCCTTTTTGACATTTGCAGTGGAGGCTGTTGGGCTTTAAATATTTATTAACAAAAAATATATATATATAGATATATCTGTGAATCACAGATTTAGCTGGAAAAGTGATATTCACAACTACAAGATAGTGAGTGCTACTAAGCAAAGACAAGACACAAATGTATAGTATCTTTTCACAAACAGGCTCTTAATGGGAATCACGTGGTTTTGGGAAAACAAATGGAGTACACAGACGCGAGAGACGTAGATGATGATAAAAGAAGAAAACGCCCTTCAGTTGTTACAAGAATGCACACTTTTTCAGCTGAGCAGTCTAATAAACATGTTCTTGTCTCGAGAGCCGAGATGTGAAACAGAGGACTCTAAACTTCATAGACGGGCATTTCCTTCAGGCACAGTAGGCATGAGCAAGAACACACGGCTGCAACAGCTGCGGTTATATCAAAGCAATAGTTTCCATCGACAACCTCTCTCTTGCACTATTTGTCCAACTTACAATGCATCAATAAGTATTAAATGATTCAATTCCAACGTCATGTCGGGCTCAAAGCATTATAATGAACGGTAAACAAATTTCCAATCCATTTCAGAATTATCATCAATTGTGTTTAATGTGTAATATGGAGGGCTACCCTTGACTGGAGTAACACGCTTGATTAAGGCAATGTAAACTCAGAAAATAATGCAAATCCCTTCAAATACAACAAAGATAAATAATACAATTTCAAGCATTTTCATTCCCTAACCTACAAAAAATATCCTTCTACAAAGCCAAGTACTCTGTCCTTTAGAACTTACCCAGTTCCTTTAGAACTCACTCAATTATCAATCGCATGCAACATCTCAATGCCTACATGCATTTGATCGATGTATTCATGTATGCTTAGGGAGGCTTCAGGAAAAAAGTGCAACAACCTGAATTTATGATAGCAGGCACTACATTTGGCAGCCACTACATAATCAAGAGGCACCTTGTTCTATATAATTAGTTTATTTTGCTCCCAATTGTTCAGTGATCAATCTAAGGGCAATTGAAGTTGGGTTTGCCACCTCCTCTACTATTTTAGCCAGTTGGTGAATTTTGTAGATGGACAGTCTCACTCCACATCTAGAAAGCACAATGATAAAGAAAAAGTCTCTGAAATCTCTCTGAGCAGTTTCTTATGGAATGGGTGAAGTTTAGCATGTGTATCTTATGGCAGCAGGATAACAAGATCCAGACAAGTCCTGCAATCAGGTGTAGAACCTGATACTGCCAATGGAAAAAAAAAAGTTCCAGGCAAATCATGGGTATAGCGCCTGGTATACAGAACTCGTGATGAGAGTTGAAAGGAGAAGAAAACTTTGAAATGTGCCATATTGGGTAGAAGAAATCACATTTAATATGGCTCAAAAAGAAATTATCATTTCAAGTTTCACAAACCAGCTTATTAGTAGTGCTGGCAAGGCGAATAGCGGGGGATGAGATTTACTCGTCAGGAAAATGGAACTGCACAGATAAGAGGGGGATGGGAACTAGATACATTGTTACATTGAGGGAAAGCGCTGATTCAAATACTCCTAAAAGCTTTGCTCATATTAATCGAAAGGGCTAGAAAACATGAGCACGCCTCCTTTGGAGTCAGTGGGCAAGTGGGCACAGTTCCAGGCCAAATAAAGGTTAAGGGTCTGTTTGTACTGCTCTAGGAAAGGTTGGTGTTATCACAACAGAATGAACATGGAATTCAGAAGTGGGTGGTGAGCTCAGTGCTGCTAATTTCTTAATTTATTCATTTTTGCCATCCACTCCTTTTAACCACACCGCCAAATGATAAGCATACCAACAAGACTCACAGCATGGAGACTCAGTCAGGCCCATTGAGAAATAAAGTAACTGGGAGGCTTCCCACAGCCAGAGTCGCAGGCAGTAGCTGTGGGCAGCAGAAGGGACTATGTTACAGTGAGATCTATACAACTTGATTGTACCAACAAGAGCACTTGCTGGTGCAGGAGCAGGGACACAGCCAGTCACTGAGATTGGTACAAAGCCTCCTCAGTAAGTGGGAGGAGATGCAGAAGTATGTAGGATGACAGGTCTGGAGTCTTTAAGTCTGGTGGTCTGCTTGCAGTCTGATGCATACATCCAGTCTGCAAGGGCCTGATTTAGAGTTTGGCAGATGTGTTACACAAAACATGATGGATATCCTATTTACCTTCTCACAAGTAACATGGGATATAATACCCTTGTAATAAGGCAGACAGAAGACACATTATGAAAAGTAACATGCCATCCAAACCCTATATCAGGCCTCAAGTTCTTTGCATTTCATGGTAATGTTTGTGGTGAGCAGGACTTGATTATATCTCCACCTATGGGGTTGCCGTTTAACTTCCACTGATACTTCTTCACATGGGCCCTCGCACTGGGATGCAGACCTTGACAAGCTTTATTTGGGCAGGAGTGCAGAGCAGTTTGTACCCGAGAATGGAAGCTGTTGTGACAGTAAATCAGGAGTATGAAGTACTGCAGTCATATCATCATTCAAGTGCAGGTAAAAAAGCTGGAATGGTTGACCGAAGCACCATGGCACAACAAATAAGAATTTTATCTGAACTTGGCTTAGGTTATTGGTTAGGAGTTGCTTTAATTGACTAGAGTGTCAAGGAAAAGAATTGGGTCATGTAAGCCTACTTTCACCACAAATCTTAGATATCTTGTCCTTCAAGGCACCACTGAACTTTGACATCCTCCCAGGGCCCTCAGGGTTGTAAACAAAGTGACCCACAATAGTTCTTGGCCCACAAATGACACCGTGGTTACCCTTGTCACTCCATATCCAAAGGGGACCCAAACCTGGGAATAAAATCCTTTAGGAGGTTTTTGTTACGGTGATGGCATCAGCTTGGGCATACAGGTAGGCTTCAAATCATCCAAAGCACGTACGAACAAAAAGTGCAATATTGAAGCATCTGTTTGAAATCAATTTGAAGGTGGACAAAAGGTCTTGATGGAGCTGGATGGGCAGGGGAGGTGGTTTTGACATCCTTCCCAATATTGTGTGCTTGGCCAGCGGCACAGGAATGGCAATAGTATTTGGGAAAGGAGGGGAATAACAAGGGGTCAAACCATTGAGTATTTGCAAGACATATCATGCCTCCTCTGCTTATTTGAACAATACCATAGTACAGCCTGCAAGATTTGTTAGTAGCAATTTTGGGGCAACTACTATACATTGTTTGTCTCTTTAGCACATCCTTATAGTTCTGTAAGATATGTTAACCCCTTAACTTCTGACTTATTTCCACCCCAATGCTGAGCCCTTCTTCAATGTTTAAGGCACTTCACGATTGAGCATTCATAATATTTTTTCTACAAAAGGTTTTCAGGCCAAATGTGCATCTTTTTTTCCCCTTCATGTTGTGAATTCTAAAGGTACCAGAGTTTGCGTATTTATTGGAATGGAACTGAGAAAAATAACCAAATCTAGAAAACTTTGTGGTATTTTGTAAGAAATGCAAATAAAGTGCTTTGCAAGAAAGCCTGTGTTTGTTCTACTAAAAATAGCATCAACAAAATGTTTGGTCTCCTAAGATCACCATCTTCCCAACTTTCAGGAACCATTAGCCATAAAAAAATAAAAACTATTTTCTTACCACAGTTTTTGCAATATTCTAAGTGAAAGTCTATTTTTCCTATTTGACATTTATAAAAACTAGACAAAATTTGAAATTCAGCAAGGGATCATGTGTGAGTATCGCTCATAGTTTTCCCCAAACTCACTAATCAAATAAATTTAAAATAATGTAAAAAAAAATGGGAAAAAAATGGAAATAGATGACATTTTCTAGCTGTAATATGTTGCCCCAGTAGCCGATTTACAAAAGTTACTTTACCATTATGATCATCAGACCTCTGTGATCACAGGACTATACTGCGTTTGCTAGTTGTCCAAAACACACAATACCCAGAGCCAACCACTAGGCTGCAGCATAATCATAAAAGTGTAACAGACATGCATCAATTTATTTAGTAAAATCTAATGAAGGAAACAGGGGTGTGAAAGAAATCAATCCATTTCTTAAACACACTCAAGATTCTGAGTTTAGGAAAAGTGGCTATCTGAACAACTTTAAATTTAGTTTTACCCATAATTTCATGTAATTCAGTGGGCATTTTGCAAAATGTGTTCTTTCATGCACACTGGTTTACTTTTAGAAGCCACAAATGTAATTGCTAATAACAAATATTCTAATAGTCTATGTTCACACCCTTCTCTTAATAATACCTATACCCAAATTGTGGGGCTGGGCCTATCATCTGCATTAGGAAAGGCACAACAACACACTGGGGAGGCCTCAAGTAGTTGCTTTGATAATTGATAGGCTTGTCTGCTATTGAGGGAACCCCACCACACCCAGACATTTCTGAAAACTAGACACCCAGAGAAGTGAAGAATGTCTGGCAGAAGTGAACCTTTTGCTAAAATTATGCATTTTCCTCATGTTTCTGTCATAAAATGTTTGCCATTCTGTGAGGAAACACAAAATTCATACAATCGGCGTTCCCACATTTTTCTTGATAAAAGCAGTAACCCACTCAGGTGGCTGGCTCTATTAACTGCAACAGGACAGGACTCAAAATTCATCCAGAGATATCCAGTTTTCTTCTTGCAAATTGACTCTGGTATTAGTTGTAGCTGCAGTATTTGGGCTCGGGAGCAGATGCTGCCAAGGGAACCCTACCAAACACAGGCATTTCTGAAAACTACCACCCAGAACTAGGGGAGTTCAGGTTGGTTTGACACATGTGGATCACACTATCTTTTCTTACCCAAAATACCCTATAAATGCCAAGCTTTGGCTAAGATGATTCATTTCCCTCAAATTTCTGTGAAATATTGCAGAATCTGTGGGGATCCACAAAGTTTCCACTACCCAGATTTCTCAATTTCTCCTAATAAAAACGGTACCCCACTTCTGCCTGGGCCTTTCACCTGTGACAGAAACAGATTAAAGCAATGTCCACGTGAAATCAATGTGGTGTCATTGTGGTCTTCGCATTGTGCATGAATCAGCCTGTTCTTGTTTCAGGTAATAGGCTTAGGCACACAAGTGGTGTACTATTTTTATGAAGACAATTTCTGTAAACATTGAGTGGTAGAACTTTTGTGGGTCTCTGCAGATTCCAGAATTTTCCCTCATAGAAATGTGTGATTTAGCCAAGGTTTGATGTTTGCAGGGCATTCTGGCTCAGAAAACGTAATGGAATCTGTGCACACCACACCACCCTGGCTTCTACTGGACCTCTAAGTTTCTGAAATGCTCAGTGTTTATAGAGTTCCCTGGTTTTTGGCTGATCCAGAGCATGAATAGTGCAGCGATTCACCACAGCAACTGAGAGTAAATTCAGATTTACCTCTACTCTATCAGCCCATAAATCAAAACAAAGCTTAAAAGAATCCATATTTCCTCTCTCTTGTCATGGGATTCTCTAAGGCTGGTGTTGGAAAATGGCTTTCCCTGAAGGGTCACCCCAAATCTTTTGCTTTCCTCCTTCTTTTTCTGACCTCATTTTTATTGGCCTAAGGACTCTGAGAACTTCACCATTGCTGACCAGAGCTAAAGTGCATGTGCTTCTCCCCTAAACATGGTAACATTGGTGTATCCACAATTGGCATATTTAATTTGTCAGTCCCTTGTAAAGTGTTATACCATATACCCAGGGCCTGTAAATTAAATGCTACTATAGGATCTGCAGCACTGATTGTGCTACCCACTTAAGTACCCCTTTAAACATGTGTCAAGCCTACCACAGGAGAGCCTGTGGCTGCAGTTTCACTGCCACTTCGACTTGACCTTTAAAACCCCTTGCCAAGCCATAAACCCCACTTTTTTTTTACATATAAGTCATCCCTAAGGAAGGCCCTAGGTAGCCCATAGGAAAGGGTACTATATAGCTAAAAGGTAGGACATGTACTTTTAGGTTTTACATGTTGTTGTAGTGAAAAACGTCCAAAGTTGTTTTTCACTACTGTGAGGCCTACTCATCTCATAGGCCAGAATTGGGAATTCCTTAATACACTTTTAAGCTCTAATTCCTGATCAGAAAGGAGTTGTTGCATCATGTTTCTTATCATTGGGATGGTAATGATAAATGCTCTTTACTGGTAAAGTCGGATTTAGAATTACTATTTTAGAAATACCACTTTTAGAAAGTGGACATTTATCTGCTCTTACAGCTGTGTGTGTCTGCAGCCTGTCTCCAATACACGCCTGGGGCGTGTGATAGCTGGAATTTGTGCATTCTCTCTAGAAAGCCACAAACACAGGAAGGTTAGGTGTGACTGAGTACTCATCTGCATTCTGATGACTTTTTCTGGTCAGGAAGTGTTAGAATTTGGGTTTCTGGTTGGCTAGGGTAGGTATCTCAGCCAGGCAGGGACCTCCACCCAAGATAACCCCTGCTCACTCCATTGGTGGCTTGGCACAAGCAGTCATGCTTATCCCCGAGGCAATGTGTAAAGCATTTGTACAACACATGTGACACAATAAATACATCACAAAGGAAACACAACAACAAGTTATATAACAATAAACTTTATTGCATAAAACATCATTAGACCACATATGACATGTATCAGTGGTTCCTGCTACACAAGCAGTTTTCAGAACATCACACAGGTTACTAGTACTCAGTGAAAACAAGCAGTAGTCAGGTAAAAATATAGGTTACTGGTATTCTGCGACACCAGCAGTTGTCAGTATCATTACAAATGCACATGTCAGAATAAACATATTATTAAAAATGCCAGGACATCACCATGAATGCACATAGAATAGGAACATCCCCAAATGGTAGATCATCATTAATCCTAAAATAAATATACATATTACGAATATATTTCCTTAGGGCATTTATCATAAACACAACCTTACTGAGGCCAATGCTCTTTTATACATTGTCACTTCCCCCTAGGCTGCAGGAGCCGCTGCATGCCTACTACAGAAAGTATGGTAATCCATAGATGGCTGGGCTGGCACAGGACCTCTGCCGAGGTTCTCCTTCCCGTCCTACCAACCGTACTGTGCTGCTCCAGACGAGCTGTCACCAGGAGAAAAAAGGGGTTCTGTACCCAAGGTAAGTTATGGAGGTGGGGTAACCCTCTCTGGCCTCCCCCGTACAGGACTCAGCAGGGTGACCTCCCTGGGGTGGGAGCTCAACTGGCAGCTGCCCCCTCCTCATGGTGCGACTACTGACTACTTCAGGTCTCCGGGTGACCTCCCCAGGGGAGGAGCTGAACCGGCAGCCGCCAGTCATCCTTGCGGTGCTACTGCTGACTCCTGTAGGTCTCTGGCATCTCTGAGGGAGAGCCAGCTTCTTTCCTCTTGTGGCACGGGATGCGGTAGTGACGGGCTCCCAAAGGGGATACCGACTCGTGCCCCTGTGGCACCAACGGGATTGTGCTCGTCTGCGCTGCCCAGTTGGGCTCCTTGCAACCACTCCTGAAATGGGGAGCCTCCCAGAAGGAGACACTGGGGCACCTTCTAGTGCCCGGGGGAGGGGCCACGCTGAGGGACTCACTGTCCAGTGCTCTTCACACGCTTTCCAAGTCGGGTGCAGTGCTCCACACGCACTGCACCTTTCCTAACAAAAAAAGGAATGAGGGGCAGTGAACTGAGGAACACTCACATCGAGGGACAAGATAGACTGCTCACCACACGCTTAAGGAAAAAGAACGGAGCGCTCTTCAAGGTCTCCCTCATGGAGACAGGAAGTGCGCCCCAGGTGCTAGGGGCCAGAAATAGTGGAAAGTGAACCGCTCCTCCTACTCTTGTTTTTGGAAAAGGACCAAGGAGCAGGACACAACACTCCACATGTGTTGAGCTTTTTGGGAGCACCAGAGGGGACACAGGAGGGCAGACAGGCAAGCACACACAACAAAAAGTCCAAGTGGGGGTTCCTTTTAACTGCCCCATAGAATCTTGCAGTCCAGAGTCAGGGGAAAGGCTGGCAGCCGGGCAACATGCAGAAAAGCAATTCAGATGAGTCCTTTAGGCCACCCAGCAACCACCAGGCAGCAGGCCAACAAAAGAAGAGCAGTCCAGATGAGTCTTTTGTGCAGTCAGACAGTACCTCTGGCAGAGGTTTTGTCCCAAGTCCAAAAGTGCTCCCCTTATGTGGAGGGCAGCCCCCTGTACATATACTCATTTTGCACAGCTTCCACAAAAGGGGGAGATGGGATCCAACCAGCACTAACCGATTCAAGGAATGTCCCCTTTCTTCTCCAGTACTGGCTCCAGACATCAGTGGAGGGGTAAACGAGCCCTTTGTGTGAAGCAAGAGCACAGCCTTTACAGCTGCAGGTGTGCCCCACCTCTACCTCTCTAAGCCCATGAAGAACATACAGTATGCTGATGCACTCTTGTGACACCTCCATCCGCCCTGTGTACAGGCTGTCTAAGTATACACAAAGCTCAACTGTCTCTGTGTCCCAGACGTGAATTGGAGTCAAGGTGCAAAACAACAGAGTCATAAGCACAGAGAAATACTCACTTTCTAAAAGTCTCTACACCAGTAGGTAGCATTTCTCACTACCATTCCAACCATTCCAAACATGCCTATGCCACTTCTCATATATCAGACGAATCCACTTAGACATATGTTAGGGCATTTTCAATGCAATCCTATGAGAGGAGCAGCACTCACAATAGTGAGAAACTACATGGCCGTTTGTCACTACTAACACATGCAGTACCTAAAGACATATGACCTACCTTTTACATACACAGCACCCTGCCCACGGGCTAGCTAGGGCCTACCTTAGTGGTGACTTATATATAGTAAAAGGGGAGTTTCAGGCCTGACAAGTAAATTTAGGTGCCAGGTCCCTGTGGCAGTAAACTGTGCACACAGGTTTAAAAAGCCACTTCTGTCGGTGGCACGAGCTGCACTGCAGGCCCGCTAGTAGGATTTAACTTAAAGGCCCTGGGTATAAGGGATACCACTGTACGAGTGACTTACAGATCAATTAAATGTGCCAATCGAGTGTAAGTCAATCATACCAAATTTAGAAGGGAGAACACATGCACTTTGGCACTGATCAGCAGTGATAAAGTGCTCAGAGTCCTCAAGCAAACAAAAAAGAAGTCAGAAAAAATAGGAGGAAGGCAAAAAGGTTGGGGATGACCCTGTTAAAAGGGCTAGGTCCAAAAGGAAGGGAGGAGAGGGGTCTGACAACTACACCTGAATAGGCAGTGTTTGTCCTCACACAAAGGGCTGATTACCCCCTACCCATAGCCTAGAGCCAGGGCTAAGGAAGAAAGGACCTCTGAGCACTTCAAAGACCCTTCTTTGAAGTCACACCCACTTCATAGGCACATTTGGGTATAAGAACTGGGTCTCTGACCCTACCAAATCAATACGCTACTGGACCTGTGAAGAACTCTGCCAGGAGTAAGGACTGCTTATCTCAAGGAGTGCCACTCTGCTGGACTGCTGCCCAATGGGGACTGCTTTCTGTTTTGATAGGTTACCCTGCCGCTTGCTAACCTCTTCTCTGCTGAGGATAATTGCTGGAACCCTCCCATCTGAACCGAGAGTGACTCCAAGGGCTTGTTGGCTTGCCCCTTTTCCTCTGCAGTCCCAGGGAAATAAAAGACTGCCTGCAAACTGCAACCAGCACCTAGACTGTGTCTGCTGTGGGTCCTGCTCTGCCAGGTGGTACCAGTCCAGTTCTGGGCCCTTGTAAGTGAGTACCTGTGCTGCCACCCAAGAAAACCAACACATCTACAACGTTGCACCGATTGGCACAGCATATTTCCATTCAATACCAATGATTGCCACTGCTGTCCAAGCCATGGACATTGCATTGCCAGCTGCTTGACGCATCATCCCCGACCTTCGAAGAACCTTCGGTCGTAGATCCTTTTGAGTTGCTTGGGTATAGGAGTTTAGCTCAGCTTCAGCTTGCAGGCCTGTGCCTTTTTATTTAGACATACATGCTCTGTTTTATTATTCATTCTTATTCATTTTTGGCTGTACTTGCAGTTCTTGCATTTTATCAGAAATGTTTTTGTTTTATAATCAGTTGCCATTCTTATGAAAGAGTCATTATCAGTAATGTACATCTTCGATTGTCATCATGTCCCTTTGTTTCACATTAGACAAGAACAGAATGTGATCATATTAGGCATTTTTGCATGGTATTGCCGATCCAAGTTTTCACACACAATTTAACATTTAGGTACATACCCACATCATGATGTCTGCACGAACAATAACATGGGCCTTATAAAAACACTTTGTGAGACCAAGGTCATTTGAGGGGGTTCCACCCAGGATATTCCATCCAGACTTCACGTCTCTCTGCAGCAGACCTCATTCTTTGTGCCTCTACACTGCCTGATTTGCAGACTGGAGGCTGACCTTGTTCTAAGGTAACGGGGGTTGGGGGACTTCTCATGGACATGGCTTGGGCAGATTAGGTGTATCATGCCTTGCTCTCTTTAGGGTAGAAACTACACTTTAGGGAGAAATTAGTACATTCATGTTTATTACAAAATGTTGGGATTGTTCATATTCACATCGTTAATTCTCACAATCCTGATTTTGTCATTATCCTAATCTTTGCAGCTCATACATTTTATCGTAGATTGCAGTCTTTTCAATAAAAGTATTGAAAACTATCCTGCATCTCTTTTCTTGCATCTCCGTGTGTAAGAGACTTATTACTAATGAGAAAAAATGGTACAAGTCACTCTATCATGGATTTTTCCTGGTCAAATCTCAGAATCCACGTGCTAGGCTGCCAGAAATCACCTTTACTACCTGTGTTCTGGTGAGGTGCCGCTAGAAAGCTGGAAGGATTTTGTCGACAGCTGCCAACTGGTGTAGAAGTGACTCATTCACTTACAATCCGAGGTGCTGCTGCCCCTAATCCAGCAGTCTGGTAGAGAAATGAGAGTCCTTTTGACATGGCACCACCAACGATAATGTAGGCACTCAGGGCCAGATGTAGCAAAGGGTTTTACCCATTCTGTGTCTATGGGAAAATTAGTTGGTACATATGGCCCTCATTTACAAGTCTCCATAGTATCTCTGTCTCACACACGCTGAGGTATCTAAGTACCATTATATGGGGACGTCTGTGGGCTTAGGGACAATCCTCCTGAACTGAATAGGAAGCACCTATCTAGGCTGTAGGTTGTTCATGCTTGAATTTTAAAAATATTTATTTTGCCCTGTTGGTGTTCCTATCTCTGATAGCTCCTATTTAACATGGCAAACATGCCAGGGAACTGCAGACAAGCACTTATGCAATTTCTTCTAGCCAATGGCTTAAAAGAAGAGGGTGGGGAAGTCACATTTGCCAGGAAGCTCCTGCAGCATACCAAATGAAAAAATGTAAACATTTTATTCTTGGGTCACTTTTTCTGAAGTGAACAACAATTTGCTCACATTTCGGCCCATATTTATACTTTTTGACGCAAAACTGCGCCAACGCAGTTTTGCGTCAAAAAAATTAGCGCCGGCTAACGCCATTCTGAAGCGCCATGCGGGCGCTGTATTTATTGAATGACGTTAGCCGGCGTTAGCCGCCGGCGCTGTCTGGTGTGCGTTAAAAAAAACGACGTACACCAGGCAGCGCCGGCGTAGGGGGAAAATGGCGTATGGGCGTCCAGAAATGGTGCAAGTCAGGCTGAGGCAAAAAATTCGCCACAACCCGATTTGCGCCATTTTTTTACGACGCCCATCCCCCATTGAAATGACTCCTGTCTTAGCAAAGACAGGAGTCATGCCCCCTTGCCCAATGGCCATGCCCAGGGGACTTCTGTCCCCTGGGCCTGGTCATTGGGCATAGTGGCATGTAGGGGGGCACAAATCAGGCCCCCCTATGCCACAACCAAAAAAAAAAAAAATACTTACCTGGACTTACCTTAATGTCCCTGGGGTGGGTCCCTCCATCCTTGGGTGTCCTCCTGGGGTGGGCAAGGGTGGCAGGGGGTGTCCCTGGGGGCTTGGGAGGGCACCTCTGGGCTCATTCTGAGCCCACAGGTCCCTTAACGCCTGCCCTGACCCAGGCGCTAAAATCCGGCGCAAATGCGGGTTTTTTAGTCCCGCCCACTCCCGGGCATCATTTTTGCCCGGGAGTATAAATACGACGCATATGCATCGCAGTCATTTTTTAAGACGGGAACGCCTACCTTGCATATCATTAACGGAAGGAAGGTGTTCACGCAAAAAAATGACGCTAACTCCATGAACTTTGGCGCTAGACGCGTCTAACGCCAAAGTATAAATATGGAGTTAGTTTTGCGTCAAATTTGCATCGAAATAAACGACGCAAATTCGGCGCAAACGGAGTATAAATATGCCCCTTCATACTTAGAGAGTAGCGAACGTACCACAGCGGTACGGAGCTTACCAACATTAGAAATACCACTTTCCTATCAAGAACACCAAAACTGGTTCAATGAAGCCATACCACATGTAATACAACCCATGGAATTAGTTCTTTTAAGTAATGATGAACCAACGTGGCCCACGTTTGCCACATATACACCACATCCTTAAGTACAGGCTATGCAAGTAGCTGATGTATACACACTTTATAATGAGCTAGTAGCAATTGATAGATGACTAATACAAACACCGTTCAAGCAAGGGCTGTCACAGGAATTAATCCTCAAACAGTACATTCAATAATGGGCAAAGCTCCAGGGAATGGGAGAAGACCTGGATAGCACAAAAAGCAAATCAACTGGAAGCAGTGTTTTCCCACACGGGATGTCAAGACAGACATAGAATTCTCACAATGTGCTTGCCACTCGGAATAGTTCCCTCAGTAAAGAACTGTGCCACTTACAATTTACACTACAACACATGGTACCCAGACACATTACCAATTTGCTGGAAGTGTTGAAACAAATTCAAAATGAACATGGGGCAGCCCGACCCTGGACTTTTGGATGAAACTGATGCGTCATTTCGACACAATCTCCTCAATAAGTAACATTAAAAGGGAAGCAGCGACATTGGCCATTCACCAACAACTCTGGGAAATTCCTCAACAGAACCAGGAGTGCGAGCTGCCAAAGGTTATCTCTGAGACTTATACTATTATAGGTCAGGATATTCTGGGGCTAGACCAATTAAACCACAAATTCAGAATACCACCCCTAAGGATGGTAGCAACAAGCACAGAGTGTTCCAAAAAATGCTGGGATATAAGAAACAAAATAAAGATAAGAAAAATCAGAGAGCAGA
This sequence comes from Pleurodeles waltl, assembly GCF_031143425.1. Lineage (NCBI taxonomy): Eukaryota > Metazoa > Chordata > Amphibia > Caudata > Salamandridae > Pleurodeles > Pleurodeles waltl. The sequence goes on along the minus strand of NC_090442.1, from coordinate 827,479,345 downwards.
TTCTCTGCATCCAGAGAACTCAGAAAGGAGATATAATCTCCGAAAATTGAGAAACTTTAAAAACTCCTGATAGATACCAATATACTGATACACGTTCCTGTCATTCTTTTCAGGACATGCTGGATAAACAGAGTAAGAGAGTGGGCCGGGCAGAACACCGCACTGACTACAGGAAGCCAAAGAAGGGCTCACAACATTCCTTGGAAGCTTACATTAAAAAGGAGGATAAATCTCCCCAACAAAAGCCCCAATTCATAAAGAAAAAGGTGGCAGCAATTTTCATTTAACATGGCCAGCAATGTTGGGAACTCTGCTGGACAGCACGGCAGAAGTCCCGATTTGTAGCCAGAGTCTTATAGATCATCTGGATGTGACAGCACCTAACGACTTTCTCACCATAGAGGCAGCAGACAGGAGAGTCTCCCCACCCAATAGGGTTTATGAATAAAACATCTAAATTGAGGGAGACATAGAGTGCATTATTGAAGTAATATTTTGGGAAAATTTGAACTATGCTATTCTATTGACAGGAAAAAAATTGGCTATCTGAATTTGTCTGCAAGCTTCCACATGGGGAAGATGTCATTTCGCCTTCTTTCTCAGTCCTAGTTCAAGATGCGGTAAAGGAAGCCTATGCGGCTGATTGGGCTTTAGCACAGACTCCCGTGCTCTACTGCAACCACGTAGGCTGGGAGAAAGATTACCCCTACCATGTAATACCTTACGTCAACACCCATGCTTGAACCTCAATATCCCATTAAACATGAGGCTAAAGCTCCAGTGAGAGGGATTCTCACACAACTTGAGCACAAGGGAGTAATTGGACCATGTGTCTCTTCAGTGAATAACCCATTATTCCCCTTTGCAAAACCAGACCATTAATATAGAATAGTCTTAGATTACAAACATTTATACAGTCATACACGCAAATATGCCATACAAAATGGCCACAGCACAGCACTAATTCACAATATAGTGTGTAAAAAATATAAAACAACCTTGGATGTTTCCAATGTTTTTTTCTGCCAAAAGCTAGCACCTGAAAGTCAGGATCATAGCACCTTTGGTGCCTCAGGGGTATAAGAACAGCCCAAGGTTGTTTTCAGCCTGTGTATCATCAATATTACATGATACTGATCCCAAGACGTTGTCCTATGTGAATGATATTTATCTAGCAACATTCAACCTCAACATTCATCTTTTGCCAGGGTTAATCGGATTGTCCTTGCATTCGCTGCCCAGGACTATAAATTCAATTTCAAGAAAACAAAAATTACTTTTCTCAGTGTCCTATTCCTGCCTCGCTGTTGACTGTTGTGTTAGATTCCTGTGAGTATGGCCATAATGGTCGGCTGACACTCAAACTGATAGGGCCCTGATTTTGCCTCTAGGGTACTCAGGGACATCATGATGACGGTGGGTGTTAAACTCCATTACTCCTCACCATACCATGCCAAGGGTAATTTGGTTGTGAAGAAGAGGAATCTAGACTTAAAGCAATCTTTAACAGCAAGAGTATTAGAGCCAGGCCGTAGTTGGTTTCATCACCTATATGGGGTCCAGAGAACATTAAATAATCTGCCCAGAAGGTCCTTGGGAGATTGCACCCCTTATAAGGTGTTATTTGGGATACCTATGTATATTCCAGATCTAGATGGTCCTGGAGTGGTGGCGGCAGACACACCGTTTGACATGAATGACCATGCCACTCTTTTAAAGGAACTACAACAATTTTCTGATGACAATTCTTCCCCCTATACTGCCACCTTGGGAATCAGGGATTTACCAACAACATCTACTGGCTGGACTCCTATAGTTGGGGATCTGTTTTGTGAAATGATTGCTGTGAAGGAGTTCGGTCCTTCCTACAGAGCACCGGTTCCCGTCGTGGGAATACATGGTACCAGAACTGTCATCCTACCACCGCTGTCTACTTCAAAAGGGAACAGATTTGTCTCTATTGACAACATCAAATTGCATCATGTGGCCGTTCCTGCACAGTAGACCGAGAGGTCCCTTGGGTAGAACCTGCTCCCCTCTCACTACCCAATAAGACAAACCTCTAAAAGCTACAAACACTGTTTCTACAAGCACCAATGTGTACAACAATGTTACAAATGCCTCCTCGAACATGGGAAGGGTGGAGAATGAGATTTTGCTGATTCCAGTCTCTACTTGACCGACAAGACAAGTCCAAGATGTGGAACTATATTATTCCAATTCAACATAGACAGATAGCATCATCTACTATGAACCTCCACAACAAGTGGATCCATCCACCAGCTCCGTACCAGCTCCTGTGTTTGCACAGACTGCTTCTGGTTACTTCATTGATATCAATGACTTTTCTTTTGACTCATCTGCTTCTACAACAAAAACTAGATCAAAGACCTTTAAGCTATACATACGGCTCAAAAATACCTATTTGGTTTATCCTTGGTATTACCTACGGGTACTGTTGACATTGCCTGCCTTTCTGTTTTAGATTGGTTTTGTCATTGTTTTCTTTTTTTTGGATAAATAATCATTATCTTCATGACCACTCTGCCGTTGAGCTGGTGGATGAGGTTTTAACACCTTACTTATATTTGCATAAAATTCTAAGAGACTTGTTCCTTGTGAACATTTCAGCAGTCCCAATTCCAGATGCGATTGTTTGGGATAAAGTACCCTTCGACATATACAGCCCTACTGAGGTCATTCAAATTCCATATGTGTTTAAAATATCAATTACTGATGTTATTACACCTGATGTTCTTTGCGATGACTGGGACATTAAAACAGTTGTTTCAATGGTTGCTGAGCTAGACTAGTACACTGTTTTTTAAAGCAAATATGTCTAAATAAATACAGCAAATTATGTGGAAGTGTTCTGTTATAATCATTGGGGACATAACTTTTTGCACAGAGCTAGTAAACCCAGACAAGCTTTTAACTATGGGAACATTAACTCCACATGTGGGAAATTCCAAAACATATGTAGAAAAGTTTGCATATTTTACTGGGCATGGTACTAGAAGTGCTGAGACATATTATTTTAAATTACCACCTTCCAGAATGAGGAAAATATTGCTAATTGAAATAAAACTGATTTACTCAGACTCCTTTGTTTCCTGACTTGCTGTTGAGGGCTAGGAGTATTAAAAGAACACTATTGATGTGAAAGGTGTATGGGGAACTAAAGGTTAGCAGATATGGGGAGGGTTGCTTTGTTCAGTGCATGCCTTTTTCCTTTGCAAATTAAACTTTTTAACGAAACTTCCAACAAACATCATGCTTGGGGTTAGCATAAATAACAGTGATGAACGCACCCAGCATCCCCATGCCAGCTAAATTTCACAATAGGCAAACTTTTTAAATGTCACTGAAGATCAAGTAATGGCTTGGGTTCAGAATCGTACCTTTAATTTCTCACTTTCAAGGTGGTTATTGTGGCCAAAAGACACAAATAGTTTGCAGGAACGTTTTGTTTATTCCTCAGGGAGCGTAAAAGCAAGCCGGTCAGGCCCTCGCTATGTCTTGGAGGAACACTCTGGTATTATCACTACATACAGTGTTGGTAAACTATTCCAAGAATGGTTACATTCCTCCACCTTAGCAGCTATATAACAACAAAATAGGTCTCCTTTCTGAGGAAATAGACTAACAAGATTTCTTGTAAGGACCTAGGAAGTCATGCTCAAAATATTTCCTGTATGCCATATATAATAAGATATGGAAGCTTTCTCAAATGGAAACTGCTGCATGTTTAAGGCAGACAGATAAGGAACACATGGAAAAGGCTTTAGCTGTTGTTGATAATGGCATGAACACCCTGTCCAACAGAAATTACACCTTTAATAATATTGTATCATCTGCGATTTACATCATTCAGAATGACGTCTTTTCTACAACATGGGCAGAGTCAATTGTGTTCTATCATGCAGTTAGGTTGAACATTGCAAGTTATGAAAAATGGTCACGGGCCCTGGAAACACACAAACAGTAGTAAATTTAAGTTAACCAGGGTACAAAAGACAATGGCTAAAAAAGAAACTAATTACATCATGCTTAACATTGAAAAGTTTGAAAAGTTGTGCTTTACTGTGGAAGAAATTACCTCCACTGTATGGTTAATACATGGAGTTATAAATCTGCCCATTTCCACCTTTTGTTTTACAAACTGAAACATTTTGCTGTAAGCAGATATGAGTGGCTAGGAGACAGTCACACCCACGAAGAGTGGGAGCTGCCTTTCGATTTCAAATGTTTGAACAGTCAAACAGAGGTCTTTCTTAGCAGAAGTGAAAGTGAGACTACTGTTAGTCATTCTACAATTTGTAAGCAGGTGTCCTTGCAAGGCCTTTGCAATGCTGAGGTTGCAAACTTGACATGCCATCTGAAGGGTACTCCAGTCCCTTTGATTCGTCCAGTATTTCAGATACTTTCAAATGGAAGTTAATTGGTCCTAAATTATGAAAGCTGCTGCAGTATGAAGCCTGGAATTTCCAATGTCATTTTGGTTTCTCAAATGGTAACTTGTTGTGGCCATGTGTCATTCCTTCTCCCCTCCTCCCCTCCACAAGAGAGGAGACTGGGGAACTTGTGGCCTCACGTTGCTTCTTTTAATGTGAATTTTGACAAGCTGAGCAGATTAAAGGCAGTGTTTTGTCAAAAACAAGTGACCCTGACATCAGCCAGAAAGATGTATGCTATCCAGATAGGGAGGTCATCAGCCAATACCAATTTCCCCAAGCACTTTGGAGAGTTGGTCTGCTGAATTTTCAAAGTGTCTAGGACTGAAGTGATTGTGCAGTTTTTTAAGACTGTCGGTTCTGGGCTTGGCAGCACTTTCAAGACTGTGTTTGGAGTTATACCTTCAGCCATACACTCACTGTTTGTGTATGTCATTGGTGGATTCACAATGACTTTAGGATTATTTAGCAGGATACTGCTGCTATTTTGTTCTATACAGTGGCTGCCCTGTTTCAGCTAAGCGGAGTGATGGAGCTAACCGGCTGTGTCATAATTGCATGATATAATACTTTGTAGCCTACTTGCTGGAAGAGCTGGAGCATTATTGGTCATTGATATTCAGATCAATCCTGGCCTGTGTGCAGCTGATTTTCCACTGCATTTGGTACGCCTTTGAATACTCACCAATAGTGTGTCTTGCCATGCAGCCCGTGTCATCCTATGAACAACGATCTGTTAATGTTCATTAAGGTTCATTCACAGTCCTGCCCCTTGAGACTGAGGATGATTAGCGAGGCATCTTATGAACCACCAATTGTGGATTTCCTGGCTTCAACGACATCTGGCACAATGGACAGTGCTGCCTCCGCAGGTCATTCTGTGTTTGAGGTTCCTGCTCAATTCTGCTCCATGGCTTCCTCTGCTAATCCTTTGATTGCTCTATCTCCTGCTGAAGTGGAATCCTATTTGGTCTCAATCTCCATTGATGACTTTGGAGACCCTTTGCATGATTATGATTATTTTGACCATTGGCTTTTTCTACAAAGTATAAAGTGAGACACAAAATTTCCCTTCAATTCAGCCTGTATGCCTGCTTGTTTTGCTTGTCACTGTAGACATTACATCTCTTATGTATGATTTTATATTTGCTTTTAGATTTTTAGTTTAGAGCATTTTTAGACTTTGGATTTCAGTTCCTTGTTTCGTCAATAGGGCAGGGTGTTGTGGATCAATTTTAGTTTGCCTGTGTACAAGAGCTGAGCTTAGCATACCTAGATAAACATGCCCTGTTTTATGATCCAGTTTTATTCCTTTTAGCATTGCTTGCAGTTCTTGCATTTTAGGAGAAATGTTTTTATTTTATAATCAGTTGTCATTCCTTGAAAGCATCATTATCAGTAATGTATGTCTTGGATTGTCATCATGTCCCTTTGCTTCACGTTAGACAAGAACAGAATGTGATTTATGTTATGGTACTGCCAATCCTATTTGCATACACAATCTAATGCCTAGGTACATACCCATGTCAGGATGTCTGCACAGATAATAACATGGGCCTTATAAGAACACTCTGTGAGACCAAGGCCATTAGAGGTGGTTCCATCCAGGATATTCCATCCATACTGCACATCACTTTGCAGCAGACCTCAGCCCCTGTCTCCACACCGCCTGATTTGGAGACTGGAGGCTGACCTTGTTCTAAGGTAAGTGGGGTTTTGGGTGCTTCGCATTGCTATGGCTTGGACAGAGTAGGTTTATCATCCCCTGCTCTCTTTACGGTAGCCAATTCACTTTAGGGAGGAATTTGTGTATTTATGTTTATTGCAAAATGTTGGAATTGTTCATATTCACATCGCTAATTCTCACAATCCTGATTTTGTCTCTTGCCATTATCCTAATTATTGCAGCTCATGTATTTTATCGTAGATTGCAGCCTTTTCAATTAATGTATTGAAAACTATCCTGCATCTACTTTCTTTCCTGTGTGTTTGTAAGAAACATTCTAATGAGATGAATGGGTACGACTTGTTCCACCATGATTTTTCACTGGAAAAATCTTTGAGTCCATCCGCTAGGCTGCTAGAAATCACCTTTACTATCAGTGTGTTGGTGAGATGCTGCTAGGAAGCCAGAAGGATTGGGCAGACAGGTGGCAACTGGCGTAGAAGTGTCACAGCTGCCTACAAGTCAAGGTGCAGCTGGCCCTAATCCAGCAGTCTGATAGAGATACGCGAGTCCTTATGACAAGCTTTTGCTGTGTTCTTCTCAACAGAAGAAATCCAACTGAACTGGCCTGATGGCCAACCAGCTTCCAATGACATCAAAACTTCTTTGGCTATAACCTACAGGCCTTGCCCTACTGAAGGAATTGGAGTTCCAGAAAAGATTTTAAGTCCAAAGGTGGAAATCTTTACCAGACCAAACATTAAGCAGCATCTCATTGATACTGACAACTTCCTAGGCATGAACTCTGAGCTTTTCCTGCTCTGAGCTTCTTTCACCTTAGTCGGTGGCTTGACTGTGATTTTGTCCTTTGTCAACCCGTCTTCAACTACCTCCTTTTTGATCCAGCCTGCTGCATTGTCCCACTGAGGACTATACTTTCTCAGGAGGTGAACTATGACTGTAATCAACCTGGTTCTCGTATCCAACTCGTGCTCCATCGCAATTAGCCTTACACCTTACCTTTGTCCCAGTTTAGTGTGACCAGTTGCCCCTGGGTAGCAGTTTATGCTTTCATCAGCTATTTTTGTTTAAAAATTGGATTTTTGTCATTTTTGTGTTATTATGCTGATTGAAATAACCTCTCTTTTTATAAAATGGAGTGAGATTTTTATTGTGTTGCATTTTCACAGTTTAACAGTTTTTGGTTCTTCTAAATGCTTTACAGATTTTCTTGAGTTAAGACTGCCTGTTCTGCGCCATAGCTACCAGGCATTGAGCTCAGGTTTAAATGACTTAAACCTTTACTGCACTTACCAAGAGTAGTGACATTATAACTTGTGGCATACTATTATCCACCCCAGCTAATAATCCACTTTATCACAGAATCCAGCTATAGTGGACAGTCATGAAGAGGGAACACATTATCCAAATGCATTGGAGAAGAGGTGGATCTTTGTGAGCTTTTACATTTTAGATGTTTGTTTTCTAAGCTCAGATGTAGAGGTAGTAAATTCCACACAAAACTTGGGCAAAAAAGGTAGAACTCTGTATCTCTTGTATCCAAATAGCTGGAGAGATTGGTCAGATCTTGGCTGGTGGACCTGAGCATTCTGATACATCAGTAAAGGATAAACTGTTTAGTAAAATAGTTTTGATAGCAGCAAATGAGTGCCTTGTGAATGACGTTTTGAAAATATGGTTGTTAGTTTACTGTGAGCCAATGGAGGGATTTCAAGGCCAAACAGGTGTGTGGCAGAGCTTTGAAATATTTGGCTGCTCCACACATACCAAGCATGCTGCAATTACTCCCCTGAGAAAAGCTAATAGAATACAATGCATGAGAATATGGTGGCGAGGCAGTCAGCACTGATCAAGGTCAAAACTAATTCTATCAGCTGTATGTCAGTCAGAACACACTCTGAAGAATCATACTTTCATGTGATTTTTAGAGCTCCAAAATATGTTTTCACATGCTACATTTTTGTGCAATACCTTTCATATACTTACGGATGCCCAGAATATGTTATTTTATAATATGTACTACTGTACTGTAGTAATCATGAAAGGAAAGCTGGGAAACACTAGTGTTAACCTGAAAAGAAATTCCAGAATATGGACTGGATAATCATGCAAGACTTTCAAGATCTCAGTGGCCATCTAAGTTGGGAAAAGGTACCACACCACTCCTTGCCAAGGTCATCAACAACAAAGAGATGGCTGGAATGCTTTTATAAGTCTAAGCCACCACCAATTGCTTGGGCCATGTCCCAATCCATTCAGACCCTCCATGCCTCCTCATTTTGGACCCAGCCATCTCCAAATCAGTTCTAACCCTGCTCCAATGGGAATAGTCCAGCCCGAACTTCCAGGCCAGGTTCTCCCTGAACCAGGACACAAGAAACCCACAACCACTTATTAATGTTGATATGCCATGCATTGCTTGGCTCCAGTGGTGCAGTGAGCACTAGAATAGCGAAACATGAGGACTGAGGCACAGAACAAAAGGTCACATAACAGGCAGAGACATAGACCAAATGTCAGAGAGCAGGGAGAGCAGGGAAAATTACCAAAACAGTGGAAGAGATTGTGAGAGAGCAGGACAGAACGAGAGAGATCTTGAGAGGAGCAAGACGGGAGCCTCAGGTGCTGGGGCAGGAGCATAGGTATGTTCTTGGGACTTGGGAAGGGACCTGTTCATTGCAGGCCAGCTCTACCATTAGGTAAGTCCTAGGAGGTGGGACTAGTGCAGGGGGCCCAGTAGGTAAGAAGCATGAGCGGGAGAAAGCGGGCAAGGAGCACTGGGATAAAAGTATTAGCTAAAACAAAGGCGACGATGAGGCAAAGTACTACAAATGGAGAGAGAACGGATCAGGAAGCACAAAGCAAAAGGTCACAAAACAGAGCAACGAGGCAACAGCAGAGATCACAAGTAGATAATGTGCACAAAAGGTTGGACACAGAGCAAAAGATCATAGAGCAAAATTGCACAGAATAAAAAAGGTCACAGAGCTGAGAGAAGGCCCACAACACACGGAGAGATGGCAAGAGAGTGAGTGTCAAAGCCCATTTCGGAGGGCCATGGGACATGCAGTGGCTACTGGGCCCAACAGAGGTGGTTGTGATCTTTTACTCCTGATGTCCCAGAGCTCAAACTACTATGGATTCTGAATAACTGGGACAAGTACCCCTTCTGCACTTGACTCTCAGGGTAAGCATGGTCCTAACAGTCAAAGGCTCACTCAGGGGGATGTGTGGATACTGGGAAGTGAACACAAGCTCACAAATCAAAATGCTTGTAGCAGCAGCAATACATCATTGTCCAGGTAAATGCTCACTTTTATGAAAAAAAGAAGTATGTTATTTTTTAATGCCACCTACACAGAGAAAATATCTGACAAAAGCAAGCAACTACACAATCCCCTCTTGAGGTTGGGAATGTAGTGTTTCAATGGCGATTTCTTATCCCACTCCCTCCTCACATTAGATATTGGGTATGCCATACTAACAGTCCCAGTGTCAAGAGTCAAGAGTCAACTATTAATAAAAGTCAATAGCGTCCTAGTTCTGCAGAACGACTAGCAGCAGGTTCCCCTGGGGCTGACATGCAGGAAATCAGTATTACACACACAGGAAGGTGTGAAGTGTTCAGAGAGCCTCAGTGTGCCCCATCTGCAGGCTCCTGCAGTGGTTGCAGCCAAGTTCAGGTTAGTCAGCCACACATGGACCTGGCAACTGCATTCAGCGGTTGGAAAATATCTCATTTGCGTTTGTGCTCCTGATGTGACCAGAGGTTTCCTGCGGCTCCTACAGAGAAATTGTGAGAGAGAGAGAAAGTAAGATAGCAATTGCATCCAGGTGAAGAGTGAGGCAGGAGCCTCAGGCTCTGGCACAGCGACACAGGAGAGTCCAAGGGTCTAGGATTGGAGCCTGCTTAATTACTAGTGCTAGCTGCAGCTGCCATTAAGTAGATCTTGGTAGAGGAAGGAGTGCAGGGAGCATTGAGCGGGGCTGAGAGTGGTTGCAGGAGGCAGAGAGTGAGAGCATAGGAAAATGGGTAAGGAATGCTGGGGTAAAGGAGCAGTAAAAATCAAAGGGACACTCAGGCAGTGTCACAAATGGAGAACGGACCAAGGGGCACAAAGCATGAGATATAAAGCAGTGCAAAAATAGACAAAGATGCAAGAGAAAATGTCACAAGCAGAAAGATTGCACAAAAAGTCAAGGGAGGACGGGTGCAAAATAAAAGGTCACAGAGCAGGGTGAGATTCACAGAGGTAAAGGTTAAAGAACAGAAAGAAGACACAACAATCTAGTGAAAAAATATGCACAGAGCAAAAGGTGACAGAACAGGCAAAGAGTGAAACATTGTGAGAGAGAGTGAGAGAGAGAGACATGGAGGGAAGTGAAGCAGGAGCCTTAGACCCTGGGACAGGAACACAGGTGAGTTCTAGAGATTAGGAATGAAACCTGCATACTGGCTAGTCTGCACTGTGGCTGCCTTTCAGTGGCACTTCTGGGATGGTGGAGGAGTGCATGGGGCTTTGAGCAGGGCTGATGTAGTGAACAGGTGGCAGTAAGCGGGAGCACGGGATAAAAGTTAAGGGTGCTAAGAGAAACTATTGTGTAGGTTCTCATTATCCTAATGAGGCTACTGGATTCCGGTGGCAGAATCACCTGAATTGTGTCAAACTGAGTCCAATCCCAGACCAAGTGACAACTGTCCATCTAATTCAGGTTTTCCAACTAACTAGCAGAGCCTCATTTCTGCTCAAGAGCAGGGATGATTGTGGCAACTAAGCGTATGACAGAAATGACTTCTCAGGGGATTGTGGTTGATCAGATCTCATCATTTTCTCAAAGTTACATTAGTCTCACATATGAAAAAACAAACACAGGAAGAGAATGGTTCAATAGCCTTGATTGAATTAACTGCATCTTAGATAAAATAGCATTAATTGCAATAACTAGAATGATAAAACAAGCTAGAAACAAAATGGTGATAAGAAGAGTGAAACACAAGAACAGTCCCACCATACTGTCACTAGGAGTAATAAATGTGGTTTCTGCCTAAGCTATGTTAGAGCACAGCGTAATAAGCCCTAATCAGCCCTTCAGGTTTCCCCCCTCAAAGGCATCATCCCCCATACCTGAGCAAGGAAGCCTCTTGCCTAGAAAGACACCATCCCCATGTAGGTCAGGGATCCGGTAGTCTAAGCAAGAAGCTGTAACGAAGGCAGTCAGCAATCAGCATGCAGTCGTGGTCATCTGGCTGGTGTTTTTATGATGAAACAGCTGATGTTCTGAGAAAATTTCCCCACATAAGTTTCTGTGAATGTTGGAGACACAGTGTACCACTTTGCTGGCAACTCCATCCGACTGCAGCCTTGAGGGAAGCACAAAGTGAAAAGAATGTCTTACTACAAACGCAATGCTTTCCTAGGTGAAAGAACAACTAGATAAAGAAAATAAAACAGCACCGCAAATGTGGCTAATGCTAGAAAAATAAAATTAATCTGAATAAAATGCAACAGGGCTAAATTGCACAACGGCAGGCCTAGTTGGTGAAATAACATGTCTACAAACATAGCTAAAATAGCTAAACAACAAAACAGTGGGAAAAACAAAGTGAACAATCAGACACAGTGTCACAAATGGGAAAGAGATCTAGAGGTACAAAACAGAAGGTGACAAAACAGCACAAAAGGCAGACAAAGAGACAAGTGTCATAATTCATAAGCAGATAAATGGCAAACAAAAATTGAGCACAGTCTGCCACAAAGCAACAAAAATCACAAAAGAGGCACACAGCAAAAGCTCACAGAACAGGCAAACAGTCACAGTGTTAAAAGTCACAGAGGAGAAAGAATGTCCAAATCAGAGGAACATTGCTTACAGAGAGAGAGAGACACTAGGGAGATGGTATCATCCATATTATTGCACTGGTATATCTTGGCATATTTCTGCTTAATGTAGTGACTACCTGACAAAATCAGTACGGCTCCCTTTTGATAATGACTCCCCCTTATATTGTATCAGGTGTAGGTTAAGGGTATTGTGTTTAAAGGTTCAGGTCTCGCTAGGGGTGTGACTGATTAAGAGGGTGTCACCATAGGTTTTCCACCTATGTGTTTGTACATATTTATAAATAAATTAATGTGCAGTGTTGAGTAGTGTGTGTGCAAGAATGTACTTTTCCTTTTAAAAGCAAAAAAACACTGATTGGGTCTGATTTATAGGGTGTTGTTGGTTGTGTACTTGTGAGCTGGGGTACTCACCCACACAACCTTCCCTGAATAGGTGTTGGACTGCTCTGCTTCACTTCGCTACCCTGAGAGAGTTAAGTGCTACACCTGGGTACTTGGTTAACAATACATGGAAGGTTGCAGACTTATTACTTGAGAAGGACTCACATCCATGGTAACTAAAAACCCACTTTCCTACACATGTGAACACAATAAAACCTCTGACATGCTCTTTTTGCACAGCAAAAATGTGTTTTTCTCTGTTAGCTATAGCTGGGTCACTGTGACTCTTTCCCATACCTAAAAGGTTTACTAGATGAGGAAAACATCTTCGAAAGGGTTAAAGCCAACCTGAAAAATGAAAGGGTAGTTTATGGCGATTAATGCACAGACAGGTACTTTATGGTTTATCTGCTTGAAATCCTCCTGCTCTGAGGTTACTGCAATGACAGAAAGGCTGGCAGTGTATGTTGAGCATTGGTGACAACTGGTAGAGGTCTATTGGAAAGCTTGCTATACAAACGTCTCATGACCTACAAGTTTCAGAATTTCTGAAAGCTCATGTTGGGTGCAGATGATAGTGGCCATTTTGGATTACTGGGTATTACTTCCCTCATGTTTCACGGTACTCAACTCAGCAATCGCTTGCTATGTTGCTGCTGCTAGGAACTTTCCGTTACAGATTTGTGTATGAGAAACTTGATCTACTTAAGAGTGAGATGAGGACAACCACATTCACAGAGATGTTAGTTTGAAGTTAGTTTATTTGGGAAAACAAACTTTGAACTAATCGTGTTTAAGGAATAAAACTTTTTGAAGTGTTCTTTATTAAGAGGTTTAAAGCCGAGGATGTTTAGGAAAATACTACAGTCTTTTCACCTTGAATTATTTTTTTAAAGAATGGAAGGAATTCCATCTTTAAGGCTAAATTATATAGTTATGTAAATATTGTGTGCTCTAAATTAGAAATGATGTACAGTAAGGGATATATGTGCATTAGGATAATGACTTACCAAGCATTGAGGAATGTTTGTATTTTCCAGACAAAGAGATGGTTACATAGGAATATATTGAATGTATATCCTTTCACTGTTGAAATTAGATGCACTATGTTAACAAACGATTAATAAACACATATTAAGTTACCTTTAGATGTCCATTCTAAAATGCAAACGGTCATGCCCAGCAGATTAACGTGTCAAAGAGTGATTTCCAACTGCTTGGTTTTGTCTCCTATCCCATTCCTCTTTCCCTGATTTTACTATTTGTCTCATATATCATATTGTGTATGCCCAGGAATGGTTGTTGGGGGAGAAGAGTACATTGATCCCATTGGATTCAAAGTGCAAAGTTTGAGCTTTCTGGCCCTTTGTCTTGATAAACTAATAAACAGAAATACAGAAGAATATTCTCCTTTAACAAGTCACCTTCTCAAATTTATCCAGCCAGTTATCTAGCTAATGATTTCAGAAATATATACTTAATACACAATGTCATATGTCAAACATCAGGAATATGAAACATAATTTTCATGACCTGGAACACGTACTCATTTTTTTCAAAATTGCAGCAGAAGCCTAGAACATTTTTCAGAATTTAATGTAAAGGTTTTGTGTCAAAACATCTTTATTACATTTTTCAGGAACACCAAAGGGGAGAGCTAGGACAACATACAGAGACAAATCCCTAAACTGTAAAAAAACAGCCAACAGTATCACGTGGAAGGGGAAATTGTGACTTAAGGGCACATTACAACCCCAGCAGTAAAAGCCACCTACTGCCGCAGTGACGGGCACCAAAAGACTGTCGCTGTGGCTACCAGCCTTCTGCCGTATTGTGACAACAGCCGGATTTCTGCCAGAAGGATGGCGGAAATCTGGCTGTGGCCATGCCCGCAGATGGCAGTAAGGTGGTGCTGCTGCCAGCAGCAGCACCACACCAGTAGACCACCGAAGACCATATTATGACCCATGAAATGGACTGGCGGTGTTCTGCCGGCGGACGCTGCTGCTGGCAGCAGCGCCCCGTCCTGTGTCCTGCCAGAAAACCCCCTGACAACGAGTAAGTCGGGTACTCTGACAGGGGAGAGGGTGGGTGATGTTCTGTGTGTGTGGGTGTGGGTGTGTGTGTGTGTATGTCTGTGCGTGCGTGTATGCGGGTGTGTGATGCATGTTGTATGTGTGTGCATGTATAGATGTGTGAGTGCATGTACGTTGTGTTGTGTGAATGCGTGTGTGCTTGTATGTATGTCAGTGTGTGTCACTGAATGTATACATGAGTGAATGAATGTGGGAATGAGTGTGTGTATGCGTGTGCTCGTGTGAATGAAGGTGCGTGTATGTAGTGGGGTGGTCTAGGGAGAAAGAAGTTGGGGGGTAATCTGGGGAGGGGAGGGGGCGGGGAAGACCCCTATCAGTGAAAGGGAAGGGATTCCCTGTCATTGATAGTGCCTACTGCCATGCTTTTCATGGCGGTAAGGTTGCCACAAAAATCATGGCGGTAGGCGGGGTCATAATCCCACAGACGGGCAAGTGATGGCCGCCTGGCTGGAGAATGAAGTCTCCAGCCCAGTGGTCATTACCGCTGTGGCAGTTGGTGTGATACATTGGCGGTTTGGCTTTAGCCAAACCGCCAATGTCTTACTATGGAGAAAAGAACCGCCAGCCTGTTGGCAGTACTTTCCTCCATATTAACACTGCCCGTCGGGGTCATAATGACCCCCTTAATGTGTCCAGCCAATAATCATCTAGATAGCTAGAGGATTTGTCTTTGTATATGTATAAAAGCCCTTCACCTCTGACATGATGGTGGCATGCTTCATAATAGGGCTCCTCCTCACACCCTGTGGCATGATGCTAGAGACTGGGTATCTGGTTGCCAGAGGTATGCACCCTGATCAAGCAGGAAGCACAATCTGAGTCAAGGTAAGTCATAAACATGCCCTAAATTAGCCTTTGCTCCCTCTCAGATAGCTTAGCACAGAGCACGCCAGCTTAACTTAAGGGGCAATGTGATGGAGTGTGGCCTGGCTACAGGGTCCCTTTTGGGCCTACTGAACCAAAGTACCTTAAAATCCAAGTGCAGGAGCATGCATTGGTTCTGAAGAATGTCATTAAGAGATGCGTTGATTTTTCTCATGCAGTCAATGATATGCATCGAAATTCTCCACAGTGCGGTGATGATGCGTTAGAGCTGATATGCGATGGAGTTAAGGTGCATGTGCAAGTTGCATCCATGTCAAGGTGATGTGCTGATTCCGATGAGCGCAGTGGCTGTGATGCAGAGCTCAGGGTCATCATTGGGGCTGCCGGGGATGCAGGGACCTTGCGTAGAAGAAAACGGTTCTGAAAGCGATGCCCAGTTTTGACCCACAAAACAGCAGAGAGGTGAAGGTTCTGCCCAGTCAATGGTGGAGATGCAGTGGTTCTGCTGGAGAAGCATCTTAAGTTCTACTTCCAAGGGCCCAGAACTGGGGTGGCACCACTTGGTATGTGAGGCTCATGTCTGGTAGAGTCCAGTTGCAGTGCTGCATAGGTTGGAAGTCTTGTATATCCCTGAGACTTCAGATCAGGAGAGCAGTCAGGTGGCCCTTGGAGTCACTCTGGGTTCCGTTTTTGTAGAAATGGAGGCCCAGTCCTTCTTATCCTGGTAAGGAGGGCAGCAGGTCAGCACGGCCAAGCAGCAGTTCTTCCAGAGAAGTAGTCCAGCAGAGTGTCAGTTATTGCAGCTGCACAGCAATTTTTCTTCTTGGTAAGGTCCAGACGTGTACTGCAGGCAGGGAAATGGAGGAAATCCCTGCTTCCAGCAAATAAGAGATGTTTGACAGCTCTCGCTTGCTGGACACAGTTCTTTGCTCTGACTTGGCGGGAGCTTTGACAGCTCTGGCCAACTCAGAGCAAACACTATGTCCTACGTGTTGGGAACCACAGGACATAGCAGGAGCCGACCCTGGCACCCTTCCAACATTAGAATTTGCCCCAGGGAGGTGGCGGTCCCCAGAATTGCAAGGGGAGGTCATGCGCCCAACCCCCAAATGAAATAAAATGTTTGTCCAGGGAGCTGGTGGTCCCCAGGGCTGCAGGGGAACAAGCAGCCCCCCCATGTATACTTCGACATTAGCCCTGGGCGGTGGTGGCCCCTGGGGTTGCGATGGGCTGCATGGCCACCTTACATATTATTAAACTTTGGCCCCAGGGAGGTGGCGGTCCCAGGGATGTGGGGCGGTGAATGCCCCCCACATATAATTCATCTTTATCCCCAGGGAGGTGGCATCCCCAGAGATTGGGGTGGGCCACACAGCCCCCACATATAATTAAATATGAGCCCCGAGGAGGTGGGTGTTCCCAGGGCATAAATAAGCCCTGGCTTTTTTATTTTGGTCTGTGAATTCACAGCAACAAAAAAAAACAAAGTGCTTTTTTTGTCCTGTGGAGTCTGGGACCCCAATACCAGAGCTAAAGGGTCATAGTGTCCCCACCCTGGCCTGTTTTCTTTTTTTCTTTTATCTTTTTTTGTGGGACTCGGCTGAAGCAGAGTCCCAAGATGGCTGCTAACACTTCCTGATTGAAGTATTTGCAGCCAATCAGAGCTCTGCATTTCCCTGCACAAACTTGCTATTATTCTCAATACCTTTGTGTCTCTAGATATCTATATTTCTTTTTCTTTTAATATCTCAAAAATTACTGAACAGATGTACACCAAAAAAACAAAAAGCACTCTTTCTGGACCA
Organism: Pleurodeles waltl; assembly: GCF_031143425.1. Taxonomy (NCBI): domain Eukaryota; kingdom Metazoa; phylum Chordata; class Amphibia; order Caudata; family Salamandridae; genus Pleurodeles; species Pleurodeles waltl. The sequence continues at coordinate 827,462,254 of NC_090442.1, read as the reverse complement.
AGAGCTACCTTACTGCCATATTTGGTGTAATTTCGTCAAGCGGTTCGGGATGTAGTCATCAAGATTTGTCAAACGGAGCCAAAGATATAGGGAAGTCAAAAATTGTTTTTTCAATTGAAACATGGTCCTAACTATAAGTACCTACTGGCAACCACCAGTAGGTAATATATATATATATATATATATCTGTGTATATAGTCCAACAAAGAGGTATGCACACACTGTTTGGTCACATGCAAGCAGGGAAAAGGTACTACATATATACATATATATTCTCTAAGAAACCAAAGGTTACAGGGACGTTATAGTTAGCTTCATAATTTACACACACAAAGTCATAGAAATTCAGCAGTTATATAATAAACTATGACATGTGCCTTAAGGTTACTATATCTCACGTCCATGCATTTTTTTCATCAATAATTTCATATCAAATGTTGCACTATTATAAAAGATGTCATATAAGATGTCATGAGGGATGCAATATACTGGGTAATTAACAGTGTTTGGTGAGGGCTTCAGTTATAGTTACCTTAGAGAACAAGTTTTAGTTTCTTGAGATAAATCTAACTATAGCTGCTGAATTTCTATGTTTTTGTGTGTATAACTTGTGAATCTTACTATAACATCCCTGTAGCCTTTAGTTTTTTAATGTAAAATAATACTTATTTACCATGCGTTAATCCAACCACAGCCTCACACAGCCCTGCGGCCAAACCCTCTGCCCCCCATGCAGCCAATCACATGTCACGCAAGGCCTTAGGCTGTGTCCAGTGGGGTGCAGATCCTGTGGCCAATCCCACAAAGTCAGTTGACCAGGGAGGGGGGGCATGCAGCCACCCTTCCAGGGCAGACTTTGGCCGTGGGGACCCCATCCCCTGGGACCTGCCACTTTTTTCTTAAGGGAGGAAGGTACATACCTCCCCCGGAATGTATTTGACCACGGGGACCCCATTTCTTGGGGAGTGGGACATGCAGCACCCCACCCTGGTCTGATATTGGCTCCAGGGGACCAATGCCCCAGGGCCTATTCAATTATTATTATTCAACTGTTATTTAAAGTGGGAAGGGGGAATGCAGCCCCACTCGTTGGGACAAAATTGGTCTTGGGCGTCCCATCCTCAGGGGCCTATTTCATTATTTATTAAAGTTGGAGGGGGCACGCAAACCCCCTCTGTGGGCCAAAACTGACCCCAGGGACCCCATACCCATGACCTAACCACCCATAGGGTGGGTGCTCTGGACCCCACCTAGGGTATCTACTATATGATTGTTGGGGGCCATGAGTGGAGCCCTATTGCCCAGCAGCCCCAGTCAGCTGGCTGGCATTGCTCTTGCCTGCAGGGAGAAGAAATAAATGCTGCTCTCAGCGGGCGGGAGCAATTTTTTCATCTGTGTCCCAGTCTGCTTTACAGCGGGCAGGGAAACAGTAGAAAATTCCCAGCAGGAAGGAGTATTTTACATGCTATTGTCCCCTGGAATTGGACTTAGTGTTTGCTCTCACTTGGGAGGTGCTTTAAAATTGCTCCCACAAAGGCAGAGCAAACACGCTGGGTGCTGCAGGTAGGCACCCTGGGACATAGCAGGAGCCAGGCCATGGGGGATGGGGTCCCCAGAGCCATTAATGGCTCCAGGAGGGGGACTGCGTGGGTCCCCTCCCTTTGTTATGAACAGTTGTGCAGTGGGGAATGGAGTTCCTGGGGCGCTGGGGGGGATAACACGTCCCACTTCCCCATTCCTTCAAAGGCCTGGCCCTGGGGAATGGGGTCCCTGGGGCCATATTTGGGCCAGGAGTGGGACGACACCACCCTTCTCAGTTTTACAAATTGCATAGGGAAAACACATTTTGGGCCTCCCTTTTTCCTGGCCCTTGCTTGACAAATCACCCCCATAACTTTCAAGACAGCTTTTGAAGTGAATAGCAAACTAGTTTTGAATATTTTGTGAAGAGTCGTCAACCTGCCCCAAAGTTATTGGCAAAACAAAAAACTCTTGGTCTATGGAAATTAGGACCTAACTATCTATCTCTCTATCTATAAATCTATCTATCTATCTGTCTATCTATCTATCTATCTATCTATCTATCTATCTATCTATCTATCTATCTATCTATCTATCTATCTATCTATCTATCGATCTATCTACTTATCTGTCTATCTATCTAATTGTTTAAAGGTGTTTTAAGGGTTTGGAGTTTTGAGGGTGGGTAAGCGTATTGGATGGGTAAGGATGTTTTTAGGGTTGAGGGTGGGTAAGGGTATTGGGTGGTAAGGGTATGTTTAGGGTTTAGGGAGGGTAGGGGTATTGGGTGGTAATGGTATCTATGGGGTTTAGAGGTGGGTAGGGGTATGTTGGTTTTAAAGGTATTGTTAGGGTTTTTAGGGTGGTTGAGTTTTGGGGTATTTGGGTGGTAAGGGTATCTTTAGGGTTTAGGGGTGGGTAGGGTTATTGGGTGGTAAGGGTATCATTAGGGTTTGGGGGTGGTTGAGTTTAGGGTTAGGGATCCATAGGGTGTTGTATATTATATATGTTTTTTTTTCACTGAAAAAAACAAAAGTTTCAGGGATGTTATAGTTAGATTGACATTTTATGCATACAAAAGCATTGAAATTCAGCAGTAATAGTTAAGGATATACTTATGTTAAGAAACTATAGCTAATTGCCCAAATTTACTAACCGGCATGGATTATAGTTTCTTCAGATAAGTATAACTATAAGTATGCTGAATTTCTATTGTAATGTATGGGTAAAACTTCAACCTAACTATAATGTCCCTATAACCTTTGCTTTTTTCCAGTGAATTTTTTTAACACGTGTTAATATTTCTGTCAGGATGCAGCCAGCCAATCAGTACCTTGCTTTTCCCCTGGAGCCAAGGAGGATCTGACGAGCAGCCTCGGATCCACGGATCAGCCGAAAAAAAGGGCAATATTTTTGCCCATGAGGGGCGTCCTGTGGAGTCAGGATATCTGTATCCTGACCCTTTATGTGATTTTACACAGCTTTTTCCACCCCCCCAGCCCACATGAGAAAAAAACGGCAACCACAACTTTTCTTTCCGGTTGCAGCCATCCAATCAGGGCATTGATTTTCCTCCAGATCCGAAGAGAATCTGTGCCTCTAGATATACAAATTTATTTTTCCTTCAACATTTCAAAAACTCTTCTGCCAAATTTGGTGAAAATCCATTCAGCGGTTCGGGCTGTAGTCATGTCTAAAATCTCCATTGAAATTAACATGGGGAACACACTTTATCAACCCCCTTTTTCTCAGCCCCCACCTGACAGATCATCCCGAAACTTTTCGAGTACAACAAGACCCTTGGGCACACTTTTTCTGAAAACTTTCATGATGATTTGTCAAATGACACTAAAGATATGGCCAAGTCAAAAAACGCTTTTTCGATGGATGTATATATATATTTTCTCTCTCTCTCCATGTGTGTGTGTGTATATATATATATATATATATATATATATATATATATATATATATAGGTTTTCACTTTCCTGATATATACTTACATTTTCGTTGTAAAGGTATGCGTGCTAAAGGCATATGCATGGTAAAGACTTGTGTGGTAAAGGGTGTGTGGTAATGATATGAGTTGTTCTGTCATACATCCACTTCTATCCCCCTTTACAGATGAGCACTAAGTCTCCCAGTAATGTGTTTTAAGTGTGTATAAATCTGAGCATTATTGTTTTTGTAAACAGGTTGCTTGTCATAAATCATGATAAGAATCAGGCAATATGGTTTAGGGAAGTTTTTGGTACTGACGAAGGTCACCTGACCTATAAGGGCTAATCCTAAAACTGTAACATGTAGACAAGCTTAGGCACACAGGGCCATTAGTAGTGCCTCGCATCCACTTAGGTGATAATCAGTACTATTGTACTTTTAATATAATTGGGATAACCCATACTAATGACATATGCCTGGGATGATCCCTAGGTAATTTTATGGAGATGATCCATACAATATTGAGGGCTACCTTAACCAGGTCAAGCCCATCCAGTTGTAGATTCATGTTGGGTGAGGAACCCGATGATGAAGCATGCCACGAAAGACTTGTGGGCGAGGGCCCTTTTATAACCTAAACAGATTTGTTAGCTAGGTCACGGAACTGGACACTTTCAATCATCCCTTATGGAGGAGGGTACTTTACCTTTCTTTGAGCCATATTCTAGGATAGAGAGATAAGGCTCACCAAAATTTCTCCTCATTCCCACTTATGTTGATAAATGTGACTCAGTAGAATAACCATACTGCGTTGATATATACGATTCTTACAACAACACAAAGGACTGACCTATGGACTCTTTGGTGGTGTGCCGTGATACTTTATGTTATGATATCCTGGGTCGGTGCATGATGCCTTTGTCCTAAGGAATAGCAGCATCCCAAATGTGATGGGCTAATTACAGAGGCACAGGGTGTGGCTCATAGGTTGGCCCTGGTTCCCACCCAGTATAAGTTGGTGTATGGGTATGGTGTGGGACATATAGGATAATGTGTGGCTAATGTTGTCCCTCAATATTTGCAGGTGACTCTGGTTACCCAAACCCATCATGGCTGCTGACCTCTGTGAGGAAGGCCAGGACAAGGGCCAGCGACAGGTCATTCATCTATGCTTATTTTTAGTACAGTTGAATTGGAATGTTTGTACCTGTTTCAATGAATACATAATTGAAAATATGACATACTCCAGACTTCTTTTTTCCCAAGGGTATTTATTGAAGTGCTAAAATATAGAGGGGCAAGTGCAATGGGATGCGGTGATGATGGAGGAAAGTCCAGGGTATTGTTCCAGTCTTTTTGTAGTACAGGTGCATTGTCCAAGGGGACATACGAGGGGGAGCAATGGCAGTTCAAGGTGGACAGGGTGACTGAGTGGGACACATGGGTGACAATCAGAAGAGTCTCATTTCCTGGTGGGGGTCTTGTCAAGTGTCTCTGGCTTCTGTCTGGATCGCAGGGAAGATTTGCAAGGTGGTGCTGGTGGCCTGTAAGTCCTGTGGTGTGGCCTCCTGGCCACTAGTAGCAGCGTAGGTGAAAGGCTGTTCAGATGTCTGGCAAGTGGCAGGGCCCGTTGTTGTGTGACTACCTCCCTCATAATGTTGGCCATGTCTGCCAGCACCCCTGCTATGGAGATCATGGTGTTGTTGATGGCCTGCAAGTTCTCCTTCATCCCCTGGTACTGTCCCTCCTGCAGCTGCCTGTTCTGCACATTATCCGGGATCTGGCCCATCGTGTCCTGGGAATGTTGGTAGGCTCCCAGGATCTCTGCAAGTGCCTTCTGGAGAGTCAGTTCCGTGGGCCGGCCCTCCCCTTGGCACACAGTAGTCCTCCCAGTTTCCCTGTTGTCCTGTGCCTCTGTCCCCTGAACCATGTGCCCACTGCCACTGACCCCAGGTCCCTGATTGTCTTGTGTGCAAGGTGTGGCCTGGGGTCCCTGTAGAGGTGGACACACTGCTGATTGACGTGTCCTGGGGACAGAGGTGTGGGTACGCTGGGTGGGTGCTGTGGTGGTGCTTCCTGATGGGAGAGGCTCTGTGGTAGTGTGTGACTGAGCCTGGGTAACCGGCTGTCCAGAGGTTCCTGATGGGCCAGGTTGGTCATCCAGATCCTGAAGACCAGAGTTATTGTCATTACTGTGGGCCTCTTCTGTTGGGGACTGGATATTGGTGGCACCTCCTTTCGGCTGACATTGGCTGGGATACCTGTGGGGATGTAAATGATGTGTTATGGTCTCTGTGTCTGACATATTGTGCATCCGTGGCTTGCCCTCTTTGGTTGTATTTGCCCTGGCAGCTTTCACTTGTGTTTGTTGGTGTATGGTGGGATTGTTAGTTCTCTATGGTGTGCATGCTTTAGTGAAAAGTGTCCATGCAGGGCTGTGAGTGGTGTACATGCGTGGTAGAGCATGCAGGGCTTGGCATTGGGATAGGTGAGATGTGATGGTGGGGTGTGTGGGAGGTGGTGGAGTGATGGGAGTGAGGGTGAGGGTGGGGGTATGTGATGGCATGCAGGTAGGGGGTAGTAGTAGTAGAGAGTTGACTTACCAGAGTTCAGTCCTCCTCCTACTCCAGCCAGGCCCTCAGGCTGCAGGATTGCCAAGACTTGCTCCTCCCATGCTGTTAGTTGTGGGGGAGGAAGTGGGGGTCCACCACCAGTCCTCTGTACAGCGAGCTGGTGTCTTGCTGCAATGGAACGTACCTTCCCCCGTAGGTTGCTCCACCTCTTCCTGATGTCATCCCTAGTTCTTTGGTGCTGTCCCATGGCGTTGACCCTGTCCCCGATTCTCCACCATAGCTCCATCTTCCTAGCTATCGATATCTGCTGCACCTGTGGTCCAAATATCTGTGGTTCTACCCTAATAATTTCCTCCACCATGACCCTTAGCTCCTCGTCTTTGAAGCAGGGGAGTCGTTGTGGTGCCATGGGTTTTGTGTGAGGTGTGTAGGTGAGGGTGTGTTGGGTAAAGTGTTGGGGTGTGTGATGTGGGGTGCGTGAGTGGTGTATAGATGTGTGTAGTGTGTGGCTCTGGTTGTGTCTGTGGTCTTGATGTCTCTCTACTGGCAATTGTTTGTAATGGTAAAGGCTCTGGTTAATGTGGGTGTGTGTTTTATAGTGGTGTGGGTGTGGTGTGTGAATTGGTGTCAGATGTGTGTTTGTCACAGTGTCCTTCCCTCGGGATCTGCACGTTGCTGAGCAAAAGGCCCACCTCCTGGCGTCACCAACTCAGAAAGCTATTATAGCACAGAGTTCTGATGAAGCCAGGCGGGGGGAAGGGAATTAGGGCATGGAATTGCAGGGAGAGAGATCTGAAAAGAAAAGGTTAGAACAAATATGCATTTTCTCATTCAGATTGAGACCCCTTTTGAAGTGAGGGTGAAGCCCCTTCTTTGAATCATGGAACAAAAACAAACTACAACCTCAGAACGAAGAGATGGCAAGTGCTTTAGACTATGGTCATACTCTGAATAGCAATCCTGTAACAACTATGCATTCATAACATAAACGTTTGATCACAGCCTAGAAATTCCCAAAGACTTAAATATGCTTTTCACATATTATGCTTTCCAAAAAACAATGAAACTATAATTTGCTTATCTCCAAAAATGCTTTCACATTTACAACTATAGGCCTGAAAGTTTTACTCATTGAACTTGAAGCGCTTAATTCGTTGGGCAAAAGCGCCTTGTTTATTGTAAATGAAGCGCTTTGATTATTATACAAGAAGCGCTTTGTTCCTTATGCCAGAAAGCGCTTTCACTTGTCTTCTCTGAAGCGCTACGCTCGTTATGCTGAGGGGCGCTTTACTCATGTGGCCTGAATCACTTTGATTGTTGTGCCAAGGGGCGTTTTACGCATGTGAACTGACAAGCGCTTTGATTGCCGTACCAAGGGCGATTTACTCATGTGGACTGAAGTGCTTTGATTGTCATGCCAAAGGCGCTTTACTCATATGGACTGAAGAGCTTTGATTGCTGTGTCAAGGGCACTTTATTCATGCGGACTGAAGCGCTTTGATTGCCGGGCCAAGGGCGCTTTACTCATGCGGACTGAAGCACTTTGATTGCCGTGCCAAGGGCGCTTTACTCATGCGGACTGAAGCGCTTTGATTGCCGTGCCAAGGGTGCTTTCCTCATGAGGACTGAAGCGCTTTGATTGTCGTGCCAAGGGCGCTTTACTCATGTACACTAAAGCGCTTTGATTTCTGTGCCAAAAGCGCTTTACATGTGTGTCCTGAAGTGCTTTGCTCATTGTGCTAAGGGGCGCTTTACTTCTGTGCTCCGAAGCGCTTTGATCGTCGCGCCAAGACTGCTTTACACTGAAAACGCTTTGCTCGTTGTGCTAAGGGGCGCTTTACCTTCTGGAAGTAACAACTCCCTTCAAGATTGGGCTCATCAAGACCTTACCGCTATGAGTATGACCTACTGGTATCGGAATTCACCATGGAAACAAGGATACTCCGATTTGCCGTCAATCTGCCATGCAGGAAATCTGCACTTCTTCTGAGGAACCCCCACGAGGTCTGACTGCGTTGAAGTCTTCAAAATAGTGAGCAACGTGCTTCGATGTGGCTGGGCATTATAGGCCTGCCACACCCCAAGATGGCTGCTGCCTCTAAAAACATGGGAATTGTAGACCCTTCATAGAATAGCACTGATAAGTGCCTCTTGTCCACCAATGTCCTGACCCTGCAGCTACATGAGCTTTACCACAGGGCAGATGACGCTGATAACCACTTTTGGAGCAAGAGGGGATGACAAGTGGTGCCCATGAAGCGCCACAAATCCACACAGCGGAGTTTCGGGCGGGACCTGGACCGCGCACTGCCTTATTCCTGACATTGTTGTATGAATTGTCCAATGTAGTTTTGTTTTGTTTGTGTGTGTTCATTTTGAGCGTGGCGGTATGAACCGCCAATGGTTTACCGCTGTTGAATGTCCACTGTGGTGATTCGTGGGTCATAATGTTGTGGGCGTGGTTCTGTTGACGTAACAGTGTGGATTTTTATACCGCCACTTTATCACTGACCTTTGGTATGGCGGATTTGTGTCTGTTGCTTAATACTGACTGATTGGTGTGTGTGTGTCACATAATATGCTGAACGGATATCTGCCGCCGCAGCGGTAAGTTGGCGGCAGTCAGTGTGGCAGTAAGTGGGATTTACCGCCAATGTCATAATGAGGGCCGTAATTCTGTAACAAAGAAGATCCAATAGGCTCTCTCGACAATAATATATGGAAATGAACAACGCATTTACTCAATTCAGTTACGAAACGTTTGAAAGCAAAAATGTTCTATTAATGACTAAAAAGCTATTGATAAAATACGGAGCTGAAGCCAGTAGGCAGCAAGAGGCTCCAAGTGTGAGGCAGGACAGTCACCCTTTGAGAAAGCTCAAATCAAAGGCCCTCCACTTGAACTCAGTATATATTTAGTGAGGAACTCCTCAAGAAGTAATTTTAGATTAATTGAATCAAATGCATAGGGATTTGTATCAGCTGAATGCAAGACAAGAAAATCAGTTTATTAAACATTGAGGATGCAAACATGAACCAACATATGCACTTGCAGCATTTTTTGCAGAAGTTTGCTTTTTGATTACTACTATCCTTAGTGAACTTTTGAAGTTTTTGGCTGCCCCGGATCATTTCCAAGCTGGCAGGCATTTTGATTTGCCCCTAAAATGTGCAATCACACGTGTGTTGTTTCTCAGAATCTACCAATGCTTTCTCAGTCCAGATTATTGTCATGCACTTTAATTGGGGTTTGGTCTGTGGGTTTTTACCTGCCTCAAATCAGACAGGGTTTCTCTAGTATAGTGGTTCCAGAACTCATTTCAAGATGGCACTGATTTCGTTCAGCCTCTTAAACACGTACACATAGAAGTGCAGCTTCTTGGATTATTTTCTTGCTGTCCAAGGTGTTGAGTGTTTGTTTCCCACTATACTCATTTAACCCCTTTAATGCGGAGGACAGCTTGGAGCTCTCCTCCGCCATGGTGGGCATGTGCTGAGGACTGCTTCAAGCAGTACTCACACCCACCTGTTTTAGAAGCTCTGGCACCCTCCGCCGCAAAATGCCTCCATTGAGGGAGGCTGCAGAAGCGCTTCTGCTGCCACCTCTGACCCCCTTTGGTGATCTGATGAGGCATGACAACATCATAAAAAGATGCCAGGATGCGCTGGAAGTCGAATCTTCCTCTGACCATAGTTCTGAGACTGACTTTGCATCTGAAGCAGAGGAGGAAGTCTAAGATTTTGGCAGTGAATTTTCTGTCTGAGAGGAACCATCTGATGGTGCAGCCACTCTCGGTGCAGAGGAAGTACCTCATTTAGAGGAGGACACTGATAATGCCATTTGTGCAGCAAGAGGAATCTAGGTTGCAGACTGGGGCTGAAAGGCTTTCCATTGGAAGTACTGAAATCTGGGTTGCCCCAAATATGGTACAGCCTGTGCTGCTCGCCTTTAGTGGCATTGAAGGTTGTAGAGTCAATACTGAAAACCTTTTGCCCATACATTTCTTTCAGTTGTTTATGAACATGGTATTTTAGGACGAGATTGTTGACAAGACTAATTTGTAAGCTGAACAGCATTTGAGGGACAACAGTGCCAGACTTAAGCCCCACTCTATAGCCAGCCATTAGACTCCCATAAGTCTGAATGTGTTGAAGAATTTCTTCGGTTTAACTTTTTTGATGTGTTTGATAAGGAAGTTGTTGTTATCTTCAAATTGGTCTACTAGTCTCTTGCTACAACTACAATGTTTTCTACAACCATGAGTTGTGATTGGTATTTGCTTCTGCTTTGGATGCTTAATATTGTTGATAATGCTTCAGCATTGCCACAGGATCACTCCAATTGTGACTGTCTCTTCAAGATTCGGCCTGTTCTTGATCATTTTGTAGTTTGCTTTTCAGTGAGCCATGTTCCAGAGAAAGAAATAGCTGTGGATGAGTCTTTGGTCCTATTTGTTTTTTCAGCAGTACATTTCTAGCAAGAGGGTATGTTATGGAATTTAGATGTATATGCTCTCTGAGAGTAGTAATAGATATGTCTGTAATGTCAGGGTGTACGCTGGTAGGGTTTCTACCATTGACCTCCCTCGTTGTCCATCCACTTTTTAGAGACAGTGAGAAAATTATGTGAGAACTTGGTAGAGGACTTTTTAACAAAGGCCACCATTTATACGTAGGTAACTTCTACACTAGTCTGCAATTGTTCAAGGAATTGTTCAAGGTGGACACTGTTGCTTATGACATAATCCACCATGACCATAAAGATTACCTTAAAGAGCTTGAATATTAAAAAACACAAATTTCAGAGAGGACAGTGCAGTGCCTTGAGTAGTGATGAACTCTAGCTGTGAAATTTCCAAACAAGAGAGATGGCCACATGCTGACAAGCATTCATGATGAAAGTACTTCACCTTTGACTGTTAGGGGTCAGGTTGCTGAAGTGCACAAACCTGTGTCTTTGTTAGACTACAATAGGCACATGGGTGGTGCAGATGTAGTAGATTAGAGGTTGGAACCTTAAACTGCTGTTTGTAAGTCATATATTTGGTATAAGACATTGACTGTCCATTTGTTTCATTTGACAATCTTCAATGCTTTTGTTGTATTCAAGGTTTGTTCTCCATGTTCAAAGAAGGCTTTTGTTCAGTTTCAACAGTCTGTGATAGGCAGCCTTGCTGTAGTGAAGCAGGCAAGTGCTCCTAGAATTGGACTGGTGGAGGATGTGGCTAGATTGAAAGACCCCCACTTTCCTCATTACATTTCTCCAACTCCAATAAAAAACTTTCTCTCTAGGAGATGTAAAGTCTGTGACCAAAGATGTGTGCAGAAGGAAGGTTATATATACTTTATATATACTGCCCTAGTATCCTTCTAATCCTGGGCTATGTGTGCCCACATGTTTTAAATTATATCAGACAAACCTGAAGTATTGAGATCAACTGTGAGCAAAAAAGTTAATTATCTGGTCTATATGATTTTATATTTTTTGTTCAATTTCATGGTTAGCAGTAGTTTGATGCATTTAGTTAGACCTATTGTCTTTGTAGTCATAGTTGTTTTTTCAACTCTTTCATATTGATTTCTGTTTTCTTTTTTGTTAAACAAAAAATAAGATGACGGTGTGTCTGGACTGTAGCTTGGCTGGCTGCGTGGGTAGACTGGTGCCTGGTTGGTGGTGAGTATGTACTGGCACCTGGTTAACAGTGTGTGTGTACTAGTGCCTGGCTGGCAGTGTGCGTGGACTGCCACCTGGCTGGCGGAGTGATGGACTGGAGCTTGGCTGGCAGTGTGGCAGGACTGGGACTTGGCTTGTGGTGTGCATGAACTTTTGCTTGCCTGGTGGTGTGTGATAGATGGCATTTGGCTGGCAGTGTGTGTAGTGACTTTTTGCTGGTCACTACACACACATTGCAAGCCAAAAACCAGTCCACCCACTGCGTCAGCTGCCAGGCGGTGTGATTACTGTAGTAGTCCTGTGGGAGTATGAAAGCGATGGGCACTTGAATGGCGCTGTTAGTTGATTTGATTGTTGTAATGTGCTGGGAGTGGGTCTGGCAGTATGAATGGTTTTCTGCGTGTCACGCCTGAAAGGTGTAAGAATGACCTGTAAGTCGATTGGTGCCGTGTCGTGGCTTTACAGCTCGTGAGCCGTGATTCATTGTTCAATTTTTATAAAACTTTCCATTAACAGTGCATTGCATTTTTGTAAAATCTCTTCTTAATAAAATTTGCATTTTTAACTTTTCACACACCTGTGCCAAATCCAACAAGTGTCTATGTATTTGAGGAATAGATGGCTGTGTAGTAATATTTATCTTTTCTGTCTTTCTCTGCGAGGGTGTACATAGGAAAATCTACCAATTCCAGGTATTTTTCATAGGTTAGACAACAGGGGTACTCCAGGGTAGGTCGCATGGATCCCTCAAAGTACTGGAACCTGCTGGAAGCATCAAACTTCCTGCCACACAGAGTTCCCACACATCTCCTGGTAAAAATGGAACCTCCCTTTTGTGGGTGGGCTTAGTGTCCACAAAGGTGGGGAGTCCAAGATGTGGTATAGGGATAGCTGCAGTTTCTGGGGCCTGGGTTTGGTGGCCATCTAGGAAAACCTACCACATATAGGCCTTTCTGAAAATTAGGCATACAGGGGACTATATGGTGGTGTGTGTCTCATAGATCTCAAAGTTTGACCAAACCAGCACATTTTCCTTGCATTTCTGTGCCATTTTATTTCCAGAATCAGAAGGAACCCACAAAATTCCTGCCACCCAGCATTTCCTCACCTGTCTCACAAAATGCTGCCCCACTTGTGTGGCTGGGCCTAGTGACCACGACAGGAACGGATCAAACTTATATCAATGAGAGTCCTTGCAAAGAGAAACTCACTGACCTTGGCTTGATCTGTACTGTTGCAGGCACGAGGCCTACCCGCACGTGAGGTACCATTTATTAGAAGAATTAGGGAAATACTGGATGGAAGGAATTTTGAGGCTCCCTGCAGATTCCAGAAATTTCCATCACAGAAATATATCAGGAAAATGTGTTTCTTAGTCAGAGTTTGAAGTTTGCAAGAAATTCTGGGTAACCAAACCTAATGAGAGCCACGCAAATGGCCCCATCCTTGATTCCCTAAGGTGTATAGTTTTAAAAAATATACAGGTTAGCCAAGTTTGCTTTGGAGCCACCTGAGGTAGGGCTCAAAATCTATAGCTAGGCACACTGCACAAACAAAGGGTCAGTTTTCAGGGGAAACATGTGCTGTGTCCATGTTGCATTTTCAGTAATTTCCTGTCACAGGTGCTATGTCTACCCACACAAGTGAGGTAACATTTTTATCAGGAGAATTAAAGAAATTCAGGATGGAAGGACGTTTGTGGCTGTCTGAAAATTCTAGAAGTTTCTGATCCCATAAATGGGCGGAAAATGTGTTTTGTAGTCAATGTTTGAAGTTTACAAGGGATTTTGTATAACACAAGTCACCTCATCCGGAATTCCCCTAGGTGTGTAGGTTTTAAAAATGTACAGGTTTGCTGGGTTTCCCTAGGTGCCAGCTGAGCTAGGGCCCAAAATCCCTAGCTAGGCACATTGCAAAAAGGGTCAGTTTTTATTGGAAAAAGTTGATGTGTCCATGTTGTGTTTTAGGCCATTTCCTGTCATAGGCACTATGCCTACCCACACAAATGAGGCACCAGTTTTTATCAAAAGACTTAAGGGAATGCTGAGTGGAAGGACATTTGCGGCTTCCTGCTGATCCAGAACTTTCCATCACAGAAATGTGCTGGACATGTGTTTCTATAGTCATAGTCTGAGGTTTTCAAGGGATTTTGTGTAACCCAACCTAATGACAGCCATGCAGGTCACCCCATCCTGGAGTCTCCAAGGTGTATAGTTTTAAAAAATGTACAGATTTGCTAGGTTTCCTTTGCCACGTGAGCTAGGACCCAAAATCCACAGCTAGGCATGTTCCGCAAAAAAAGGGTCCGTGAAAAAATATGATGTGTCCTTGTTGGATCTTGGGCCATTTCCTGGCACGGCCACTAGGTCTAACCACACAAGTGAGGTACTATTGTTATCAGAAGACTTAGAGGAATTCTGGGTGGAAGGACGTTTGTGGATCCCCTCAGATTCCAGAACTTTCCATCACAGAAATGTGTGGAAAATGTGCTTATTTTGTTTAAGGTTTGCAAGTGATTCTGAGTAACACAACCTGATGAAAACCACAGAAGTCTCCCTGTCCTGGATTTCCCTAGGTGTCTAGTTTAAAAAAAGTACAGGTTTGTAAGGCTTCTTTAGGTGTCAGCTGAGCTAGGGCACAGAAGCCACAGCTAGGTACATTGCAAAAAAAGGGTCAGTTTTCCGTGGAAAAATGTGATGGGTTCATGTTGCATTTTGGGCCTTTTCCTGTGAGGGGCACTAGGCCTATCCACACACATGAGGTACCATTTTTATCAGAAGACTTAAGGAAATGCTAGGTGGAAGGAAGTTTGTGGCTTCCCACATATTCCAGAACTTTCCATCACGGAAATGTAATGAAAATGTGTTTTTTAGTCAACATTTGAGGTTTGCAAGGGATTTTAGTTAACACAACCTGGTAAGAGCCATGCAAGTCACCACATCCTTAGTTCCCCTACATGTCTAATTTTCAATTATGTACAGGTTTGTTAGGTTGTCCTAGGTGCTGGCTGAGCTAGGGCCCAAAATCCACAGCTAGGCAAATTGCAAAACAAGGGTCAGTTTTCAGTGGAAATATGTGATGTGTTTGTATTGCCTTTTGCGTCCCTTCTTACCGCATGCACACGGCCAACCCACACAAGTGTGGTATTATTTTTATCGGCAGACTTGGAGGAATACAGAATAGAAGAACAAGGGTTATTGCCAATGGTGTTTCTCTGCATTTGTTCCTTCCAAATATAAGCCAGAGCGGAACAAAGAAGACATTTTGAGAAATTCTCTCTAATTCAGATGCTTGTATGGGTACCCACAAATTCAGATATGTGCAAAAAAACACTACTTCTAAACTACATATCCTTTGCCCAATTTGGAATTACATAGGTTTCCTTGATGCCTATTTTTCACTCTTTATATTTTACCATATGAAGTGCTCCATGTCTGATACACAATAAAAACCATTGCAAGGCGCAGTTCTGTTACTGGCCCTGCGTACCTTGAGGTCTTGGAAAACCCATAAACCTTATTAATCCCCACAACCAGAGGGGTCTAGCACCTGTAATGGTATATTGCTTTTGTAATTTGGGCATCATGATGAGAAGTTACAAATGAAAACGATGTCACTAATGGTAATTTTTTCCTACAAGTTTTCAATACTCTTTTATTTCAACACTTAGGGCCTGATTTAGATATTGGTGGACGGTTACTCCATCACAACAGTGATTGATATATTGTCAGCCAAAATCTAAATCCCATTAAATCCTATGGGATTTAGATTTCAGAGGATGGGATATCCGTCACTGTTGTGAAGGAATAACTTGTCCGCCAATATCTAAATCAGACCCTTAGTTTCTTTAGGAAAACCTTGAAGGATCTACACAAATGACTCCTTGATGAATTTATAATGTTATCTAGTTTTCTGAAATGTTTAGCTTTCCAGTATTCCCCATGGCGTTCACACCCGTTTCCACCACAATCTGGAAGGAGATTGAAGGCACAAAAAGTAGGAAAAATGGGCTATCTCACAGGAAAATGCCAAACCTGTGGTAAAAATGTTGGTTTTCTGAATCAAGTCTGCCTGGTCCTGAAAGCTGGGAAAATTGTGATTTGAGCACTACAAACCTTTCATTGATATCTTTTTCAGGGAAAACAGACACCTTCTTCTGCAACACTTTTTTTATTTTTTTTAAACCAAAATTTTGGTATATTTTGGCTAACTTCTCGGTCAACGTCCAAGAGAATTCGCAAACTCTGGGTACCTTTAGAATCCCTAGAATGTTGAGAAAAAGGATACAAAAGGCTTTGGAGGCTAAGCATGAAATAGCCAAAAAATGTTCAACACTGGGGTGTGAAAGGCCTAGCAGAGAAAGGGTTAATGGTATGTGAACAATGATCTAATCCTTTACTCTTTACATTTCATGGATCTTTTACTAAGCATATTACCTTCACATTGCTTTTGTTGAAGGTTTTGTACTTGTGTGGTTTACAACAACCTTTTTTTAATATATTCTTTTTATATATTTTTTGATTACTCGTTATTTACCCTGGAGAATTCCTGCATTATAATCTGTTTGATTAAATAGTCAGGGCAATGGAGAAACACACTTAAATACCTCTGTGTACCCCCTTGGTAACTTGGTACAAGCAATCAGTCTTATCTCAGAAGCAATGTGTAAAGTATTTGTACCAACACACACAGTAATACAGTGAAAACTCTACAAAATGGACACCACACCAGTTTATAAAAATAGGCAATATTTATCTAAATCAAACAAGACCAAAACAAAAAAAATCTAACATATATGAAAAAAGAATTTTCAAAAGAATAAGAGTCCTACTCAATAAAAACAATGGAAACGATGATTTTACACATAGGCCCTCATTCTGACCCTGGCGGTCGGCGGAGAGGCGGCGCTCGGACCGCGAACAGACCGGCGGTCAGAAAAATGGCATTCTGACCGCGGCGGTCACCGCCGCGATCGCCCGCCACTTCCCCACTCCGACCGCCACGGCGGTCATGACCGCCGGGCTGGAGTTTGCGCACTCCGGCCCGGCGGTCGTCCCAAGACCGCCAACGGTATCATGACCCTGCCTACCGCCGCGGTTTCTTGCGGTCGGGAACCGCCATGCGAACCATGGCGGTAAGCACTATCGGGGCCAGGGAATTCCTTCCCTGGCACTGATAGGGGTCTCCCCCACCCCCCACTACCCACCCGAGTCCTCCCCCCACACCCTCCACCCCCCTGCCACCCCCCAGAGGTGGTACGAACCCCCTCCCCACCCCCACCCCGACATGCACATACATGCACCCCGACATGCACACACCCCCAACATGCACATATACACACCCCCTACACACACATACACAACGGGGACACATACCCGCACACATACATGCAGACATGCGCACCTGCCGAACAGCACACATTACCCATAGACACAGCAGCACCCCCGCCCGCATACACGCACTCACACACCCCCTCTACACACTCACACGCACACCCCCATGCACGCCCACATCACACAACACCCCCCCTCCCCCTCCCCTCACGGACGGTCAACTTACCTTGTGCGTTGGTCCTCCGGGAGGCGACGGGAGCCATGGGGAGGTGACCGCCAACAGAACACCGCCAACAGAAGACCGCCACACAGATATGTGGGTCGTAATTCTGTGGGCGGTGTTCTGCTGGCGTGGCGGTGGAGGTTGACCAGTCTCCACTTTTCCGCCGACCGCCAGTGTGGCTGCTGGCGGTTTCCCGGCGGAACGCTCCCAGCGGTCGGAATGCACACAGCGGCATACCGCCGCGGTCGGCGGTCTTCACCGCGGCGGTAACTCGGCGGTCTCGCGAAAAGACCGCCAAGGTCAGAATGAGGGCCATAGTACCGGGCTTAGTCAAAAATAAAGCCGCACAGGTGAGCGTGCGTCGGAAAAGTCAGCGATGCGTCAACTCCTTACTGTCAAGTGAGGCCGTGTGTCATTTTCTTCCCTGGTCGGCTCGCCGATGCGTCGATTTCTAGACGGGGCACCTTGGACCCACGTAGGTTCACAATGACTTCGACACCCAGGGACAATGCGTGAGAAATCGGGTTGCACGGTGTTAGAAAACCATGCTGCGTGGGGTTTGCATCGTTATCAGAAGCCGCAAGCAGGTGTTGTGTTGATTCTCCAGCCGCGATGCATCGATCTCCCAGGCGTGATGCAGGCGGAGAGTTGATTTTAGCCGCAAAGCAGGTGGTGCATCGTTTATCAGCCGCTTTGCAGATGATGCATCAAATATTTCCCCGCATGGCATGCTCTGCATGGATTTCAGCTCTTGTTCTGCCAACTTCACCTCTCAAGGGGCCCTGGGACTGGACAGGGCGCCACTTGGCAGGGAAGGAGTCTCAGCAGAGAGTCCAGGTGCTGGCAGAGGAAATCTTATATGGGCCTGAGACTTCAAAACATGAGGCAGCTCAATTAAAGCCCTAGGAGATTCTTCTTCAAGCAGGAATGCACAACAAAGTCCAGTCTTTGTCCCCTTTCACAGGCAGAAGCAGCAACTGCAGGGTAGCCCAACAAAGCACAGTCACATGCAGTGGCAGCACTTCTCCTCAGCTCTTCTCCTTGGCAGAGGTTCCTGTTGGTTCCAGAAGCAATCTAAGGTCTGGGGTTTTGGGTCCACTACTTATACCCCTTTCTGCCTTTGAAGTGGCAAACGTCAAAGGAAAGTCTCTGTTGTTCACAAGACCCCAGACACACACCAGGGGGGTTGGTGACTGCATTGTGTGAGGGCAGGTATAGCCCATTCAGGTGTAAGTGACCACTCCTCCCTCCACTCCAACTCAGATGGCTCATCAGGATACGCAGGCTACACCCCAGCTCCCTTTGTGTCACTGTCTAGAGGAAATTCGCAAACAGCCCAACTGTCAGTCTGACCCAGACAGGGAATTCACAAACAGGCAGAGTCACAGAATAATTTAAGCAAGAAAATGCCTACTTTCTAAAAGTGGCATGTTCAAACCAACAATTTAAAAACCATCTTCACTAACAGATCTATTTTTAAATTGTGAGTTCAGATACCCCAAACTCCACATTTCTATCTGCTCTCAAAGGGAAAATGGACTTTAAGGATATTTAAAGGCAACCCCCATGTTAACCTATGAGCGAGATAGGCCTTGCAACAGTGAAAACTAAATTTAGCAGTATGTCACTGTTAGTACATGTGAAACACATCAGTACATGTGCCACCTTTAACAGACACTGCACTCTGCCCACGGGGCTACCTAGGGCCTACCTTAGGGGTGCCTTACATGTAATAACTGGAAGGTTCAGACCTGGCAAGTGGGTACACTTGCCAAGTCGAATTGGCAGTTTAAAACTGCACACACAGACACTGCAGTGGCAGGTCTGAGCCATGTATACAGTGCTACTAATGTGGATGGCACAACCAGTGCCGCAGGCCCTCTAGTAGCATTTGATTTATGGGCCCGTGTACCTCTAGTGCACTTTACTAGGGACCTACTAGTAAATCAAATGTGCCAATCATGGAAAGCCAATTACACCTACATTTTACACAGGAGCACTTGCACTTTAGAACTGGTCAGCAGTGGTAAAGTGCCCAGTGTACCAAAAACAGCAAAATCAGAGTCCAGCACACAGTCAAAACATGGGAAGCAGAGGCAAAAAAGACAGGGGAGACCATGCCAAGGATGCCAGGTCTAACACAGAGTGTGGCAAATAGGGCCCATTTTTTGCATGTTTTGTTGGAGCTTCTCACAGGTGTACAATAAATGGTCACATTGCTTTTGTGGTTTGCAATTGACTATTCCACATTGTTTTTGTTAAAGTCTCCCCTAACTCGGGGAGCCCTCTGTATGCCGGTCACGCCTTGGCCCTGAATCGGGGTTGTGGTACGGGGTGACGCCACCTTCGAGGAAAGGTTGGCACCATGTTTGACTGGCAGAGGCATGGCCCCGGAAGCACTAGAGTGCTTCCACTGATTGTTCCACCAACAAGCAGAAGCCTCACCCATAAAAGGTACCATGAGGTAGTTAGGGGGGCACTTTTTTCCCAACTTGCCACCTAAGACAATACCCCTCAGCAGGGAGCCCCACTGAACGCCTGCATCTTTGCTTTGCTCTTTTTGTTTTCCAGGTCCTCAGTCTTCCTACACGGCATTCTCCTCTGCTGCAGCTGCCCTGCAATTCTCAGCCCAGCAAAACTTCCTCCTGGGAGCCGCAAGGGCCTCCGAGCATTGCTTGCCCCATCGAGCTGCATTTCTAGTGTGTCCTACACTCCGTGGTGGCTCCGGTGGGCGCACTGGACTGCGTTAGTTGAGAGGAGCTCAGTGGGGCCTGGTGGTGTTTTTTCAGTCTACAGTTTTCGCCATAACTTTGCTGGGCAAGTTTGCTCTCTTTGGAGGGGCTGGTACTGGAGCATTCCTGTCCTGTTTTGCTTGCTTGACTTTCCTTATCTTGTGGCTGCATTGTGAGGCATTAGACCCTTGGGCAAGGATTCATCTACTGCTCTCTTTTGTAGCCATTCATTCAATTTTGAAATGTTCTCATGTTTTGGTTTTAAAATGTTTTTCCCTTCTAGGTGGTGATTGCATTGGGGTGAGGCATTTGACCCTAAGCCAAAAGTTTTGGGTGAAATTCCTCTCTAAATTTAACACAGCTGATTAATGTAAATTACCTTGAGCCTCAGGGGTTGGGGTCGCAAAGTGGTTGTTTTTCGTTTTCTGGGACCATTTAGTGCGGTTATTGGTCCTGCTTCAAGTACAAGAATCTGTTGTAGTGGTATAAATACTGTAAAGTGGATTGATAGATTTTAAGGTTTTGCATAATTATTCTAGTTGCATGCTTTGCAATAAGCCTCAGCTAAAGAAGCCTAGATGTGTGAAGAGAGGTTCCAAACGCCCACTGACTGAGGTGGATATGCAGATTTTGACACAGAAGAAGAATGCAATGGAGAGATTTTGGCCCTTTTGTGGCTGTGGTCCACTGGGGCAGCCTAGCAAACTGGTAGCACCTCCAGAGAGGCCTAGAATATGAGGGTAGCACCAACGGTGGCATTTCCCCCATTAAAAAAGTGGGGTGGAGGTGAAGGACCCCCAGCATCCCCAGAGCACTCAGTACTGGGTGGGAAAAATCTTGAGGGTTTATCGGTTTTAGTTCTGCATAGGTAATATTTAGTGGAGATACAATGCTATGTTTTCATATGATGTAATTTGAAACTATAGAATTATAGGATTATTCTGATGTCGTTCTAACTTTTCAGTTCTCTTCCAGGCTCTATTATTTCATGTCGTATTTATGTATTTTATGGTAGCTTGCGGGTGAGGTCATGAGTGGTTGGACAGTTTAGGGCCATGTAACGCATCCTTTTCCTTTTAAACCAAGATAACAGTGATGTCAAGGGACCTTTCAAGGAGTTCTGGCAGTGAGTGGAAAGGAGGTTGCAGGGGTGCAGGGGTTGGGAGCAGTCGCTGGCATGCAGTCCTTACTGGCCAACTACCTGCACTGGCGCAATGGGCACAAGCCGGCACAGGCCCTTGGGGTGGAATGATGGTGTAGTGGGTGCCCGACGTAAGTATCCTAGCTGGCAGGTAGGCCCCTTGCACAGGAGTATCCCGGTAGGGGAGGTTGGTGGGTGGGGCTCTTCCTTAAGGAGGGACCCAATCAGGTCCAGTTTTGATTGGACAAGGGACATTTTCAGAGCAAGGGACACTGTGATCAGTCGTGATCTCAATAAAAGCATTTTAGAAGATGCACAGGAACAAGATTTTAGATAGGGTTAGGATTACATGCATTAGAGTCTCTATTAAGGCTAGACATTTTATTCAATAAAATTGTAAAAAGTGTGGGTTACCATACATAATATTAAAATGTGTTTTATTGTATTTGTGTGAGAATAAATATAGCCGGGGTTTACGTTCCCTAACCCAAAAGAATGTTTTTGTTTGTTGACTTACCAGTGACCTTAGTTTAAGGGGTGGGGGTGTTTTGGCTGGGGACAAACTATCCATGGGTAATCAATGATTCCTGGGCATATAGGCTTAATCGCCTGGTTTGACAAGCTTCTCATCCAACACTGGTGGACTTCTGAGCATTATACTTGCAAATTATTAATATATCTATTTCAATTTCATTTACATATTGTTTCTATTTATTAAGATGGATAGGGTCAGCCATTTTTGTAGTTGGACACTGATGCCCGCATTATGGCTTTGGCGGTCTTTTTTGAAGACTGCCGAAGCCACTGCAGCCAGCATACCGCCAGTGCTGGTGGAATGCTGGCCACCACATTAGGAGTTTTTTGCTGGGCCAGTTAACAAAAACAGTGTTTTTGCCGCTGGTCCAGAGGAAGACTCACCACAATGTTGACGCCAGCTCATAATCGAGCTGGTGGCAATGGTGTGCTGTGTCGGGTGCAACAGCACCCATTGTGCATTTCACTGCCCGTAATTCAGGCAGTGAAATGCATGACGGGACTGTCCATGGAGGACCCTGCACTGCCCATGCCAAGTGCATGGGCAGTGTAGGGGCATCCATGGGGCCCCTGACACCCCCTTTCTGCCAGCCTTTGCATGGCGGTGAGACCCTTTTTCCCCAAAGTACTGGATGCCATCATTCGACTGACACCCCGCCACATCTGCTTCCCTAACACACTGCAGAAGCAGCAGGAAACAAAACAGGGGTTCTACCTCATCAGTGGCTTCCCACACGTCCTTGGTGCAATCGACTGCACACATGTACGCCTTGTGCCACCTGCTGCAACTGAACACCTGTACCGCAACAGGAAGCACACACATTCCATCAACTTGCAGGCCATAGTCGATCACCAGGGATTGATCACCAACATCGTGGCTAAATATCCTGGGAGTGTCCATGACTACTTATATAGTTACTGGCCAAGCCAGAGACTGCCAGGCTGTCGTCAGGCGGAAACCTGGCAGTGTGGGCGGTCGGACCGTGGCCCATGTGCGAAGGTCATAATAGGGCGGTCAGACCACCCTGTCTGCGGCAGTCCCACCGCCATCGCGAGGGTAGTGGTCTTGAGACCGCCACACTCGTAGTGAGGGCCTGAGTCTTGAAGATGTTCTTATGAAGTGGTGCCTCAAAAGACCCAAACATTGATGACCATTCCATTTCAGCCTCAGGATTAGCACATGGTGCTTTTTGAATAGAATTATAAAGACTTTGGTAGCAATTCCTGGCTTAGTGGTCTATACACTAAGGCCCATACACATTGGTGGACTCTGTGTAAACGATTAAGTGGGCAGTGTTGGTGTGTGCTAATTCTTTACTCTATTTTACTGATATTTCGCTACCTTTCACTACTTATTATTTAGTATTGAAAACAACTGGTTGTTTGAACATGTACAACGGGGGAAATAACATAGAAAAAATAACTTGTGTGGATAATCTCTCCCTGCCATGTCTGTACAAGTCAAATGCTTTAAAGGGTTAAAAGAATTGTGAAAAGATTCAGTACAGTAAAGATTACAAACTGTGATCTTCATATATGTTCCATATAGCAAACTGTAACACTGACAAGAAAGAAATACTACTAAGGCATAGTGGAGATGTAATGGTGCACAATTTTGGAAGTGTTCCAATGAGTCACGAAACACAAGTAAGACTCAAATCACCAAATGTAATAAGACATGATTCTCTGGAGTAATTGCCTTAAACATAAAATATTTGGCCTTATAAAAGTAAGCCACGAAAATACATGGAGGTACTGATTTTAGGGTAAGCCTAATGCTCCAATAAAGACTGCCAAAAAATACTAGAAATTCTGTAAACAAAAGAGAAGTCAGGACTTGATTATGAGAATGAACAATGACAGATAGCCATCCAGAGATGTGGCGAATATCTAGGTACCTACAAAACAAAGAGTCTGTGGATTAAAAAGATCCTCAAAGCAACTGGGATAAGAAAGCAGGAACGTGTCTGCTAAGCATTCATGAGGAGTCACATATATAGCAGGTACTATATAAGCTAGGCAAAACAGGAGACCAGCAGTTACCACAACCAAAAGATGGATTGCTACAGACTGTTGAGTAAATCCAGTAATCGGAAGGAGGCTGTAATTTGTGTGGGTTTATTTTATCAATGGGGCACCATATGTAACAATTTGTCTCCCAAGTTAGAGTACCTTTCTAAATACAAAGAAAGGTTTTGTAGTTTCGTTGTTCATTAGATGCATTCAGAATGTGCGAATTGGAATTAATCAAATACTGATTTTATTATTCATAATGGAATGTTGTGTCAAACAGATAATCCTATCTGTTTCATTCAAACATATTGTCTCTATTGAAATACAACGAGCTTCCGAGCAAGTGTACTACTAACCCTCTCAAGTATCCACAACCGAGCCGCTTTTATCCTTAACCATTTTGATGCTGTTAGCACTTTACCCTCTTGGTTGTGGTTTCCCCATTTGTTGACACACTGCATGGTTTTCATGGACACATTTTACTTTCTTTGTTTTCTATTTTTATTTCAACTCCTATTGGCGTATTGCTCTGCACTGATAAGCATTTTGTGTCCAGGTTGTGTTGCACGCTTATTGGTTTTTCACATTTTCCCACTTTTCGAATACAGACTTGTGTCATATGTTGCTTTTTTATGAAATGTACGGTCCTTAGGAAGTGGTTCAAAGACATTCAAAACCACCAAAATGCACATCAATGCATGTTTGGTGGGATATTGGCTCTTTGACTACAGTGTATCATGACTGGACAAAAGTAGACATGTCACTGTTTACTATCTAATGGGTGTCCAGACCCTATTATTTCATTTATTTTATTGTTGTTGTTTATGTCTTTATGTGTGTATATGAATGGTTGAGAGTCGTTTGCATATGTCTTTTTGATTATCGTCTTGCATTTTTGTTATTAGGTTTTTAGATATATATACCTTCTCAATGTATGATATATTGTTATAATCAAACTTTAATCTATTTTCGAAGAATAACTTTTGTGCTTTGAACTTAAGCTCTTGATTAAATACATAGTGAGGTATATTTTTGCTCATAATCTTTAATATATTGAGGATTGATTAACCCTGCTCATCTCTGTCATCCTCCTCCCTGCACTGTCCTGGCCTTAGGCTCTCTGGAACTTTGATTGCCCTCTGTGGTGCTGTTTGCACTGTGTTTAATGCTTAATTCTACACTCTAATCAACTAGTACTCTGCATCTACTATAGTTACTGGCCAAGCCAGCAAGCCTAACAAGCATGGACACCCTAAACATACCTCTCCTGTACCTTTCCCACACTGCTGATATTACTGGACCACTAGTCTTGTTCACTCCTATGCCTGTGGTGTCACAGATGAAGTTGAGCTTCTGAGCTAGAAAACTACAAAGTTAGGGGCATATTTATACTCCGTCTGCGCCGATTGTGCAGCAAAAATTTTGATGCACAATCAGCGCAAACGTTGCCCCGTACTTAAACTTTGACGCCCAAGCCTGCGGACGACAAAATTCCGTCGTGTGCGTCATTTTTTGGATGCGGCAACCCGCCTTGCGTTAATTATATGCAAGGTAGGCGTTCCCATCCAAAAAATGGCTTAAAGGGCCGTGCGTCGTATTTATGCTTTCGGGCAAAAATGACGCACGGCCGGGAGGCGGAGCCAGAAAATGCTGCACAGCCCGATTTGCATCAAAAATTAACGCCTGGGTCAGGGCAGGCGTTAAAATGGGGCAAACACACCTGTATTTAATCAGAACACACAGAACAAACAGCAGAGCAGCAGAGCAGCAACAGGGAGCCATGGAGGTGATACTAATCCAGCGTGCACGCAGACGCAGAGCCCAGCAGCAACAACAGCAGCTACAACAACACCAGCAGGGACCCCAAAGGCAGCGCAGAAGGCAGGAGAGGATATTCCGCCCAAGAACCACCCTTCAGGGCCTCAGGGAACACGACATCATACAGAGGTACTGGTTGAACTGGCAGGCCATTCAGCAGCTGCTGCGCAACATCGAACAGCAGTTGGCACCCACTTTGGTGACACCCTGCACCATCCCAACAGAAACCAAGCTGCTTGCCGTACTTCATATGCTAACAAGTGGCTCTTTCCAAACAACTGGTGCCCTGGTTGGCAGAATATCACAACCATCATTCTCCACCTTTTTGCCCAAAGTACTGGATGCCATCATTCGACTGACACCCCGCCACATCTGCTTCCCTAACTCACTGCAGAAGCAGCAGGAAACAAAACAGGGGTTCTACCTCATCAGTGGCTTCCCACACGTCCTTGGTGCAATCGACTGCACACATGTACGCCTTGTGACACCTGCTGCAACTGAACACCTCTACCGCAACAGGAAGCACACACATTCCATCAACGTGCAGGCAATAGTCGATCACCAGGGATTGATCACCAACATCGTGGCTAAATATCCTGGGAGTGTCCATGACTCATACATCTTCCGTCACTGCACCATCAATGAACACTTCCAGGATGGACGGTATGGCAATGAACTACTTGTTGGTAAGTACAAAAACCTACTTATATACACACTGCATAGCAACCCTCTAGGACACACAACACATACACCACAACAGCAACATGTGAATAGAAACACACTGAGGTCGTGACATCGCTAGCCATGTTTCTTAAGTCACCATTGAACCTGTCACACATCGGAAATTACTGTACAGCCTAATGTTAAGACGTCAATGAGTGTGGTTGCCTAAATGTCACCTTGCAAATTGTAAGTGTCCCAATGACCTTTACTTTAATCCATTACATAAGTTTCAAGGTATGGGATGTCCAGGGTACTTTGATATGAACGTGTTAACAACACTTTCATTTTTAACTGTGCATGGAACTATCATCTCACCCCCAGTGAAGACACACGGACACCTGTATCACAAGTCACAATGCTAGGGAGGGCACACTGTACTGCAAATCCCAAAACATACTGCTGACAAACGGTTAGCAGACAAACACTCGTTCAGCCAAGGAAACAACACAATGCAGATGGTACAGCCTAAAAGCATAGGATGCCACATTAGTACACAAACGAGTCACAGACAACACAAAACAACTACTGCCATGAAAGGTCTTTTAAATAGTGCCAGCTACATCAACATGATCCCATTCATTTTCTCTTGCAGCTGATCAGGGGTATGGCATCCAGCCATGGATTATGACACCATTTGGCAACCCAAGTACTGCTGCAGAGCGTGCATACAACGACGCCCATAGGAGGACACGCAGCACTGTCGAGCGGACCTTCGGCATCCTCAAGTCAAGGTTCCGCTGCCTCGTCATTACTGGTGGTAGCCTCCTATATTCCCCCGAGATGGTCTGTAGGATCATCCTCACATGTGAAATATTGCACAACATTTGTATCAAAAGAAACATTCCCCTCCTGGAACCAGAGCCACACATGCCTGAAGAGGAGGAAGAGGAGTATGCTGGCCTGCAACAGGAGGGGGAACTACAGAACACAGCCGCTGGTATACGCAGGCGGCAACAGACTGTAAATAATTTCTTCTGAATATGATCACCTTCACCACTTTAGTTAACAAATTGAAATAAACACCTATTCTAATCACCATATCATGGTCTGGCTATTCCTTTTTGCACACCTTCATCTCTACTTATCAGAATAAGAGTGTTGCCTCATGGAGCATTGCTGAGATACTGAGTAGGACACAGAACATCCCAGAGCTAATGTGATGCCTAACATAAAATGGTCATATACACACACACTCTTAATGACATATATCATGTACATTTCTCCTTTGAAGGCCAATAGCAGAGGACCACAACTATTTCACACATACATGTTGAAAGCAAGGTCCAACGCAGCATATGGCACACAACTAAGACACCATCACTCAATAAGGGGAAAACAAGCCTCATACATGAGGCAGTCAATGTGCTTTGGCATCACTAACAGGAATGCCTGACCAGACCCTTGACAGCAGTAAGTCCAACTGCATCCAATATTTGCAAGGACTATCTGTGACTAGAGTTCCCTAGAAGCAGAACGTAGACAGCACAAGTGCCACACATATGACATACATTGCGCACATGACATTCCATGTACATGTCAATCCATTTCCTAACTCATGACACACCCATGCACCTGGTCACAACCCACTTGTCGGAAGAGGTCCCTGGAATACTAAGATGTGTACCCTGATATTACCTCCTCTACACACACAGACCAACATTAGCAAACCAGTGTGCTACATCCTTTCCTATGGTATGCCATTGTCATAGAACATCTGACTGCAAGGACGTCAGGTCAATTTATACACTGTCTTCTAGTTTCAAAGCCCTGTTAGCACATGTAGATTGCTTCCCCTTGTGAAAATGTCTGTTGGCCCTTAGAATGCAAGTCTCACCTACAGGACTGGTGAGAAACAGATGCAGCCCACACATGTGATCACCTCCATGCACACCACCCATTTAAAAAAGCACTGCCCCTGACGATGCCTGGAACAGCATAGGAGTTGCCATTATGTCAAATACACCGTCAAGCATTGATACTAATTAAGCCGTGTAACACAGCCCTTGGGTTCATTTGTCACCTTCAAAAACACAGGACGTACACAGTTTGACATGTCAACTGTCTAGTTTGTCCTCAAAACAGTCTCAGTCAGACCACTGATTAGGTAACTTGTCAAGTAACTGGATCCTGAATCACCTTGCATTCTGTCAGCCTGACTGGCAACTGTCTGTGCGTCACACTAAAGTATCCCTGTGTCTACATATGTACCACACTTGCGTTAGCAAACCTCTCATTCATCAGGGGGCATTGGGCATGGGCTTCTTCCATGCATACCCAAATACATTGTATAGCATCATCTGCCTTTTAACTGTACCATTTGAGTTACATCCTCTCTTTATGCCAAACATGCACAATTTGTGCAACACATATATGTAGGCCACACTTATGACCATCTATTGCGTCAGCCAACTGTAAAAATACTGTGAAGGGTATAGTGGATCATGTTCTGCTGCAGTATGATGTCACACATGTGAACATACACCATCAACACCATACTATCTTCAGTTAGCCAATCTCTGATGTGTTCCCAATGTAAAATAACTTAAAGACAAGTAAAAATGCCCCAAACCAGTTAATGCACTGTAATTTTGACATCCCTAGCGTTGTACGTCATTTTTTGACAAACAAAACTGTATTTGTGTCTTTTTTTTTTACGCACAGGAGTGAAATTTAGCCCGCATCCAAATATTTGTCCAGTCCATGTATCATTATGTGTATGCGGGTTAATATTCACTTCTGTGCGTCAAAAAAAATGACGCAAATACAGTTTTGGTAAACAAAAAATGACGCATAACGCGAAAAAGGCAGGACTTTTCATACAGGAAGTGATGTAATAGGATATCCTGTTTACAGATCATGTACAGTGGGTGTACTTTCACTTTCACTTTGCAGTCTATGATCCTTCTAGACTGTGTGGCTGTGTAGAGAGTGTTGTCCTGAGATTTTGTGCTGTTTTTGTCCTGTGTGCTATCTGTAAAGTCCATTTGTGAAATAAATATTGTTTGTGTATACTGTAGTACTGTGTTTTGTCTACATTTGTCCATTTATCTTGTGTTTTTCTTGTTTGTGGGAGTCTGTTGTGGGTAGTTTTAGTTTGGGGATAGTTGGGCTCTTTTAGTGTTTAGGTTTACTTTTTTTCTGTCTTTGTACCCCTACTTTCCCCCTTTTCCCCTTTCTATTTCTTTTACCCCTATTCCATATCATCACTTATAAGTATGTCTGGTAGGCCACGTCTTGGCAGGATGGGGGAAGAGGAGTTGGGGGGCTTCATCTGGCTGGTGACGCATTTCTTGCCTCTCATGATCCAGGCAGGGGGCAGGATGATACAGGGGTATCCGACAGAGGTGCGCAGAATCCAGTGGGGAAAGGTGCTGCATCACCTGCAGCATGTGTATGCCAGCCAGAGGAGTGACCACCAGCTGAAGCACCGGTGGGCTGACCCCATCACCAGGGAGCAGGATCTCTTGGACCACCTGGGAATCATGATTGGTGGCACTGTTGGTGAGTACGAATTATGTTAATGTGCAAGTTTAAATGCTCTGTTGTGACATCAGGGGATTAGTGCAATGTCTGCCAGCTAACTTGCTGACTGTGTGTAATGCTTGGGTAATATAAGGGGATCATTGATGCACTATGGCAAGGATCACAATTGCTAGCTGTCAGGTAGCACGTGCTCAGCAAACTTACAGGTTACTTTTCCATGAAGGAAATTGGTGCGGCCTTTTTGTCAGAACAGCTAACAAAATATGAGCCAATCATGTCTATATAGGGTACTATTGACAGAGAAGTACAGATGTACCAACATTTAGGTCAACTATGTTGACACAATTGCTAGACTGACTTTAGAATCACTACATGATGCTGAAAATGAGTGCTGCCTTCACGTAAATTGATAATAGCAAAGTGGCTCAGACATATGTCTCATGTGAGTCTGGTGAGTGTGGAAGGAAAGCGTTCACAGAAGTACTGGGAATGTGTGGGATTATTGTGTTCCTTGATCTTTTTGGATACATGTCAGTTCTTGATTTGAAAACATTGTGAAAAGGTGTAAGGTGCCCTCAGTTAACATCTTAAGATGTTTGTTGGAATTAGTTGAGCCACAATCCAAATATGGATGGCAGTCCAAGTGTATGCACATGGTCTCACATCTCCATGGTTGGTGCAAATCACCATAGCTGGGTCACATCAATTGACTATACTGTAACAACAGGATGGCTTACAAAAGTCCCTGCCCCTCCCTCTGTACATTGGGCCTATGTGCAATAAATGTGTCATGGCCACAAGGCATGTTTGACTGGTAATGCAGTTCTCAAGTAACCAGGCTTTGGATGTCTCTCTTGGATGCACATGATGAGACGATTACACTCCAAATTTTTTAGTGCTCACCAATTATGGGGCATGTTTGCAACCACATGATAGATAAGGCCAATGTATGTGTGCAGATATGTGTGTAACTGTCACAGGAGACCCATGCTATGTACAAGTTGGCCGTGATACATCAGATCCAGTACCATCATGTCTGAATGGCTGCCATTTCATTATTAAGCCTACACATTGTAAATGTTTATGAAATTGTTGCACTGTGCACAGATTTTGAGCACATTTCTTCCTTCCATACCTTACAGGTGGACCGGCACCCTACACTGTAGGAGAGGTGGCGACATTTGAGGACCCCGACCACTCCAGTAAGTGATATGTCTGTTATGTGTTGTGTTTGCTGGTTATGGACTCGTGTGAGTTGGACGCATAGCAAGGTGTGATGCGTTGGGCAAGCTTTTCTCTTGTTTCATGAGTGGGAATGCAGTTCTCACATGTTTTGAGTTTGCCAATGCGTATCCACTGGTATCATGTAGGGATTGTAGGACATCCCTGTAGGCCCCACTGTGAGTACAGGGGATAGTCATGTGTATGACACTTGTATCACCAAGAGTCGCACTGGAAGTCAGCCCCAATTTAGTCAGCCTGTCAGACCCACATTCTCTAAGATTGGTAGAGCTAATAGATTTCCAATAGACATCTGCTTCCCTATTTACCCACGTTATTTTGAAACAGTAGGTAGAACCTCCGAGCAGCATGTACTTCCACATGTAGTGCAACAAGTCTGTGGAACCTGAGTGCAATGGCCTAGGTGTGCATGCAATTCATGATCATGGGTGTTCTAGCAACTCTGTGTCTGATGTAAGTCAGGTCTCACTGGAAGTATATGTTGTCTACTAAGTTCTGCATTTCCTGACATGTCTGACCCTATGAGTGCTCTAGGGTTTGCTGACTCCTAATTGTAGATAGACCTTACCTGTGGTGTGTCTGTAGAGACAAACATGTGTGGAGTTTCCTATACACTCTGCGGTGTACATGTTGTTGGCAAATTATAGTAGTGTATCCACCGCCCCCCCTCAAACACGGCCATGGGTTTGTGAATGGGGTACCTAGTACTGATGCTACCAGTATGTTACACATACATGTGAATAAGTGACGGTTTGGTTACATACTAGTATACACACTCAGGTTTGGCACTTGGTACTATACTGGCAAGTCCAGTTACAACTTGCAGACCATGTGGCTTTAGTTTTGCTTTCCGTACACTGGCATTTGTAGCCCAGCTCTTGGCGGAGGATATGCGGCATGATTCTTAGATGATAACTGTCAGAACTCAGATTGCAAGTCAAAGCCAGTTATTACCCATTTTGTAGGTTATGGATGTGCTTTGTGTGATGTGACCTTTGTAGTCTGGCCTGCCATATACTTCCTCAGGGACATTCAGGGGCATATTTATACTCTGTTTGCGCCGGAATTGCGTAGTTTTTTTTGACGCAATTCCGACGCAAAACTAACTCCATATTTATACTTTGGCGTTAGACGCGTCTAGCGCCAAAGTCCATGGAGTTTGCGTCATTTTTTAGCGTGGACACCTACTTTGCGTTAATGAGATGCAAGGTAGGCGTTCACGTCTAAAAAATTGACTCCGAGGCATGTGCGTCGTATTTACACTCCCGGGCAAAATTCACGCCCGGGAGTGGGCGGGTCAAAAAAAATGACGTACGGCCGCTTTTGCGCCGTTTTTTAGCGCCTGCAAAAGGAAGGCGTTAAGGGACCTGTGGGCTCTGAAGGAGCCCAGAGGTGCCCTCCCATGCACCCAGGGACACCCCCTGTCACCCTTGCCCACCCCAGGAGGACACCCAAGGCTGGAGGGACCCATCCCAGGGACATTTAGGTAAGTTCAGGTAAGTCATTTTATTTTTATTTTTTTTGTGGCATAGGGGGGCCTGATTTGGGCCCCCCTACATGCCACTATGCCCAATGACCATGCATGGCCATTGGGCAAGGGGGCATGACTCCTGTCTTTGCTAAGACAGGAGTCATTTCTATGGGGGTTGGGAGTGAAAAAAAATGACGCAAATCGGGTTGAGGTGAAAAATTTGCCTCAACCTGACTTGCACCATTTTTTGACGCCCAAGCCCCATATCCCCCTACGCCGGCGCTGCCTGGTGTACGTCGTTTTTCTCCACGCACACCAGGCAGCGCTGGCGGCTAACGCCGGCTAACGTCATTGATTAGATACAGCGCCCGCATGGCGCTTCAAAATGGCGTTAGCCGGTGCTAATTTTTTTGACGCAAAACTGCGTTAGCTCAGTTTTGCGTCAAAAAGTATAAATATGGGCCTCAATGCTCTGTATTGTGATATGAGCTGTTACAAGTACAGTAGATGTAATGTCTGATTAACTTGTTGTGCCATTTCACACAATGCAGTTACCTATGTAGAATATCTGCATTTGTCTTCACAGCTGCCAACATGACTCCATACCAGGTCCGTGAATTTTAGCGCCAGGACATGCAGTATCAGCACATCCTGCTGGTGGAGTCGGGGTTCCGGAGGATGGTCCGGCGATATCGCCATGAATGGGCCTCCGGGGCATGGCGAGCCTTCCCACAGGGTGGGCCTACTTTGCCCACCACAGCCACCACCAGCACAACCACCAATCAGAGCCAGGTGGCCCCACCCACAGCTGCCACTGTTGGTCCAACATCTACTGGAATTCCTGGCCCCAGCATTGCCACCGGTGCAGGACAGCCCACTAGGCCTGGCACCACACCCACACAGACCTCCTCCACCGGTACCCAGACTGCCACTGCTCCATCTGTTGACCCTGCAGCCTTCAACAGAATGGAACATAAGATGGACAAAGTGCTGCGCAAGTTGAGCCACCTGAGCCGGGACGTACGGCACATTAACCGGCGGGTCAAGGACATTAAGAGGACCCGCCGGAGGGCCAATCTCTAGACACTTTTTTTGATGGACATGATTCCCTCCCCTCCCTCCTCTTTCCTTGTTCTTATAGTTAGTGGGCTTAGGGGGCTTAGTGTTAGGTTAGTATAGGCTGTTAGTTTAGTTAGTGTTGGTGTGTGGGGGGTGGGGGATCCTCATTCTTTATATTTTTACTTATTAAGTGTGTGGGTGGTTGGGTGGGAGGCTATGTTAGGGTTCTTGTGTGTTAAAAAAAAAAAATTAAAAGAAAAATGCAAAAAATATATATATTTGTTTAGGATAGTATAGTATGTGTTTAGGTTAGTATTTGTTGTCCTCCATGTGTCCCGTCTCATAAGGGGGATGGGGGTAGATGTTTAGAACGTTTCATTACATGTGATAAGTAAGTGTAGCTTAGGTTAGTTAGGGACAGTTTTGGGTAATGAGTAGTCAGGGTAGATTAGGGTAGGTAAGATTTTTCCCTCAGTTTCCTCATCTGTGGTTAGCATTTAATAAATATTTGGTTACCCCTTAATAGTATGTGTTGAATGGTACTTGATCGTGGGTTTGGATTCAGTGTACATCAATTTGGTACTATAACATCTGTGTCCTATGCTACAAAAAAATCCCAACTGAGCTGTGCGATTGCCAGCTAGCCCAGAGCTACCTTGCAATGAGTCGACCCTTTGTTGCAACCACCAATCACAGTTAATATGGATCCCAATTCTGTTGATAAGTGTGTTTTCAAAGTCACTAACAGTGCTTCTAGACTTGATATTGGGGAAACAGTTTTAGGTCTGACTGCAGTGTGATGATCATACACACCCTTATAAGATGAGTTCTCATTGGCAATCTTGTATTCTTGTCTTCATGACCCTCATACATCATTTGTGACACAGTTCAGCATGATTACCTATTTGTATGTTAACTCAGACACCTTAATTTGTGCAGTTTTTGTAGTGTTTACTTAGATTAGTGTGGCATGTTTATTGTCTTATTTTTGTATGTTTACAACATTTTGCGACCACTATTTGATGACTTAGTTATCCCCTGAGGAAGCATTCTTCTGTCCAACACAGCATGGTGGTATTAGGTTTCTCACTTCTTCCGATTTGTCCCTCAGGAAGGGCAGAGTATGATGCAATCATGGGCACTGTGCAGAATTCTCTGACTACATATTTTGATGTATACATATTATCAGGACAGTTGTATTGACAAGCTACGTAATTTGACAGTAGGCACATTTCAGTTATCTACTCCACAGTTGATATGTCACATTACCCAGAGACAGATTTGTTGTGTAAGTGCTATTTATTGAAAAGTGCTGTAGTGCTATCTGTACATTGTCCATGATTGTGAGTCCATTATAGTGACATTTTAAATTGGGATCCAACACAAGGGGTTACGGAAATGCTTTTGACATGCTGGGGTTGATGTTTCAGACAGTGCAGAGGGACAGGATTTGGCAATGAGTAGGAGAGAGACAATCACTGGGCAGGTTGACAAGATATACAGTGGTTTACAGAACAGTGCTCGAGTAAAGTTGTTGCAAGACTGGCAAGTTACAATGCGCAGGACCTTGGTAAATGTGGGCCATGTGGCAGGGACTAGTGCTTCCGGGTCATTTTCCTTGTGAATGTGATCTGTTCCATGTCTTCTTCTTCTGATGTGTGTGTTGCCTCCTCTGTTCTTGGTGGTGGTGGTTGTGAAGGGGCAACACACACCTCCATGTTAGAAGATGTGGAGTCAGACATCCCGGTCGCTGCTCCCTGTGAAGGTCTTAAGGGCAGTACTGCAGCAAGGAGGGTCTGCTGGTTCTTGAGAATAGCAGCCACATCACGATGGTAGGCAGCCAGGTCGGCCCTGAGGGACTCATGATTGCATTCGCGCATGCAGTGGAAGGTTTGTGGTGCGAGGTGTTGTGGCAACTCCCTTACTGCAGTGGTGAATTCCTTGACAGTTTCTTGTAGTCCTTGCAGTATGGATGTTAGCGCTTGCATAGCTGCTGCCTGATCTGCAGATGACATCATGCACAAACGCACCCCCTCAAGGTTGGCTGCCATAGTTTGCATCCCCACCCTCACCTCCTTGGCCAGCTCCCGCTGTACTCCAACTACAGTTCTCTCAAAGCTGGTGCCAGTGTCGTCAGAGTCCTCAGCTGTATTGGAGCTGGCAGGTCTTACAATTGGGGTGGTGGGTGGATCCTCTGCGATGGCTGCTTTTTCTGTGCTCCTCCTTGTGACTGAAGGTGGGGTCTGGAGGGTTTCAAGGACCTTTTGGATAGTCTCTTGGGGAATGTTTATCGGCTCGTCATCCATGTCATCAGGGAAATCTGGGACAGGCATATCCGCAGGAGATCCATCTTCCTCTGCAATGAAACAGGGTACAATCAGTGTGTCTGTGCTGTGGCAATTTTGATGTGACGTGCCTGCCTTTTGATGAATTCACTTTGTGATCTTGTTTTGTGTTAATTTCTCCAGTCCTTCAGATGGGCATTCTTCCAGGCCTATGGCCCACCTGTGTGTCACATGTATGTTATTGAGTTATAAGACTTGTCAGCCTCATCGCCTCTAGGTGTTGATTTATGCCAAATAGAGAATTGCCACCTTCTTTTCCTACTCGACCGTCCGTGTACATCCATTCTCATGGTGAGACCTTTCACTGGCTGTGGGTGTACTGATGGCCCTGGCAGCACACTTAACAATCTGGACCTGACCCAATCTCTGATCGTTCACATCCACTTAAATGTAAGTGACATGTGGCATATCCTATGCATGGCAATGTTATGATCCGATATGGATGTTGACATTGTTAATGTGTCCTGCTGATGTTGGGGAATGTGTGTTACATTGGATTGCCATGATAGTCGTATCAGTGTCCTATTTCATCCTCTGACTGTGCAGGTGTATTTCAGTGACCAGTTACATGTGTCCTCCCCCTCAATGCTGTTGTCAGAGCAGTATGACATTTGGGATGTTGTCTTGTTACCCAGGCCCAGGATGGACCCTGACATATGCAGCATGGGTGTGTCCTTAATGCTGTGTAGCTCCTATTGTTGTTTACATAGGCTGATGTTTGCGACAACTATGGGCATTGACATTTGAGAGTACTGGGGCCTTTGTCTTGTTTCTGGGGATTGTTGCAGTTGTCATCCTCACCCCCTAATTTAGGTGTGTATGATCCATGGGGAGGTTACTGCCATTGGCTACTTGAGCTGCAAACAGAGCAGAGGTGGTAGTGGCAACTGTTGTCGCAGTTACATTCCAGTTGTCGGTATGGCTAGAGGATTGCTAATAGGGCCCTAGTTAATGAAGGGGGTATGTTGGCTGATATGTGCCAGGATGTCAGTTTGACGTAGTGGCCTTCCCTCCTTGCGTGGCTTTCCCTTTGCTCCATCGTTGGCATGACAGCATGCCCCCATGGGACTGTTGTTGGTGTTGTGTTATGGTGTGCCCCAGGTCTTCTCAGAACAGGCCATGCCCCCCTGCCGTGCCCCTTTACCCATGCCACTCCATGTATTAGATGACTTCCATGCATTTAGTGGTCAGTATCCCCCCCCGGTTGTAGATGACATTATTGCATTTTAATTCCCCATGCGACTTACCCTGCATGTGCGTTGTCTCCTGGTAGTCTGCGCTGTCCTGTCCTTGAATCCCTGTGACGATCTCCTCAGGAATGACAGCTGCGACCATCTCCTCCATGTGGCCCAGGGCCTCCTGGTGTGCTGGACTCCCACCTCCAGTCTGCAGTGCTGCCTTCCTGTTTCTGGCCATCTTTTCCTTGGTCCTGCGCTTGCAGTCATGCCAGCGTTTCCTGCACTCTATGACTGTTCTGTGTACTTCAGCCACACTGTTAATCTTGTCGACAATTTGTTGCCATATGGCCTCTCTCCTACTGATTGGCAACTTTGATGTGACAAACAGTTGTTGCTGGTGTTCCGTCACCTCTTTAACCAGAATTTCCTGCTCCTCTGCACTAAAGTGGCAGTTTCTTTTCTTCTTAAAAGTCTCCTGGTTCTTGTGTGGGTCCTCCTGGCTGGTTCCTGGTCTGCGGTCATCTTCCTGGGGTCTGTAGTGGCATCTGGGATCCATTTTGGCTCTCCTCTGGTGAAATGGCTGTGTTCGCTGGTTTTTTTGACGCTATTGCGTAAAAAAAAACAGGACATATCCGGTTTGCGGTGTCATAAATCGACCCACAGTCATTTCCGCCGCGTTAACGTCGTTTTCCTTTACGACTTGACGCTGCGGTGTGCGTCAAAAATAATGACTCCCACCTGTTGTTTGCGCCGCCGTGCGTCAAAGTATAAATATGACGCCCGCATGGCGCACCAAAATGGCATTAGCCGGCGGTAATATTTTTGCCGCAAACTGCACCGGCGCAGTTTTCCGTCAAAAATTAGAAATATGGGCCTTAGTGTTTATTGAAGAGTTGGGCCAGTCTCAAGATCCGGCAGGCAATAGGCAAGTGGTCCCTTGGAGGGTGGTGAGGAAGATATCTTCTGTTGGTGTGTCTTTCTGTAGAAACACTCTCCCCAATATTCAGCAACCAATGTTGTGTGCCACAATGTAGTAGCAAAATGGTAGGTAAATAAATTGCACACTACTAAATCCACAGCCTCTGCCATGCACTGTCTTTTCCCCTCTTGCATGTGACCAAGAAGTGTGTGCATACCTCTTTGTTGGACTATATATATATATATGTGTGTGTGCGCGTGTGTGTGTGTGTATAGTTAGGTAAAGACACACAAACGTAATTTTCAT
Source organism: Pleurodeles waltl (assembly GCF_031143425.1). Lineage (NCBI taxonomy): Eukaryota > Metazoa > Chordata > Amphibia > Caudata > Salamandridae > Pleurodeles > Pleurodeles waltl. The sequence goes on along the minus strand of NC_090442.1, from coordinate 827,424,025 downwards.
AACATAATATGAAATGTGCTAGTTACAGTTGAGAGAATTATGAACATGTGCCCCCGCCAAACACAGCTTATGGCCTAGCATCTTACATCCCTCCCGAGATGTTCAATGACATGACTGAAGATATCTCAAATGACATCATTGGGAACATCACTAGTGAATTTCTGAATTTCAATGGCCTTTTTGGCTTACAATGTCAAGTTATGACTGAAATTGTCACCTAACTATGATGTTCCTTTAACCTTTGTGTTTTTTCAGTGAATTTCTAGAGGTTTTTTTAACGTAAGTTAAGGATTTTTCTCCTATACCTAACTAAAATGTCACTTTAAACGTTGGTTTTTTTTTTGGGTAAATTTCAGGTTTTTTTTCTTTTTTACATGAAGATATTATTGCTGTACCTTATTATAATATCACTTTAACCTTTGGTTTTTCAGTGGATTTAGATTTTTTTAATGTAAACTAAACTATTTGTAAACTTAACAATGATGTAATTTTGTTTATTTTTTACATTTCGTTTGCAACAATATGGTTTATTAATGATATTTAATGTGTATTTAATACATAGGATTGAGTCGATTTTTGTTGTCTTTATAAGGTCCCACGGTACTCTTGAGGGACTCACACAGCAAATGGCAAGCCCCCTCTGAGTAGGTTTTACATCCTGTTCTTTGTCTCACTGCGTTGTTAAACCTAAAAAGTTGTGTTTAGTAATAAAGAATCATTTGTAGTAAAGTTTAGGCCTACAGATTTTCAATCTGGGAAGTTTTCCGAAAATCCTTTGAGTTTTTTGTGTAAATATTAACTTATTTCACATTTCCCGGTTCTGTGGGAGCGTCATAAGAGTACTGCAAGACTATCACAAGGCCAATGCCAAATCCACAGAATGCTTTTGACTGGTTGCAGTCACTATCTTCCTTTATTTACAGGAAGATCCCACCCTTTGAAACTCATTGGAGAATAACATTTATCTGTGAAAGAAGTGTGTTGAGACCTTGGTCTGTTTTTTTGGCCCTTTACTGCTATTTTTCTAAGAGAATTGTCTGCAACTGCATCAGGAGGGGACAGAGATTAGATTACCAGAAGTAGGGGGGGTACACCACCAAAGAAGGAGTAGCTGGTGAGGAAATTCTTCACCATCTCTCAGGAGGAAAGAAGCTGTCATCAAAGATTGTCAAGTGCAATTTTGCAACAAATAATTCTCGAATGCACAAGGCAAAAATACTCCCATGAAACCACGGGAATATGGAAACACATGCAGAAATCCATCCTCCACAGCTCGAAAGAGCAGAAGTTGAACATTATGCTCTAGAAGCTTCCACTATCAGTTGCTCCTGGGGACACGATCTCACAACAAATTACTCAAGGTACTGGACATTGTACAACAGTAAAAAGACATGATTGAGTACTGTTCAAAGTCTTCAATTTCCTATTAAAAATAACAAAAATCACAAAAACAAATAAAACAAATTCTAAAGCCACCCTCAACCAAAACTTTGGTATGTGTCTTAATGTTTCTACATAATAACAGTCTGCTACAGCAGTGTATTCTTAGAAATGAAAGCTAACTCTTTTGTAATGGGTTGAAATAAAATGTATGCAATGATAACAATGGATGATTCTACAATTAGATAACGTTTTTATCAGGTATTTGTTACTCATGTAATGTAGGCCTGATTTGAAATATATATTCTATTTATACCCTAACAAAAGATATGTGTTCAGTTAGATTATAATACAATACAATACAATGCAATGCATTTAATGATGAGGCTTAAGTGTAATGGGCCATAGGTGTGTAGAGGGAATGGGTTCTCATGAAGACTTTTGTACAAAGTCTTTAGTGTGTGTAGTAGGAGCTAGCCCATTTATTTGGGCATATGTGTGAGGAGTGAGTGGGCTCTCCACAACAAAATATTTATGGAGTTTGTAATAGGGGCTACAACATTTAACTGGGCGTTGATCTTTGAGGAGAATGGGATATATGTGAAGTCTTCTGTAGAGGGTATAAACTGTGATTAATATGGCCTTACCCACCTAAGGGGGTGTGGCTATCTGTACAGAATGGGCTCTCCATGAAGACTCTTCTACAAGACATTGAGGAACTCATTATGTCCCTGGCGGACGGCATTATTTTGGAGAAAGGTACTGCCAACAGGCTGGCGGTACCTTTCTCCAAAATATGACATTGGCGGTTGTGACCCAGCCTACCGCCATGGTTTTCGTGGCAATCTTACCGCCACAAAAACCATGGCGGAAGACATTATCAGTGCCAGCGAATTCCTTCCCTGGCACTGATAGGGGTCTCCCTGTCCCCTCACCAGAGTCCTCCCCCTCCCTCTCCCGACCCCCCCAACATACACACCTTCACGCACAGACATACACATGCATACACACACGCATACCCACATTCAACCATGCATGCATACATTCATACACACTGACATACATCCTAGCACACACGCATTCACACAACACACCATACACGCACACTCACATCCATTCCTGCGCACACGCCTCACATCCGCATGCACGCACACAAAAACAGTCATACACACCCCCCCCACACACACACAACACCCCTCACCCCCTCTCCTCTCAGAGCACCCGACTTATCTGCTTGCAAGGGGTCCTCGGCCGGAGATGGGATGCGGCGCTGCTGCGAGCAGCAGCGTCCACCAGCGTAACACCGACAGGCTGTATCATGTGTCATGATACGGTCGGCTGCATTCTACTGGCGTGGTGCTGCTGCTGGCAGCAGCGCCACCTTACCCCCGTCCACCACCATGACCGTAGCCGGAATTCCACCAGCCTTCTGGTGGAATTCCGGCTATGGTCATAATATGGCAGATGGTAGGTAGCCACGGCGACAGTCTTTTGGAGGCCGTCACCGTGGCAATAGGCAGCATTTACCGCCTAGGTCATAATGAGGACCTGAGTGTGCTTATTAGGGGCTAGCACATCTTTGTGGGCCTGGGTGTGAGGAAGGAGTGACCTTTCCACAATAAATTGTATACAAGACGTAGGGTATGTGTGGTAGGGGCTGCCACACCTAATGGCTTGTGGTTCTCTGCAGGGAGTGGGCTATAACTGAGGTCTTCTGTAGAAGGCATTGGGTGTGCTTAGTAGAGACCTACCCATTTAATGTGGTGTCAAAGTATAGAGGCAGTAAGCCCTCTGTGAAGTCTTTTATACCAATTGCAGATTGTGCCTTATCTAGGTAAGGGGCATAGGTATGTGAAGGGAGGGGTCTCCTCATGAAGACTGCCATATAAAGCATTGGGTGTGTGTAGTAGGGGCTAACACTCCTGAATGGGCATAAATGTGAGGGCTGTGCACAAAACAGTTGGGTAAAAGGCATAGGCTGTTCGTAGTAGGGGCAAGGCACACCTAATGGGTTGTGGGTCTCTGAAGGCAGTGAGTTATACATGAGTTATTTTGTAGAAAGCATTGAGTTGTGTGTAGTAGCAACTTGCCTACCTAATTGACATAGGTGTGTGAAGGGAGTGTCTCTCTCTGAAATCTTCTGAATGAGGTGTAGACTGTGTGTTGCAGGGCTGGACCCACATAAGGGGATGTAGCTATTAGAAGAGAGTGGGTTGTCTGTGAATAATTCTGTCCTAAGCATTGACTGTGGTTTGTAAGGGCTAGCACACTTAATGGGGCATGAGAGTCTGGAGGGAGTAGGCTATATGTGAGGTCTTCTATACAAGGTGCAGGGCGTCCATAGTAGGAGCTCGGTCACCTTAGCGTCCTTTTGTGTTTTTTAAATGTTTTCCTGCCAAAGACTGATCCAACAGTCCAATCCCCTATATATAATCCCACAATGGTACTACCAAGAGTACTTGTGCAGTGGTCCTGTAAAAGCACAGCGTGCCACTCATTAGACCCCCCATCCTACCCATAACTGCAAGGGGGGTAGGGTACCTCTACATTTTGAACCTTAAGTTCTCTAAAGCGTCCAAACAAAATTACACCCATTCACAAAAGACACGCTTTCTGGATAAATACATACTTTCCTGCCAACTTTGGTGTAATTCTGTTCAGCTGTTTTTACCAATGCTTATCAAACCAGGAATGTATATTGAATCCTCCTGCATAGTATATCATAAAAAAAACAAAAAAACAGGGAGTTTGTATCTAATTTTTATCTAGCCATGTGGTATTTGAAAGTAAGCAAAACAAATAGGACTTGGGGGAACCCTAATACCTTCAGGTGTTCTGACAATCCTATCATACCAACCGAAGTGGGAAATTTGTCAAAATAAGGAATAAGAAGGAAAGCCATCATTGCTTATCAACTGCAAAATTCAGGGTATAATTTAAAATTATAGTTCATGATCAATCAGGACAACATTTCTGCTACAAATACCCAATTATCCCACATGCAATTCTTTATCTAAATTGAGACCTCGGGGAGACTTGCTGTTGAGCAGGACAATGTATTCTGTCTCTTTTCTCGTCAAGACCTTCTCTCCGTCTTCACCTCTTGGATTCAAAAGATCCATATGTCAAGCCGCGGCGCAAGCCGAACATCCGGCTCCGGATGTGGCTGTGGCACCCCTGCAATTTGCTATTTTTATCGAGGCCCCAAATTGGGCATGGGGCCTCGATGCATTAAAGGCGTGACACACCCCTGCTAGTTCTTGCCTCCCCCCACTCTCCATTTTCCCTCACTTACCTTCTGCTTATTTTCTCTTTCTTTTTTGCCTTCCTCATTTCTTCCTGAATTTATGCCTTTCTTTCATGTCCATGATTATTTTCTCCTTCCCAGCATGCCTGCCTTCTCCCTGCATGCCTTTGGAACCTTACTTAACATGGTGACTTTTACTATGGATTTCTATGTTATGTTCCCAATCCAATATGGTGTCTTTTACTTCCTGCCGGTCACTTCCTGTTCTTTGGGTATATAAGGTGTGTGATTCCTGTTCTCTTTGCACTGCAACACTTCCTTTGGGTGGTGATCTTCGCTCCTGTTCTTCTGCGTCAGATATATGATTTCTGAGCCTGTTCCAGCTTTTTTCTTTGTCATTTTTGTCTTTTGTTCAGATTTACTTTTTACTTTTTGTTTTTGTTCCAGGAGTTCCTATTCAAGGTTTTTTTCCTTTTTGTTTTTTTTCCCTCGGGGTCTCCTTCTGGAGGGCACAGACTGCCTTTGGCGTTCCCTCCATCAGCAGCACCGTGGCTACCAGAAAGGGTCGCCCCAACTTGGGTCAAGGCAGAACCTATAAGAACCAGGACCTCGCCACATTTCCAGTGGGCCACAGACAACGAATAGGTCATGACACCATATAAGTGCCAAAAAATTATATTTCCTCATTACTGGACTCATGTACTTGGTGCCAGTGTTGCACTAAGGCAAAGGTAGAATCATTGTTTTAATACCATGAAAGTGTTGTAGAATTCTCTTCTTCACATGGAAGATGGTACGGCCCACACATTGACACCCACAGGGACAATTTAGAACATAAATCACAATGTCACTGTTGCATGTAATAAATCTCTTTATCTTAGAAGTTTTACCTGTGGGTAGGGTGTATGTGTTTTTATTGGTGCTATTAGCACATGTTTTGTATTTCCTTTAATGGTAGAAACCCTGTTCCCTCAACCAGGAACCCTTACTATTCTGTACAGCCGGGAAGCTGTGTAGCAGCATATCCCTCAGAGATCTGCTCTTTCTATAGGTCACTAGAAGATGGGGCTGACCAAATTACCCACCACTGGGTCAGATCTTACCAAATGTCAGGGTTTCTGCAACAAATGATTACTTTTAGAGGACTCCTTGTTGTAGGTGGTTGGAAGTCAAAGAACATTAAATTGCTTCTCTTTTCTCTTGGGTTACAAAAGTCCCTCCTTTGACAACCTTTTTACTTTCTCACAAGCTGCTCCTACGAGTTGTTTTTGTCGGATTTGTTTTGCTTGCTTTCATAAGCCACTTGGCTAGATAGAAATTGGCTATAAACTCTCTGTTTTGGACTTTTTTATGATTTACTATTCGGCAAGATTTAATATACACTCCTGGTTTGATAAGCATTGGTGTGACAGTAATGGAAGATGGATTACGCTGTGTGACTAATGTGGCAGGTATTCCCATGATAACTGTGAATTATGTTAGCTGATGATTCAGATATTTATGCAATAGATTTTTGGAATACATTAATCAATGTGGGCTTGACTGTAACAGGTTTTCTCGCAAACCATTATGATAGTTATACCTGTTAAGACTATTACTTGTGCAGTCTGGCCTTCAACGATATTATCTGAGTATTACTACCTAAAGTGCTGTTGGCATGTCCACACGTATTTACCTATTGTTCTTTGAATGTACTGAGTTTTGAAAAACTGGGAAATTTTTAGATCATTAATGTATTCTTATGGAATTATGGTTTCCCCCTCTTTTGCATTCTTTTCTATCAAGCATGTATAGAGAAATTGTAATTATTTTGTTGAAGCTCGTGCAAGGTGAATTTAGTATGTCATCTATGTTTGTTTTTTCACTTGTTTTTAAAGTAGACAAAGCACTTACACTTTCAGTTGACTGGTCGCTATCAAGACAGCTGGGTTGAAACATGTAGGCAAGTAAACTTTTTGTTAAACTCTTCCAGGAGGGCTGGTTTTTGTGTTATGGATTGCAGTGACACAAGCTTTGCAGATTTATAACAGTATCCTCCAGCCGTCACCCAGTACTGACCCCACCTGGTGGAAGTGGTTGGATTTCTGCAGGAAGAGGAGTTGGATATATTAATTGAAAAATTCAAACGTTACAGAGAAAGCTATAGTTAAGAAATTGTTATAGGAATAGACTTGTGATCCTGCCATGGACAGTTATCGCATCAATAATTTTGCTGCAAATGTTACAGTAACATTATCAATGATGTTACCTTAGTGGACGAGTTCTAGTTACTTGAAATAACTCTAACTATAACAGCTGAATTTCTATGGTTTTGTCATTTTAAAATGTGAGCCTAACTATAACGTCCTTGTAACCTTTGGTTTTTAAAGTGAATTTCTATGTTTTTTTACTTCAATTTCCTAACTATAAAGTCCCTGTAACCCAGTGAATTTCAATTTTTTTAATGTAAAGTATTTTTTATTACTATACGTTAATCCAACCACCACTGCGCATGGACTTTGGCTGTGCATGGTGCAGGTTGAGGGGTAGAGGGCCAATCACCCAAGTCTGTGCCATGCACGGCGGGTATGGCCACAAGACCTGCCCTGGGGCCATCCCTCTATAACCAACCAACCCCGTGCCACGCACAGCGGGGGTCGGACATACAGCCTGGCATGTGGTCAGGCCCTGCAGACAACCCCCCTCTATAATCGCCCAACCCTGTGCCAAGCACAGCCTTTGTCCATGTGCAATGGGTATTGGACGTACCAGGCCCCCATGCCACGCACCAACACCCTGGGCCTAACTTAAAAAAACAATTATCAGGGGCATGCAGACCCCCGGGAGCACCAACTCCCAGGGCTCCCTATTAAAAAATGTTTGGAGGCCACATGGAACCCCCAGTCTCCCGGGACTGCCACCTCCCTAGGGCTACCAAAACCAAATAAAAATTGTTGGGGAGCCACACAGATCCCCCCCAGGGACTATCACCTCCCTGGGGCTACCTAAAGAAAATTGTTGGGGGCCAGCAGACCCCCACTGGGCCCCAGGGACCACTGCATCCCTGGGGCAATAAATGAAAAATAGGGGGGCTGTGAACCCCCCCAACCTCCAGGGACCACCACCTCCCCAGGGATATGTACTAAAGTATTTGGGGGGGCCATACGGACTCCCCAGGCCCTAAGGACCACCAACTCGTTAGGGCTTTTTACTAAAAATATTTGGGAGGGCCACACATTGTGCCTAATAAATTAATTGGAGGGGCACACAGACCCCCACAGGCCCTGGGGACCACCACCTCCTGGGGGTAGTAAATTAAAAATACTCCAGGCCCCTGGGAACACCACCTACCTGGGGCAATTAATTAAACACACTTAGGGGACCACAGGACTCCCTCCTTAGGCCAATTTGTGCCCGAGGACCACCACCCCACCCAGGGCTCAGCCACATCATCCTGGGTGCTCTAGCCCCATCCAGGGCACCCCACAGTGATAGATGGGACTGCAGAGGGAGCCTCAAGGCCCCATGGTCCCATTGGCTCCCGTCTCCTGTAGAAACAAGCATTGCTCCCACACAGTGAGCTGCTACAAATAGAAGCTCCTTGCTTGGGGAGCAATGTTTTTATCTCTTTCCCTGCACGCATGTTAGTGCTCAGGGAAAGAGATGAGAACTCTGCTTTCAGCAAGTGGGAGCAGTTTTTAAAGCTCCCGCTTTCTGAAAGAGGAGTAGCGGAGGGTTGGCTTTTGCTTGGTGGGAGCTGTCAGCTTTCCCCAAGCAAAAGCAGAAAGCTACCTTTTAAGGATGGGCACCTCGGGAGGTAGCAGGAGCCAGCCCTGGGGGATGCGGTCCCCAGAGACATGTTTGGCTCAAAGAGAGGGGCCACGTAGCCCCCCCCTCCATGTTTTCAATTTTGCCCTGGGAAGGTGGTGTCCCCCAGGGTCTGCGACAGACGCCCTCTCCAAATCATTCTGTAGCCCCAGGAAGGTGGCGGTCCTGGGACACGGAGGGGTTCCACAGGACCCCACCTTAATTAGTATGTTGCCCCGGTAAGGTGATGGTCCCCAGGGCACTGGTGGCTGTGTGTCCCTTGGATACTTTATACATATAGACTCTGGAGATGGGGGTCCTCGGGGTTCCACACAACCCTCCCTTATATTTGTTTAGTATATTGCCCCAGGAAGGTGGTAGTCACTGGGGTGAGGGGGGCAGGTGTCCCCCTTCATACTTTATATACTTAGTACCAGGGAGGTGGCAGCCCTCAGGGCACAGGCGGGTCTACAGGACCCCCTTATATTTGTTTAGTAAGTTGCCCTGAGGAGATGGTAGTCCCAGGGGCATGGGAGGGCTGTGTGGCCCCCTGTCATACTTTATTTACATAGCCCTGGGAGGTCCGCTGGACGCCCCTTTTATTTTATTAAATATATAACCCTGGGAAGTTGGTGGCCCCCAGGGTGTGGGGGAGCCACAAGACCCCACTGCATTATTATTAATCACAGCAGCAGAGAGGTGGTGGCATATATATTACCTAGTGGCTGTTGCTAGTAGGTAGTTATATTCAGGACCTAGTTTCCATAGGAAAAGCAATTTTTGACTTGGCGATATCTATGACACTGTTTGATGAATCTTCATGATTTTATTTTTGTAAAAGTGTCTTCTTGGTTCTTGTGCATAGAAAGTTTCGGGTAATCGGTCAAGTGGGGGTTGAGTAAAAGGGAGGCAAAAAAAGTGTTTCCCATGTTAATTCCCATCCAGATTTTCAATGTGACTACAACCCAAACCGCTGAATTGCTCTAAATTTGGCAGGAGGGTGGGTATTGGTCTATAAAGCACTCTTTTTGTTATGTGGTGTAAATTCAGTAGTTTTTGAGTTATTAAAGGAAATCCACATTTGGATCTCTGGGTGGAGCCGAAGCACAGATTTTGTGGGTCCCAGGAAGTACTGGCAGCCATCTTGGGACCAATATACATGATAGCACCCCATTAAAATGCATTGTAGTAAATGGCAGGTTTTGAGGGTCACAAAAAGGTGAATGTATAAATGGTGATAATAGATTTTAGTTACAATATATACATCATTTGTTGCTAAGGTGATTTTACCCTGTGGAAAAGCCTTCTACTGGGATTTCATGCAGCATGTTTGAGAGAAAAAAAAATTCTCAGATTTTTCCCATAGACGTTGTGGAAGGTGCTCCAGAAGCAAAAATGAGAGCATATTTTCTGTAAATGCACACAGTCTTTCTCAGCCATATGAGAATGAAGTCTGACATTCTAAGTAAAACATGTTCTTCCAATAGGGGCTGGCTGTCAGTTCATTCTCCTGTGTTCTACGGCAGCCTCCCAGAGTATTCTAAAGAACAATTGGAGTGCTAACTTATGACAAAAGTGTGGCACATCTGAAGCTCTGTTGATTGAAACAAACTGGTAAAACATAAAACATTTAATTTAGAAAGAAACAAAATAAGCTGTTTCATTTTTTCATAGAAATGATGATTAACATTGTAGAAAGAAAATTAGAACACGTTTTGAGTGCTTTCGCAAATCTCTTCCTCTTCTATTTTATTAAAACATTCTGACATGTAGACTGAAACATGCACTTTCAACACCAGCAGCAGACTGCCAGTTAAATCTGGTGATCAGCAGTTTACTACAGTGTTCTAATGAGCAATTAGAGTGCTAACATTCTGAATTGTTTCCAAAAGTGTGGTACATTCAACCGCCATCTTGATGGAATCAAAGTGGAAAACTGAAAGTATTTTCTACTGAGGATACTGCGGTAAAGGAGGAGATTAGGAAGCTTCATAACAAATAAGTCTTCCAAAATAGCCACCTGAGACAAAAAGAGACCAATGACAGAAGTGTGAAAAACACTTAGTTTTTTTTTTTTACAGTTTTATATCACGCAGACTTGACCCAAAGTTATGAGAGTGCTTTACATGAGCATCAGTTACATTGCAGAACTACACATGTCGACTGCCAGCAACATACCGCCGCCGCAGGGGATATCCGCTACCAACATTATGACACACACACATCAATCTGGCACTATTCAGCCGCACAAACAAATCCGCCAGCCCAAAGGTCAGTGATAAACTGGCAGTAGCAAAACCCACACCGTTACACCAACAGAAACACCCAAACATTATGACCCACGAATCACCACAGCGGACATTCAATGGTGGTAAACCATTGGCGGTCCATACCGCCACGCTCAAAATACACACACTCAAACAAAACAGCACCACATTGGACAATTCATACAACTCACACCTGACACCAATACACACACCACACCCACACCACTATAAAACACACCCACATTACCCACAACCTTTTACGAATACAAACAATTGCCACCAGAGAGAGACAGCAAGAGCACTCACACAACCAGAGCCACATACCACCATCACCTATACACCACCCACGCACCTTACATAACACACCCCAACACATCACCCTACACATCCTCACCCACACCACTCACACTACACTCATGGCACCAGAACAACACCCCAGGTTCTCTGAGGAGGAGCTAAGGGTCATGGTGGAGGAAATCATCCGGGTAGAGCCACAGCTATTTGGATCACAGGTGCAGGAGATATCCATTGCTAGGCAGATGGAGCTATGGACAGGGTCAACGCCATAGGACAGCACCCAAGAACAAGGGATGACATCAGGAAGAGTTTGAACGACCTGTGGGGGAAGGTGCGTTCCATAGCAGCAAGACACCAACTCGCTGTACAGAGGACTGGTGGTGGACCCCCGACTCCTCCCCCAGAACTAACAACATGGGAGGAGCAAGTCTTGGCAATCATGCATCCTGACTGCCTGGCAGGAGTATGAGGCTGGCGGTTACCCAGGCACACTCTCACACCACCAAAGAGCCTCCCCCCTCAGAAAACACCACCACAGCACCCACCCAGCGGGCCCATACCTCTGTCCCCAGGACACATCAATCAGCAGTGTGTCCACCCCTACAGGAACCCCAGGGCACCCCACAAACCCAGGACAATCAGGGACCTGGGGTCAGTGGCAGTGGGCACACGGTGCAGGGGACAGAGGCACAGGACAACAGGGAAGCTGGGAGGACTGTTGTGTGACATGGGGAGGACAGGCCCAGGGAACTGACCCTCCAGGAGGCACTCACCGCGATCCTGGGAGCATACCAACATTCCCAGGATACACTGGGCCAGATCATGGACAAAATGCAGGAGAGCAGGCGGCTGCAGGAGAGACAGTATCTGGGGATCAGGGAGGAATTGAAGGCCATCAACACCACCCTGGTCTCCATTGCAGGGGTGCTGGCAGACATGGCCAACAGTATGATGGAGGCAGTGGCACACCAGCGGGCCCCTGACACAAGCCACACTACTGAACAGCCCACCACTGCTGCTAGTGGCCAGGAGGCCCCGTCACAGGGCCAATAGGCCACCAGCACCCCTACCCCTGCAGAAGGAGAACCACCCCGCAAACATTCCCTGCAATACCGGCAGAAGCCGGAGACTATTAACAAGTCCCCAGCCAGGAAATAAGACTCTCCTGATTGTCACCCTTGTGTCCCACTCTGTCACCCTGTTCACCTTGAACTGCCATTGCTCCCCTTCCTATGCCCCCTTGGACAATGCACCTGTGATATAAATAGACTGGACTTTACCCTGGGCTTTCCTCCATCATCACCCCAGCCCATTGCACTACCTCCTCTTCTTCAGAGCACTGCAATAAACACACTTTGCTAAAATAGAAGTATGGTGTATGTCAAATGATTTCAAAATGTATTTGTTTAACAAGGTTCAAACTTTGCAATTCAACTGTACAGTATGTTTACATAGGAAAGACCTGTAGTTGGCAGCACTGAACACACCAGGAACAATAGTGGGGCACCAACATCTGCAGAAAAGATGCCAAAGGGTGCAGTGAGTGGCCACAGAAGTAGAAATTCACAGCCTGCCAGTGACAATGTCACACATCAAACTGTCAATGAAATGTGAAATAAAACTGTCTTACCTGTGTCTCATTGGAAGTATTGATGAATAACTGCACTTCTGTTGTCCTCCTCCTCATCCTCTGCCTCCTCATCTTCAGTGTCCACAGAGTCCACTGCTGCCACACGGCCATCTCCAGCCTCCTCCTCCTGCAGAAAAGGCACATGGCGGCGCAAGGAAAGGTTGTGCAACATACAGCATGCCACGATGATCTGGCAGACCTTCTTAGGTGGGTAGCAGGGATCCACCAGTTAGATGGAGGCACCGAAACCTGGCCTTCAGGAGGCCGAAGGGATTTTCTATTATCCTTCTTGTTTGTACATGTGCGTCATTGTAATGTTCCTCTGCCCTTGTCCTGGTATTCCTCACAGGGGTCAGTAGACATGAGAGGTTGGGGTAACCTGAGTCACCTTCAAATATCGAGGGACAACTGTTAGCCACACACTCACCCTTAGGGCCCACAACATACCCATACACTGGGTGGGAACCAGGGCTCACCTATAAGCCACAACCTGTGCCTCTGGATTTGGGCCATCACATTTGGGATGCTGCTATTCCTTAGGATAAAGGCATCATGCACAGACCCAGGATACTTTGCATTGACGGGGGAGATGTACAGGTCCACCAGGCACACCATCTAGACATTCATGGAGTGAAAGCTCTTTTGATTTCTGAACACCTGTTCATTTCGCCAGGGGGGGGAGGACAAATGCAATATGTGTTCCATCTATTGCCCCAATGATGTTGGGGGTATGTCTTTACATAGAAGTCAGCTTTCGCTGTGGCCAAATACTCCACCTGGGGAAAACGATGTAGCTGCACATGTGTTTAATCAAGGCAGACAACACTCTGGTCAGCACTACTGAGAACATTTGCTGTGACATTCCTGCTGCCAAGCCCACTGTCACTTGGAAAGAACCAGTTGCCAGGAAATGGTGCACAGATAGGACTTACACAAGAGTGGGGGATCTCAGTGGGGTGACGGATAGCAGATATTAGGCCAGGCTCCAATTGGGCACACAGCTCCATGAGTGTGGCCCTGTTAGGTCTATAGGTGAGGATAATGTGCCTGTCCTCCATTGTTGCCCAGTCCACCAGGGGTCTGTACACGGGGGTATGTCTCCATCTCCTATTCATCTGCAGCGGTTGCAATCTATGGGGCAAAAGAGTGAGCAGCTGGTCATTATCTACACATTCTAACCACTAAAGTTCAAAGCATATTGTGATTGTAACATTATTTTGGTGGGATATGTCCAAAATGTGAATTTGTGTACTGTGACGCAGTTAGGATCCATGGCCTGCACCCTCCTGTGAAATGGCATCCGCCTGTACTGTATGGAGAGACAGGTGGAAATGAGGTAATTCCACTGACATTGTGCGCCATTGTGGGAGGCGGTAGAGAACCACCGTGCAACTCCTCATTGGTTATAATTGGGCCCTATGGGGTACAGTGGCCAATGGTGATGTATGCCGGCGGTGACGGTACGAACTGCTGCGAATGTGACCGCCATTTTCTATCTGTTCACTCACTTACTACCTGACTTTCAACAGGAGAGGACCTACACTGCATGTGCTGCTGTGACCTGTGTCTGGAACCGACCATGGCTCATGTTACTGGGGAAAGGGCCCCTGCCTTCACCTCGGCAGAGTTAGAGCGACTGGTGGATGGGGTCCTACCCCAGTACCAACTGCTGTATGGGCCTCCAGACTAACAAGTGAGTACACTGTGAGTACGATGCATGGGGCGTGAATGCATGGAGTGCTGTGTTTGAAGGCCTCACGTAGGGGGGGTTGGTGGATGGGCCCTGGGCAGCGTGCAGCATGTATGCTAGGCCATGTCTTTGCTAATGGGGATGGGAAGGGACGTGGTGGACCATAAGTGTAACAGGTAGGACGGTCGGACTAATATCTTTCCCTGTGTGTATTTCTCTGCAGGTCAGCAACCATCAGAAGATGGGTATATGGTGTGCCATCGCAGGTGGAACACCCACTGTCGGAAACGGTGGGAGGGCATGAGACGCTGGGTACGGAAGACGGCGGAGGCCCAGCTGGGGATGGCCTCCCAACGAGGAAGAAGTGCCCATCGAATCCTACCCCCCATGATGGCCCACATACTAGCAGTGGCCTATGCGGAGCTCGATGGGTGCTTGGGGACATCACAGCAGCAACAACGGGGTGAGTAGAGTGCCCTTCATTACAACTTATGCCTGGTGGGTTGGTATCTGGGTGGGGCGGGTGGGCCCTGTGGGTGCCCCTAGTCCAGGCCTGACATTGCAGAGTAGGTCCCATGGTGGGCAGGGTTCTGATGTGAAAGTCCTCCAACCAAGATAGTAGGCATCCACTACTGGGCAGGGGTCTGTGGGTCTCAGGTATGCTGCAATTGCCGTTAGATGTCCCTACCCTTGGGCTGGTGACTAGCATTGTGACTGGTAGTGCATTGCCTAATGCGCACGGCTGTTCCCTGTGTGTGAGTGTGTTGTGTATTCCAACTGTGGTGTTGGTGTCACCATTGACCAAGTGTATCCTTTGTCTCTCCCCCCCTTTTTTGTTTTGTCACCCTGTCCTTATGTGCATTAGCATAATCTGATGGAGGAGCAGAGGCACCGGTGACGAAGGGAGCTGCATCCCACAGGACCCAGGAGGCCGAATCCACCGACGGTAAGGGCACCAGTGGGACAGAGGGCAAGGGAAGCACCACAGCGTAGATTGGAGGGTACAGTTCAGACACAGATATATCCTCTGGTGGAAGCTCTTTGGTGGTGGCAGACACCTCTGTGCCCACCCATGCTACAGGTACAGCTGTCTCCCCCATACCAGCACCGCCCTCCCAGCAGCCCCTCAGCAAGTTTACCGTGCCCGCTCACCCAGGAGGGTGGGCATCTCCATCACCCCAGGCACCTCAGGCCCTGCCCCAGTGAGCCCTGCTGCCCTGAGTGAGGAGGCTATTGACCTCCTGCGAACCATCTCTGTTGGGCAGTCAACCATTGTGAATGCCATCCAGAGGCTGGCAGCCCAAATGCAACACACCAATGCATTTCTGGAGGGCATTCACACTGGCTTGACGGCCCAACAGAGATCAATCCAGGCTCTGGCCTCCTCTCTGATGGCAGCCATTGTCCCTGTTTCTACCCTCCCCCCTGCAACTTCCTCTTCCCAATCACATTCCCCTCAGCCCCAACCTATCCAAAGCACACAGGCAGACGAGCAGGCACCCAGGACAACACACAAGAGTGGACATGGCAAACACAGGCACCACACTTCATCCCACAGGCACTCACACAAACACCATCCAGAAGCAGACATAACAACATCCACTGCCTCCACTCTGGCCCCCACCTCCTCCTCGTCCACCTCCCTCAAAGATCAATCAATCAAAGAAATTTGTAGAGCGCGCTACTCACCCGCGAGGGTCTCAAGGCGCGTGGGTGGGAGACGGGGGGCAGGGAGGGTCACTGGTCGAACAGCCATGTCTTGAGGTTCCTTCTGAAGACCAGTAGGTCTTTGGTTTTGCGAAGGTTGTGGGGAGGGAGTTCCAGGTTTTGGGGGCGAGGTAGGAGAAAGACCTGCCTCCTGTGGTGGTGCGCTGGCTGCGGGGGACTGTGGCTAGGGCGAGGTCGGCTGATCGGAGGTTGCGTGTGGGATTGTGGAAGTTTACTCTTTCATTGAGGTAGGTTGGGCCGGTGTTGTGGAGGGATTTGTGTGCGTGGATGAGGATCTTGAATGTTATTCTCTTGTCTATGGGGAGCCAGTGAAGGGATTTGAGGTGTGGTGAGATTCGTTCGTGGCGGGGAGGCCAAGGACGAGGCGCGCGGCTGTGTTCTGGATTCTTTGGAGTTTGTGTTTGAGTTTGAGTGTGGTGCCGGCGTAGAGGGTGTTGCCGTAGTCCAGTCTGCTGCTGATGAGTGCGTGGGTGACTGTCTTTCTGGTTTCTGGGGGGATCCATTTGAAGGACTTTTTTAGAGTGCGGAGTGTGTGGAAGCAGGAGGAGGTTAGAGCATTGATTTGCTGTGTCATGGAGAGGGAGGGGTCGAGGATGATGCTGAGGTTACGTGCGTGGGTTGCGGGGGTGGGTGCGGGGCCTACAGCGGTGGGCCACCAGGAGATGTCCCATGTGGTTTTGTTGGGGCCGAAGATGATGATATCGGTTTTGTTTGAGTTGAGCTTGAGGTGGTTGGTGGTCATCCAGTTGGCGGTGTCTAGGAGAGCAGCGTGTAGGTTGGTTTTGGCAGTGGTGGGGTTGCGGGTGAGGGAGAGGATGAGTTGAGTGTCATCTGCATAGGAGAGGATAGTGATTCCGTGTGCTCGGAGAATGTTGGCTAGGGGGATCATGTAGATGTTGAAGAGTATGGGGCTGAGGGAGGACCCTTGGGGGACTCCGCAGATGATCTTGGTAGTGTTGGAGTGGAAGGGTGGAAGGCGGACTCTCTGGGTTTGGTTGGTAAGGAAGGAGGTGAGCCAGTCTAAGACTTTGTGGCGGATTCCTATGTTGTGGAGGTGTGTGTGGAGTGTGTGGTGGCAGACGGTGTCAAAAGCTGCGGAGAAGTCTAGGAGGATGAGTGCGACGGTCTCGCCTTTGTCGACTTTGGTCCTGATGTCGTCAGTGCATGCGTCCGAGTAGCATCTCCACTCACACCTGCATGCACCACATCCTCATCCACTGCCACCATCACCAGCACACCTATCAGTACACACCCCTCACTGGCAGTCAGCACCCCCACATCCATGCGCACGCCCCCTGTGTCCTCTCCCACTGTGTCTGTGGCCCTTGCTCCCAAAGTACACAAACGCAAGCACTCAGACACCCAACAGCCATCCACCTTACAACAGCATCCAGCCCATGCACCTGCACCCAAACACAGCAGACTGACACCTCCTACCACCACTCCCTCTTCCTCTTCCTTCACTCCCAAACCATATCTCTCTTCTCACCCCAATGCCCCTAAGAAGCTTTTCCTTGCCAACATTGACCTCTTCCCTACCCCTCCCACCCATCCCTCACGTCAGGCCAGGGTGGTCAAAACCCAGGCAAGCACCTCAGCCACCCAGTTCACGGGCACAGTAGTGTCCCCAGCAACGCCAGGTGGGAAAGGATCCCAGCCACCAGCCAGTCAGACGGAAAGGGTGCCTGCCCCAAGTGCTTCAAGGTAGGGCAAGGAGCCAGCCCCAGCTGCAGGAAGGAAGGGCAAGGAGCCAGCCCCAGCTGCAGGGAGGAAGGGCAAGGAGCCATCCCCAGCTGTGGGAAGGAGGGGCAAGGCGCCGGCCACAGCTGCAGGAAGGAAGGGCAAGGAGCCAGCCAGAGCTGCAGGAAGGAAGGGCACAACAGTGTGTAGTCCTGTGTCCATGGGCTGTTGTGCGGCCTGGCCCCTGCAAATCCTGTGGGTATGACACCCAGCTGAGAGACTGTGACCTTGCACTCCCCAAGATCTACATCATAGGGCACGATGCCCCCTCCAGAACCAGTGGAGAAGCCATACACTCACCCCAACCTCCTCAAGATGAAGCTCACTGGGCATGATGCCCCCTCCAAAACCAGTGGAGAAGCCATCCACTCACACCATCCTCCCCAGGATGAACCTCACTGGGCATGATGCCCCCTCCAGAACCAGTGGAGAAGACATCCACTCACCCCATCCTCCACAGGATGAAGCTTACAGGGCATGATTCCCCCTCCAGAACCAGTGGTGAAGTCACCCACTTGAGAGACTGTGGCCTTGCACTCCCCAGGAAAGAGTAATGGGCATGTTGCCCCAACCAGTGCATGTGGGCAAGTCACCCACTGGAGAGACTGTGGCCTTGCACTCCCTAGGACCAATCACAGGGCACGATGCCCCCTCCTGAACCACTGGAGAAGACATCCACTCACCCCATCCTCCACAGGATGAAGCTCACAGGGCACGATGCCCCCTCCAGAACCAGTGGGGAAGTCACCCACTTGAGAGACTGTGGCCTTGCACTCCCCAGGACAGAGTGATGGGCATGTTGCCCCATCCAGAGCATGTGGGCAAGTCACCCACTTGAAAGACTGTGGTCTTGCACTCCCCAGGACAGTGCACAGGGCATGTTGTCCCCTCCAGAGCATGTGGGCAAGTCACCTACTTGAGAGACTGTGGCCTTGCACTCCCCAGGACAGAGAACAGGGCATGTAGCCCCCTCCAGAGCCAGTGGGCAAGTCACCCACTTGAGAGACTGTGGCCTTGTACTCCCCATTACAGAGCACAGGGCATGTTGCCCCCTCCAGAGCCAGTGGGCAAGTCACCCACTTGAGAGACAGTGGCCTTGCACTCCCCAGGACCAAGCACAGGGCATGTTGCCCCCTCCAGCACCAGTGGTGTTGTACATCTTCTGGCTGAGGTGCCCCCCCGTTCCCCGTCCCCCTGAGGTGCCTGGCTATTTTCGACCTGATACCCCTGCAGTGTTCTCTACGTATTGTTGCAGGAGTGAGGTGGGGCGTTGGACTTTGTGATGTGGCACTGTGGCCCACGAACATTGAGGACTGGGCAGTGTCCCTTGATTTGTAAATATATATATACTTTTTTATTTGGATGCACGTATTACTATTATATTTATCTTACTATACTCTTTTTACTCTATTGTAGTTGTCCTTCCATTATTCCTGAGGCGTACGTGGTTAATATGTTATGTTCCTGCATCTGCTTGTGTGTATGATGTTGGAGGTGGGGGTGTTGCGTGTTGCGTGTGTGTATCACTCTATTTTTTCTCCTCCCTCCCCTGTGTGCTAGGTGGCTGTACTCACCATGGTTGTCTTCGCCGTCGTTGGTGTTCGTAGTGAAGCAGCACGTAGAACAACATTGCGAAGACATGAGACTCGGGCTCCATGGCAGCGTGGTTGTTTTGAGTCTCCAAAGGTGAGTCATTTCTCTTCTCTGTAGTGTTTCCGCTAGGCTTTTGATGTTGTTGGTACCGCCTGGAAAAGGTGGCAGATTGGGCTGTCTTAATACAGTACAGTGGGCAGAACATTGTATTCCGCCTGGCTGTAGGGGGTTACCGCCGTGGTGCCTGTTGATTCCACCCTGGCTGTCGGTTTGTTAAAGTGGCTAACTGTCTGAGCTGTTTCCGCCGTGGTCATAATTTTGCGGTAATTACCACCACTTTATCACCGACCACCAAGGTTGTAATGAGGGCCTAAGTGATTTGCCCAGAACCACAGAATGTCGAGCTGATGCCGAAACTTGAACCTGGTTCCCCAGTTGCAAAATCTACATCTCTGGCTGTAACTCCACATTCTCTTCCCTAAGTGTAACATATAATCAAGTTATCAAATGTATAAAAAGAAAATCAAGATAGCAAATAATTTAAATGTGCTTTTTCGCTATTTGAGGACTCAAAAAATATGTCCATATTTTAGATTTTTAGAGCACTAACCATAATTTCTATGAGAATAAGACCCTCTCATTTTTATAATTTTTATAAAGGAAATGCTTTATGTATTAAGGTTTGGGTTACATTAGGATGATGTCAGGCATACCACATGTAATAAATATATAATGTTAGCAGTCTAGTTGTTTATTAGAATTCTGGAGGGAAGCAGATGTCAGGTGCACAGACTTGGACAAGTGAGGGCAGGGAGGAGGGTGCAGAGGCAACAAGTTGACCATGCTGGGCAGGCGGGGGGGGGGAAGTGGCAGCACAAGAGACCACAGGGGTGGGGTCAACAAACCAACCATGCAGGACATGCAAGAAATTCTGTGGCAATATAACAGACCAATGAGGGCAGAAGGAAGAGGCAGTGGCTGTACAACCATCCATGCCAGCAGACCTGATTCAGACAGGAGACTCCTGATGATTTTAAGCCTGAAAGGGCTTTATTTTATCTGTCTCCTGTCTAAAATCTCCTCTTTTTCAATGTAAGTCAGTGGGGGAAATCAATTACCCAGGTTTTTTTTTCAAATTCTCAGTCTTACTAAGCTCACAGTGTTGGCAAGTATGGTACACTAGATCACTGAGGGCAAGAGGAATGGAGTAGAGATATTGACTCAGATAACAGAGGGCAGGAGCATGATAGATGGGTACCAAACTGAGCCTTCAGGGCGGGCATCAGGGGTTGCAGCAACACAATACACTACACAGGACAAGCGGGATGGCAGAGCAGCACAACGGACCAAGGAAAGCAATAGGGAGGGGATAGAGCAATGCACATGGACAACAGAGTGCAGAGGGGAAAGAGACAAGGGCAAGCAAGCTGACCATACTGGACAGACAGGAGGGACAGTTGCAGCATAATGAACCATGAAGGGCAGGAAGGAGGGGCAAGGGCACAACAACAGACCAGACATGTCAGGAGATAGGGGAATGGGGTCTGCACATGGAAAATAGAGGACAGTGTTAAGTGGGCAGGGCTGAAGCAGCAACTTGACCATGGAGGGCTGGCGGGATGGGCACTGGAAGCACAAAACACCATGGAGGGCAACAGTGAAACTATAATGGTATACACACAGAAAATGGGGGGGAAGTGTGAGGAGTCAGGGGCAGCAAGCTGACTACACAGGGTAGATGGGAGGGGTTGTGGCAGAACAGAAGGCCATGCATGGCAAGCAGGAGGGTTAGTAGCAGCACAATGGTCATGAAGGGCAAGAGGGGGGAGGCAAGAGCATGCACAAAGGATGATGGAGGACAGAAGGGATGGGTCGAGCTGGACACAGACAAGAGAGGGCAGGGGAAGGGTCTTCACAACAGACCATGCGGGATAAACAGGAGAAACAGTTGCAGCACAACAGAGCATGGAGAGTAGAAGGGAATGGCAGCAAAATGGACCATGGATGACAGAAGGTAGGTGATAGGGATGTGGAAATTGGACTGACAAGATGAAGGTGGCAGGGGCAGGTGGCAGTCATCTGACCATGCTAGGCAGTTAGGAGGGGTAGTGGCAGCTCAACAGAACACTCAGTGTAGATAGGAGGTGCAGTGGTAGGTCCATGGAACATAGCGGGTGAGCAGGGGCAAGCACACACATCAGAAGTCAGGGGTAAGGAGGGTGGGGGCACACAAACTAAGCACAGAACTAAGCAGGAGGGCAATGATGGGGCACAGAATTGGGCAACGGAGAGCAGGAGTTGGCAGGGACATTAAGCTAAATGGAGTGGTACCACATCAGACCATAAAAGGCAGGAGGGAGGGGGCTGATTAATGGACTCAGACAACAGAGGGTAGAAAGGAGGTGGTTGGGGCAGTAAGCTAACTGTTCAGGGCAGGAAGAAGGGCAGAGTCAGAACAACAGCCACACAAGGTAATAATGAGACAGCAGGGGCATGGACTTGGACGATGGATAACAAGGAGGAGGGGGAGGAAGGAGAAGCAAGCCTGGGTGGCGGTAGCACAGTGCCAGGCCAGGCCCAGCATCCAACGCACCCCCCCCCCAAAATGTGCATAACAATGTGCATTTTACTTAACATTAAATAACCCTAGAAATTCATTGAAAAAAAACTAAAGTTTAAAGGGGCGTCATAATTAGGAAATAGAATTTGTTTTAAACCTTAGAAATTCACTAACAATACAAAGGTTACGGAAACATTATTGTTAAGCTCATATTTAAAATTTACAAAACCAAAACAATTCAGCTGTTAGAGTTATTTCAAGTAACTGTAACTTGTGCCCTAAGGTAACAATAACTTGCGCCCTCGCCATGCTGTGCCAATTACCCCAGATACTACATCACTCATGACATCTTCTATGGCATCATAGATAATATCACTGTAACATTTGCAATAAAAACATTGATGGGAAAACAGGGGATGCCAAGAGCACAGTTATAGTTAACTTAGGGCACGAGTTACAGTTACTTAAAATAACTATAACAGCAGAATTTCAATGGTTCTGTGCATGTAAAATCTGAACCTAACTATAACGGCCCTGTAACCTCTTTTTTTGTAGTGAATTTCTAAGGTTTTTAAAATGTTATTCCCTAACTATAATGTCCCTGTAATTATTATATTAT
The DNA here is from genome assembly GCF_031143425.1 of Pleurodeles waltl. Lineage (NCBI taxonomy): Eukaryota > Metazoa > Chordata > Amphibia > Caudata > Salamandridae > Pleurodeles > Pleurodeles waltl. The sequence goes on along the minus strand of NC_090442.1, from coordinate 827,401,488 downwards.
ATATATACATATATATATATATATATATATATATATATATATATATATATATATATATATATATATATATATATATATATATATATATATCTTTATTCAGTTTATGAACATGAGATAAACCATTAAAGAGCAATATCATGCATCCCTAAATACAGAATGAAATGATCCAAAACTGCAATCATATAAAACTTCATGGCATCCCACGTAAAATAAAAAAAGTTACTAATGCAAAAGTCATCACAATTCTAAATATGTCACGCATTTTCTTACACTTATAACAGAGATGAAAACTTTGGCAACTGCATTACATACAGTTACATCATTTAAATTGATCAAGTTTGTAAATGCCTCCTGGTAATCGAATAACTTCTCTTTTAAAACTAGTGGTTTTAAAAATTGTTTCTTCGAAACAGAATCAAATTTACAGTCAGTGCTAAGAGCAATGCCAACTAAGTGGCTCTTTTGTTGTATGGGCATATCAAGATATTAAGACCATAGCAACCCCTTTAGTGAATTGTAACCAAACGATGATTTTTTCCTAAATGGAATCGTGTTATGAAATACCAATGGTGAGCACTGCAGACCAAATTCAAGGTTTTGCCCCCAAGTACTTATAAGTTAACACATAGCTCACCAGGTAGTTTTATTATGGTCTCTCAGGTATCTTTCAAGAGCATTCATGCCACTGTTTTCAAGGATCTTCTAAAGATCCCTATCTATGTTATCTGGTCAATGTATACTTATTGGCAATTGTGATTTGCAAAAATGACTTTGAATTGGCAAAAAATGACTGCAAATTGTGTGGCCCTGCCATATGAATTTTTTGCAAATTCTTTTGAATAACAATGATGTTCTATAACATCCATGCTGAAGACTACTTATTTTTTGCATTCTGAAAAAAAAAAAAAAATAATAACTTGCACTGCACTAAGGCAGAGTGAGATACAAATTGTAGCATGTTTAAAAAACAGTTGAAAAAGAAAATGGAAGTTAGCCCATGTTCTACAACATTAGAACATGCATGGACTGATTAAACTTGTAATCCAGAATGTATAACATGGTATGATTTACAGAACAGCACAGATGGGTGACTACTATAAAGGCGAACCAATAGTGGGATCGGCCACTAAGCGCCTATATGCTGGAGGCCGCACTAAATTGGATGACCCACGCATGGAGTTTGCGCACACATGTGAAGTTCGATGATTTCCCTACTCTCACACTTCAAAGTACACACGCTCCTTCTACAACTTCATTTGGAGTACGCAAATCCCTAAACCCTTACAGACATCACAATTCACCTGCGATTTGCATAAGCTGTGCAAGAACAAAACATATTTCATTCAAACTGTCACTAGAACACCAAAAACATCCTCAAACATTTATTGGCAAGCACCAAGGTTCTAAGAAAGTCATTCTAAGTATTTAGGGATACATGTTACCTCCACTTTGTAACATTGAATCTGAAAATCCAAACTTTCTGTGAATTATTCTCTCTTTAGGGGACTAATCATTTAGCGGGCCTTTATGATGGGCTCTTAAGGAGACTAACCATCCTCTGCTACCATCACTGTTTGCGCGTCTGACCTTATTTGATTATTTGTCATTAATTTATAAGGGGACGCGTTAGAGGTTCAGAGGACCTTTTGACTGCGCTTAGAGTAGTTCCCACCATAAACTTAGCTCCGGTACAAATCGATAACAACATCAATAGGTAACATCGATAATCTTAGGAGTCAGTAATTTCCACGCACCATGACCCCTTGGCCATGTATAACCACAACTTCATGTAAAAGTTAGAATGTTTATTTCCCTATGTTAACAATGCTAATATCACATAACCTAGTCTCAAAATCAAATGATAAGCATAAAGAAACAATAAAGGTTGACCAAATCTTCTAAAGAATCTCAATTTAATCAAAGCTTGGATAACTACACATTCTAGAATTATGGTACAAATTAATAACAAGAATAACTGCGCAAAAGAAATGGCATACATTTAGATTCAGCAAAGAAAATACATCAACTGTTGCTAATATTTAGCAGGCATCAATCAGTATCCTAACTAACCTTCAGATTACAATGGCATGTTTGGGCTTCATGCAAACAATTTAGTCAACACTAATTTAGAAAACATCTAACTATGGCTCTATCAAAATTAGCAGTTGGTACCTCAGGACCAAAGCAAAGAGACATAGCAATCAGTAACATCGTCTTATATCTTGCCTCATTATGGCTCAGCAAGCTGCGACTGTCTTCATCAACTGGACATCTGTTCGGTCAGCAAAGCATCAGAATTCAGCAATAAAATTCAAGATAGGAAATGTATCTTCATGCAGTTGAGAAAAAATAATAACTATCCTCTCAGGGCGGATAGGAAAGTACGGGGAGAATGGTCTAATAACTCCTCTCTTCTCAATGCAGTCTGGCTAAGGTAGATTCCCTAAAACTACTTCCCACCCTGCTATTGGTCAATGAATTGCACGTTTACTTTTAGTCCAATGAAAGTAGAACCCCAAATCTAAGAATTTACTAAACTATTGTTCACATGTCAATGATTGGCTCCTCTTCTCCTGTTCCCGTTGTTGGGCTCATCAGGTAACGAATTTGTAACAGTTTATACTCCAGTCAGTGCATCCATTGTCTGCTCCTGGGAACGTCGCCTTTACACACACTAAATTATACAAAGTATCCTTAGCTAGTACAACATTTTCTAGCAAGCAGTTCTCATGGGGAAGAATTATAGCTACCAACATTTGGTCAATGCAATAGAAAATCACAATTTAATTCTCTATAAAGCCATTTTATAATTTGTCTAAGCAATGCAACTTGACATGAGGCTGTGCAGCTAGCCCAAGACCTCGCTAAATTAAGGCCTACGATTAATAAAGCAAATACATAATACATAACCAGTAATATGACATACTACTACATAAATCTAAATATAAGCTCAACACTTTGCATTAATAATCGGTTAATAAGTACACTTCGTGATTATTAGTGGTCACTCAAGTAGGCACATTTTCAAATGCATGTATATATTTCTATATTACCTCATTTTCTAGATTCAGAATACATGAATATTCATTAGTAAAATTTCAGCTTTAACAATCCCTCCTATGATGACTAAATATATCATCACATTTACATCTTCCCACACAAATATTCTGCTTCAGCTAAAATGTATTATTTCTATCCCTTTTAATCTTCGTTTCCTCCTTGAATTTTCCCTAAATAAATTTTCAATTTTATCTCTTCCTTCTTCTGGTCATTTTTCACTTTCTTTGATTTAATCACATGATACAGTTTACATATTCCCCATGCTCCAATTATGCAAACACCTGGTTCTTTCAGCTCTTTAAAATCAGCCCTTTCATTAGCCAGATTAGCAAGATTAGCAAGTAAGCTTCTAACTTCTTTGCTATTATCAGGAATATATGAACAACAATGCTTCGAATTCAGCATTTTGCAAACTCTGCCATCCTTTGCTAAAAGAATGTCTAATGCAAGGCAGTTCTGAATAGTCATATATCTTACTGCAGCCATTTCTGTGTCTATTAGGATCATGGCTCCTGAAAAAATTGTCAGAATGTTATCCACAGTAGTAGACAACTTTTGGATCTTTATAGAATTCAGAACAACTCCCACTAAAGCAATCACTGCTCCAAATATATCTCCCACTATTGTAGAAGGAGACTCTCTCTGTTGTTTAACGTGATGTAACTCAGTCATTTTCTGTGATCTTTTTAAGTCATCAAGTAGGAATATCTTTGGGAAAACTATTCCCAAGTAACATGTGCCATACCATCCTCTAGGAAGACTGTAATAAGCGTTTGGCCCACAGATTGAATAAATCACAGGAATCGCTGGATCCTGCCCATTCAACATAAAAGTCTACTTACTCTGAAACAAAAACACATGTCTACATTCACTCATTCCAACAAACAATGTGTCAGTACTAGATTTAGGCCTATATATACAAAGCTTCCCTTTGTGTTGTGCATCTAAAGCTAACCTCTGTTGTGTTTTTATTTCACTAAATGCGTAATCATTTCTAAAAGTCCTTTTGTCTAAGCCCTTTTCTAAGTTATCCTCAAATGCCTTTCTCCTGTCATCTGTCCGCTCTAAGAAGCTATTTTCTAATGGTGTAAGCAAGCAAGACAGATTGTTTCTATGTGGATGTGCCGTGCCAAAGGTTAATGTAGGCTTCAAGAATCCTCTCACTAGCTCTATAGTGTTCTGCTTAGCTACTCTACTCAGGTACTTAATTATAGGGGTAAACGAAAACACAATGTCAAAATTGGGATAGAAATATTGGATGTACTCCTGGTTATAGAATCTTGTTAGATGAGATTACAACTTATCCGATAAGTGAGGGGCAAACTATAATAATTAACTCCTTTGACTGATGAAGGAATCTGCGTGTAAACATAACAATTTCTCGCATCCATTGCTTCAGCATACTCACTCAATAAGCAATGGAAAACATTAGAAGAAAGTTATCCTTGTACATTGTCTATGTGCAGATACTTCTCATCTAACCCGAACTTCTCTATTTCTGTGAGTGCAGTATTTGTTTCTAAGGCTGAAATATGGTTGGATTTACTCTTGTCGAGAACAGTCATTCCGACAATCAATACCAATCAACCTGCTCTCAGGTTGTGTCCTTTATCTTGAGACGGTTGCAGTGTGGTGGCTTCCACCTGATGAGAGAAAGAGTAAACTACATCAGCCAGACCCTTGCAATAGTCCAACACCATATCATCTGTTATGTTCACAAGAGCATTTGTAGGAAGCTCTGGCAATCTCATTGCTCTGCCCCTGAGGATCTCAGGCGGTGACAATCCTGTCTTCCTGTCGGGCGTGTTTCTCATTATCATCAGAATTAATGGTAGTGTGTAGGGCCATTTCAGTTTTATGGACGCACACATTTTCGCCATTCTTTGTTTCAAGGTACCATTCATCTGTTCCACCAGTCATGATGCTTCAGGGCGGTAACTATAATGCAACTTCTGCTCAATGTTTAAGGCTGCATATAGTAATTTAACTACTTCATTGTTGAAGTGACTTCCTCTATCTGATTCTAAGGAGATTGGAAACCCAAATTGTGGTATCAGCTCCCTAAGCAGTAATTTCGCTACTGTGAGGCTGTCATTTCTTCGTGTAGGATAAGCTTCAATCCAATGACTAAAGATGCAGACAATTACCAACACATATCTTAATCCTCCACACAAAGGCATCTCAATAATCTCCATCTGCATTCTGCTGAATGGACCTCTTGCTCTTCCAATGTGGCTCAAATTGACCATTGTCCCTTTACCTACGTTCATTTGTTGACAAATGACACAATGATGGCAAACTGCTTCAGCAACTTGTCTACATTTTGGATTGAACCAATTCTGCTTGAACAATCGAATCATGGCATCCCTCCCAACATGCGCTTGACCATGATGATATCTAGCCATTTGAGTTAACAAACTGTTCGGCAGTACTAATTGACCCTCTTCTGAAATACACAGTTCATCCTGTCATTGTACACATTTCATTTTGACCCATGACCTTTTTATCTCCCTGTCAACATTATTTTACAGTGTTCTCAGCTCTTCCAAGGTATCTATAACATGCAATACGTAACTTGGACATGTCTCATCTTCTTCAGGTAGTAATTCTCACCTATCTTTGAACAATATACAGTTCAGTGCTCAAAACCTTGTGACTTTATCCGCATATCCATTTCCCATTGACACAAAATCTTACAATATGAGATGTGCACTGCATTTCACCACGGCAATCTTTTCAAGCATTTGGATAGCTTGCAACAACTCTTAAATTCTCTCACTATTTCTTACTGGTGAACCAGAAGAGGTCAGGAAGCCTCTCTGAGACCACAACTGGCCAAAATCGTGCACTAGCCCAAATCCATATTGCCTATCTGTGTACATAGTAACTTTGAGCTGTGCAGAAACATGGCATGCTCTAGTAAGGGCTACCTGTACCGCTACTTGTGAAGAGTATTCTCCTTGAAGGCAGGACGCTTCAAGTATACCAGAAACTATGCACACCGCATATCCTGCTCTCAGTATTCCTGCACTGTCCCTTAGACAGGAATCATCAACAAAGATGATTTGGTTATTCTCTTCCAATCGGGTGTCTCTGATATCAGGTCTCGGTTTTGTACACAGATCAGTTACTTCAAGACAATCATGCTCAATATCTTCCAATTTTTCAATGTAAACATTTTCATTTGGGAGTAAGGTTGCCGGGTTAAGCTCTGTACATGTTTTCAGTGACATATTAGGGGATCTCGGGATGCTCGTTTCATAACAAGTCAGCCTGGACCCTGTTAGGCATTGAGTCTTCATTCGTGTCAGTAAAACTTCAATTGAGTGAGGGACCATAATAGTCAGGGGGTGTCCCATCACAATGCCCTCACACTGTGAGAGGGTCTGTCAAACAGCAGCGGCCGAACACAAGCAGCCTGGTAAAGCTGCTGCAACTGGGTCCAAAGTAACTAAACAATATGCTTCTGGGCGGTTTACACCTCCTTGGACTTGAGTCAAAACAGACAAAGAACATGCAACACGCTCATGACAGAACAACATGAAGAGTTTTGTGTAGTCAGGCATTCCCAAAGTCGGGTATTTGCACAAGCTCTCTCTCAATTCAGAAAATGCTTTAATACAGGCCTTATCTAGCACTAGTGGATCAATTACTTCTTTGTGAGTCAGCTTCTGCAATAGCTTTTAAATGACTGAAAAGTTGGGAGTACATTGGAGACAGTAGCCTACCATCCCCAAAGACATCCTAACATCTCTCCGTGTGGCTGGGGGACTCATCTGCAATATGGCTGTGACCCTTTCTCTAGATATTTTCCTTATCCCCTTCTCAATCTGGTGATCCAAATATTTCACTTCTTTCTGACAGTATTATAATTTAGTGGAGACACTTTATGACCATTCTTTCCCAAATGGTTAAATAAGGCAATCATGTCATATTTGCACTCTTCCTCCATTTTGGATGCAATCAAGAAATCATCAATGCACTGTACCAATGTTGATTGGAAAGGCATTTCCGATGACTCCAGGTTCTTTTTCAAGATCTGATTGAATATGGAAGGTGAATCTGAAAATCCTTGAGGAATTCTACACCAACAGTAAACTCGGCCTAAAAATTTGAAACAGAAGAGAAATTGACTATCCTCATGAAGAGGCACAGAAAAGAAGGCTTGTGAAAAGCACATGACGGTGAGCCATTCAGCATCACATGGAATCTGAAACAAAATCACAGCTGGGTTTGGCACTACAGGACAATTTATGATCACAAAGCCATTTATTTTCCTCAAACCCTGGACAATCCGAACTTTCCCACAGGGCTTTCTCAATCCCATTATCGGTGAAGTGCATGGACTTCTCAACACTTATTTCAAAACCCCTTGGTTTAAAAATTCTGCAATATGGGAGCAACCTTTTAAATGATGTTCTGTGTCATGTGGTACTGGGGAATCTGGGGAAAATTGTGTTTGGCTTTACCGGAGATCTAACTGGCTCAACTCCCTTAATCAGGCCAATGTATTTTCCTGTCAAATCCCACACTCTCTCTTTAACTGTTCCCTGTAAGTCAGAAGGAAGATCTTTTACTGTAAAAACTGGAAAGAAGCTAATTAGGGGGCATTCCTCATTTATTAATTCACACTCTGCCTCCAGAGCTGGGCCATCCTTATTATCACTTTTCATTTGTATCTCAATACCATTGTTTCAGCAAATAATTGAGCATCTTGTTTTACACAGCAAGTACCTTCCCAGTAGGGATACTGGACTTGAATCACAGACTACGAATTTGTGTAAGCTTTTAAAGCTGCCAATCTTAACCTGAACTGGTTCTGTAATTGGGTTGGTCAAATACTGATTCGCTACTGTCACAATCTGGACCATTTTTCCTGAAAGGGGCAGGTTTGAAACTCTGCAGTTCTTACTGTAGAGCGCACAGCTCCTGTGTCAGCCGGTGGCCTGTTGAAGAAGCATCACCCACTGCTGTTCCATTGAGGCTTGGGGTATTTAAATTTGCTGTCTAGGTACCATTTGAACCTGCTGTTGAATTAGCTGTGACTGTGCCATTTGCACCTGCTGCACTGATTGAAAATTTTGCATTTGACTCACATTGTTTTGAAAATTTGTATTAAGACTTCTCATTCTTGGTCCTCTCATATTTTGGAACGCATTGATGTCACTTGTTTGCTGAACAACACCTTCCTGTGCCATCATCGGACACTCCCGCTTCCAATGTCTGATCACTCCACAAGCGTGACAAGGCAACAATCTCTTCATTCACTGTACATCACTCTGAACCACTACAGTATGCAAATCGGGACTATGGTTTACGTTTCCCAATCTTCCACAACCTGTACCTCTCGCCTGATTTTGAAATACTAAATTTCCCTGCTTTTGCTGTTGCTGTTGCTGCTGCTGTGGAAAATGTCCCTGCATCCCTGTTTGTGCCACCCTGATCTGCATCACCACTGCCTTTTCTTTCAACTTTCCCTGCTTCAACTCAATCTCGTCACTACAGTACTTTGCATACTGTATTACCTCATCAATTGGCTTCGCTTGCCAGCAAATCAAATGACTTTTAATCATCTGGCTAATTTCAGGTCTCAACCCTTCCACAAATCTAAACACAAAATTAATTATGTCTTTCGGCTCAATCGTTTCTGTATCACTGTAATGCTTAATCACCTGAAACAATCTCTCCTAATACACATGTATTGATTATTTTGCTTCCTGGGCTGACCTGTCTATTATCTGCCAGTCAATGTTCTGGGGCGAAATTCTAATTTTCAAAAATTCAATCACTTTATAGTAGTATTTCATTACCTCTGGAGATGGTGCACCTGTAATCGGATCTCTCTCTGGTTCCTTTATCGGCCAATCTATACTCCTCTTGCACTCCATCCATTAATCAGATGGAACCACTATCTCTAAAAGAGTGTTCAAATCCTCCCACAGGCATTTTGCAAGTTTTGTGAACCTGTCTGTCTGATGGTACCACTCTACTGGTTTCTCTCTCAACCTTTGATAATCATTTGTAAAGGACAGAATGTCATATCTGCTTCAAGGGGCATGGACAAAATTGCCTCCCGGAATCTCTCTCATTGGTAAAAAATTTACAGGATCCTCACCCTGCTGCACATCTGCAGTAAGATTCACAGAATCCCTTTTCCTTTTATCTCTCTTCTTTACCCATCTGCCTTCCCACTTGTTTAATGCTCCCAATGTCTATACACTTTGAAGCAACTCCCTAAGGTGTGCTTTCATTCCTGGAGATCTCATGTGTTCGAAATCCTTTAAGTCAAAATCTAACCTGTAGCTCCTCTTCAACTGTTTTGTTTTCTCTATTTCTATGCCATATTTCTCTACTAAGTCTGCTAGCCTTTGATGTACCTCGCTTGATTCTTTCATATTTTTTGGGCACAAGTATCTCAATTCTGCTTCTGTGTAGGATTCAAGTCTGTTCACACCCATGGTTCCTTCAATGAGCTCACCCGGTTCCATCCCTAGCCTAGTATAGTTCAAGTACTCTTCCCCTAGGAGCACTCTGTGGGGGTATTCAGCTTGTCTAACCATTCAGTCAATTGTTGGGCATTCAAACCTTGCAGCACAATGTTGTTGGGCTGAGTATTTGACAATAGCTGTACAACTAGATTTGGATAATGCGGTGTCAGTAATTTTAGGCTATGAATGATGTTCGACCCTGTTCCAATATTTAGAGGAACTCCGAATGGACTAAGGTCAAACAGTGATCCTGTTTCATCAAAGGTCCCTCCCACAGGAGAGACTATTTGAGTATTTTCATTGAGCCCTCCCATTATTGAATTTTGACTCAGGACTCTCTATCCATTTGTACTGTTATTTTCCTGTGCAAACAAAGGTATGACTGGATCAATGGTGACAGATACAGCATTTGGGCTTGGTCTAATGTTCAGGTTCTATGGATGCATAATTCACGTATTCTGACTCATCAGTATGGACATATCTGTCTGTGTCCCTGTTATAGGACTGTACTTTGACATTGCATGTGACTATACTTGAGGCAGGAAGAGTGGAGTTGGCTCTGTCTGAACCAATGTCGGTTTTGGGAAAACCTGTCCTGTTGGCACTATTAGGTTTGTGGCAGTTTCCACAATGGGTACATCAGGGTAAATTCTCTGGACATTCGGCTGTGGCATCTGATTTTGTGCTGCCGATGTAGTAGGCAGATTAAGACTGCTCCACATTGGGCTCTGTGTCATGCTAGGATTAATCTGCACTGGACTCGTCGTCATGTTAACCTGTGTCGGTGCTGAAGGGTTTACACTAGTGCTCAGACCACTCGCATGTGCTGCATATGGTGAGGGACGATTTCTCAAGAACTGTAACATAAACTCATCCTCATCTGACTCTTCCTCAAGTATTAAAGATCTCCTAGACTCTTTGGATCTCCGCTCCCTACTCTCGGAGGGACTTCTGTTTGTCTTTCTGGTAGCTTTTCTTTCTTCTCTCTCGCTGTCCTGTGTAATTGCAGGAAACAACTCAATTTCCTGTAAAGGTTTGGCTCTCCAGAATTTCTGATCGCTATCCCATCTAACCTCTGCTAGTGTATTTTCTGCCTTTCTCATCATCCTCTCAAACTTCTGTTGCTGTCTGGCTACTAATTCCCAAATTGTTAATGCCTCGAGCTGTGCTGGTCACGGAGGAGGTTTCAAGTCAAATAGCACCCTCCTCAACTTCGCTAAGCTCCAAAAATTAAATGTTCCACAGGCAGGGATCTCTAATCTCCCATCTTTCTCTGTCACTTTGCACCATTGTTTCAGCCCAAGACATTGCAGAGCACCCTTTTCTTCAATTACAATGTAAGCAGATGTACCTTCTGGCGGTGCAATATCTCCTATACTCATTGTAATGTACGTATCCCCCCTTAAAGCACTCTTTAAAGTTTTGAAAAATGGAATTTCTGCAACTTTTATGTTATTCTACATCAAATCAGGAAATGACCTTCAATCCCAGAATCCTTTTCACTGACCTTCTCAACCAATTTCGTTTCACAGGTGTCTGCCAATCTGTGTGCGACCCTTCTCACTAACCAGTGCAGCTCCAATGACGTCACACTCATACGTACAGTGGCCAACAAAGTCTTGCGGCTTGTCCTTCTAAACTCAGATGCTCACTCAAAAATCACTTGAGAAACCTTACGGATTTTTTACTGATGACGTTTCACTCTAGCAGCTACTCCTTCTTTCTCAGTTTCCCTGATTCGCAAGCAAAATTCTACCTGCAAATTTTACTCTCAACTGATCAGTGGGTCTGTCCTGGTGCACATAGGACTCGCCAGATCTCAGTTGAAAATCCTTTCACTCACTTTGATCCTGCTCTGACTTGTCGAGCACGCCTGATCGACCTATTAAACCAGCAAATTACCACAAAAACCACATATCTTGTGCGCTTTTCAATATACACCGGAGTCTTAGACCTCGCAGGGCCCGTATACCAACAACCACGTGGACAATTTTTTAGCACAAAGCGCCACACACATGTGAAGTTCGATGATTTCCCTACTCTCACACTTTAGAGTACACACACTCCTTATTACAACTTCATTTGGAGTAATCAAACTCCCTAAACCCTTACAGACATCATAATTCACCTGCGATTTGCATAGGCTGTGCAAGCGCAAAACCTATTTCATTCAAACGGTCACTAGAACACCAAGAACATCCTCAAACAATCATTGGCAAGCTCCAAGGTTCTGGGAAAGTCACTCCAGGTATTTAGGGATACATATTCTCTCCACTTTGTATCGTCAAATCTGAAAATCCAAACTTTCTGTGAATTATTCTCCCTTTAGGGGACTAATCATGTAGCGGGCCTTTATGATGGGCTCTTAAGGAGACTAACCATTCTCTGCTACCATCACTGTTTGCACGTCTGACCTTATTTGGTTATTTGTCATTATTTTATAAGGGGACACGTTAGAAGTGTGGTGGACCTTTTGACTGGGCTTAGAGTAGTTCCCACCATAAACTCAGTTCTGGTGCAAATCGATAACAACATCAATCGGTAACATCAATAATCTTAGGATTCAGTCATTTCCACGATGACTCCTTGGCCATAAATAACCACACCTTTATGTAAAAGTTAGAATGTTTGTTTCCCTATATTAACAATGCTAATATCACGTAGCTTAGTCTCAAAATCAAATGAGAAGCATACAGAAACAATATAGGTTGAACAAAACTTCTAAAGAATCTCAATTTAATCACAGCTTGGATCACTACACATTCTAGAGTTATGGTACAAATTAATAACAAGAATGACTGTGTCACGACTCACGTGCTGCTGGCGCCTGGAAACCGCAGATCTAGTGGCGTAGGTCTTGAGGGTTCGGCTTTGGCCCAGAAAGGGGCGACTCTTTCTAGTAGCCACGGTGCTGCAGGCAGTGGAAACGCCAAGAACAGACCGTGCCCTTTAGAATTAGTGCCAGAGGGAAAAAACCCCAATAAAGGGGAAAAAACCTCCAAAAAATGGATTCCTGAAACGAAAACAAAACCAGGAATCAAACAGGAACAAAATGCAGGTAAATGCAAAATTGAAAAGATTCAGAACCGAAGGCTAAGAATCAGGAGCGAAGACACAATCTGAGCAGAAAGTGATGCAGCGCAAGGAAAGGGAGAAAACAGAGCCCTTATATACCAAGAAACAGGAAGTGACCAACAGGAAGTAAAAAGGCACCATTTTAGATAGGGAAAAAGTACATAGTATAGAATAGAACAGGAACCATAGAAAATAGGGACCAAGGAATGCTGGGAAGAAAAAGGTAACATGGGAAGGGGGAAAGACATAAAGAAAGGACAGAAAATGCCTCGAAAAAGTAAAGAAGAAAAAGAAGAAGAAGAAAGAAAAAGAAACAGGTAAGGAGGGGTCAGGGGAGAACAGGGACACCACAGAAGACAGAGCGAGGCCCAAAATAATATCTGGGGCCTCGCGCTGTACAAAGAAGACTCGGGGCGCGCCGCGTCCTGAGAACGCGCTGCGCGGCGCAACAGTAGGTCCCCCCCCCGAAGGTCTAGGTTTGAAGGGAAACAAACGATGAAAACGAGAAATCAAAAGAGGGGCGTGAACAGAAGAAGCATCTTCCCAAGAGCATTCACTAAGAGGATAACCCTTCCAGTGAATCAAATACTGAAGACGCCGGTGAAAAAGGCGAGAGTCACAAATTTCTTGAACCTCATATTCAGGGACATCATTCACCAACACAGGAGGAGGACAAGGAAACTGACGAGAGAAAGGATCAGGGACATAAGGTTTGAGTTGGGATACATGAAAGACCGGATGAATTTTCCAAGTATGAGGCAAGCGAAGACGAACAGTGACAGGATTGAGCAACTGAAGAATACAAAAAGGCCCATAATAGCGAGGCGTGAACTTATTCAGAGAAAGACGAGAGGGCAAGAATTTGGAAGAAAGCCAGACTTTATCCTGAGGGTGATAATCAGGAGTGGGTCCACGTTTCTTATCAGCGATCTTCTTCATATATCTCTTAGTGTGCAATAAATTAGATCTAATTAGCTTATGGAGTTGCAGGAGACGTTTGGAAAAAGATGTAATGGCAGGCAGAGGAGAGGTAGATTGAGGAGCAGTAGGAAAAGAGGTCGGATGATAGCCATAGGAACAGAAAAAAGGAGTGACCTTGGAGGCACTATGGACAGAATTGTTGTAGGAATATTCAGCAATAGGAAGATAAGTGTTCCAGTTGCTTTGGGTGGAATTACAAAAACAACAAAGGTATTGTTCTAGTCCTTGATTCAAACGCTCAGTTTGTCCATTGGTCTGAGGATGGAAACCGGATGATAGTGCTATATTGATATTCAGTGTCTTGCAAAAATGTTTCCAAAACCGGGAAATATACTGGGGACCCCTGTCAGACACAATGGTATGTGGAAGTCCATGGAGACGAAAAATATGGTTGATAAATATCTGGCTCAATTCTTGGGATGTTGGTAATTTCTTTAGAGCAGTAAAGTGGGCCATCTTAGTGAAAGAATCAACAGTGACCATGATAACCTGGTTTCCAGCTGATGGCGGAAGTGAACACATAAAGTCAGTGGAAATAGTATGCCATGGCGTTGGTGGAACTGGCAAAGGCTGTAGTAATCCTGCAGGTCTGCTACGGGGAATCTTGACTTGGGCACATATGGGACAAGCCTGAACATATCTTTCGACATCTGATTTCCAGGTAGGCCACCAGAAAGATCGCGAAAGAAGTTCTTGTGTGGCCTTAATACCTCTATGTCCGGCAACCGGTGAATCATGGCACATCTGTAATGCTTTGTCTCGCACTCTGTTAGTAGGGAGGAATAACAGCTTCTGATGAAAAAAGAATCCTTCTTTCTTGCATAAAAAGGTTCTTAATTTCTCTATTTCGCTATTAGACAGGCTGGAATACTCCAGTTGTACCTCATCCAGAAAAGATTGAGCAACTCCAATGATCTTACTAGGCTCCAGTAGAAACTGAGATGGGGAAGGAGTACAATCTGGATAGCGTCGAGACAGAGCATCAGCCAGAATGTTTTGAGATCCAGGAATATAGGTGATGTAAAAGTCATACTGACTAAAGAAAAAGGCCCAACGCGCCTGGCGACTATTTTGGCATACAAAATTACGTAGACATTGCAGATTACGGTGATCTGTTCTCGCCTCGAAAGGCTCCTTGGATCCCATCAGAAACTGTCTCCATTCGATGCAGGCTGTCTTCAGAGCTAACAACTCTCTTTCTAGTACAGAGTAATGTTGTTCAGCTGAAGAGAGAATATGGGACAAATAGAAAACAGGATGTTCAAGACCATCATCTTCTTGAAGTTGAAGCAAGACTGCTCCAATAGCTTTTTCGGAAGCATCGGTAACTACGATAAACTGTTTATTGGTATCTGGATGTCTCAAGATGGGAGCTTGAGTGAATGCCTTCTTTAATTCTTGAAAAGCTGTTTCAGCCGCCTTGGTCCAGACAAACCCCTGTTTTAGATTTTCCTTCTTTAAGGTATGGGTTATATGGCTGGTCTGTTTAGCAAAGTCTTGAATGAACTGTCGGTAAAAATTTGCTAATCCTAGGAAACATTGTGTTTCTTTGATAGAAGAGGGAGAAGGCCACTCTAGAATTGCTTGTACCTTTTCTAGGTCCATAGCTATGCCGGTGGAACTTAAATGATAACCCAGATATTTGACTTCCGTCTTATCGAACTCACACTTTTCGGGTTTACAGAATAGTTGATGTGCTCGGAGTCTGTGAAGGACTTGTTTCACATGAGAAGAATGGAGTTCGGGGTGTCTGGAAAAAATAAGGATGTCGTCCAAGTAGATTACGAGTGTCTGGTTCAAGAGATCGGAAAATATTGAGTCCATAAATCTTTGAAATATAGCAGGAGCGTTCGTAAGACCAAAGGGCATGACTTTATATTCAAAATGACCGAACGGTGTCCTGAATGCTGTTTTCCACTTGTCTCCTTCTTTTATACGTAAAAGGTGGTAAGCTCCCCGAAGATCCAACTTGGTAAAACGTTGAGCCCCTCTGACTGCCTCTAAGATATCCTTAATGAGGGGCAAAGGATAACGATCCTTTATAGTTATCTTGTTTAGGCCTCGAAAGTCTATGCAAGGACGAAGATCTTTGGTCTTCTTAGGTACAAAAAAGAGAGGAGCCCCTGCTGGAGAAGATGATGGAACAATGAGACCACCCTGTACATTTTCCTCCAGATACTCCTTAAGAACTTCCTTTTCAGGTTCCGTGAGAGAATACATCCTTCCAAAGGGAACGACTGTTCCAGGTTCCAGAGGAATAGCACAATCGTACTCTCGATGTGGAGGTAATACAGGTCTGGATGGTTTTTGAAACACGTCTTGGAACTCTAAATAATGTTCAGGAACCCCTTGGACAGTGTTGATGGAATACTCCGTAGTACTCTTCATAGGTGTTAATCTGTTTGGTGACCAATATTTATCGGAAGCAAAGCAATTTTCTTGACAAAACTGTGAGGATAAAGAAATTGTCCGGGTTACCCAGTTCACATATGGGTTATGTCTAGTAAACCATGGAATTCCGGGAATAATGGTATGGTTGGGAGATGAAATGAGATCAAAAGAGAGGTGTTCTTGATGATTACCAAACTGTAAATTTAACATCAAGGTCGTAGTATCGACTGGACCTGAGGATATTAAAGATCCATCCACGGTGTGTACTTGTTCAAGAATGTCTTTGGGTTGAGTGGGAATTTGCAGATTAGTGGCCCATGTCTTATCCATGTATATACCACTAGCACCACAATCCAATAATGCCATAGTTCTTTCTTGGCGGCCATCAGGTAGTTGTAATATGACTGGTAACACGAACAAGTAAGTTGTATTGTCGTTGAATGAGCTGATAGAAGGTATAGCCGATGATCCCGTCCCCTCCCTTCTTACAGAGGACGGGAGGTGGCGTTTCCCAAGGGTCTAGGTGGACGTACAGGACATGTACGAAGCAGGTGACCAGCAGAACCACAGTAGAGGCACAATCCCTTCTTCCGTCTGTCTTCCTTCTCACTAGCAGAGAGTGGCCCTCGAGCAGTATCCACTTGCATGGATTCCCCTTCTATATCTTTAGCAGGAGGACGAGATTCCTCAGGATGAGGTGGATACATCCGTGAAGAGCTTGGCTGAGACGCTCCTCTACTCCTTCTCTTCTCCATTCGTCGTTCTTGAAGACGATTCTCGATGGAAAGTGCTTGATCCATGAGGCCACGAAGATCTTCAACTCTGGTGGAATGTAATAATTCATCCTTAATTTCTTCCTTAAGTCCTCTGCGAAACAAAGTTACCAGGGTACGCTCCACCCAAGTGGTCTCTGCCTCTAATTGACGGAAACGTGTAATATATCGGAGGACATCCTGGGAACCTTGCTGGATATCACATAATGCTTCCTCTGCCGAGGCTTCCAATCCTGGGCGACTGAACATTTGTTTGAAGTGGGTCACGAAGGCAGAATAGTCCGACAATACTGGATCGTTGGATGACACCATCGGGGTTGCCCAGGCCAAGGCAGGACCGGATAATGCACTAATAAGATATCCCACCTTTGTCCTGTCATGAGAGAATTGGCTAGGTCTGAAGGCGAAGTAAACCGTTAATGCA
The DNA here is from genome assembly GCF_031143425.1 of Pleurodeles waltl. Lineage (NCBI taxonomy): Eukaryota > Metazoa > Chordata > Amphibia > Caudata > Salamandridae > Pleurodeles > Pleurodeles waltl. The sequence continues at coordinate 827,384,296 of NC_090442.1, read as the reverse complement.
TCCAGGAATTCACGCAGTTTAGTTGGTTCACCAGAGAAGCGAGGCGTTGAGGCGGAGATAGTCGGAACATCGCCACTACGGAGGGCCAAAGCCTGTCGTAAGACCGCATTCTCGTTGCGCAATTGTTGCAATTCCTGAGCTTGTTGCTGAATAGTAGTCAAAAAAGATGAATCAGGATCTGCAGCCGCCGCCACTGTGTCATCCATAGTATCAGAAGATGTCGGAATGGTCTGGCGCTGCATTCTGTCACGACTCACGTGCTGCTGGCGCCTGGAAACCGCAGATCTAGTGGCGTAGGTCTTGAGGGTTCGGCTTTGGCCCAGAAAGGGGCGACTCTTTCTAGTAGCCACGGTGCTGCAGGCAGTGGAAACGCCAAGAACAGACCGTGCCCTTTAGAATTAGTGCCAGAGGGAAAAAAACCCAATAAAGGGGAAAAAACCTCCAAAAAATGGATTCCTGAAACGAAAACAAAACCAGGAATCAAACAGGAACAAAATGCAGGTAAATGTAAAATTGAAAAGATTCAGAACCGAAGGCTAAGAATCAGGAGCGAAGACACAATCTGAGCAGAAAGTGATGCAGCGCAAGGAAAGGGAGAAAACAGAGCCCTTATATACCAAGAAACAGGAAGTGACCAACAGGAAGTAAAAAGGCACCATTTTAGATAGGGAAAAAGTACATAGGATAGAATAGAACAGTAACCATAGAAAATAGGGACCAAGGAATGCTGGGAAGAAAAAGGTAACATGGCAAGGGGGAAAGACATAAAGAAAGGACAGAAAATGCCTCGAAAAAGTAAAGAAGAAAAAGAAGAAGAAGAAAGAAAAAGAAACAGGTAAGGAGGGGTCAGGGGAGAACAGGGACACCACAGAAGACAGAGCGAGGCCCAAAATAATATCTGGGGCCTCGCGCTGTACAAAGAAGACTCGGGGCGCGCCGCGTCCTGAGAATGCGCTGCGCGGCGCGAGCCGAATGCTCGGCTCGCGCCGCACCACGCGGCGCAACAAACTGTGCAAAAGAAATGGCATACATTTGGATTCAGCAAAGAAAAGACATCAACTGTTGTTCATATTTAGCAGTCATCAATCAGTGAGTATCCTAACTAACCTTCAAATTAGAATGGCATGTTTGGGCTTCATGCAAACAATTTAGTCAACACAAATTTAGAAAACATCTAACTATGGCTCTATCAAAATTAGTGGTTAGTACCTAAGGACTAAAGCAAATAGACATAGCAATCAGTAAAATCGCCTTATACCTTGCTCAGTATGGTTAAGCAAGGTATGACAGTCTTCGTCAACTGGACATCTGTTCAGTCAGCAAAGCATCAGAATTCAGTAATAAAGTTCAAGATAGGAAATATCTCTTCGTGCAGTTCAAAAAGAATAAAAACTATCTCTCTGGACAGTTAGGAATGTACAAGGAGAATGGCCTAATAACTTCTCTCTTCTCAGTGCAATCTGGCTGTTAGATTCCCTAAAACGTCTGCCCATGTTGCTATTGGTCAAAGAATCATATGTTTGGGTTTAGTCTAATGAAAGTAGAACCCCAAATCTAAGAATTTACTAGATCATTGTTCACATGTTGATGATTGGCTCCTCTTTTGATCCCTTCATTAGGCTCGTAAGATAACAAATTTGCAACAGCTTATACTCCAGTCAGTACACCCATTGTCTGCTCCTGGGAACGTCGCCTTTACACACACCAAATTATACAAAGTATCCTTAGCCAGTACAACATATTCTAGCAAGCAGTTCTCATGGGAAAGAATTCTAGCTGCTAACATTCAGTCAGTTCAATGGAAAATCACAATTTAATTCTCTAAGAAGCCATTTTATAATTTGTCTAAGCAATGCAACTTGACATGAGGCTGTGCAGGTAGGCCTAAAACCTCGCTAAATTAAGGCCTATGGTCAATAAAGCAAATACATAATTCCAAACCATTAATATGACATACTACTACATTAATCCAAATATAAGCTCAACATTTTAGATTAATAAGCGGTTAATAAGTACACTTTGTGATTATTGATGGTCACTCAAGTAGGCACATTTTCAAACGTGTGTATTATTTTTCTATGTTAACTCATTTTCTATGCAGATTTAACACTCAGAATACATGAATATTCATTAGCAAAATTTCAGTGTTAACAATAGTCAGATCACAATCTGCGCTAGGCAACAATTCTAACTGGATGGGGCAGAGAACTTCCCTACTCCCCCATTTGAGATATACCAGCATTTCCCCTAGAACTGAACACATGGGCATGGCCAGTTGGAGGGACGGAGGTTGCAGAGTGGGAGGAGACCTGTTGAGGGCAACCATCTGTTTGCAACAGGAGGATGAAAAGTGCCACTTGGGGCAAGGGCAATGCTTGCAGTATTTAGCCCCGCGGCTTACAGCTCGGGCGATATGGGGAGCATCCCATACGGTGGAAATGGTGCTCCAAATGTATAGTTGCAGAGGTGCCATAACTTGGATGCACTCAGCCTTGAGGACAGGCGTCTGAAAACCCCCACTTAAACGGATAGTGAAATGGGGACCAGACTGTGATCACATGCTCACTGACAGACAGTGGGAAGACACACTGGCATTGATACATACAATCATTACCAATGCTCTATTTCGTCAAACGCAGTTTAATTTTATACATTGGACATATGTAACTCCTGCGATGCTTCACAAGGCACACCCTGCAAATTCTCACGGTTGCCCTAAGTGCCACCAGAGAGCAGTGACGTAATTCTACTTGATGTGGGATTGCCTGCTGCTCCATGCATACTGGATGCACTAAGTTGATTGTTACCACGAATTGTACAACAGCCCCGAGGCCTACTTATTGGGAATGAGGGCAAGGAAATCCAAAATAAAACGAAGATGAAATGCATGCATTCTTCTGTTGGTGAGGAGGTGACTGGCCATTCGCTGGTTCAGCCCTCAAACCCCCAACATTACCAGCCGGAGAAGAGACATAGGGGAATGGTGTGCAGCTGAGATTAGAATGAAAAGGTTTAGGCCGAATGACAATTTGGAAGAGGATATAGAACTTTGGCAACAGGCCACTAAAACTGCAATTTCCACCGAACAAACGTCCACCTTGAGTGTTACTTGACCCTTCGACTGTTTTATAAATATACATGATGGGCTCCACGTGTCGGGAAGAAAGTCTAACCTTCCTGCCCTTTCCTCTTCCCTACGCCCCAGTAACGGGGACTCCCAGGCACTGTGTCGTTGAGCACTAGCCCCACTTGAGATCGATGGCATGGGGTGTCCCCTTATTGCCTTTGTGACCATGATTCCCCGTATGCATTTATCGGGTTATTGTGTTACGTGGAATGTGTTATTGTTTTCATAAACTCAATAAAAACATTGTTAAAAAAAGGATGTATGACATATTTTAAAACTAGGGTATTATGGTCTAAAAGATGGTGTTCTAGAACTTAGTATATTCTGGCAAACATTACATTTACACAAAAAACACGGGTTCTAAAACTCAAGCGTGCTCTAGTAAGTAGTGCCTTCTTTCGCATTACATATTTGAAGCATTACAACTTTAAAAATAAACGACCATATTGGCAAACTTGAACTCAAAGTTGTGGAACATGTTTTACTTGGATATGCAAACCTATATTTCGATTTTTGGGGAAAAGGTATTTCATTTACAAGGACAAAAAAACATGTCCGGAGGCTTCTGATGGCATCGGCCCCTAGTAGTGGCTGTATTCTATAAAAAGAGAACGGGTATATTCAAAGACCGAAATTGGTAAAGGAGTAAAGACATACGCACACGTCTAAGGTTAAGATTCTACGCTTTTTTTATAAGCATTGCCTCGAGTCCGTTGATTGAAACTAGTCGGAGGCTGCTTGCGTCGCTATTCAGAGGAGACACGGCCTGGCAGTTCCACCTGAACTATCCCATGTCTGGTTTGCCTACGGCTGGACCCTGTCTGAAGGAGAAACGGCAGCGAAAGAACAATGGACATGGATGGGGCCGGGGTGAATGGCTGTGATTAATTCAAGTGTTTGCATATGTCTGGCCACTTTCTGTAAGTGCGCAGGCAAAATAAAGAACAATGCACAGGATGGCTGAGATTAATTCAAGTCTTTACATACAGCTGATTCCTTTCTAAGGACACAGGTGAGCTAAAGGCCAATGGACAGGACGAGGTCCGAAGTGATTGGTTCAGATTAATTCTAGTGTTCCAGGCATCACTTTTCATGCTGGCTCCAAACAGGATAGCATGTAGAGAGCCGAGCGCGACACCTGTGAGGCTTATGAGCAGTTGTCAGTGTGTTAGAGTGGCCAGAGCTGGGAGGGGTGCTCTGCACTGACTGCTGAGCTATGTGCTGCTGTGTGATCGATCCATTTGACAAGCTTGTGGAAAACTGATCTGGTCTGACATGCAAGTTGCCCTTAGAGATCACTACTCTCAGCGCTTTCTTATCCTTTGGCCTCAAATGCCTTTCAGTGCCCAAGGTTGGACTGGAATGTAGAGGAATCTTTACAGACTCAAAACAACAGCTCCTTCAACAAGCATTTGCAGTGCAACCGGTCTCGCGTTTGCTTGAGCTAGAGCAATTAGCATTGTAAACTCCTAACCGGACTTTTCTTGCCACATAAATTGAAAATGAAAATAAAACAGTTTCACATAACTTAATTTTCAGTTTATATGGCAAGAAAAGTCCAGTTAAAGTTTCACATAAGCGAGCTGATGGCCACCATCAGTGCAAAGCAGGCACACAAAGGTAAAGCAGACACACAAAGGGAAATAAAAGTTAACTCATAGTAAAAACCTATCAGCAAAATTGCAATTATCCATGTAACCGGCAAAAGTGCAATTTACTATGTAACAGGGTCGATGCCATGCAAAGCGCTTGACTTCTGCCCAGGGTGATCGCACTGCGAAAAAAGAGAAAAAGTAGTCCAGAAAACGGACAGAAAACGTGCAGCCTCGTATGTTTTCAGTACTTGGTCACTGCGCTAGAGGAGGGCTAAACACCGGAAAAGGCATGACTTATGCAAGCCTTTCACTAATGAAAGCAAGCTGATTTTAAAAGGCAAGCTCCCAAACCATTGAAAGAAACTGACTTGGTGAAAAGCCCAAAGAGAGATTATAACACGGGAAGGAGCGCTTTGCGCTCGCCCGTAAAAAAGTTCTACGGAAATGACCACTTCATCAGCACCTGTGTATAGTGCACACAAGAAATGTATAGGGGAAACGGGGAGAAAAAAATTAAAAAATAGGCAGAGCAAGAGGAGAAAGAAGTAAAAGAAATTGTAGAAAATTGAAATAGAAGACATTTTTTAAAAAATCACAGAAAAAAAACAAACGATCAAATGTGTTGAGAAAAGGAGAGAGGATGGACAAGAAAGGAGGAAACACAGTGAGGATGATAACTAAAGGTGCTAGATAATGCAGAACAGAGAGAAAGAGTCAGGCAAGTGGGAAGAAAATGACACAATAAAGGAAAATAATGGAAAGTGAAAGAAAACGATGGGAAAAAAGAAAGAGGGAAAGAGTAGAAAAAAGAGGTTAATTTACTTACTGCACACACGTACATTTAACAGATTTACCACATTTCCAAACAGTAAGTTTTAAACCTGGCATCCTTGACATGGTTTCCCCGTCTTTTTGCCTCTGCCTCCTGAAGCTTTGACAGTGTACTGGATTTCATTTTTGCTGTGAGATTCCGTGATCAGCGATGCACCCCATCATGAGTGGCGTTGGACTGTTGGGAACGACTCCATCACAATGCCAGGATAGCCCCAGTTGGAACTATTATGTGTCTACGTAGTTATATTGGGATATATTCTTTTAAAATTCATATCTTTGCTTGTGAATGTTGGATTTTTGCCGTTTTGGTCTTGTTTCACTTAGATAAATATTGGCTATTTAAATTGTCCATTTATAGTGTTTTCACTGTGTGTGTGTGTGTGTGTGTACGTGTGTGTACAAATATTTTAACACATTGCCTCTGAGATAAGCCTGACTGCTCATGCCAAGCTACCAATGGAGTGAGCAAGGGTTTTCTTAGGTGCGTGGCTCCCTTACCTTGACTAAAGTAAAGGTCCCTACTTGTACAGGGTGTAAACTGACTGCCAAGTAAAGACCCCATTTCTAATAGTAAGATAGATCACAGGGTTGGAATACACAGGAAGGCGATCCACATGTCACATACTCCAGTCTCAGTGAGATGCCTTCCTACCCAAGGTCTACTGACAATGGGCGATGTTAGCTTTAGATCTATGTACTCCTTAAATACAGCAAGGTCGCACCCAAGACAACTGCAAATCCAGGTCATCTTTGGCCCTGCCCCTGCTTTCACCTTTGCTTACTGAACAACTAGGGATAATGACATCTGACCAAGATCTCGTTATCTGTTTATAGGAGGCAGGTACATACTAATGGGGTTATATTTCACAATCAGGTCATTCGCTTCTGCACAGAGACGCATGTACCGCCCCCCCCCCCCCCCCCCCTCCAAAAAAAGAGCGCAACTGTTTGAGAATATTGTTCTCATGTTTCCCAAACCCACGAGTGACTAGCTCGTTCCGTTTCAGTGCTTTCTTTGCTCTGTGAGACTTGTTCTCCTGACCACCTGGAGTTTAGGTACCAGAACGCGAATAATAAAAGCTGTACCGGCCTAGCTGCTCGCGGGACACAGAACTCCGTTAGAAAGGTACGGCTCGTGCCACATGCCCAGCGCTACTTTTATAGCGCCTGCTGTCTCTGGTTCCGCGCAGCTATCTATACTCGTGAAGGCAGGGAGCGCTTCCCATCCATACCCCTCCAGCTGTGCGTGCTTTTTATAGTTCATCAAGCATATCTAAAGAGAGGCGGGCGCGCGAGGGAGGCTGTGGGAGACGAGACGGTCAGAAGAGTTGCAGCTGGGGGCGGGGAAGGGGCGGCACGGCTGCCGGGGTGCTCCACGAGTTGCTCTGGAGAAGCGCACTGCACGGCGGTGCTTTCAGGAAGTCAGCAGCACCTGCTCCCTGTGGAGGAGCGAAAGGGACTTCTGACGCCGCGGCTGTGATTCGCACTCTCCCGCCCGCCTTCTCTCCTTCTCAGATTCACGTGCTGGTGGACAGGCTCGAGGCCGGCGACAAGTGCCCTCGTCGGAGGGATAGCGGCAGGGGAGCGTTACCTGGAAGAAGGTGGTGGGAGGATGCACCGGCTGCTGTAGAGAAGGAGCTGTGGTGTCCGCGGAGGAGCTGCACAGGGAGGTGTGGTATCCCTCTGAGAGCAGTGAAGACCTCGGCGGAGCTGGAGGGCTCTGCTTCCTACCCTAGCCCTATCTTCACAGCGGGGCATTTTCCTCTCACGCGTGGTGAGGATTTCCTAGTGGCAGTCCGTGCGCAAAAAGGAGCGCCTGTGCGCAAAAAGGAGCGCCTGTGCGCAAGCAGAGCCATCCGTGCGCAATAGGACATCTGTGCTCCCGAGCTCTGGAGGCTCCTGCGCCCGCCTCTCATTGCTTGAATGTTTCTTAAAGTGGATTAAAGCGCTGGCAACGTGTTTACAATTTGTGTTGCCCCCTTTCAGTGTCAAGTGGAATAACATGTAAAACAGCCACAACAAGAACAGCCAAGTCAGGTGTGGCGTTTCGGCCAAGTTGGGAGGTCCCGGCGGCACCCGTGTCTGGGAACCTCTTTGAGTGATGACAGCATGAGCTGGCCACCGGCAGGGCAGCGGGTGCCAGGCAGGGCCATGCGGTGAGGCGGCATCTGCTCCCGCAGCGCAGCGAGCACAGGGCATCTCCGGCCACCGGCCTCGGGCAGTGATGGCTCTGACTTCCAAGAAGACGAAGAGCCAAGCCTCGTTCACTCCCATGATGATCGGCGAGGAGGAGGCGGGCAGTGGAGTCAGGAATGGCCGGGGACCCTCGGAGCAGTGGGTGGCCACGGTGGCCGTGCGAGGCCGCGGCACAGAGGGGCCACTCCACCGGAGGCTGGTGCTGGCCTTCGCGCTCTCGGTGCTGGCTCTCATCGTGGTCTCTATCGTGGCAGTGCTGCTCAGCGTACGCTTTGAGGAGTGCGGAATCAGCGGCCAGAGCCTCGGGGACGGTAGTAGCAGCAAGCTCGGCAACAGCAGCTTACAAGAGGCTGCGCCCTTCAACCAGCAGCAGGAGGCGCCCGAGGGCGACCCGCATCCCAGCAAGGGGACCGCCGAGGAGGCGGATGGCGAGCGGCCCTGGGCCCAGCCGCGGCTGCCCACTCACATGCGGCCCCTGCACTACAACCTGCTCATCACTGCCTTCATGGACAATTTCACCTTCTGTGGGGAAGTCAACATCCAGGTGGAGTGCTTAGAAGCCAGCCGCTATATAGTGCTGCACGCCGACCGCGTGGCCATCGAGCGGGTTCAGGTGGCTGAAGACAAGGTGTCCGGGGCCGTCAGGGTGTCCCGTTACTTCACCTACCCCGCCAATCAGGTTTTTGTGGTGGTGCTGGAGAGAGCGCTGGAGGCACAGAGGAGCTATAATCTCAAGATCGTATACAGCGCCCTGATCGAGAATGAGCTGCTAGGCTTCTTCCGCAGCTTCTATCTGATACACGGCGAGAGAAGGTAATGTGTGTGCAGCCACGCCGCCTCAGCACGCTCTTTACCTCACATCGAGTAGGGTTTCTTCCCATGCATGGTCACACTGGTATGTAGAACACCTCGGCACACTGCCCACCTCATGCAGAGATTAGCGTCTTCAGACGCATTCATCCAAACTCAGCCTAGCCTACTGCAACCCTTCACTTTTCACTATGATACAAACTTGCAGCACCAGTGGTTTCGGGTCCACTCACTATAGTGCACTCACTGCCCACCACGCTGTGAGCCTGTCTTGTGCTCGCGCTCTCCCAGCACTAAAGTTTCTGGGACAGCGTTGTGTTCAGCAATATCTCAGTCCCCGCACGCTCCGTGATTCTGCCCACTTTTCACCTCAAGCCGACTGTCACCTACTATCAGTGGTTAAAATGGAATTATAGAAGTGTAGATAATCTCTGCCCAGAGTACCTGTGGGCTATTAAGTAGGGCCGGTACTTTCCCATTAAAAGTACTGAGAACCCACTGTATCTTTTAAGTATCCTATGTTTATTTATGTATCTCATGACCGGGTAATTACAATCATTTTGTGCCAGAGACGAAACGGCCGAAGTAAAAGAGGGAAGGAAGAAAGCTTCCTATGACAGAGCGCCTCTCCAATTGGGGGGGGCGCGGCGCTTAGGACCCGGGGACACCGTGGCCCGAGACCTGTTCGCTGGTCCTACGTTGCTGGCCTGGCACTCCTGCCCTCTCGGCGGGTGTTCGGGCGGGGGCCTTCTGGGGGCATCCAGGTTCTAATGCAGGGCAATTGTCCGTGGCAAACCAGTCAGCCGTGGCAAAGTGTCCCTTTCTTGCGCCTTTTCGGTTGTCGGGTGGGGACCGGTTGCACCCACTGAGGAGTGCAGGCACTGGCCCTTTCACGTGAAAGAAGTGCAGGCACTCGGTAGCTGTGAGCTCAAAGCACTACCTGCTGGCTTTGCACCGCCAACATTTGTGGGACAGCTAGGCACTCTGCTGTCTTCTCGCGTGCACTCCCACCATGGTCACTGGAGATCTTGCGCCTTACCTGTCCTCACCTCCTGGCTAGCACCATGGAGTTGACTGAGAGCTCCGCACCATAATCGCCCTAATCTTGAACTGTCCCCTAAAGCGGTAGTCACAGTTTTATTTTTTGCACTTGAGCGGAACCGGCATGGTGGCACTTAACCGCGATCAAAATACTGCTTCTCCAAACGTTCACATTGTTGGGGATGTTTTTTTCTCTTACGTTTGTCCCAAGGAGTCCAGGAATGGAGCTGGAATAGGAACTACGGCTACTGGAGCATTTTGAGAGAAGTTGCCCTTGCACCACAAGCGTCCTTGTTGTAGTACAACTCCTTGAACTTTTCACCGATCTCTGAGCTCAACCCTTTAACGCACTGATGACAGCAGTCTGTGAGAGACTTCGGTACTGTAACAACCTCTCAACCTGTCACTTTCTGTGAGGCTCCCACCACAGGCGTCTGTGAGGCATCTCCCACTGCTCACACCTCTCCTCGGCATTCTCGTCCCACACACTCGAACAGCAGTGTGATGTGTGCTACACTCACGTCAAAGCACCACAGAGCCCCGCGCACTGATCATCTGTCACTGAACTGCACCTTTCCTCTTCCCACACGCACCCACCTTTAGGGTTTCAGGGGCGACACTGTGCCAGGCTGCCCGCCCGTCTTCGCCCTCACTGCACACTCACAGCAGAAGTGATTGCAAGACATCGGAAGATAGCGCCCAGTGCCCGCCACACACTGCCACCTCTTCACACGCTGACCTCGTCTTTAGCGCTCGCACCACAGTTTTGGACGCGTGCGGCACTATGCTAACCCAGCCCTTCAACTGGCGCCATCAGTGTTGTGGGGCCCCTCAGTGGACTCTGAACTCGGGTCTTTCCTACTCACTCACGTGCGCTTCTTTGTGTCACAAGCAACCGGTGTGCTAAGAACCCCCGATGGGAGGGTTTTGGGGGGGTAGGGGGGGGGGGGGGTACTGCTCTCTGCCAACCGAAAGCTGGCAGCTGGTAGTGAGTGACAGTAAATGCACCAGACCAAAGAGACTCTACACTTTTGAAATGCGAAGTTTAATATTTGCCATGAGGCAGGGGATCCAATAAAAAATTGGGTCTCCTCTGCATTTTACATTGTGTTCGGGTTGCGCAGCGTGCGGGGACTGGGTTATTCCTGAGCACAACCTTGTCCCACAAACTTTGGTGCTGCGAGAGCGCGAGCACAAGACAGGCTCACAGCGTGGAGGGCAGTGAGTGCACTATAGTGAGTGGACCCGAAACCACTGATGCTGCAAGTTTGTGTCATAGTGAAAAGTGAAAGGTGGCAGTTCATTGGTCTGCGCACCGATAGGGAGTGTTGGACCGCCCCATCCGACTCCCCCGTTCTCAGCTGAGCTGCTAATCTTTTAATGTGACATTAATAACAGCAATTAGCGGCCTGCATACTTCGGATGGGGCACAGCACTGATTTCTTAACGCTACAGTACCTTTTCTAAGACAATACAAACACGTCTTAGCAGGGCTACTGTACTTCTAATGGAATAGTATGGAAAGTTCAACGGATAGAAGTAACACTTTCCAGCAGAGCTGTAAACGTTTAAAGGGACACTAGGTGCACTTCTCAGCAGGGTTAGCATGGTTTAATTGGGACTGTGCAGGCGGTACTTAGAAGGACAGTTGTATTCTAAGTGGGACAGTATGGACACTACTTGTCAGGGATGCTATGTCGTCGGTGGTGCAGCTTCGCCTCTCCCCAACAGGGATCTCTTGTTAGTGGTGGGGTTTCAGAATGTCTTAACAGGACTCCTGTGTTTTAGTGGGACGTGGCCGCCACCCTCAACAATGTTGCTGTAAAGTGCGTGGGCTATTAAATACATTTCTGCAAAGGGGAGCCACAAATCAGTACCAGAGCTTCCTCACATTGCTGCTGTAATTTTTAACAGTGTCAGGACTTTTGACCTGATATCGTTTCTTAATTGAGCAGTACCTGAAGCTGCCAGCATGACTGCTAGCACTTTAATTTTTAAGTTGAGGAACCTTTAAGCAGGGTTGCTGTTCTTTTAGGAGTGAAAAATTGACAGCTGCTATCATTATCAAGAGAGAAACCATAATTTAATGGGCATGCAGTGTGGACTCCTACACTCTTGCAGATGTGTGATGTATGGGCAGCCCAGTCCACATTTTAATTAAATATTTGCAAACAGGAACTACTGAGACCAGAATGGTAAGACAAAAAGTAAATTGACTGAATAGATACCTGCGAGAAATGAAGTCACTTGAGATTTCTGTAACCTTTGTAAGCCACAGTGCTGAACCCAGTTCAACAATGTACAGTGTGCCAGAATGGGGTATAGCCAAACCCTATATAACCTACTGTCTGATGCGAGTTACAAATCATGTCTTTTGATTTCTCTGCATTCTATAACTTATCTTGTTTTCTATTACACATAGAGTACAAGTTTCAGAGACCAAATAAAGAAAGGATATTAAGCAAAAACGGTTTTTTTATGGCGAAAAAATAAAGTATTGCCAAAACCTTTTTGAAAAAGCTAAACAAAAATCTTTTCCATGTCTGTTAGTTTTTATGTTATTACCTTACGTTCCGGGCCCTGCCCTAACTGACCCATTAAATGAGGAGCATGATGCGCCTTACTTTAGTAAGTTGATTGCTCACCAGTGCTGATGACAGGTGCAGTGAGTTAAGTGACCTTTAACTGTTGCTTCCACAACCCTCTGCTCCAGGGCTTAATTTGAGCCAATGGTTGCCAGTGCTCAGCACCAGGACCTAATTGTCAACACCAGCACTTATGACAATCTGCCACATGGTGGCACTGTTATCTGATTTGTTGATGCACACAATACTTGTTTACTAATTCAATATACATTAAAATTAGGCATACCTGCTGCCCAAACTATTCTTATAGCTTTGGGGGCCTGGGATATTCTGGATGGTCACACTTGAAGGAGTTTATGAGGATGATTAGCTGTGTTGGCATCGTCATTGGCAGGGCTGGGGGATGGGGGATTGGTTTTGATAGTCACAGTGGCCACCTGGTCAGTGCCCTAGCACTTTGTTTTTCACAAATTAAACACTGCTCCACTCTCAAACGCTTCTCAAACGAACTCTACTTTCAACCTTGACTCTTGAGACCTAGGCGATGTGTGGTTTGGGTGGGAGGAGATGAAGGAATCCTGAGTAGTTTCCAGGTCTCCTGCTTTGATGCCATAGGAGACGATGGTGTCCGGCTGCTCCTGGCGCAGAGACGCTTGTGTCCATGCACTGTGACTTGCACCATGACCATCTGCACACCTCCTCCATGAACGGCGCGGGCCCGCTCGTCCTTTCGTGTCTGAAAAGTTAATAACATTGGGTACCATCGGTTAATATTGCCCAAGCACAGATTGACAATTCAGTATGAATTATGTGCTGCACGAACAGTTGCCGCCACAGAAATAGCACAGAACATTAGCTTCGGAGGGTAAACATCCTTTCTTGATATGGGAAACATTTAAACTGAGATGACCCGCTTAAATACCCCCTTACAGTATCCTGTTTAAAAAATGCTAAGCAAATGACGCCCGAATTCGACAATAGTACAGTGGTGGTCTGAGTATGTTATAAATTCTGCAAGTAGTCCCTTGAAAATAGCCGGGGAGTCGAATCTAAAGTTGCCACACTTGAGGGGCAAAAGCAGCACCGGACAAAAGGACGGAGCCAAGTAACAGGTTCTCTGCCAAATGCTCTCCACTAGTCCTCCTACTAAAGAATGCAGTTAACTCTGTGACCACTAGTATGAACAACATTGGGACTCTTAGCTTAAACAGTCGGGGGGTCCAGCCTCGGTCCAGGAGGGGTCTGTCGTATGCTAGAGTTTCAGCATAACCACTGATGTTGAATATGCTTTTAATTCTGATGCTGTGTATTCGAAAAATTTGAAAAGGTGGCGTGGATCTGGAGCTAAACTGGCACCTGCTCTACAGTAGCACTTTATAGCTCATTGCTAGTTAATGTGTGATATTTTCTAAAACCCTGTGCTTTCTCAGTCTTAGAGCTTGCCGAGTAAAACCTATTTTGGTTTGGCCTTGGAACAGCTGTCTCACCGGACTATTGCATTTCCAAAAAAAGTAATAAATTGGACTTTTGAACTGGCATTCACATTTTACTTCCACCCACCACATCATATAGCTTGGAGCAGTAGGACACACAACTTTACCCATTGGCTATCCTCACTTGGACTAAACAAAGTCTGCGCATATTGTTCACATGCAGGGATAAACAGATCACCTTTTTCAGTGCCAAAGCAGATTCCAAGGCCCATATTTATACTTTTTGATGCAAAACTGCGCCAACGCAGTTTTGCGTCAAAAAAATTAGCGCCGGCTAACGCCATTCTGAAGCACCATGCGGGCGCCGTATTTATTGAATGACGTTAGCCGGCGTTAGCCGCCGGCGCTGTCTGGTGTGCGTTAAAAAAAACAACGTACACCAGGCAGCGCCGGCGTAGGGGGAAAATGGCGTATGGGCGTCCACAAATGGTGCAAGTCAGGCTGAGGCAAAAAAATCACCTCAACCCGATTTGCGCCATTTTTTTACGACGCCCATCCCCCATTGAAATGACTCCTGTCTTAGCAAAGACAAGAGTCATGCCCCCTTGCCCAATGGCCATGCCCAGGGGACTTCTGTCCCCTGGGCATGGTCATTGGGCATAGTGGCATGTAGGGGAGGTGCATGTCACCAGGCAGGTCGCTCCCCCCATCTGCCACGCAGCCCCCTGTGGGTTGAACCTCCGTTGCTACTTTTGCCGCCTGACTACTCGCTCCCTTTTTTCTATTCCCCTGAGCTTGTGCTTCTGTGCCACTTGTTTTTTCCATTCTGTGCCCCTGTGTTTTGCTTCTGTACCCCTGTGCTCTGTTGTCCCTCTCCCGCCGTCTTTTCCCGCCGTTTTTTCCCCGGGTTTTCCCCTGGGTTTTTCCCCGGGTTTTTCCCTTGCTGCTGAACCCCTGCTGCCCCGCCCCCTTCACTCCCATTGGCCGCCCCGCTCCCACCTCCCAGCTGCTCCTCCCTCCCTCTGCCCTCATATGGAGGCCGCGAAGCGGTGGTAGAGAGCGACCTTTGACCCTGTCACCAGGCAGGTCGCTCCCTCCATCTGCCACGCAGCCCCCTGTGGGTTGAACCTCCGTTGCCACTTTTGCCGCCTGACTACTCGCTCCCTTTTTTCTATTCCCCTGAGCTTGTGCTTCTGTGCCACTTGTTTTTTCCATTCTGTGCCCCTGTGTTTTGCTTCTGTACCCCTGTGCTCTGTTGTCCCTCTCCCGCCGTCTTTTCCCGCCGTTTTTTCCCCGGGTTTTCCCCTGGGTTTTTCCCCGGGTTTTTCCCTTGCTGCTGAGCCCCTGCTGCCCCGCCCCCTTCACTCCCATTGGCCGCCCCGCTCCCACCACCCAGCTGCTCCTCCCTCCCTCTGCCCACATATGGAGGCCGCGAAGAGAGCGCGCAGCGGATGCGCGCAGCGGATGCGCGCAGCGGACGTGCCGCTGGCGCGCCGAAGGCGCGCCTAAGGCAAGCCCGTCTGCGCCCGTCTGCGCCCGTCCGCGCCTGGACCGCACCCAGCACCAGCACCAGAACCCCTGGAACCCGCACCCCCGCAACGCCAGACTGCACTACGACGCAAGCACCCTCCACGCACTCAACACCAGACGAGAGCAGCCCTGCTACCGGGACACCCCGAAACGCACCCAGGGGCCTTTCACCTGCCGGAACTGCAGATTCTCCAGCATCCAACCCTCCACACCACCAGCCAGAGAACCCAACCACCTCCGCTGCATCCTCCTCAACACCCGCTCTGCTCGCAAGCACGCCATCGAACTTTGGGACCTCCTAGACTCCACTGCCCCTGACGTTGCCTTCCTGACGGAGACCTGGCTGAACGCCACCTCAGCACCAGACATTGCCATAGCCATCCCACAGGGCTACAAGATCTCCCGCAGAGACCGCGCCAACGGAGTGGGAGGAGGAATCGCCATCATCCACAAAGACTCCATCAAAATCTCAACGAACACCGATGACACCCTCACCACCGCCGAGCACATGCACTTCCAGATCCACACCGACCCCAACACCACCCTCAGAGGAACTCTCATCTACAGACCTCCCGGACCCCGCCCACAGTTCAGTGACACCATCGCTGACCTCATCAGCACCCACGCCCTCGCTTCCACGGACTACATCCTCCTCGGGGACCTGAACTTCCACCTCGAGAACAACAACGACGCCAACTCCACCACCCTGATCGACAACCTCGCCAACCTCGGACTCAAACAGCTAGTAACGACACCCACTCACGCCGCTGGACACACGCTTGACCCCATCTTCTCCGCAAGCCCCCACGTCTCCTTCAACCACACCACCGAACCACACTGGACCGACCACAGATGCGTCCACTTCACCTTCAGAAAACCCACCACACACCACCGCACCCAACAGCTACCACGCCGCTGCTGGGGCAAGGTCACCGGGGACCAACTGACTACCGCCTTCGCCCTGAGACCACCCACCAACCCCACCGACCCAGACACTGCCGCGACCAACCTCACACAGTGGATCAACGACTGCGCCAACACCCTCGCCCCTCTCAAGACCTTTACAACCAACCACACCAACAAGAAAGCCGCCTGGTTCACTGAGGACCTCCGTATCTCCAAGCACACCTGTCGGAAGCTGGAGAAGAAATGGCTCCACGACCGAACTCCAGACAACCACACAGCCCTCAAGAGTGCCACCCGCAGACATCACCAACTCATCAGGACCGCCAAGAAGACCGCCTTCAAGGACCGCCTAGACAACAACGCACACAACACCAAAGAGCTCTTCAGCATCGTGAAAGAACTCTCCAACCCCAGCTCCATCACCAACGACATCCCGCCATCTCAAGACCTGTGCGACTCCCTGGCCACCTTCTTCCACCGCAAGATCACCGACATCCACGACAGCTTCAACCCCGACCCCCCCTCACCCACCACCGAGTCCACCACCCCTGCGACTACCACTCGCACCAGTCGCCTGACCGCCTGGTCCAGCATCAGCGACGAAGACACCATCAAAACCATGAACTCCATCCACTCCGGATCCCCATCGGACCCCTGCCCTCACCACGTCTTCAACAAAGCCAGCGCAGCCATCACGCCCCACCTCCGGAAAACAATCAACTGTTCCTTCGAGACAGAAACCTTCCCAGAAAGCTGGAAGCACGCCGAGATCAACGCCCTTCTGATGAAGCCCAAGGCGGACCCCAAGGACCTCAAGAACTTCCGTCCCATCTCCCTGCTCCCTTTCCCGGCAAAAGTGACCGAGAAGATTGTCAACAAACAGCTGACCCGCTACCTCGAAGTCAACAACATCCTGGACCCGTCCCAATCTGGTTTTCGCAGTAACCACAGCACCGAGACCGCCCTCATCGCCGCCACTGACGACATCCGGACCCTGATGGACAAAGGAGAAACAGCTGCCCTCATCCTCCTGGACCTATCAGCAGCCTTTGACACGGTCTGCCACCGCACCCTATCAGCACGCCTCCATGACGCCGGTATCCAAGAGAAGGCCCTGGCCTGGACCACATCCTTCCTCTCCGGCAGAACCCAGAGCGTCCGCCTCCCACCCTTCCGCTCCAAAACCACTGAGATCATCTGCGGCGTCCCACAGGGATCCTCCCTCAGCCCGACACTGTTCAATATCTACATGGGCCCCCTCGCCCACGTCGCACGACAACACAACCTCAACATCATCTCCTACGCCGACGACACCCAGCTGATCATATCCCTCAACGAAGATCCCGACACCGCCAAAGCTAACCTCCACCGAGGAATGAAGGCCATAGCTGACTGGATGAAGGACAGCAGACTGAAGCTGAACTCAGACAAGACGGAGGTCCTCATTCTCGGACCCACCCCATCAGCCTGGGACGACTCTTGGTGGCCCACGTCACTAGGCACAGCCCCGGAACCCACGGACCACGCACGCAACCTGGGGGTCATCCTCGACTCCACTCTCTCCATGACCAGGCAAGTCAACGCCATCTCCGCGTCCTGCTTCAACACCCTCCGTATGCTCCGCAGCATCTTCAAATGGATCCCCCTTGACACGAGAAAAACCGTTACCCAGGCCCTCATCACCAACAGACTCGACTACGGGAACGCCCTCTACTCAGGAACTACAAACAAGCTCCTGAGACGACTCCAACGCATCCAGAACGCCTCGGCCCGACTCATCCTCGATGTCCCCCGCCGCAGCCACATCACACTCCACCTAAGAGGCCTGCACTGGCTCCCCATCAACAAAAGAATCACCTTCAAGCTCCTGATCCACGCACACAAAGCACTGCACAACACCGGACCCACCTACCTCAACAACCGACTCAGCTTCCACACCCCCACCCGAAGCCTCCGCTCAGCCAACCTCGCCCTCGCCACAGTCCCCCGCATCCGAAAAACCACAGCCGGCGGCAGATCCTTCTCCTACCTCGCCGCCAAGACCTGGAACACTCTCCCCACCATCCTACGACAGACCCAGGACCTGCTGGCCTTCAGAAGACTCCTCAAGACCTGGCTCTTCGACCAGTAGCACCCCCCCTCCCCAGCGCCTTGAGACCCTTGCGGGTATGTAGCGCGCTTTACAAATGCAGTGATTGATTGATTGATAGGGGGGCACAAATCAGGCCCCCCTATGCCGCAAAAAAAAAAAAAAATACACTTACCTGAACTTACCTTAATGTCCCTGGGGTGGGTCCCTCCAGCCTTGGGTGTCCTCCTGGGGTGGGCAAGGGTGGCAGGGGGTGTCCCTGGGGGCAGGGGAGGGCACCTCTGGGCTCATTCTGAGCCCACAGGTCCCTTAACGCCTGCCCTGACCCAGGCGCTAAAATCCGGCGCAAACGCGGGTTTTTTAGACCCGCCCACTCCCGGGCGTCATTTTTGCCCGGGAGTATAAATCCGACGCAATAGCATCGGAGTCATTTTTTAAGACGGGAACGCCTACCTTGCATATCATTAACGCAAGGAAGGTGTTCACGCAAAAAAATGACGCTAACTCCATGAACTTTGGCGCTAGATGCGTCTAACGCCAAAGTATAAATATGGAGTTCGTTTTGCGTCGAATTTGCGTCGAAAAAAACGAGGCAAATTCGGCGCAAACGGAGTATAAATATGCCCCCAAGTACTTTAAACGCCGGCTATTTACTTGGCTACATCCCAAATGTTTGTTACATAAATTGATAAACGACACTGTAACTTTGTAGCTGCTTTGCTTTTGAGTGCTTCGTTAGGTGGCGATTTATTCTCAGAAATAATAATTATAAAATGCATGGAATAACTGAAAAGCTTGTTGTTTAAAAATATCACTAGTGAAGTAGCTGTATTGGAGAATATTTTTACAAGTAAAATTGTTATTGCAAGCACAAGGTGCCCATGGTTATTTTAAGTGTCAACATTATTTTACTTTCCCTTCAATGCCAGGCCCGTTGGCTTTGCCAGTCCTTGTTAACTGTATACACTGCTTTTAGCATGAGTATTTTAAAGGTAATTATCTGTGGGGGTAGTAGGAAAAGTGCCCTGGAGGCGCATCAGGCGTGTGTATCCACTTTGTGGATCAATGAGGTGCTTTGGTATTACAGAAGGGTCCGCTGATGCTTGTGTCACCCCCTTCTGTAATACAGATAGTGCCCCCACACTATAGAGTCAGGGCTATCCTAGGAGACATTCCCTTATGTGCATGGAGTGTGGCCTCATGCAAATGAGGGAAACACTGTGCTGTATTTTGGATGCGGGCACAGAGGCAAAGAGGCCATCAGAAGGCACACCGACTGCGCACCACAAAGATGTGTCTCACAGTCCGTGCACGAGCCTCCAGATGTTTCCCTGCAAGTGTGTAGTCACTCACTGCACCTGCCTGCAGCCTTTCTGTTGCTACACCCCCCCCCCCCCCCGCCTATTTGAAAAGATGCTTTAAACTACTGCTCTGCCTTTAACTAATGTGCTTCCCCCAGGGCAGCAGCAAGTTTGTACCTGACCTGGGGGGCAGTGTGTCATCTATAAAAGGAGTGTCTGTCCCAGTGTGCTTGTCAACGCACCTTGTTAGTGTTGCCCTGCAGAGGAAACAGGGACATTGTGTGCCCTTTACAGATAAGTAGGATTTGTTTCGGACAGGGCCGATTCTTTGAAGGAGGAGGACATACCAAATTCTCAGCAAGTGCCCTTCCTCTACAAAAACAGAAAGCCACTGTGTTGAGAGGGAAACTCTACTGAAATGAGAGGATGGGATGAAAGAGGGACAGATCAGCCACCATTTTAGTAGTTGTTTTTGTTTAATTTCAAATTCTGATTGCGACCAGTGACGCTTCGCTGTCGTTTTTAGCTCTGTGACCTGATTAACAAATATATTTTGCGAAGTAAAATTGGAACCTAGTTGCGCTAGTTGCCACATCAAGACACTTGTAATTCTGACATTTTGAAATCACCAAGTACACTTGTAATGGTGGGAAAACAGCAAGTGTGGTAGACGTGTCACAGTTGTCAGTTTAGGTTAAGAGGCAAAAAAGGAGAAATGTTGGCGGAGTGGGGGTCATGCAAAATGTATATAAGACTCACACATTCTAAAGAATATTCAGATTTCTTGCATGGCCTTTGCCATCTCGAAAAGAGCTGTGCAGTTTATCTTTACAACAAGTTCATGTAAAATGTAGATCCTGCGGGGGAATTGGTGGGAATGGCCACAAATTTCATGGTGGTTTCGGGGAAGGGTTTTTTTCCCACAGGGAAATTATTTTTCTTGTGGACGAAAAAAGTTGCTTGCGCAAATCAGTTTCCCACGAAAATTACTCATACAATGTTTTCATTTGGTGAAAAATCAGAAAGCAAAAATATAGACATGTTCGTTTGCTTCTACACATTAATGACTGATTTCAATTTTCGGGACTATTCTTGGGATGTTCGAAAATCCCCAAAAAGTATGAAATATGCTCCAAATAAGAGAGGACATGCTCCAGAGTGAATTTCTAACCTTTTAAACAGGGTACTTTGAAGGGCAGCACAGCTGCAAAGAGGAACAGGAGTGCCTAATAAATTGGCAAGCATTATAAAGAAGGAAATCAAGACTGTATGCAATAAAAGAAAGTAGAACTGTAAAGCCCCCAGCCCTATTGACATTTAGGTTGATCTTACTAAAGTTAAAGGTATGCCACTCCTACTTTCCCCCAACTTCGAACCTATATGAGAATGTTGTAAACTGCTTAGTGTGGCCATTAGGACTCTTCTTAGCACCCACGTTGGTTGTACAGACATAGCGAAAACGAGACAGTAGGTGGCAATGGTGTCATAGTGTGCGGTGTTGTTCTTCCCCAGCCTATGAGTCCGTAAAGTGGTCAGTCGAAGTCAAATGTAAATTGTCAAGTTTAAAAAAAAAAAAATTCCTCAAATCACATGTGATTAGATTGAGATCGATGGTGGTTTGAGGGTATTCCACCTCTCGATCTTTGATTTCCCAACGTTTTGCAGCCATGTTTTGTCCTCTTACAGGTTCAGCTATTGAATTACCACATGTGCAATCTGGGAACGTAGGTTTCTGGAAGGAGCATAACAAAGTACCAACTTCTATAGTAATCCTGGGCCTTTTCCACACTACACTCTATGGACGGGGCAGAAAACCTTGCTTCTGATGCTGGAATGAACTGGGAGCCAGAGGAGAGCTCTCAGTGCAGGTTTCATGGGGTTGCACTTGTGGAGGATTAGGCACAGTCTGATTCTGCAGCCTTTGTATTCTGGTAATGAGTTTCTTGGGGAGATGAGAATAAATAATGCTTCATTAGTCCAGATGTGCCAAGAGTAGAACTGTTAGTAAGTAAATACCTTATTGCGTGGTTAGGAAAACATTACAAAGGAGAAATGTATAACAGCTCAATACAATATGCAAACAATTACATATTATTATTATTATAAAAGATTAAAAAATGTGGACTTTAAAAACGCAGCTGATGGCACTATATATTATGCCAGCGTCATGGGAAAGTGCTGATCGTTACCGACATTGTCACTTAACCTTAAGCTAGGTTTATTTTCCAATATCAAGGTTTTCAAGCTTGTTCAGAACTACACTTCAATGTTATAAATCAGCTTGCTAGTTGCACTTCCTTCTGGTTAAATCATTCCTTTAGAGCACTGAACAGGATCTTATGTTCAGGAGTCTAACTAGTGGCAGTAGAAATTTTGATTGTTCTGATGAAAACCCTTGGCAGCAGCAGGCACCCTGTGCCAATGATTATTTCCGATATGGAAATAAACTGCAATCCATGGATTGATGTGGATGATCCCATTATTGCTTTATCTTACCCACAAAGGCCACATTTTGATCTGTTAAGTTCTTGTTTCATTCATTGTTAGTTGTTCAGTTTGGTTTAATGGTAGGATTCTGCAGTGAGATGAGAGAACTGGAGACTGGTACCCATCACTGCTGCACTGAGCAAAGGTGAGAGGGAAAATCGAGCCAATTTACACCAGCCTAGACGTAGTGCAGTTCTACGAATGCTGTTATCAGAATATTCTCACTTGTCTTTTCATCCTCAGGATCAATATCTGCACTATTGTGCTAACATGCATGAAATACCCTCTAAGCAATTGACCTTCAAACTTTTTAATGTTGTGCCCCCTTCAATTAAAAGTTCTCGCCCACCCAGAAAGACAAACCTATTTTGTCAAAATAATTCCATAAATTGACAGATCCAAAAATATTTAACAATCTAAACATGGCAGTACTGTTTTGTTCTGGCTTTTAAAAATGCATCAAAAACATGATCGCTAACAGGCTATTGGTTGTTGGGTTTTCCTAAAAGTTTCCACAGTCTGAGGTATTTTGAGCATTATTTGGATATCTCAGTTCCCCCCCTTGACACCAAAAGGACATGAGTGACAAAAACATCACTGATGGCTCATTTTCGACAGGCTCAATGCCACTGCTTTTTTTCACTAAAACCACAGCGCTGCTTTCAGCATGATGTTTGTCTTGGTTCACCAGAGCTTAGCAAATGCTCCTCTTGGCAGAGTCTTAAACTCCCACTCCATAAAATCTGTTCTAGTCTCTGAAGGAGGAGGGCACATTATGAAGACCTTTGTTCTAAGCCAACAATTAGGGTGTAATGAAAATATAACAGTCTATTCTACTACACACACAGCGGAAATACATTCTTAAAAACTCGGTTTCAGAATATTTTACGGAATGGATCCTGGGCATAATTACTGACATCCAGACAGTTTTGCAAATAGTTTTATATAGGCTTATTCGATAACTATGGCAATGCCAGACATATGCTTATCCCACCCCGAAAAAAGAGAAAATGGTGTCAAGGTGGAAATTCACCCAGTTCTACTTTGGGCTGACCATTCATCCACCACAGCCTACAGTGAAAATACACCATCTCTCAAATTGGGGTGTGAACTACATAAAATACAGTTCAACAGATTAAAGAGAACTGGCACAAGCTTCGCTTACCTCTTTGGGCAAGCAATTATAATTTGAAATTTTTGTTTTTAATTTTTAATGAACAGTAAGTTTAAAAACATCTGCAGTTACAAATATGCTCTATCTATGACATACACTTGTAAAATAAATATTTATTTTTCCCTCATTCCCATTTTAACAATCAACTACTCTAACACTAAAAAGACAAATAACTCTAATAGAGCTGGATAACATCTAGACATATGTAACACTTTACTCACGTACAATGTTTATGTTTTATTTTGCAATATCTGCACTGCTGGTGTGTGTAACTACAGCACAGCATAATTCCAAGTGTTTGGCAGTAATAATGTTGAGGTTATGTTATGTGCATTTGTGTATCACGTTTCTACTTCTTGTGCGCTACAGCACTTTCAAACCCTGGGCAGCCTTTGTAGTTCTGGGATACTAGTAAAGCTTGATTCAAAGAGGTATGATGCTATTGTGGTTGGTTGAGTTCTTGTTGGTTAAGAGTGCATCATGTTGGACAGTGTCAGGTGGCAGATTAGGGAAGAGCAATATAAGGTTTACTGATATATTACATTGGATATTGGCGAGATAGATCCTGTTAAGGACCACTGAGCATTATGCACCATTTGTTTAATTTTGCTGGGCTTTCTATTGGCTTGGGGAGGCTGGTCAGTCTGGAGCCATCTTTGCTGATTATATGAATTTTATGCAGTGTTGTGCACCTATAAGCAGAACATTTGTAGCTCCTGAATGATTGGTATGTCGATTGGTGAAAGGACATAGATGGTCTGTTGATTAGAGAAAAGCTTAGGTCCATCGTGTCTTGAAGTCAGGTTGTGTTTATGATGGTGACAGAAATTATGTCTTATGTGTGTTGTTGCTGCACAGAGAAGGATGAATATGCCTTTATATGGAATTGTATTTGAGCTGGAAACACTTGGGCAACATTTTGATTAGTTATATTTGTGTATTGTCAATAATGCATTGCTATTCCTTCAAGGCTGGATCACTTGCACAGTTTTACAATTTGAGTTTTGGCCAAAACATTCTTAAAATGGCGGCTTTCTTAATTAGTCTATTTTCTAATTTACTAATGTAAAAATTAAGCAAGTGTATGTAGATTGCCTGGAGCATACAAAAGAACCAACTGTTAGAGAATACTTTTATTTTTGCATGGTCATGCTTATTTTTTGAGGACCTACACATCTGGTTTTTGAACACTGAATACAGCAGCTCTGTGGTCTATTGCTCAGTAGATGTGCCCTGACCCCCAAAACATGATAAAGCTGGATAATACCCAATTTAGTGCATTTATGTTTCCTGTAAGGACCTAGTGTACAGTGTAGAAAGCACACATGGAAGTTAAATGCCACCTGTGGTCTGCAGCACATATTGTGTTATCCATGAGGCTGGCAAGGTAAGCATGGCTACAAGTCTACACTACTAGCCTCATTGCTGCAGACTTCAAATCTGCAAGCAGACCTATAATAAAACCCTTTTTTGACAAGATGGAGTCCTTCTTTAAACATAAAGTAAATCACCAATAAGAAGGCCTGGCACTCCACAAGATGGGGCTCCCAGTGTTTGAGAGTGGAACATGTAAGAAATTATGGTTGGCGTGTTTTCTGTGACTTGCCCTTAAAAGCTATTTAAGTGCACAGGACTGAAGCCTGTTTCACAAGGAAAGATGATGCACAAATAATTGAATATTTTTGTATCTTTGTCTTAGAACCAGCTACAAAGTTCATTCAAACACTGCTTTAACATGTAATGAAAATCAAATATAATGGTTGAACTGGATGTTTGATAAATGTACAGGGACAGCAATGTTTAGAAAGCTATACATTTGTTCCAGGAAGATCTAGTTGGCTAACTAGCATTAGCCTGCTTGCAACCGGCCTTCAGTGCTCTTCTTTAGATGTGAACTACTGCTCCCAGAGCAGAGACAATACCTTGAGGTTGGTAGGATGGCCTGGGGGAGTTATGTGACCTAGCTTAACCCAAAAATGGCAGCTGAGCAGGGTTCAGGAACTTCACTAACTTGAAAGGGATCATGGAGAGGCTTGTACCTTTTTATAGTTTAGCAATAAGAGAAACCTGGAGAAGAGATCTTTTGATCCCAAGATACACTTTAAGTCTCCTGGCTCCAGAACCAGTTTTGAGTGGTTGAGTGGGAGGGAACTGCTCATTATCATAGACCCACCCCTTTGTGTGCCACCAACTTTCTTCAAGGGCCGAAGTTTCTGTAATGTTGGATTTTACTGAGAATGGTGCACTGTAAGATCATGAAAGGTAAGACAAACAGGATTTGATGGACAAGAGGGTTGAGTTACCCTCTGAAACATTTTACTCTTTGGTTTGCGCGAGTCCAAGTGTCACCCTCACCCACTGACTAGTGAATTGCATAAATATGGTACTTCCAGCCCAGCTTCCAAGAACTAATGTGGACTAGTGGAAAAAGAGAAGAGGACTAGACTTGCTGTCTGTGACCTTTGTGAAGACCCAAAGGGCTGAATCAACTTCCACTTGTACCCAAGACTTAGAAGTGGACTCCGAGAATCAGTTGGCTGACATCCTGTGTGGATACAGGGACACAAAAAGCTACAAGAGGCATTTTCTTAAAGTGAACAATTGACCAGTGGAGGTGAACTCTACCTAGACTGACATGATGAACTCTTCTGCAGTGGGTCCAGGACTCTATGAGCTCGAAGCCTTATAAGTGATCAAGAGGGACTTCTCTAAAAAGTTGAGACTGAGAACATTATACCACTGGATGACCAGGCATACCTACTCAAGACTACTTGCCCAAGGCATGAACTCAGTGGGCAAGAAAGTCAACTTGGTCCCACTAGGAGCTTTTCGCTGCCTGAAGGAAGATTTCATTGGACCCTTGAGGCTAAGGTATTTGGCTTTGGTGCAGCTTGCCCATGTTCAGCTTCTAGATGTTTTGCTGGAATTATTTTAGCTCCAAAAAGAAGTTCAAAGATTGAAATCTTGTATGGACAAAGGCATGAAAAGTATCCTCCCGGAAGAAGACTTTGGCGGGCATGAAATTTGAATTTTCCCACTTAGAGCCTGATTTAGATGTCAGTGGAGGGTTACTCCATCACAATGGTGACGGATATCTGTCCACTGAACTCTAAATTCCATGATTTTGGCAGATGGGAAATCCACATCAGATCCTTAGGGACCTCGTCCAATGGCTACAAGAGGACTTCATTGAAGACAACCTTTAACCTTGCCCCGCTGGAGGATTATAACTCCTACACAAAGGCTATGTCCGCAGGTAAAAACTTTGACCGGGACAGCCCACTTTGTGTATTGATCTCCGCTCCATTTTGGTCAGCCTGAAATCTTGCTATGTCACGGTCCATGTGAACAGTGCCACTTTACTTTTTTGTGGTGCTTTGTATCTTAACTTTAAAAATTCATTTCTGGTTTGCCTTATTGGATTTTAAACATTTTTAATCCTTTTTCTTATTACATTTTTTATTTTTCGAAATTGGTGGTGAGACTTTTATTATGTTGTATTTTGACTTTTTTTAAAAATTGTTTTGGGACTACTGAATGTTTTACATGTTTTCCTAAATAAAACCTGACATTTCTGTACCATAGCTACCAGGGTCTGATCACAAGTTTGAATTATTAAAACTATGGGCCTGATTAAGAGTCGGGTGGTCGGACCACCGCACTCCAGGCGGTTCAACCACCATTAAAAGACTGGCGGAAGCCCAGTGATGGAGGCTACAAAGGACCCCCTGCACTGCCCATGCCTCAGAATGCACACTGTCTGCTGAGGACCTCTGTGTGACAGCATTGGCCTCGGCTTCATTAGGAGCTGAGGCAAATGCCTCTGCACGGTCTCCACTGGGCTGACTGGTGGAAACCTCCGTTTTCTGAGGTTTCTGCCGGTCAGCCCAGTGAAAATCTTGTAGTTTGGCCGGAGGTGGGTGGGGGGACTGACAACTCCGCGGCGGTCTCCTTTCCACAGGACTGGCGGGCTAACGGTCAGCCCGCTAACCTCGTAATGAGGCCCTGGGTGTTTAATTTGACTGTATTTTGGACCTATCACGTTGGGCGGTCTTACATCCTTTCCAGCTTATAACCCATTTTTGTATACAAAGAAACTAATCTAAGAGCTGAAAACACTACTGATAAGGATCCTCATGTTTTGAGAGCTCTAAATATGTGCAAACCATGAGCTTCTAGGTTTGTCTGTTGGGAGATAACCCAGTCCAAACTTAAATATAAATTGTGTCCACATATAAACCAAATAGCTCATCAAACTGTTATTATGGTTGCTTTGCCTGCTAATGCAAATGTGTGTAAATCATATTGGCTCATATTATTATATAAAGTAATGAACCTTCCTTTAATGAGAACGTTTTGAGGACAAAAAGCCACATCACACCATTCATGAAGCAGTCAAACAATGATGCACATTTATATAGGGACAATGAAATCGAACTATAACTTTGTTCTAGGCTTTAAAAATAGATTTAAAATAAGCACACTACACACTTGAGTATTAATTTAGATAAAAACTCAGTTCAGAGACACAAACTCTGACATTTCTCTGCATTCAATGACGTTGCAGTACATCACTGTTTTGTCACTGCACAACAACCCTTATTGCCTCGCATACAGGGCATATGCTACCATTTGATGCAGTAGAAATTGCGGTGAGTACTATATAAATGTCTCAGTCAAAGTTGTTGCTTAAAAGGACCATCTAGTGAATAATGCACAGTACATTTCAAATCCCAAGCTGGCTTCCTCAAACAAAGCAACATTGCCGAATTACTTTTGTGGAAACTTTTTAGTGCTGCAGACTGGTGAAGGTGAACTTTGTATTTTTCTCCACTGGATGGCTCCTTTAAAATACTGCTTCCTAGCATCCAACAGTGAAGTGATTTATTAACGATGAATATAGAATCATTACAAAGTCTATGATCTGCAGATAAGGTCGCCTTTGAACTCTTCCTCCTTTCCTTGTCCTAATCCGAGGAGATGAAGTTGACTCGTCCATCCCAATTTCCGTGAAGTATCCCCGCCCCTTTGCAACAAGTATGGACGGAGGGTTGCGTGGGAGGAGAGGCAGAATGGTCCTAGCTACTATTTGTATGCTGTTGTTGACATCACCTTGTATGCTGTCAGAGACACCTGCAGTGCAGGTTATGGTATCTTTCTCTGCCTGCTGCAGAGATGTGATGAACCTCCTCAATATACAGGTATAGGGATGTCTGGTGTGGATACAGGCTCTGCTGGCCAATATTCCTGACACTGTATAAAGGAACCTCAATCTGGCTTTGGGAAGAAGCCGGGCCCTGAGACTGCACCATGCCTTGGTGGAAGGGGGTTTGACGTGTCTTTGGGACCCTCCAGATACTCTGTAATTGCTGCCAATAGAGGGTATGACGGTGTAAAAGTCTGGTGATCTGCATTATATACCACAAGCAACAGGTTGCTCGGCCTAGCATGTTTCCTAATGTGACCCCCCCTATGCATCTGTACGGGAGAACACCCACTTTTGTGAATGCATGGGTGCTTAAAATATTCCCAATCAATCATATGGGTTTACAAAAGAGCCCAGGATAGGTCCAACGTCTTCTCTAATACAGCCTCTAATAACACGAACACCTTTTTAATTTTATCATTGCACACGTTCGAATTATACCTTTATACCTAGAATGGAAGTTCTTGTGCATTTCTCAAAGAAAGTACATTCATGGGCCCTCTGCAAAGCTCCCAATCACTGGGTTATTTTCTGTTATGTTTTAATTTCTAATGGAGGCAGAATTAATTAAAGAGCGAAAAAAGTATCACGTTTTGAAGGAAGAATCTCAAACTATGTTGTGTGTGCATTGCTGATACAAAAAACCTTTTCTTATTGCGCTGGCCACTTCGCTTTTTACGTGGAGCACGTCTGATTCCTCGGGCACAAAGACAGAGTAATGGAGAGCTTCCAATGACAATAATTCAAAGGGTTTGTGAGCCGGTAGCATATACCGCCGAGGACCATCTGAAATTGGTTAGTAGGAAACAGACGTTCAGCCGAGGTGGTTTGGCACTGGCTGCAGGCTGGGGCAGGGGTTGTTAAAAAAAATAATTAATATGATGCATTCAAGAGTGAATGGGGGTGAGGGCCGTCGGATATTAAGTTCTGTGAAGTGAACATCGGAGAGATGGCATGAGGGAACATAGTACACTAGTGATAGGAAACAAGCAAAACAACAACAAAAAATAACAGGGAGTGAAGAGATTAAAATTGCACAACATTTATCGAATGCTGAGAGTAAACAGGATAGTACCTGAAACATTTCATGTTATTCGCCTCCCTCCCCCATTCAGGAGCCCTCCCTAAATCCTTGGTGCTTTTTTTGAGACAAATCCCACGTGGGAGGGATAAAATACCCTTGCTCTATATGAAAGGAAGTATCAAGTCCCTAGAGGTTTGTGCCTTCATAAAGGCCCTCTGCTTGTGGCTTAGTGCACCTATTGTCAGTGAACTCCTTTGTAACCAGCAATATCCTTAAAGTGTATAGGCATGGCTATTTTCTCTTATATAATGAGTGTGTGATGATGTATATGTATAACATCCTTAGGTCTTCTGATTTGTGGCGAATTTTACCCGGAGCTATAAATCAGGGAGACATTCCAACCATGGCGATTCCCAGTGTCTCCAGGCCCTGAATTAACGGGGCTGTAAACCCCAGGCCAGATAATTCAGGGCCCGGAGGCACCAGACTTCCCTTGCCGTACAGGCAGAGGCTGGATGTACGCATAACTCGACCTCCCCGACTAGGAGGAGCAGACAGTGCCCCCACCCAGGTGAGCTGAAGCCTGCTCCAGCCTCCCACCCCTCTGCCACCCACTTCCGCCTCCACTGAGCAGGTGGAAAATGACAGCAGTTTTCTCCATGGAATTTGGAAAAATGTACCGATCCGACCTTGGTATTATCGGGTCTTTGGCTCATTGTCTATTCCCCAGAGAAAACGTGTAAATGCCATCATTTGGGAATTCTGGTCACCTAGTGTCCCACAAAAACTTCACAATACTCGTAATAGGGCCCTTTATGACTCCAATTGTATTGGTAATCGCGTACATTAGCGGTGACCCTTTCACCTCCCATCTCTGAAAAGAACTAAACCGATGTCAACAAACACGCTTGACATGCTCCATATAACAAAATCACAGTGGCCATACACCTGGACCAACCATGGAATGGTGGACTCCGGCGAAATAACTCAATCAGTTCTTAGCTATAATTCCATCTTTCTGTTTGTGAGCCACCATAGATATTTAATGCCTAATGCACATTAAAACTTAAACTCATAAGTGCCTTTTATTCTTGATCAATATTTTTCATAGACTGCTTGAAAAAATCAAATTTCCTAACCATTATAGATCTGCACATTTAGTATTGTGTGTAGTGATCTTCAAAACAGACTGGTGTTTTATGAACCAGAGAAAGGCATCAGACTGCCGGGACACAATTTGTACCGAAGTATGAAACAAGGCATGAAACTGACTCTGTACAACCATCTTAATATGTAAGCAAAGGAAAAGCTGGAGACCATGCACAGTTTGTGTCAAGGGCAAACCTGAACTGCTCTGGCGGTTCTCTTGTGCCATTCAATTCCCTGCTTAAATATATTCTCTTCTAGAGGGAAGCCATTCAATTCCCTGCTTAAATATATTCTCTTCTAGGGGGAAGTAATTCAATTTCACTGCCTCTACATTTCTTTTCTTATTGAAATATCTTTCTAATAACTAATTACTAGGATTTCTTTGGAGAGCCTCGGCCAGGCTTTCGCTGCTTCTGTAGTTTATGATGAACGTCACCAACATTGTTTAATTCTGTAATAAGTATTTTCAGGTATTTTAATAATCTGCAAGGACGAAAAGGGTGTTAATTGAAGCTGAATGTGAATTGATGTTGAATATTATCAATTATCAATTCACACTTAGGTTCTTCTTATTTTTAGCACGAAACCTTCACTTTTCAAAACCGGTTGTTGAGAAAAAATGGTTTCCTTTATATTCTCCCAAGATTCTCAATGTTAGCACGGGCCCACACCCAAAAAGAAATCGCTGCCACTCATCGACAAGTCGCTTAATTAACATCATTAAAAGTATGATAATAAGTGATAAAACTGTACTCCGAACAGGAACTTCATTGCCAGATATAAGGCTGATATTGAGTAAAAGTTTCCCACCGTCCATTGGAGAGCAATTGCAAAGATGTATATGTCAGAATATTGTACGAGATTCTTCGAAGCAAAATAATCTGAATATTCAGAACCCCACTGTAAAAAAACATAGAGCGGAGTATAGTACTATTACTGAGAAGAAGCATTGATTCCAGAGCATACACACTAGTGATGTGCACCATTAATTTGATTTGATCATAGAATAGTGATGTATATTGAAGATACTTGTTGAGATAAAATATCTCTTCTTGGATTAATATCCAGCATCCCATAAGTAATTGCTCCTAACTAAATGAATCTTTATTTCTAAATATTTATCGACTCACTGTATAATACTCACCTTGTCTTGACTTCTCTAGGATGTTTTGTAATTAGTATGCAGTCTTTTGTAAATTCACACACGCCATGCAATTTTTTTGTAGATAAGTTTGAAAATGCACAGAAAACTCCTACTTGAAGGATCATATACTTCAGATGTAAACAGTCTATGGGAAGTCTGCCTTTATAATGGGGTCTATCTTCAGCAAAATAATCTGAACATTCTAAACAAACCAACTACCTGTGAATGTTTCCCTTCTTATTTTCACTCACAAAGGGCTGAATATCTTTGCTGATTATAGAATTGTTAAATGAACATCATTTTATTGCTAAGTGGTACTTTATAGGATATTGCATTCACAAAATGTCCGAGCCATTTATGATGATTTAACAGGAGAACAGTTATTAATGAATCTGACTAATTATAGCAATATGACTTCATGTTTCAGCTGTGGCATCCCAAATGGTTAAGATTGAATCCAGATTTGTGAATTTGAGCTTTCTGTTGGTAGTAGGGCAAATAGCCATTGTCTGAAAATCCTCCACGCCGCCGTGCCTGAAATAGTGGATAATGGAAATGATAAACTGGGCAACAGTCGAGGCTGACCCCTTTGTGGCCCTGAGGCGCATATATAGGAGATCTCATGATGTGAATGCCTGCAATGTGATTTTTTTAAAGCTTTATTATTTTCCCCAACAAAAAAGTGATAAGTAGACAATCAATATCCCCATTGTACTAGGAGATAATAAGATGCATACATCTTTGCAAATAGTATATGATTAACTTGCAATTCAGAACAGGAATATGGAGAGTGATAAGGACATGGCACATGGAGTAATTAAACCAGGGGTGTAGAAGTGGGGGATGCCCTCGAGAAAATAATGATGAGTAATCAGAGGCAGGGGTGCACTCGGTATTTATATCTAGGCTCGTGTGCTGCCTCTAATACAGTATCAGTGCCTTCGCCCTCCATCATCAGTAGATACGTCCGTAGGGGCTGCCAGATGTCTTTCGGCCTATTGGTTAGGAGCTGTAACAACAAGTATAGTTCGCTGGTGGTGTTGCAATATACCACGCTGTCAAGCCAAGCCTTAGCTGTTGGTGGGTGTCTGCTACCCCAATGTAGGGCTATTTCATGGTTGGCTAGAAAGAGTGCAATAGCGGTGAAGAGGTGGACGCCTTTAGGTATATCTTTTACGTTGCCTAATAACGGACCAGGAGTGAGGACTGTATCATCTGGGCCAGGTGAGAGAAAATGGTGTGTCAGAAGTATTCAAAGTGACAGCATGCCCAGGACATGTGCGCAAAGTCCGCCCCAGGGAGGTCACATTTGGAGCAGTTGTAGGCTCTTGTGGGGTCAAATCGCGCGAGGGTATAGGGCATAGTGTAGGCTCCGCGTAAGAATTTAAAGTGATTGAGCTTGTGGTGTGATATAATGTTGATGGCCCTTAAGAACAAGGATGATGGGTTGCCTCCGTAAGACAAATAGGCACTATCGAAGATAGCTTAGAAATGTGTGGGTTCTGATGGTGAGCGCCCATGATGCCTGTGGATGTGCTGAGGAGAAATATAACAAGTGTATAACCATCTCCATAACCTTAAAGAGAAGTTACATATGAGCTAATGGTGCTTTTACAATCATGCATCGAAGAGAGCAATGGGCAGGATGCAGGATAAATGGAATTGAATTGGTGAACAAGCCTTAATTTGGGGGTGATGTAGTTGTTAAATCTCAGCAGAAGTCCCTTTTATAATTGAGTTATTGAAATGGTGCAATGAAGTGATTACCTCCATTTGGATAGTTTTTTAGGTGTAGCTCAAGGCAGCTCTAGGTGATTGAGAGACTTCACACCTTAAATACTTCAGAAAGAGTGACTTTAGGTCATTTCCCTTCAGTCATCGACTGTTCACTAAGCCTATGTCATTTTATGGAAGTTATATTATCCAATAACTGTTCTCAATAGGTTTTTGTGATTAGCTTCAAGAAGCAAACACATCTCCTCCTCCTCTGTGCTTGTCAGTGAAAACTTTGCTTTCTCTATCCACTAACTTGCTGTCCTGGTCCTCTCTGCTTTCCCTCTTTATTTATCTTGCGTTCCTTTATCACCACAAATTTCCTTGCCATGTCCCTGCTCACTGGTGATTACTTTTACAGAACACCTCATAGAAACCCATTAAGAAATGTTCTGTATAGTCAGTAGAGGTAGTTTTTCCAACATACAATTGATAGGTAGTACTACTAATTTTAAGATGTCTTCATTCAGAACATTATATGAATTGTTCTCTTAACATTGATAATGACTATTACCATCATGATCCAAGAATGGCACATTCATTTACAACACAGAAAACAAGCAAAAATCAGTAGACGTACGAATATGAAAAATCTGCAAATTCATTTTTATGGCCATATATTCTCTATGATCTTGACTGTTGCAAACAAAATTAGTTCTTTTTTTTGTAATTGTTTATTTTCACTTTAAACAAAAGGAGACATTCAAGGGCGCAATTTTCATGCATCATGAGTTTGTTGGCACAGTGGTAGCTACCAGTGGGACCTCTTCTAACAATTTAAGTACTTATGTGTCAATCGAGGCACCTCTAGTGAGAGCCTAGGGCACAGTAGCCTTCTGCAATTGGACTAGGATCTAACTCAGAGGGGCCTCTAATAATGGTCTCAGCTACTGCTGCCTACTGCAAAAAGGACTTGAGATGCTTCAAGTAACAGTGGAAGGTAATGCACACTGCATCAGGAGAGTGATGATTGCATCTTTTGCAAATTCCAACGGTATGTGAATTTCTCATTCAGCTAAGGTTAATTGTGTGCTTTGTGTTTATTTAAATCTTGCTTTGCCAGAAGCAAAATATGAAAACAATAGTTTGCACAACTGAATCTGTATATTTAGTTTAGCAAATAGTTTTTCAACTGTAGATCCTACTTGAACCAAACGTGTGTGTCTTTTCCTAGTGTTTTGTTTGATGACTGGTATGATGCCTTTTAGTGAGTTGTGAGGAAGAAGAAAAAATACTAATAACCCGTATGCGGGCTGTCTGTGTACCTGGTCAGCCCTGTCTGGGTACATGTGTACTTGTAGTACAATGTTAGAGACTGTGTAACGCATTATCCCCACCATAACCAAATATTGTATGAGATGTGGCTCATGCCAGTCAAGTCTCTACATGGCCTCCTAGAACTCTCTTAACAAATTATTCTGACTTCTGATGCATACGGCTTGGGGATATAACTCTTCAATTTGAAATCAAAATGAATCTGCAAGATGTTAGAGTTGCATTTTTACCCATGCACCAACTCTTAAAGAACACAAAGGAGACTTGAAGCAGGACCCAATTAAGGGGATCCAATTACAGAATTCTGATTTCAGATTTTGGAACCATTTACCCTTCTGGTGCCAGCCTCTTAAGTGGGAATGACATCCTTGCTACCCTCACATCTGGTTCTGTAAAGTTCTCCCCTTGTAGTCTAGGGAGACAGTACACTTGTGTTAAGTTCCCTTGTGAGTATGCTAGAGGCAGCCCTTTTAATGTAAGTGGGGCAGTGAAACAGCTCAGCCCCACCCACTATGGTCCATTCTGCCAACATCCAGTCCCCATTTGTTCACTGTCTTGGCAGAGTACTCAAAGGTCAGCTATTAACAGTCTTGTGACCCAGGACACAAGCTGCAGGCACACTATGATTGGGACAAGAAAATGGCAACTTTCTGAAAGTGACATTTTCAGAATTGTGATTTGAAATCCAACTTTACCATTAAAGAAGATTTCAAATGACAATTCATTTCAGTCCAAACTTACATCCCTATCTGTTCTCAATCAAAAGTTGGCACTTATCAAATGTAATAAGGTAAATCAATGTTACTCATTGAGAGAGCGAGAGAGAGAAGCCTTCCAGTAGTAAAAAAACAAATTCAGGTGTTTGTCACAACCACGATACATAAAACTTAACAACACATGTCCTACTTTTTAAATACAATGACCCTTCTCTGTGGGTTGTTTGGGGCCTACTTTTGGGGTGGTTTTGTCTGTGTTAAAAAAGACGGGTCAGGCTTCTCGATGAGTTTATTTTGTCAGGTCAAATTTGCAGTTTAAAACTGCACTACCGGCTGCAATGCAGGCCTGAGACATGGTTTAAAGTACTACTTTAGTGGGTAGTACAATCTGTGTTGCAGGCCCACTAGTACAATTAAATTAACAGGCACTTAGTACCTGTAGTGCCATATACTAGGGACTTATAAGTAAATTAAATATGCCATTCAGATCAAATATGCCAATTGTACCATTTTCTCTAAGGGAGAGAGCACAAGCACTGGTTAGCAGAGGTAAAGTGCATAGAGCCTAATGCTAAGAAAAACAAAATTCAGAAAATGAGAGGGGTACAAGCAAAAAGTTTGGGGGAGACCCTACAGAGAGTGTCAAGTCTGGATTTGAGAATCAGCTTGAATTTAGACCAATAGACCAAAGGAAGAAATTACATTAAAAGTGATTGCATGTATGCATTGAAAAACCGAGGGGGTAGGTCAGAGGCGCCACACATCAAATATTAGTGAATTTCAATATGAAGTTTGACAATTTCTTTCATGTTAGTGAGAAAGCAGCATAACTGGGTGTGCATTTTCATGAATACCATAGTCTTTGTCAAGGAGCTCAAGAAGAATTTCATGGTCTGTAATGTTGAAAACGTAAGTAGTCCTAAACGTGCTGCACTATAACATTTGTCCATGATACTGAGTAATTGTTCTCATATTTTCTGTATTTTTTTTACATGTATTGGTTTGATTTAAAACCAGTTCTGTTATCTGTAATCCACAATTAGGTGGTTTGATTCTAGGCAATTTTGAAATTGTGATATAAGTATTTGTTTAATACGTTTTAGCAAGAATAGTGAAAATAATATGGACCTATAGTGGGAAATAAATGTTGTGTGTATTTCCGGCTTTTTCAGGAGAGGAGCAAAGATAGCTTGTTTCAGGGTCTCCTGAGTATATCCCTTCTTGTAGAGAAGAGCTGGTGATCTGTGAGATGACATATGCTAGGGTTTTAATGATATTTATCGTTAGTTAAAGAGTTAAGTTATCCTATTTTGAGCCAGCCTGAGGGCAGCTTTTATTAGTGGAGGGTTATGGCATCATTATATGAAATTAGATCAAATTGATTGCTGTGTGAGATACAGGAATTGTTAGTACTGATAGCTGTGTGAGGTTGTTTTGGGGAGCCTCCTTTGAGCTCCACATATTTTCCCCTGGATCTGCTATATCCCTAGACCTTTCACCTTTTTGGTGTTTGACTAGCTGGTAACATCCCTTTTTCTTTAGGTGCCTTTACATCTCTTCCATAACATCCTGATGATCCCATGCTTTTGGTGGGATTGAAACATTGACAATATTGACATATTGCATTGGAAATAATTAGGCATGCTATTCTACTGCATTTATTTAACAAACCATTTATTTAAATATCTTGACTTTGTTCTCCCTGCAATTCGTTTAAACACGTTTTCTCTATTTACTCACTGCAAGATCACTGGAGTAACACGCTCTCATCAATACTTTGCATTGCTAAATGTTCTGCTTTCTAATTTTTTATATCTAAATAAGTACATCCCTTTTTGTAATTTTTTCTTGGCTTTTTTTAAAAATTAATTTGACATTTTGCTGCCAAATCAGTTGTTTGC
Organism: Pleurodeles waltl; assembly: GCF_031143425.1. NCBI lineage: Eukaryota > Metazoa > Chordata > Amphibia > Caudata > Salamandridae > Pleurodeles > Pleurodeles waltl. Next base: position 827,347,000 of record NC_090442.1, on the reverse strand, counting down.
TACTAGAAGTATTGAATTTACCTCCAAATAATACCTCCTGTTGCATTCTTTTGTTCTTGTTATGATATTTGTTTAGCGCTATGTATTGTTCTTAGTACTCTGACATATAACCAGCTGAGTCACATTATGAGGACCAGACTGGTCCCTGCGGCGTAGGGTATATACTTGCACACGTATGCTCTTTCTTTTTCATTTTACTGTATTTGATTACAAACCCTAAGTTTGTCCCTGGTTTAAATGAATCCCGGTACAGTTCCCCTCCCACCGCCTATGAAAGCTGGAGGTGGTTCTGCTCCAAATATACCAGGCCATCATTTGTTTGCGTATGCTTGGCTTACACACAACATCACTACTTGTCATGAGAAATTGTGACAGAGTAGAAAGAAATTATTGTGATGAGCGGGTGTGGGGGGGGGAGTTAGGAAGCTGCTCTTGCACCGATGTCATCAATAACTTATCAATGTTTATCACTTGTAAAACAGCACACAATTCAAGTTGCTTTGTTATTGTTTATGTGTATTTGTACCACTCACAAAAGTAAATGTTGAACATGCTTAAAAATCTTTTGAGGCAGGCTCCTACAGTACTGGGTGCCAGCTGCACTCAGATCTTGGATCCGCACCAGTTCCCAGATGAAAAGTTATCTTTTCATTGGCTTAGAGGCTACCAGCCAGATATTCTTTATGTAGTATTGGCATTACAACAAATGCACACAATAGTAAATATTCATGGGATAGCCTATGCGCCTAAATTGAATATTTCAGTCTAATACGTGAGGCTGTATCACATCATGTGAACATTGAAGTGGCATAATTGTGGGCTAAGTGGTGGTTGAAAAGCTTTAGCAATACTATTTTACAACCTTAGAAAGAGGTAACTGTTTGCGTGCCACATGAACATTTAAGGCATGTGCTGCATTTTGCTGGAAATGTAGCAGTGTTGGATTATCTAGCTTAAAAACCTAACACAATAGCATGCATAAAGCAACATAAAACTACAATAAACATGTAACATGGCAAATCAAAAAAGTCCAAACAGACCACAATTCTCAAACGGCAACACAACAAAACAACATGACAATGCAAAAATGTAGCACTAAAACAGTACAATAAAATACCACACAGCAAACAACACAGCAAAATGCCACACAGCAAATGTGCATAAATGATCTTGTCACAAATTACCACCTTCAGAATCCTGTTTTTATAATATGGTAATAAAAGGACCCAAGGAGTAACCTTAATTTAATTGCCCACAAGCATTATGCACTTTTAATAGTAGAATACATATTTCTACCCAGCAGGAAGTGGTGTTGTTGAAAGACATTCTGCATATCAATGGATTTCTATAGTCTAGCTTTTGATAACAATTGGCCAGTGGCATAACATAACTTTACAGGACCCCCCTGCAAAGACCATGGAGAGTCCCCCTTCCAGACTCACTCACAAGCTCTCGGGAATGGGTGCTGTGCTGAGAGGGCCCCCTGGAGCCCTCTGGCACTGTGAGGCCTGCGGGGGCCTTTGTTACTCCACTGCAATTGGTTACTGGTTAGGGCACTGCTACTGCTTCCAAGAAGCAGGGACTTGCCCCTGCATTTATCTTAAAATCTCAGACATTAGAGCATGAAAACAGACATGTGGTCGAGGATAATTAAGGACACATATTCAGGGGTATAGCCTAGCATGAATAATGTTCTTCAGTTTTTTCCTACCAATGATCTGAAGCAGATAAGCATATAATTCGTTGAGAGCTGGTGAACTTTCCTCCGAGGTTAGGAAATATGAACACGAGTCTTTCATAGAAATGCATGCATTGAATAATAATCTTGTTTTGTTTTCATGCACAGCGACAACATCCATTGTAACATGAAATTGTGTTGGATGTGACACTGTTGTGAGACTATTAGATTAAAGGATAGTGGCTTTCCATTGCATTCTATAAGACATAAAATGAAAAGGAATGGCTGTAGGTATGCTTGCTGTGCTCGCCACACGCTTTTGGGCCCCATTCACAGAGGCATTTCCAACTCTAAACATATGTCTACAGATGAAAATGTCTTCATTTATGCCTGTCAGGAATTCAGAGAAAGAGTTCCGATATGCAAACGTGATTTCGCTACTATGGCATTCTATGCAAAGAGTGAGTACATTTAGACAGAAGCAAACCTTACAAAAGTGGTGGAGTGTGGCAGAACAAGCAATTTTAACCTTGTAAGATTGTGAAAACTTACAAACCTGGACGTTTGCGGGAATTCACAAACTCTGAGGAGGAATATGTTCAGAGGAATATTTCTATGGGTGTGAATGAACTACGTTTTTGTGAATTGGACCCTTTGACGTTTGAATTAACTAATCAATTTCTGACAGAACATGAGTCATTGAAATAGTTGAAACAATTCGGCTGTGAAGCATACTGTAAATGTTTCCAAACAATACAAATGATTTGTGGCGAGCATTAAAAAGATTAAATGTCAAATAGGTAAAACAATGCAGGAGTATTCCGTTTGTCATTACAGACATTTTGGAGTTTTGTGTGTGGATTGCTTCTTTGTCCAACGTTTTACTGCTGAATTTAATGAGTGAACCTAGAGTAAGTAAAGAATTCACCAGGCAAACTTATAAACTTCTTTAGTAAGTCAAGAGAACTGCAAAACTATGATACACGTACTCATAGCAAAATCTTTGTGAAACGGGTCAGAAAGTGGGATGATTCATATTCTATTAGCACAAATGAAAAGGCCTGTGCTCTCCTAGCACATTCGCTAATAGGATGTTGGGCACTTTGGGGCCAACTCACAAAGTTACTTATGAGTTTGTGAAGTAGTGCTTCCGCAGTACTCCTTTACATACTCCTAAATGTGAGTTGGCTCCATAGACTTTGTTCCCTTTGGCACAATCACATGGCCTTTGTTATTCCTGCCAGATAGCCACACAATAGAGGGCCTGGGTGTTGGCAAGATGCCCATCCTGACTTGATGAGAGCGACAGAGCGATTAGCTGTCACACTTGCACTTCAAATACACTGCCTCAGCTCACACAAAGGACTTCACACAAACCTATTGTGCCTGAGGCAGACTGGGACCAGGTCCAGGGAGGCAGGAAATTCCAGACACTTCTGGAAGGGGAAAACTCTAGAAGTATCTCCCACTTCAAAGGGGGCACCAGGTATAAAAATAGAACCCTCAGGCCGACACTTCAATACACTCCTGGGCCTGTGGATACTGCAGAAGGACTGCACCCCTGGCAGAGGACTGTTCTGCTGCTTGAGGCCTTAACTGCTGTATGAGAAGGAAGGCTGAAACTGCACCCTTCAACACAGGCTGAAGTGACCCCAAGGGTCAGCTGACTGACCTCCTGTTCTGAGCTTCTGAGGCACAACATGCTCCAGAGGTCTGCCTGTAACTGCCAAACTGACCTGCTGCACCGGACTTGCATGAGCCCTGCTGACCTCTGCTGGAGTGAGTTCCAATCCCCAGAAGGTGTGCCTCCAAGGTCTCGGACCCTTGGTGTGGTATCAATTGAGTTCCTCCTGGAAGAAAAGGAGAAATCCTGATGCTTTGGGCTCTTTGCATCTGTGACCCGGCCTGTTCGTGCCAAGGACTTGCCGACCGCCAATGTGAAGCTCCAATGAACCTGACTCTTTGCACTAAAGCAGCCACCAGCTATGACTGGCATTGTGAGATCTGCTTTTTGCTCTACAGCATCAACAGCCTGCAGTGACCGCCAATGTGAAGCTCCAGCAATGACCATCTATGACACCTGATAGGGTCATTGCACTACAGCGATGAACGTCCGTGACACCTGGCCTGCTCTTTGCCTTAGAGAGACGACCATCCACAATGCTTTCCCTGCTCCTCCCGGCATCCTCCACCATGAACAGAACTACTTGCGCTGGACTTCAGAAGGTATCTTTTTCAGCCAACTAACCTGGTCCCTGTATCCAGCCTGTGGTCAATCACGGTTCCCCTGAAGTTGTGACTTTCTCCTCCCTTTATTGGCTTACTTAAAGACTGATTTAGATATCGCTAAGTGGCTCCCAGTCCCACTGCTTATCATTTTCCTATTTTTAGTACTCCAATGACAAGTATCCCCAATCCCTACTTCTACCAAACATTATCTGCAGGGAATCATATTGTCTCTTATTGTTTTGCCTGACAACACACCCAAATACAGTGGCAAAGGTCTCCTGTTTGACATCTGCATGACAAGTAATGTGCCTCGAGTATTTTGTAATGGTTACAGTGCTCTGGTGAACACTTGAGAGCAGAGCAAGAGCCATTCCCTAAGCACAATTGAGGAATACACCTCATCACGCTGTCATTCTCCCTTGGACAGGAGTCAAACATATTGAGGCTCCACAAGAACATCAGTAGTAGCTTATGACATTCAAAAATTCATAGGGATGTGATACAATCACCACATGCCAACCAAATTTTCAGTCGCTAAGCAAGACCAGAATTTTACAGAGTGGATGTTGGACATGCAAGTCTATTTCAATTGCGTTCTTCCACAGTAGAATGTAAGCAAGTATTAATTGAAGCACAGCAGGCTTTGGAGCAAGCATTAATTAGAGCACAAAATTGCAGAATGTTTTTTTGCAGTAAACATTTTGAAGGATTCATGAGGGCTCAAGCTAAGTACAAGAGATTAATGTTTCATCGGAGGAGAGCGTCCCACACCAAGCCTTCATGATCTCACTGAGCTTCCTGGAGTAGGTTCAAAGGACAGATGTCTCAAAACATGAAGCTGTCTCCTGACCTTGTGCATTGAAGATCTAAGTTACAAATGGTGATAAATGCAGAAATTGAAGGTGTAAAGAAAGTCAAAGGAAGGTGATACATAGATGACTAGCCTCTATCCAGTTAAAGTAGGTCAAGTGAAAGAGTGGAAAATGTTGAAAGGTCAAGTAATGGAAGTGATGTCCCACATAGCAATCAACCTAAACATTCCGGTGCCTGAAGCTGAGCCAATAGTAAAGGATGATTTGTATGAAAAGTATGTTCAACCAAGGGCATTTTAAGGGATGGGCAAAGTGGGCCCTGGTTTAGGGCCCAGCTTTTCAGTGGGCCTCTGATACAGCCAGTTCTGTTGTGCAGAGAGTCCTGCCCTGATGATCTTGAATAATTCGTAAAGTTTTTTTTAGATACAGTTTTCCTTTAGTTTATTTTTAGTGCGGGTGATGTACAGAAGTTTATAAGAGACATTTTGCAGAGAACTGTTTGTTTTGAACACCATGCAACAGCTATAAACAATTTCTAAACGTTTCCTTTAGATCAAAATAGGACTTCACGCATGAAAAATTGGCAGGGATCACAAAGATTATTCACAATAATATTGGTGAGCTGCTGCTGTATAATAATATTGAAAACACACGTCAATATCCTTTAAATATTACACGTAAACATATTTATAATTTGGACCAGGGTGTTTTTGTATTGTCTGTGAACTGGCCAAAGACTGCATGCAGAGCTGAAATTGAATCATAAATGTAATGGTGTTTTGAAAAGAGTCCCCAAATAACTTTTGGTCCAAGGCCTCTGAAGCCCTTAAAATATCACTGTGTTCTTCCTTCAACAGCCGAGTTCCTTAAATCAATTAAGCATGAGATTAACCGGCATTGCAAAAGCCCTGAAAAGCTAATGTTGCATGGGTGCAGGCGTTTGAAGAATCCAGTTGACAAGACAGAATTTAAATTGTCAGCTTTAGAAATAATAGATCCTTGGCTGGCAGGGCATTGGCCAATGGCAGGACATGCAGTATCACAGAGGAATGTACTAGACAGGAAAGTCAATTCTGTACTGTGAAAAATGATTGTCTGCCTCTCTTTTTCCCTCAATACCACATCTTCAATAATCTTTAATTTTAAACAACATCTAGTAGTGCTTTATTGAGTTGACAGAAGTAACAAATACTAAATAAGCACAGCTAGTCTTTACTAAGGTATAAAAGTGCCTTCCATGAATAGTCATCACTGAAGTTTGGAGAGCCGACTGGGTAAAGCAGTAGAGGCCAGACCCAGAAACTATGGAGCTTATTGGGGACATGAGAGGAAAGGTGCATCACCAATAGAAATCTTAAAGGGGATTATTGCATAGATCAGTGCTCTGTAAAGCCTTAGGGCTTAATTACGAGTCTATTGGTCAACAGACCACTAGACTTGCGTTGGCGGTCAGTCCGCCATGCTTGTGGTGGCGCAGCCACCACATTACGAGGTTGGCAGGCAGACCCGCCAACCTACCTCCGTTTCTGCCAGGATCTCTGATACTGATGGTATGATGGCGGTGCTGGTTTTAATCAGCTTGGGCAGTGCTGCCCTGCTGATTACAACCTTGTTCGCCACCAGCCTTTTCATTGCCGTACAACCACCATGAAAAGGCTGACTGAGAACAGTGCGAGGGGCCCTCCTGCCCAACACCCTCAAATGAGCACTGTCTGCTTTTCTATTGTATTTAAGTCCTTAGCGGGCGTCTGTTTAATGTTGGTAAGCAAGCAAATCCAAGTAATCCATTGCATTTTAAGATGGTAAAAACTCCAACCCTCAAATATATTTGCCAGGCCAGATGAAAGTTCAGCAGTGCTCATGAAGATCTTTGTTCTGCTGTTGTGTGGATTACAATCAAAATGGTATACTCATTTGAACCATCTTACTTATTTATGCTTCCTCAAACATCCACACATACCATGACGGTGTTTGCTGTGCTGGAACATCATGTAATGCCATTCCAGAAATTGTATTTCAAGGGGGAAATGTTCCAAAGAAACCTCATGATTCAAGTATTGCAAAATAAACTGTTATTGGGACTGCTGAAAAAGCAAATGTTTCTCTGGCTTGGGAATATTATGTCACATCCCATTAGCAGCGTTTCTATCACCCTGGACGTAATACGTACCAGTTCAAGATATGCAGATGCACTGGATTCTGGAATCACAGGAGAATAGGGCACTGGAATTGATACATTGGTATAGTTGCAGAAAAGAGCAGTTGCAATATCTTCCGATTATTGTGTCCAAAATAGTGTCTACAAAAATATCACCCTTTAGTGTTTATAAAATCATTTATATCCAAAGGGTTGATATTCCGCTAAATGACTTTTAGGAAAAACATTTATAAAGAGGAATTTCTGACCAAGATATTCTGACATACAACCAATATATATGAGTTATGGATTGCAGCAGTGGCCCCAAAGGGCAATGTTCAGAGGACAATATGAGCACATTCTCCATTGCTATAACCTAGAACCCTGTGACAAAGACTGGATATTATCACCTGAAACACTTGAAGAGCAGGGCAGAAGATAAGAGATGGTGGAACGTTTCTTTAATCAGGGATAATTTGAGATAGTTTGCCATCTTATGGCTTGGATTCTTATCTTGGCAGGGAACATTCTATCATCACTGATAACTTTTTACATCAAATTCAGGGAAAATGTAGCAGAAGACCACCTCCACAGAACAGTTCCCCCTTCTCTGGTTGTCAGTATTCTAGGAAATCTTTCTGTTTTAAATATTTTACCTTTTTTAACGTTTTTTAAAATGGTTTTTGTATCATGGCATTTGTTCTTTTCATATTGCCTTTAATTTAATCTAAAGTGCATACGTTTATTTTATTTAAACAAGTTTTCAGAGTTTTTTTCATTTTGTATTGAAAGGATTCCCAAAATGATTTTTACATTTAGTAATTATAAATATATATTTAACCCCTACAAAGCCCACCACATTCTCTACTGTTGGTTAGATTGGAGTGGAAGTACTAAATTCTATACTGCCCACTAAGTCCTGCACTTTGCCTACTTTTCCTTAAGTTTTCCTTAAATTTGAATGAAAATAGCAAATCAGACTCATGTAATGTTTACATTAGTTATAAAATTGTAATTTCCATTGAACTTCAATTTTAGATTAAAATATTTTATATTAAATGTAAAAGTGTTTAAATAGTGTTCCTATATTCTTAAATTATATTTTACTAAACATATTTAAAACTACTTTAACATTACATTTTTTAAGTTGGATAAGTTTTTATGTGTGTAAATTTGAAATTGTATGGTATTGTTTAGCGTAATTTGTTAATATTTTAAGGGTATAGTTATATATTTAATTTGTAGTAGTTAAATGAAATTATTTTAAAATTTTTGTAGTTTAATGTTTTAATTAAATTACATATGCAGTGCATAATATTATTACCATATGCTTGATGATATTCTGTTCCACGATCTTTTGGCCATAATGTCACAATTATTTGGCAAATTATATTTTGTCATACAAACTCCACTACACGTCACTGGGTTACGTTTCAGACATGGGGCCTCATTACAAGTGTGGCGGTCCCGCTGTGGTGGGCTGGACCGCCACCTATGTGGCGGTGTGACTGCCGCATAACAACCCTGGTGGTCCGACCACCAGGGAACTGCCAGCTCCATCATGATCTTGGATCTGGCAGTCTGGGTGTGGCGGAGATTCTAATCTACCTACGACCTCGTTCTCCGCCAGATTTCCATGGCGGTAAAACCACCAAGAAAAGGCTGGCAGAGAACAGGTGCAGGGGGCCACAGAGGGGCCCCTGCAATGCTCAGGCACTTTCACTGTTGCAATGCTCACTGTCTGCTTCACAGACAATGAACATTGCGAGGGTGCTGGTGCACCCTGCAGGCTACAGCATTGCCGCCGGCTCGATTACGAGTTGGAGACCATGCTGTTTCCTGTTTCCCACTAAGCCTGCATCTGGAAAATGAGGTTTCCGCCTGCCAACCTATTGAAAAACTCATAATGACTTCAGCTGGGAGGTCACCACATAGGCTGCGGCCATACTGTCGGAAGTTTGGCAGATGGGCTTTTCCCTCCGCCAAACTTGAAATTAGGTCCGAGTGTATGTATGCATGTATGTATTATCAATTTATGTAGTGAAAAATACCAAAACAGCTGTCCAGAAATACTGTAAGCATTAAGGGGTCTATGGGATACATAAACTGCTCTCTCCAAAAATCTTGATTTCTTTTGTTAATTTTCGCTAGAAATGCTGTAATAGCTGCCACATTGTTAACCATTGAGAAGTAATTTAGACTTTTTGTCAGCTCAGAAGGTGGGAGATGAATTGCTGTAATGGATGTCCCCATGATAAGTTTGCTGAACAGTGTCTATTGAGTTTTTTCCAGTTCTCATATCCTTAGATGGCTAACTGGGAAGCAAACAAGTCTGAATATATTATTTTAGTGTCTGTTAGCAATATTTTGCTTGCTTTAGGTGTAGGCAGTTTGAAATATGATTCAGCATTTGTGACATCATGCCCAGAATAATAAGTGAATTTCTCTCTATATATTTTAGAACTCCCCGACGGGGGAAGTTGGAAAATGTTCCCATTGTGTCTCACTAAAAACTACTCTGGGAGTACTGGCACAATGTTAATAATAGTGTCCATGATAAAGATACCAGAACACTTCCCCATAGTTTGCAGTGTACACATATAAATCCTCACTTTCAAACACAGAATAATATTCAGGCTCACAAAGCATGGAATCAACTATTTTAACATCCCAGTCATCAGAAACCCCCCCCTCCCCAAGGTGTAATAACGTCATTTATTGAAATTTTAAAAGCATATGAAATTAGTATCATTTCAGTTGGTCCAAGTATATTGTATGGTACTTTATCCCAAACAATCCCATCAGGAACTGAACAGCAGAAATTTTCCCAAGGTACAAGTCCTTTCACTTTATGTCAAGGAAAAAAAGGCTTTAAAATCTCATCCGCCAGTTCAGCAGCAGAGCGTTCAGGAAGTTAATGGCCATGTGTGAGCAAAGGGAAGACAATAACAAAGCAAGCAATGCCAATATAATCCACAGATAGTACCATGGATTAATCAAATAGTTGTGTTTAAACCAGTTAAAAAGCTTATGTATACCATAAAATAGCTGGTGCCGATGAAGTTGAAGAAAAATTATCAATATCAGCAAAATAACCAGAAGCAGTATTTCAAAAACCTGGAGCTGATGCAGGTGAACGAGAACTGGTATATGTAATAAAGGGGGTTTGCCCTAGCCAATAAAACCTATTTTCAAATTTACATCTTGGACATTTGTTGACCATGTAGCAGCAACTGGAATCAACAGAAGTTCATTCCCTGCCTTCCCCAATCTTGGTGACATAATTTCAGCATTGTTTAATGCTTGAAGAGGTATCTCCTGTATGGTAGTGAGAGGTGCAATGGAACTACCCAGGAATACTTGTGGTCTACTTTGCAGGATCGGCCATATGATGCAACTTTATGTGACCAATGAAGACAAAGCAGTTGTTTTTGAAGTCAGGCAATGGTGGTAGAATAACAATTCTTGTACCCCAAGAACTGGTGCCAGTAGGCTGAGCCAAATTACATCTTCACAGAAATCTTTTCTCAAACCAGGTTTTCAGAAATCAGCCTGTGGATGTTGTTGAATCCCTCATTCCCAAGGTGGCGGCATGTGCTGAGGAATGTTCATCTCGGAACTATTGTAATTCCTGCAATACAGTTACATGTTTGTTTATGTCAAAGGGTGTTTCTGTCGCCACCGCACCAGGACCATCAAGATCTTGAATCTCCATAGGGATGCCGAACAGGAGTTCATATGGGGGACGGCCTCCCAGTGGTCTTCTAGGCAGGTTATTTAATGCTGTCTGGACTCTGTACAAATGATGGATCCAACTATGACCTGAGCCTAGTACTCTAACTGTTAAGGATTGCTTTAAGTCCCGGTCCTTCCTTTACACTACCGAATTTCCCTCGGGTGGTAGGGACTAGAATAATGCACCAGAACACCCATTATGTCCATGGCATCCTGGTATGCCCTAGAGGGCAAAAGCAGGGCACTGATCCAAGCTGAATGTTGCAACTGCATATGTCCCGATAAAGATTTAGAAATCTTTAATAAGAGTTTGAGCGCCAGTCGATTGTGTGGCCTCAGTCATAGAGATCTGGATCAAGCTCCTACTGCAGATTGATTATATTTATATGCACCATCTGAATTTACGGGACTGCAATGGTCCAGGCACACACATTGCATAGGCTTATTTGCTATTAGAAGGGGTGTCTGTGGTGGGTGCTTCATTGTGGAATGTTTAATTTGTTGACAAATGTCACAGCTAAGGACATACTGTTGGGTCTGTTTGCATAGACTGTGCCACCAATAGCATTTTTGTACAAGAGCGATAGTAGCTGCCACATAAGCATGGGCAGAAGCAACACCCTCATGAGCTACGTTGATCAGTTCCAGCCTACAATTTTGGTTGGGGCTCACACGATAACCCACCTCTGGTATTGTTACAAAGGCAATGTTTTGGGTATTTAAATGGTAGGGATATTTGGTTGAGAATGCTTTTGGCAAAAGCTTGCCATCAGCCGGAGCATTCACAGCATCCAAGATGTCATCATTCACCCTTGCAAGAGAATGAGTTATCCCAGCAACAGAAGTTGTAGCAACTGCAGATTTGACAGCTTCATTAACCAATGAGTTTCCTTCAATGTGTATTCCAACATTTCAGTGGCCCAGTGTATGAATTACATGCATCTATGGTAGTTTGTCTTTAAGACCTGTCACTTCCCCCCACCAAAATATGTGTTTTTAGGTGTTTCCTTTGGAATCTCTGAACCCATTTAGGCTCCAGTAGCGTAGGTTTTCTGGACTGGACACAATAATACAAATCATATAGGAAGTTCAGGATCCTTATATTTCAGTGGCAAAAGCAATTCTTTAAGCTTAGTAAGTTGTGCTGTGCAATCCTCTAGGACTGTATGTAGGTTTGTAGAGTGTGGAAATTACCGTCCCTCATAGCTCCACAAATGGCTACACAAGCCACATATTATTGGTGTTTGGTACCTACACCTGGTTGGGCTGAACCAGCTGAATTCTGATTCTGTAATAGTCAAGAAGCATGACATTAGTGGGTATGGGGCATGGGGAGTTCATACAGGAGAAATTCTTCAGTCAGAAGTTTTAGATCAAAAACATAGTCAACATCAGTGACAGCGAAGGAGGTAGCCCATTGTATCCAACATGGATGTAATGCTTTGGCATTTGGAATGCTAGCTTTGGTAATATCCTCAATGGCTGGAATCGCTGAAATGACAATAAAGTGCTTCCCCTGGGCTAGTGGTCTCTCCTTGATGACCGCCATCTGAACAGCAGTTAGTATTTTCTGTGTTGGTGCAAAACGCCTTTCAGCGTTTGAGTATAATTGTGTTTTGTAAGCTAAGGGTACTGTGTCACCTTCATTAAATGTGACACATGAATACTATGGCACCTGGAATGACCTGGATGATCAAATTTGTTTTGTTTTCATGTTGGTGTAAGTGTTTTACTTCAAGCATGTCAGTCTGTAATGATCTGCGAGTTTTGTATATGTTGTGGTGCTAGAGAAATCAGGACAGGTCAAATCATAAAGTAGTTTTATGTACTGTGCAGAATCTGGAATGTATGCTCTGCCAAAATTATAGAATCCTAAGAAGGACTACAGTTTTCTGATTTTGTTTGGTGGCTGTAGTGGTGCATACTTGTCTAAGAACTGTGGTGTTAGACTTTTCCCCTCGTTTGATAGCTTGTATCCCAAAAATAGGAAACTGAGGACAGCAATTTTAGTTTTCTAAATGTTGAATTTGTAGCCATGGTCCGATAATCCCAGTACAATGCAGTGTACCCTGGCCAGGTGTGTGTTGAGGCCATCATCTGTCAGATGGATGTAATCTATATAGGACAACATCTCAAGATCAATATCATGTAATATTGATGTCACATGGGCTGAGAACAGTCAAGGACTGTTCTTATACCCTTGGGGAAGTCGGCAAAAGTGACTTTCAGAGCCTACCAAAGAAAATGCACTTAAATCCCAGCTTTCAGGTGCAAGATTCTGGCAGAAAGCCCCATTGGAAATAACCACAGTCATTTTGTATTTTTTGTTGTTCATAAGAGCTGTGCTATGTGAATTTTGAATTGTAAATCTGCATGTGTGACTGTTCAAATGTCTGCAAATCGAAGACTGTAATGTAAGAATGGTCCGGCTTTACTACTGAAAACATAGAGTTCTCTATGGCTAATACGCATGTTCAATTACTACCTGGTACTCTGTTTGTGAGAGAATCTCCCTCACTGGGGCTTTAGCATCATGTTTTATTGGCTAATGAGGCTGTACTTTTGGGTTAGACCATATAACTATGACATGAAAAGGAGAGTCCACAAACCCAACTCACATGTTTCTGGTACAGCGCTGGAGACTGTGCCAGAACCCAATCTGCATTCTATTACTGGATCTGGAACTAGCACTGAAAAAGATGGAAAAATGACATCTTCCCTTTGTGGGAGCGTTCAGACAAATTCTGCTGGCCAGTCTTTTTCTGCTAGAGAATGCCATAGCTTAGCATTAATATTTCCCAGAAAATTATTTTAATTGTGCACTTAATTTGAATTTTTAATTTGTAGACCCTATTGGATGAGACGATGTGCCTTTCTGGGTCTTCGACTTCAAAGTAGTCATTAGTTGCTGTCACCTCCAGAAGTTCTTTAAGCTTCTGGGTAACTATTGTGATCTCTGCAGTGCTGTTTAGGAGAGTCACTGCCCATGTCCTGTTCTTGAGTAGTGGTCTCAATTTGTGTGCATACTTAGCCAAAAGTGCTGTAACCCTCTTCTTAATTTGAGGTTAATGCTGTAGAAGTTTCCCTTCCTTTTTTATTGTGACATCAGATTAGTGTTGTGAGTCCTTCTTTGGATTTATGTACCTTTTATGTGTTGTGACCGCCCACCTGTCTGTCTGTTTGTCAGGTGAATCCTGAAAGGTATGAGAACAGCATGTATCTGTAAACTGATACTTGCCAGGAGGTTTCAAATGGACATGATTCTTCTCCTTGTTTACTTTATCTTACATTTTTGTTTGTCCTAGTGGTTTTTACAACCCTTCTGCACTTACTTGGTCCCTTCTCGAAATTACCTTTAAGTTTTGGCTTATTTGGTCTAGGCCACGGGCTATCCCGGCTATTACCTAGATAAGTCTCAGAAATATTAATAAGCAACACGCACTCCTGGTCCGTGGAAACTGTGGGAGTCGTTATGCTGATGGTGCTGCTTCTCCTTTAATATTACTTAATATAATTGTGGACACTGTTGCAAAATTGCCCATTCATTTGATCCCAAATCCAGGGTAGGGGCTGCCCCATGTTCATTCTCTATTTGTTTCAACAAAGTTGTTGTTGAAAGTGTTGGTGTACCATGTGTTGTAGTATAAATTGCAGGAAATACTATGCCCAAAGTGGCACACCATTTATGGTGCGAGACTCCCCTAAATGGCAAGCATATTTTAAGAATTCTGTGTTCGTCTAGGGGTCCAGGATGGGGAAACACTGCTTCCAGCTGGGGTGTTGTTTAAGGTCTGCATTATGACTTGTTTTAAGCATCTATGTAGTCTAACTAAATTATTATATGTATTATTATATACAGTAATGGCCACTGATCTGCTGCCTGTACATTTTTTATGTTTGGAAATGTTGTATGTTTGGAAATGTTATGTAGGTGGCTAGAGCTGGCTTTGAGGCCCCATCATTACTAGGGGGTCCTAATCTAATGTTATTAATAACCTGTGAGAGGGCGCATTGAAACCAACTATGGTGTTCTTGATATGTTAAAGGTATTTCTAAATATTGATAAGCTCTATATTGTGCAGGTGCGTTAGCTAAAGTGTATGTATGCAAAGTGTTTGTATTTGCATCGACTGCAGGAAAAGTGACCATGAGTACATTTCTGTTCTGTAAGCATTGAGTGCCTCTACCAAGAATATAACATCTCCACCCCATAAGCAAGCCCATTAGCAAGTAAGTATTGTGTGACAGGTTGTCTACAAATTACTGGAATTACCACTGGTTGTGGTTGTGCTACTTTTAAAGGGCAAAATTTAGGGATGGGTACACCAAATGGGGTATAATTTTAAGGTCCAAGCTTGAACAATCTACAGACTATGATAGGTAGTACCTATTTAGCTGAGGAGTATTTTTCCCTAACACCACAGATGTTTCCATGTAAAAGGTGCTTAAGGTACTTTAGGCATGCGAGAGAGAGTTATTCAGGTGATCTGTTAAGTAAGTACCTGCCCCATGTTGGGTACCATGTCATGTGGTTCCTATCATGGTAATAAGACTGCAGCACAACAGAGTGTGATGGAGTCAACCCCACACCACTTGGAAGCTGTCAGTCTGGCTCCTGGCCAGTCCGCAGTACCTCACCCAACTCTGGAAAGGAAGCTGTGATTTGTTGCAACCTAAAACCTGATACTCTGATGTCCATAGAAGTTATGGAAACAGACCATACTCCTTTAGCTCAGTTACTCAGTTACTCACACGTGCCAAGGCAGGGCAAAAGATGCAAACTGGAGCTGTGCATTTAATATAGCAATTGCATCCTAGTGTTAAAAAGCATGGGCTGTGATAATAAGGCAGATGACACATATTACGGTAATCATCATTACAACCAGTGGAAAGTAAATAAACAAACCCACCATTTTGTATGATTTTAAAAAGCCTAGAGATTCCTGCCTATACCCAATGTCTAGATCTGAGAGCAATATTGATAGTAACCCTTCTGCCTGTCCCAATCTAAGGCAGTAACCCAGGCCCCTTACCGGATTAGGATGGCAAGGGTCTGCCTGTTGTCTGGATGGCAATCCTCTTGGGGAGATGATGAGTCAGCACTGGGATCAGCAAGTTGTCTTTAGTATGGTGTGCAGCCCAGGACGATCATGACCGTAATTCCCTCTGCCCTCCTTAGGCCAATGTGGTGTTTATATAGTAACCTGTACAGAGTTCGTGGAACAGGCCTGATGTACTGATGTGTCCAATGAATGGGAACTGGCTCAGCTGCTGGCAATATTAGTTAACATATCATGTACCGTACATGACAGCCTAGAGCTGAGCACAGAGTGCTCATTGTACAAATGGCCAACACAAACAACTGTGTGTTCTTGGAAACTGGCAGCTGGGTGTGCTAAAAATATGAAAATGAATAAAATGCACTTGAATTTAAAAAGAACAGGATGTGAGCCTAGTTCTAAAATAAGGGTACACAACCTAGATGCTAAAGGAGTCCTAAAATAAAATAATACATGTCACTGATGGCCGAATGAAGGCACTGGAATGCCTTATTAAGGAATCTGGTGTAAATGATCTACTCAGTATAATAAAGGTTACCATGTATAATGGCGTGTTTCCCAAGCCCTTCAAAAGAGTATTTATTTCTAGATAAAAAAAAACACAGAATGCAAAAGATACACTTACCTCAGGATCTCTGACCAAATTATTTCAGCTTGCCAACGTTTGATCATTATTATCAAAAGTAATATTGGTGAGTACTTGGTAAATGAAAGGCTCCTATCAAAAGGATGAATAGTAAATATCCAAAGATAAACGATTTGAAGGTATAAAGATATGAATAAATGAGACAGTTAATGTGCATTTGTCTCTTTTTTTAAATCTATTTTTTATATTCTTTATTTTTAGTTCAGGTATCGATATACAAAAAAAATTTATAGAAACCATGCCCAAGTAGCATTAAGCAATAATAATGATCATTTTTCTTATTCTCTCCCTCCTTTGGCTGCTGACATCACAATGTCATCTTCTAGTCCCTTTGTATTGGTGAATTGATTTTATTAGTCTGTAATGTTTACTATGTTGGCCTTGATTATACAATCAGCAAAGCATTCAAAAAAGCCCCCATCCCTTAATCACTTCCCAATATATAAACACATCTGAGTTTCAATCATTTTGTACAATATTAACACATTATTAACAAACAGTTCTCTACTACGCCTCCAGACTTCCCTTTTACTTTGCTTACTATTCCCCTAAATACTGCCATATAGCTGAAAACCTTTTTATACTCCCTATGCGTTTTAAGTATGTTTCCTCATATTTCTTGGTTCTTGACATTTTATTCCACCAGTTCTGCATTGTAGGGATCCATCAAAACTGGAGTATTAATGATCAGGCTACTGCAAAAACTGTCACTATAAAATATTGTTGACATTTAGCTAGGTGGTGCATTTTCTCAGATACACCAAACAAAACTAAACTCGGTTCTAGCTCAATGCTTGCGTTAGATCTGTGATGTATTACCTTCTTTATTTCCAGTCAAAAAATAGTTAATTTGGGACAGTCTAGAAAAACATGATGCCAGTTCCCCTGCCCCTCCTGATGGCAGCGAAAGCATTGACCAGAAGTTGATGGGAACATTTTGTGTACCGTCTCAGGAGTGTAATAACCCATCCATGTGTAAAGAAAGACATTCTCTTATAGTTAGCTGCCCTTAATGATATGTACCCTGCTTCCGAAATAAGTCTCCAATCTTCGTTAGATATTTCACCTTGTGTTGTTCTGCGGATTTCATCCCTAAACTTGATAATTATTTTAGAGACGGGTTGATCTGCTAGCAATCTGTACCAGTTCCTTGTACCTGAGACTTTACTCCTGATTAGAGCCCTCCATATCAGGTGTTCTTGCGTACTTGCCCTGGGTAAATTAGCACTAAGAAAGTGGGAGATCGGAAAAAAACTCCAAAAGAGTCTGGTTGTCATGTTCTCCGGCCCAGTTTCGACCTCGTCCCAAGTGACATATCTACCTCTTAGAAGAAAATCCCCCATCTCTTGAAATCCTTTGCTATTCCATTGAGCTATCACTGTTTCTGGAAGGTATAGAACAAAGTATTTACACTCCTGTAATTATAGATAGATATAGCCTGATGATATTTGATGTGTTTTACTTAACTTCTCTGCTCTTTTACTAAGATCAGGAATATATTTGTATAGGTTTCTTGTTAAGGTTTAGTGGTTTAATGAATGCTGGGAGACTTATTGCTGATTCTACGATCATCCTCTTGACCACAAATATTTCCAGGGTTTCTCTGTTGTTTAAGTATCGTGCCAACATATCCTGCAATGCAGCCTGGTAATAAACTTGAAAATTAGAGAGTGCCAGGCCCCCTTGGTTTTTATTGTGCTGTATGACTGAAAACCTCACCCTTGGGGCTTTTTTCCTCCAAATAAAAATTTGTAACATGGAATCCAATTTATGAAAATAAGAGCTATTTACTCTTATTGCTACATTATTGAATAAGGTAAGAAAAAGTGGAAGAATTGACATCTTAATTAGGGAGACTCTCCCTATCAGGGTCAACGGGAGAACCATCCATCTTTCCAAAAGTGTTTTGTACTTTGAAATCATCCTAGCATAGTTGAGGTTAAACAACTGCCCATAATGCTTTGTGACGTAGATTCCCAAATACCTGATGGGTTCGGATGAGGTAGCTTGATTTTGCCAGGCAAGAGGAAGATTCTCTATTCCTGTGTTAAGTAGGAGGACCTCTGTTTTGCTTTCGTTATTCTTGCAGCCCCCTATTTGCAGAAACACGTTAATTTTATCTAGCACTCTTATCACGTTGTCAATCTCGGGTTTTAGATATAAAATGACATCATCAGCGAAGAGCTTAATTTTTGGCGCTGCTGCTAAAGGCAACATCATTTTGTTCGAGCTACGTATTCTATGTGCCAAAGCTTCAATAAAAAAGGAAAAGAGTATAGGAGAGAGAGGACACCCCTGTCTGGTGCCTCATTTAATCTGAATTGTGTCCCTGACCTTTGAGTTGATAACAAGTCCGGCATAAACACCCTGATACTGCTGTCTTATCATTGATGTAAATTGCAGGGGAAAACCGAATTTGGTCACACTATATAACTTGGCTTCCCAGTTTACTAGATCAAAAGCTTTCTCTGCGTCTAGCAATAGCATTACCGCAGGGATTGTATTTACCGAAAACTACTCGATTGCATGTATTTGGAAATTTGTGTTGGATGACATCAGTCTGCTGGCTACAAAACCATTTTGGCCTTTATGTATTAATTTTTGCACGACTGGTGTGATCCTGGTTGCCCAGGCCTTTGTTAAGATTTTATAATCTGCATTCAGCAGGCTGATTGGGCGGTATGCATCTGGTTTCAGTGGGTTTTTATCTTTTTTCAGAAAACTGACTATCGTTGACTCTTTAAAAGTTAGAGGTTTTTCCACCCCCTCCAGTATTGCATTATATAATTTCGTTAGAAATGGAACTAGCTCTTTGCAAAAGGTTTTGTAGAATTTTATTAGGAATCCATCCCTGCCAGGAGCTTTTGCACTTGCCATTTTCTGGATAGCTCCCTTAATCTCAGAAGGCATAATCTTCTATGAGTAAGGATTGTACTTGTCTCGGGATCTTAAATTTGATCTATTGTCCGCTTTTCGTATTTTATGCGAGTGGCCCAAGCCAAATACTTACCTATTTGCTGACTTTTTTCTTAAACCTGCTGCTGATAGGCCCTTGAGCTAGTTACTTCCTCAAGAATAAAAACATCTTTTAACTTTGCTTTCTTTCAGATTAAGATTGCACCTTGCTGCTTCCTGCCCCCCTGCTTTCATACAATCATCTGTCGCCTCATCTATTGCCTTCTGAAGTTTTTTATTTCAATCTCTCGCTGTCGAGTCTGTGATGCTTTAAAGGAGATAATTAGATCCCTAGCTGTGGCTTCAAATGCCTCCCAGACATTAAACAGAGATGCAGAATTCAGGTTGCACTGAAAGAACTCCGGTATAAATCTTCTCATATCTAAGACCAACTGCTGATTACTAACTAAGGATCTATTGAATTGCCATCTGGGTCTCTCTTTGCTAGCTGCGTTTAGTTCTATCGTCGCCATGACCACTGAATGGTCAGAAAAAGCGTTAGCCCATATATGCAAACCAGTCCCCTTCAGTATAAGAGGTATTAGAAAGAAATTCTATCCGTGAAGCAGTTTTCTAGATGTGTGAAAAGCAAGTATATTGAGTGGCTGCTAGGTATTCTTCTTGCCAAGGGACCACTACCTGAAAATCTATTTTTTTATTATATTGTACATTCTCTTAGTTTTAGGTTTTAGTTGTCCTTTCATCCCATTAGAGGTATCTAATCTGATATCTTGAACATAATTGAAATCCCCTCCAATAATAAATGGACCCATGGCACTCATTGCTATATTATAGAGTTGCAATATTGGCTGTATCTCATCCATGACTGGCCCATAGTAATTGACCAAATTGATTTGAACTTCTTATTGTCTAACTTTGAGCCAGATCCACCTCCCCTTGGGATCCCTAATGACCTCTTGTATAGTCCAATCAACTCTGCTACTCAAATATATTGCCACCCCTCTCACTGCCAACTCAGATGAAGTGAATAAAGTACTGTTATGGAATATATATTTTGGGGCTATTACTTTTTAGATGTGTTTCCTGAAAAAAAAATATAACTTCGGGATTGAATGATATCAACCATTTTAACATTGCCTTATATTTCAGAATATTTAAAATACAATTTGCATTGCAGGAAATAATCTTAAGTTTCATCATATCTTTAAATTAGTTTGAAAGTAACCCCTTTCCCCCATCCATACCAAGGCTCTGATTCTGACTATGGCGGGCGGCGGAGGCCACCCGCCAAAGTCCCGCCGACAAATGACCGCACCACGGTCAAAAGACCGCGGCGGCCATTCTTACATTTCCGCTGGGCCGGCGGGCGCTCTCCAAAAGAGCGCCCGCCGGCCCAGCGGAAATGCCCCTGCAACGAGGATGCCGGCTCCGAATGGAGCCGGCGGAGTTGCAGGGGTGCGACGGGTGCAGTGGCACCCGTCGCGTATTTCAGTGTCTGCATGGCAGACACTGAAATACTTTGTGGGGCCCTCTTACGGGGGCCCCGCAGCACCCCCTACCGCCATCCTGTTCTTGGCGGGAGACCCGCCAGGAACAGGATGGCGGTAGGGGGTGTCAGAATCCCCATGGTGGCGGAGCGCGCTCCGCCGCCATGGGGGATTCTGCAGGGCGGCGGGAAACCGGCGGGAGACCGCCGGTTTCCCGCATCTGACCTTGGCCGAACCGCCACGGTCAGAATGCCCTGCGGGGCACCGCCGGTCTGTCGGCGGTGCTCCCGCCGACCCTGGCGACCGCCGGGGTCAGAATTACCCCCCTAGTGTCTGCTACTTTTTGGGCAAACCTGAATTTTTTTAACCTTTTAGTCCCCCCCACGTGCAGCCCCTCACTTCCACCCTGCCATCCCATCCCTCCCTCCTTGGGTGCTCTGAGCTTGAGGCCCTCCAGTCTAGGGACTCAGAAGAGTCTCAGACAACTCCCCTCCCTTGATCCCACCCAGTGATCTTGCCTTAACTCTACTACTCTGTTGTGCTTCCTCATTCCTTTACCCCTACTATGGTGCCTTGACATAGCACCGTTGACACCGAAAACAGTCTGGAGGCATCTTAGTCTTTTCCCTTTCAGACGCTTAGCAAGCTACAAATATTTTTCCGACTGATTTCTCTAAGCCTCACAGTCCCATACTAGCAGGCAATATTTTTACCATCCCCTCTGAACTCCGTATGGAATTCAGAAAGGTATTTGCCTCTTCCAACGTATGAAATATATTAGCCCGTCCTTTAAATAAAACTTTCAGTTTTGCTAGCTGAACAAGGCCAGGTGGCGCCCCCCCCAGTTTCTAAAAAACTGGGATCAGCTCTTTGAGTTCCCGGCGTCTACGCGCCGCAAGTGCAGACATGTTGGAGAAAATTTTAAATGAATAATCTCCTGGAGTTACAAAAGTCCTAGCTTTGATTGCCAATGAAATAATTATTTTCTTTAATATGATAGTCACCAAAGTTGACCACTCTTGTCCAAGGGTATTTTGCACCTATAGACTGAATTGCTGGGACTCGATAAGTGCGTTTAATTGTAAGATCCACCTTGCTGTCGGCAGGCTCCGTTAAAACATAGGGGGTCATTCCAAGTTTGGGGGGCGGCGGTCGCCGCCCGCCAAACTTACCCCGCCAAATGGCCGCTAGGCCATTCTGACTTTCCCGCTGGGCCGGCGGGAGCCCGCCAAGGGAGCGCCCGCCGGCCCAACGGGAAAGGCCCTGCAACACAGAAGCCGGCTCCGAATGGAGCCGGCGGTGTTGCAGGGGTGCGACGGGTGCAGTTGCACCCGTCGCAATTTTCACTGTCTGCTATGCAGACAGTGAAAATCATGCTGGGGCCCTGTTAGGGGGCCCCACGACACCCGTTCCCGCCATCCAGAAACAGGCTGGCGGGAAGGGGGTCGGAATCCCCATGGCAGCGCTGCTTGCAGCGCCGCCATGGAGGATTCTCCCAGCCGGGGCTAATCCGGTGGGAAACCGCCGGACCCGGCTGGGCGACTGCGGCTTTACAGCCGCGGTCGGAATACCACATGAAGCACCGCCAGCCTGTTGGCGGTGCTTCCGTGGACAGCCACCCTGGCGGTCTATGACCGCCAGGGTTGGAATGAGGGCCATACTGTTTAATCAGATTTGTAACTAATTCAATAACTGTCTGACCCGACTCTCTCCCTTCTGGTATCCCAGTGAACCTCAAGTTAAGTGACAGGAGTGATTCTCTGCATCATCGACTCGAATCTGAAGGTCAGTTAATTCAGCTTGGTATCTAGCAACCTCTAGCTTCCATCTGTGATCCATCATCCTCCAGGTCTGATACTCGTTGTTCAACTTCTTTGACATGAGTACTTAATTGCTGCATGTTATTATTTATAAGACTGAGTTGAGTTTCCATTTTACGATTTGCCTCCTTATGTGATAGGTTTAAAGCCTTAAGTTCAGTAAGGATCTGAAGAAGCATAGACTCTGTAGCTGAAGAGCCTTCGCCCGCTTGTCCCTCTTCTGCCTGATTATGAGAAGTCCGCCCAGCATGCCCAGAACCTGGATATAGTGAAGAGCTCGTATTTTCAACTATTTTCCCGGTGCCCTGTGTTAACCTCATCTGAATAGAGTCTGTTGTCAGCTAATAATTTCTTATTGCGGGAGAGATGTATGGATCTGAGTGACGCTGAGTATTGAATAAATTATAGGAGGTTGGAGACTGGCGTATAGGTACTGAGTTGCGTCTATCCTGCTCCCCTCCTTTAACCTTTCTGCTGGAAGTGCTAGTTTAGATGGCTCTTTGGGCTCCTTGGGTCCAGCCATGGTAGATAGCGGATACATCTGTAGCTGCCCATTGCTATTCTGTTGGGTGGTAATCTGACCTTGTTCTATCTGTTAGGAGGGGTGGAGGTCTTGTGAGCATTTCCTGATATTGCTGGTGTTCTGTAGATAACCCTCTATCCGACTACTAATTACCCGTTTCTTGCCCTCCGCCTCCATAATTGCACCTTTTGCTTTGGAAATGATCTGGGAATTGAAGGAGGGTAGTGCTGCTGGAGGGGGGGGGAGTTGCAGTACTGGAGAGGTTGTGCCTGGGCTAGAGGTTTTCTCCCATGAAGCAGGAAGTTTAGTTTTTAGATTTTGCGCTTCCTTCATGTTTTTGGCGGATGGGCGTGCCTTTGACTGTAGATTGCGAGTAATCCTTTTCATAATGTCAGATAGTTGTTTCTTTTGAGGTACAGCAGGTCCTCGCCCCCCTTTTATTCATCTGCACCAGCATGGTTGCCACAAACCACACCCACACTTACGCGGGCCGCTTCCGTAGCACACCATCCTGGTGGCACTCCTATAAAGAGGGCCTAGTGCCACTCTCTCAGCGAGGATTATATTCTCCTTTTGACAAGCCTCGGCCCCACCCCTTTTCCATACTGTTGTAGCACTTTCAATTCTGTGTCCTCATACACTATACCAATGGCTAATACACTACTTTTACAAACATTAAAATTGCATTCCCTAATACAGTCACTAATGCATCCTTCTACCTCCGTCTGCCAGCAGAAGGTTGTACCCCATAGGTAGGAGTAATAGTAGCAAGGCACTGTGGATATATAGTAGAACAATTGAGAAAGCACAGAATATTATATTAGTCAAGTTCTTTAGTAGATGGAGCTTCTTCTGGAGCAAACTGATATAAGGTGATGTGCTGAATATCACCAATGCAAATAAAATGTATTTCAGGTGCCTAATTATAGTCAAATGAGTCTATGAAAGCCTTTATATTGATTTTTTGGCCAATTTCACTGATAGCCTGGCACCACAAAGTTGAGAAGTGAGAGTGAACGTTTTTTTCCCTCTCTTTTTTTTCCCCCCATTCACTCACCCCTGGTCTCCGTGGCCGTAACCGGTATCATGCTGCTCCTGCTATCCATGGCTTCGGATTACTCTCCTTGTTTCCAATTGGCTGCAGTTTCAAGCTCCAGTGAGGAGGGGGCTTTCATAGGCTTTGTGGGCTTAATATTAGCCCCAGGGTGCTTCTGTGCATCTTAGCAACCCAACAGGGTGCTTTCTTTAAAAAAAAAACGCTGCTTGTCACCTGCCCGATCAAATGTTCCTGAGCGGCATGAATTACGCGTCCTCCAACGCTCTGCTACTGTGCCAATGCCTCCGTCGCTTCGGCATAAGCCAAGGAGCATTACGGGAGCTCCAGACGCGGCTAGTTGATCCCTATTTGGCCAATGTGCATTTCTCTTGTAGCATAAGGGCTTCACCACATTATACCCACAAACCAATCCATGCATAATAACATATTACTCAATAGAGATATATGTCTATTGCCTTCACTGCAAGCCTGTTGTTAATGAACAGCATCTGACTGAAGACAAACCAGAGCAAAACAAAGGCTGTAGAGGTGTATCTTGGACATTGGGTCTTCAAGATACGACCGCTCTCATGTGAGATAGGAAAGAGGTCCATAACATCTCTTTTAAGACTGATGGAGATATGTGTTTTAATAGTCTGTATAATGTGCTGAATGTTGTCTTATGTCTCCAGCTTGCATCAAAGAGACTTCCAGTGCTAGCTGTAAAATAAGTGCTACTTGTCTGTGGTAAATAACGAGCGTTGTATGTGAGGGGTCTTACAAGCATCTGAGTTTCGGAGGAAAACTTGCCAACTTTAGAATGATTTTAACCATGTGGTTGTAATGGGAAAAGGGGGTAGGACCCTTGAAAAGTGGAGTTATGGACCCCATGCATTGGCCAAACAGTCACACCTACCCTCTGCCACTTCCAGAATGAAATCATCTTGTGCCACCTCTTTAGTGCAGGAGAGGATTTAATTAAAGCTCAGCTGTGCAGAGGGTTCACACCTGCGCTGTAAACCTATTCTATGCAAGGGTTTTCTCCTCATGGTGTCATGGTGGCCCTTCACAGTGTCACCATGTGATGAGTGAAGAAACTGTCCGTTACAGTTTCAAAGCTAAATAAAGGAGACACAGGCAAAGACAAGTTCCAAACACAGCTGAATATTCATGAAGTAATGGGGCCATGTGCTTATAAATAACATGTTCAATTTGTAAAAGTTCCATCAGATCTTTCATGCATGAAAACCACAAAGGCGTGAAAATACATTGTCAAATCCAAATAACAGAAAGGTTATTTCTTCATCAAATACATGGCATGATGTTGCTAAGAAGATTAATGGTATTACACATATATTAGCCATTTAACCAATCACAGTAAAACAACATTTTGTGATGCAGAATAATACAAGATGGCCACTAGCGTGACCTTCACATTACTCCAGTGGTTGGGACTTTACAAGGCATCAACAAAACAATTTTTTCACAACCCTTGCGCAGACCTATGTGGACATCCAGATGTCTGTCTGTAGTTGAGCGAATGAAGCAATGTATTTCGAGTGAAGTGTCTCTTTTAAGCAAGCCTTGCATAACAAGCTACCTGTCAGTATACCTTAGTTTATCTGTGGTCATCCCAATTCTGAACACACTTTGCAGGCCTTTATCATCATTGAATATCACAAAGCATGAACAAGACAAGATCGATTCCACATAAAATAAAACATGTTTCTACATACCCTTCTCTGATAATCAGTGATGAAATGCACAGCCTTTGATGGATAGTGGTGTATCAGTGTCTGTGGTAGTTTGTGTTGGCAATGTTGCACATGGGACAATAAAAAAACCCAAATAGTAATTTTCTACCTGTTATGTGTGTAATTAAGAACAAACATTTATCTCCTCCACCTGGAATCTGGGATGTATAGTTGGGTGACTACTTACTAATCTATTCTAAACCGAACAACAACCCACTCCTCCTATTATTATCCCTACACTTGTACTTTCTATAATGAATTGTTATTAATGACAACTCTTATTTGACAGGTAATGTCATGTTCATTTTCTGTGTCTTTCACAGATATAGGGCCTCATTATGACCCTGGTGGGCGGCGGAGGCCGCCCGCCAGGATCCCGCCCTCCAAATTACCGCGCCGCGGTCAAAAGACCGCGGCGGGTATTACGAGTTTTCCCCTGGGCTGGCGGGCGGTTCCAGTTAAACCGCCCGCCAGCCCAGGGGAAAACGACTTTCCCACGAGGATGCCGGCTCGTAATCGAGCCGGCGGAGTGGGAAGGTGCGACGGGTGCTACTGCACCCGTCGCGTATTTCACTGTCTGCAAGGCAGACAGTGAAATACATTTTGGGGCCCTCTTACGGGGGCCCCTGCCGTGCCCATGCCATTGGCATGGGCACGGCAGGGGCCCCCAGGGGCCCCGCGACCCCCCCTACCGCCATCCTGTTCATGGCGGCTTTCCCGCCATGAACTGGATGGCGGTAGGGGGGGTCAGAATCCTCATGGCTGCGGAGCGCGCTCCGCAGCCATGGAGGATTCCAATGAGCAGCGGAAAGTCAGCGGGAGACCGCTGACTTTCCGCTTCTGACCGCGGCTGAACCGCCGCGGTCAGAATGCTCATTGGAGCACCGCCAGCCTGTCGGCGGTGCTCCCGTGGTCGGTGGCCCTGGCGGCCACCGGCCGCCAGGGTCAGAATGACCCTCAAAGTTGGTAAAGGTCAAGTGCGATACTACTCTGTAATTTATTATCCAGTAGGCACTGTGGAGCAGGTGTGCGTAAGCATCAAATGACATAATACATGTAACTTTGTATCATACTTCACTTTCTATTCAACCTTATTCTTTTTCCTCCAAAGCATGTTTGCTCATCCCCATGATGTTTAGTTGTACTCTAGATCTGGGAAAAGAAGTTCAAACTCTCAAAGTTTAAACGTTTCAGTGTCATTCAATGTAACTATATTGAAGGAAGTGGTGGCCCTTGAAGAGGTGTTGGATATTGTTGCCTCGATGAATTTCAAAAGAGACCTTCAAAATGATCAATCTCCTGTGAATTATATCTTGCCTCAAGGGTCACTAGTACTTGAGGCAAAAAGATACTCTAGAATGGAGGCTGGTACTCTAGAACTTAGGTTTTAGCAAGGTCTTACAGGCAGATCTGAAATTGACTCTGCCCCTACTTGTCATTGTTGCTCCAGTTGGAGACACCTTCTTGGAGTGAGAGCCGTGTGTCCAGGAGGTCAGCCCCTCACACTTCACAGGTGACCCAGGGCCAATCTCACAGGTGGAGATCATGCCCAGCTGGTGTTATTTAGTAAGGAAGGGTCTGCAGCACCTGATGATGAAGGTAACTCAATGTGACACGAAAACACAATTCATCCCACGCAGGCACTCTGTGATTCACTAGCTGACTACTTCCACAGCAAAATCGCAGCCATCCACAGAAACTTTCATCCCAACCCACCAGCACCAAATACCTACTTACCTCAGCTGAGGACTCCCTCAGCCATCACATCACAGACTGGAAGCCACTATCCATTCAGGAAACAGCCACCCTCATGACCTCAACCCACTCTGGCTCACCCAACGATCTATGCCCACATTACATCTTCAACCTAGGCTAGAAGGAAATTAGCAGCATCCTCTCTCCATCTTCAACACGTCCATCAGGCCTGTCACCACCCCCAAAGCACGGAAACAAGCAGAGATCAAGCCGCTGTTGAAGAAACCCCGGTCAAACTCAAAAATCACCACCCCCATCTCTCTCTTCCCTTTCCCAGCCAAGGTCCTAGAAAAGCCTTCAGCAAACAGCTCTCTGAACACCCCGAAAAACACAACCTAATCTAATCCTCCAAATACAGTTTCTGCTCCAACTACAGCACCACCCTTATTGCCACAACGGTTGACATCTGGGGCCAGATGTAGCAAAGGGTTTTTCCCATTCTGTGTCAATGGGTAAATGTGTTCGTACATATGGCCCCTGGTCCCTCCTTGACCACAGAGAGAAAGTGGCCCTGATCCTCCTAGACCTCTCTGCCCCTTCAACATCATCTCCCACGTCACCCTCACTGCCAGACTCCACCACATTGGGATCCGATGTAACACTCTCAAATGGATCCATGCCTTCATCACAGGTCTGCCTTCCACCCTTCACCTCAGAACCAAAAGAGAATCATATGAAGCATCCCCCAGGGACCAACTCTCAGCACCACCCTCTTCAACATTTCCATGACACCGCTGGCCGAGATTGTTCATTCTGATAGACTGAAACTCATATCTTACGCCTAAGGCACCCAACTAATGCTTTCCCTTGTGTAAGAGCACACCATCCCATAGACCACTTCAGCAACACCATGACACATGTCGCCGATTGAATGAAATCCAACTGCTTGAAACTGAACACAGACAAGATGGAAGTGATCATCTTTGGAAGCAAACCCTTCCCTTGGGATGACTCCTGGAGGCCCTCCACACTTGGACAACCCCCGTCACTGACCACGCCCTCAACCTCAGCATCATCTTTGAAGGTGAGTTTGCTGTCAAACATCAGATAAATGCAGTGGCCTCCTCCAGCTTTCATAACCTCTGCATGCTACAGAAGATCTTCAAATGGATCCCCATCGAAATCAGCAAAATAGTCACCCAAGCCATCATCACTAGAGGATTAGCCTACGGATATGCCCTCTACGATGGTCTCCCCACCTAGCTCGTCCACTGCCTCCAGACCATCCAGAACACAGCAGCAAGACTTGTCTTAGACCTTCCCAGAAGAACCCACATCACCCTACACCTCAGAGGTCTACACTGACTGGTGCAAAATAGGTGCAAATTCAAAGTTCTTACCATCACCTACAAAGCCTGCCACATCAGACCCAAGCTATTAAGCCGTAAATTGTCCTTCCACCAACAAACCAGGTAGCTCCCCTCAACAACTCTCGCCCTCGCCTATGTCCTGAGAGTCCCAAGCAGCCACTGTGGAGGGTGCTCTTTCTTCGACCTAGCTGCCAAGAACTGGAACAACCTCCATCCTCTCCCTCCTTTGCGCCTCGCACCACTTCCTTGACTTAAGAAAGAAAACTCAAGACATGGCTCTTTGAGGAGTAGCTTGGACACACAGCAACAACCCTGAGTACCTGGATACCTCCCAGGGTGATAAGCCACGTTTTACAAATACTTAGATTGATTGACTGTCAAAACAACTCAGATACTGACAGCAGAACAATGGACATGTGCATAGGCCAGTCAAACAGCCTTTTAGTTGGTGCTCAGTCTGGTCACTCTGCCAGGGGTGCTTCTCCTAACCAATGAATCAAGTAGTATTACATCAATTCAGAACAGCTCAGCAAATGCACAAATCTTTCCAATTTCAGTTTTAATACACCAGTCTTGCAATCTACTACACTCTCTGCTGGAGAATAGTAGGCACAGTGCAACTTTGCGTTTTCCCAAGACACTTGCAAAAGAAACTTGATCACAATGGAAACCAATGTTGATCCATTGTCAGAACTCAAGAAATCAAACATTTGGCCACAGCCACAGTTGGCTATTTTGTTCTAGAGTACATCTCTAGTTCATTGTAGTTTTTGCAGAAATCTGGGAACAAATCATTATAAGGTAAATCCTGATC
Organism: Pleurodeles waltl; assembly: GCF_031143425.1. NCBI lineage: Eukaryota > Metazoa > Chordata > Amphibia > Caudata > Salamandridae > Pleurodeles > Pleurodeles waltl. The sequence goes on along the minus strand of NC_090442.1, from coordinate 827,317,288 downwards.
CAATGGTGTTAATGATTCATACTTTGATGCTAACAGCTCATGGTATTATGGGGTAAATCCATCAATTCACCCATTCTCTTTGCACACTCCTGATCCCACAGGGTGAGGTGTGACTCATAGTAGAAGCAAGAGAATCATAAAGCATGTAACATAAACATCACCATTAACTAGATTATGTCTTTCAAATAAATGTGGACAGGACAGTAATAATAAGCCCTCATTCACATATAATTTATCAAGTTCACAATCAGTATTATTGCTAACCATATTTGTACTCCAACGTAAACCTGTAACTCAACTAGGTGAGGCTGAAGTGGTGCTAGGGGGAATATGCATCTAAATCATTTCTAAATCAAGATAAGAAAGCCCAGTATAGGTATGTGGAAGGAAAGGCTCCCTCCTCTGTCCACAATTGCATCACTTTGAAAGAAACAAGGTATATTGAAACATGACATAAAATTGTACAGAGAAATAAAACACCAAACAAATGGCAACCCCAAATGTCATGAAAAAACAAACACTACACATGTACAAGGCTACAGGGGTTGGGGCACAGCTTCCATCACTAGTGTCAGATGCCACTTCTCCTTCCTTGTACAAGTGTAACCTTGTGAAATTCAGATGTTCCCTTAAATAAAATACATGTGCGGCAGGGGGCACACACCAGTCTTTACTCTGTGCACAGGGTTTGTAGTTGTTGTGTGGCTATACTCTTGCACAGTGTGAAAACACAAAACAGGAGGCATAAAGGATTACTAAAAGATGTCCTGTAGTACCACACTGCACATCTTGAGGTAGGAACAACTCTATCTTTTTATTAATTTCTCAAATAATGGATAGCCTCTGAATTCTGTGCCTAGTATCACAAGTGCCACACATCATTACAATTATACTTTCCCAAGCCTCAAAACTCAGCAGTGCAAGCACTGCAGTGCTGCTGATGACAATAACACATGCACGTATAATCAGTGTCATTGACACATTAAGGCATTCTTTGTTGTTAAGAATGACAAAATAGAAACTAGGTAGGGAGGGAGAAAAAAATAATATTCTAATATAGGTGTGTTCAAAACTCAAAGCCGGTATGGAAAGTATATAGTTGCAATCTACCAACACATGAAGGCAATCCATGTCACTGTACTTTATATATTAAGATGCCCCACCAAAAATGTCCATAAATAATGAAAACAACATAAGATGGGACACAGACAGACTTATACAGAAAGCACATCTTCTCGTCCATGTTATGAAGCCTAGGAAAACCCTGGAAAAATACTCTTGCACGAATCAATGTTATTAGTTATATGTATACAAAACCCTGCATCCAAGTTGTATGAGAAAATCATACAAATCTTAAAATTAAGACAATGCAAATATTTATTAGGCATCAACATTCAATATGTACATCTGTTGTGCATTCTCCAATTCAAAGAATGCATGTTAAACCCTCTAAGCTATCCTGTCTACCATGTACAGCACACTTCTATTTGTCCTGTCACAGGATATTGAAACAATCTTTGCGCATGGAACCATGCCCACAGTCTTTGGTGAACAGAAATGGGGAAGATAATCTTAACTGGCATAACTGATGCAGGTGCCTTAGGAATCTTTATTATTAATATCATAATTCATTTTAGATGGTGTGAATTGTTATTTTTTTGTTTGCAAATAAATGGAAAACATGCGCTCAATGCTGTTCAGTGAATACCAAAGATATAATTACAATTGTGGCAAAGTGGTAGGTCTTTTGTGCAAACTATCATGTGGGAAGACAGTAGAAACCTGGGGTCCATATGATCCCACTGTCAAAATACAGTCACTACTCTGTCCTAACTGCATTTTAGTGCCAGCTGTGAAACTCCCTCAACAGGGAGATAGTCAATTGAAATGGTATCCTCCTGCTATGTTTCAACATTGTGTGTTGGATTCTGAGCTTTTCAATGGGTTCTGCACCTGCTGTAAATTTTGCACGTTGTTGCATTAATTTAAACCTCAGAACTCTAGCTACTGCACAGAATGACCTATTATGCTTGTCCATTATTGTTCTTACGTGCCCCTTCCATTATTGAAGATACAATAGCTGTCCCTACAGCATTAAAGACATTTTCACTCATGCTGGACAAAGAATGCAGTATGATATCTCTGGGACTAGATCTCAGAGCTCATACCCATTGACGACAAGAGAAAAGCACATTCACATGAATCTAATATGCATTCAACCAGTCTTGTAATAGTAACTCACCATAAGCTTACATACTTGACACAAGGATGAAAGTGTCCTTTGAGACAAAAGGTGCACTAGGTGCTCATTCCCCAGCGTCCTTGTCACCGAAATAAAGGAGACAGAAAAGTCAGAATACCTTTTGTGCCTGAGACACACTGAACTTGCAGACAGTGGTGAACCCTCATTCAGACAGATAAAATAGCCTTGGTGTGTCGTGCCCACACACCAAAATCAATTCCAAAGCCCAATCCCGGGGAGCAATGGGAAGGAAAAAGGGAATGGCCACAATACAAACAGACAATATAAAGCATATGTTATGTTATACAGATTTATAAAGCGCATGGCTACCCGAAGGTCTCCCAGCGCTGATAGCAGGACACTTACAGTTAGCAGAAAGTTAAGCTTTAAACATCCAGGTTTTTAGAGCCTTCCTGAAGGATAGTTCATGGTTGATAGTGGGGAAGCTAGGTGGCAATAGATTCCATAATTTGGCCCCTTGGTATAGCAGAGAGCTTCAACCCCATCTAGACGTCTTCACTCTAGGGATCACGGCTAGACAAGCCATAGATGACCTGAGTTGTCTAGTAGGTGTGTAAAAAGAGGCCAATGTTCTGAGCAGAAGGGGACCTCTCTTGTGTAAAGGTCTGTGCATATAGCACAGGGACTTAAATTCTTTCGAACATGCCACAGAAAGCCAATAAGGAGAAGAGATTGCTGCTTTTACGGATTCATACCTAGGTACATTAATAAGCAAACGAGCCGCAGCATTCTGTACCACCTGCAACTTTTTAATCAAAAATTTGGGGGATCCAATGTAAAGAGCATTTCCGTAATCCAACCGTGAACTAATCATGGCCTGTATAATAAGTCTTTTAGCAGTAAGAGGAAGGATTTTAAAAACCTTCCTCAAAAACCTAATCAAACCAAACGAGGTTTAGGAGATTTTATTGACCTGTTGAGCCATAGTAAGTTGGGGGTCGAGCCAGACACCCAGACTTTTTATAAGCATTTTAGGAGGGGGAAGATTTTCCAGACCTTCCAGCACTACAGGATTAGAACTAGGCTGTGATCTATGTCCAAAAATCATAATTTCAGTCTTATTATCATTAAGTTTCAGTTTACTTTGTAACATCCATGCCGCCACCGCTTGAAGGCAAGGAGCAAATGTCAAGCCGTTGCCATTGGGATTTGTCGAAAATGATAGTACCAACTGTGTATCATCCGCATAGGAGACTAGGGACATCCCAAATGGCTTGACAACTTCTGCCAGAGGTAGCATATAAATATTAAACAGTGTGGGGCTAAGAGCGGAGCCCTGTGGCACACCGCAACTATTCATGACAGGGGATGAAAAGTCAGACCTGTCCAATACCTGATACGATCTACCCTTTATAAAAGAGGTGATCCAGTCAAGGTCAGATGATGAAATTCCAATCTCTCGTATTCTACCAAAGTAGTATATCAGTGTCTACAGTATCAAATGCCACACTGAGAGCCAAAAGAATAATCGCTCTAACAGAACCATGATCCATATGCCTCCTTGCCTCTTCAGTAACTGCAATCAGGGCTGATTCAGTACTATGGAAGGGTCAAAAACCCATCTGAGTAGAATGGAGGATATTGTTATCCTCTAAGAAGCAGGATAGTTGAGTATTAACATGCTTTTCAATAATCTTAGACAGAGCAGGCAGAAATGATATAGGTCTATAATTGCTGAGTATTGTGGCATCTAAATTAGTTTTTTTCAACAGCGGATTAACAATGGCATGTTTCCATTGTTCTGGTACTGTGCCTTTTAAAAAATAGCAAATACAATTCAACAACTAAATAAAAATGTAATCATAAAATAAAATTCTAAATCATGTCAACTTCCTCCTGCTATCCTCCTCATGTAACCTGGGTGTTCTGCCTGTGGTTGCAACCAGAGACCCCTCAGGTGCCAGATGTCTGGAACCAAGTGTAAGCTTTCAACTGCCAGACGTACCCTTGGTCAAGTGAATCACAAGGGCGATGGTGGAAACAAGTCAAAGCAGTGGAGCACTCATCGCTCCACATAATGCCAAATGGACTGCCACTTTCCCCTATTGGCCACTATTTCACTCATCTAACTCCTCCTATACCAAAATCCAGCTAACTAGTGCATAACCGAGATATGCACATACCCTTGCCTGGGATAGCCCCCAGTAAAAGCAATATACAGCATAACCAACCTTGAGTATGTAATCAGATAATCAACCGTCAGGCAAAAGCCCCTGTATGTGGTAACTGATTCAACTGTCAGGCGTCAAGCCCAGGGTCCTACTGCCCCACAGTCAATCGCCTAGGATAACCCACCAGCGCAAAATCAAAAACCCTAATCAATCCGCTGGGATAGCCCACCAGCATGACATCGAAAACACCTGGGATAGCCCACCAGTGCAACATCGAAAACACCAGCCAATAGCAAACCCATAGTCCAAACCAACACATTCACCACCCAGGCACCCTAGTGAATGGCCTTATTCCATCAGGAACCATCTCTGTATAATATGGTCCCTAAACCAAGCATGGGAAAACCCAACTGTCAGATACCATCTCAGTTCGAAGGGCATCAAAGGGTGCATGAAGGTCAGTGTGTCAGGGTGGTCAAAGGTAGAATGAAAGAAACAGCAGAGAAACCACAACAAGGAAGTAACCAACAAACAAAAATATTAAAACATCATATTTGACAGGATATCCTGAAATACAACTATACGAAACCTGAAATGCCATGATATCATATGAAAAGCAACACTATGCAAGAGCAGGAAACTGCTAGGATGGGGGCAGTGCAGACACTGATGCTCACAATTGTTCACTGTGGAGAGACACAAAAGATGGGAATCTCACACCACATAGGTAGGAAGGACAGAGCTGTCTTGTCAGAGGCATCACACAATCCGTCGAATGATTCAGAGCAAAGTCAAGGAGTCCTGTACATTGTCCAGTCTGCTCCAAGCCTAGGTCTGCATTTTTCACCAAGATGTTGAAGCTAAATAGACACAAGCAAAGTCAAGATCCAAAGGCAGCTGTATTATTTATGAATTATTTGGGCCATGTGTTTGGAAATAACATGTACTTTCATCAGATCTTTTATGCATTAAACCCCCAAAGGCGTGAAAATACATTATCCAATCAGAACAACAGAAAGATTATTTCTTCATCAAATACATGGCGTGATGTTGATCAGAAGATGCATGTTGTTACACATCTATTAGGCATCTAACCAATCACAGTAAAACAACATTTCATGTTGGCAGCATGATACAAGATGACCACTAGTGTGACTTACATATTACTCAACTGGTTTCCAAGGCATCAACAAAATAATTTCTTCACAACCCCTGGCCAGACCTATGTAGACATCCAGACGTCTGTCTGTTGCTGGGTGAATGAAGTAATTGATATTGTGTAAGGTGTCTCTTTTAAGAAAGCCTTGCATTACAAGCTATCTATCAGGGTACATTATTTTATCTGTGGTCATCCCAATTCTGAACACACTTTGCAGGCTTTTGCCATCATTGAATATCACAAAACATGAACAAGGCAAGATGGATTCCACATGAAATAATACGTGCTTCTACAACAGGTAGATTCTTCAGAGCTAGCAGGCCTGGGTAAGATTTGATTAAATATAGAGCTGCCCTTTGAAGCTTGCTTTAATGTGATCTCCAGTACTCCTTCACCTTCTAGGTAAAGTAGGTTTCATTTTTTTTCTTTTGTTACTGTTTAAATTGCATCCAGGTAATCATCTCTGAATTACTGAATTATGTATAGACTACGTCAAAAGTGGAGCTTATACTGAGCTGCGTATTATGTGCACCCTTTACATATGCAAAGAAAAATTCACATGCCTTTTTTTAGATTGTGTGCTGTTATCATTCAAGAACTTAATTTTCAAGTGTTTCTTCTAGCTTGCAAAGCTGTCAGTCATCTTTTTCAACACTGCACTTAAATTCGCTTTGTATTTTGATTTTATGACAACATTTCCCTCTCAAAAGATAAGGAGATCACAAGGCAAGTCAGTGGATAATGTGAGTTTGGTATTATCCATACACTGTGATCATAATTTAAATTTTCAGCTGGGCACATATCTTTTACTAGTACTTAGAGATTTAATTGATCTAAGAGTTACCTAATACATAGAATCAGTATTGGTATGTTTATTATTTACATTATGCATGAAGCTTACTTGTTTCTCTCTAGAATCTTTAACCAGTTCGCTGTTAGCACCCCCCCCCCCAGTGTTAAGCCTTCCTTTGTTTAATTGGGGTAGTTCACGCTTAGGCCTCCATACGTTTTTGTCCACTTAAACTATCCATGCCAAATTTGTGTCCTTTATTTCAAACATCCTGGAGATTCTAAGGATACCCAGGGTTTGTGGATTCCCTGGAGGGTGCTGAGAAATTAGCCAAAATATAGCTACATTTTGGGGTTTTTGGTGAAAAATGGGAAAAAGTGCTGCAGAAGAGTCTGTTTTTTCCCTACAAATGGCATCAATGGAAGGTTTGAGGTATAGTCCATCTTTCCAGCTTTCAGGAACAGGTAGACTTGTTTCAGAAAAACAATTTTTTTAAAACAGTTTTGGCATTTTACTTGGAGATAACCCACCTTTCCTATTTTTGTGCCTTCATCCTCCTTCCAGTTTGTGGTAGAAATGGATGTGAACGTCATGGTAGATCCCAGAAAGCTATACATTTCTGAAAACCAAACCAAATTCTAAGTGTTGAAATAAGAAAATATAAAAAAATTAGTAGAAAAAATTCTATTTGTGACAGCATTTTCATTTGTAATTTTTTGCCACGATGACTGCTTACAAAAGCTATATGCCATTGCATCTGCTGGACCCTTCTGGTTGCGGCAATATATAGGGTTTGTGTTTTTTCCAAGAACTTAAGGTACACAGAGCCACTAACTAAGCTGCATGGCTTTTCATTGTATCAAAGAAACCTATGCATTTCTAAAATGGGCACAAGATACAAAGTTTTGAAGCAGTGGTTATTTGCACATCTCTGAATTTGAAGCTACACCTACTACCATGTGAAAATGTTTTCTTTTATGAACACCAGCTCCAATTTGGAAGGCTCAAATTCTGAGATATACAATTGATAATAATACTTATTCTACTGTTCTGTGTTCCCCTATGTGTCCTGATAAAAATGGTACCACGCTTGTGTGGGTAGGGCTGGTATCCATGGCAGGAAAGGTCCCAAAACGCAACATGGGCATATCAATGTTTTCTACTGAAAACTGATCTATTTTTTTGCAGTGCGTAGCTGTGGTTTTCAGGCTGTAGCTCAGCCGGCACCTTGGTAAACCTAGAAAGCCTGTACATTTTTGAAAACTAGACACCTAGGGTGGGGTGATCCAGCATTTCCTCACTTGTGCCGATAAAAATGCTGTGCTATTTGTGTGGCTGGGCCTACTCCCTGTGATAGGAACAGATCAACCCTTGTGTGGAGACTCCTATTGACTTTGGTTGGATTTGTCCCTGTCTCTGGCAGTAGGCCAAACCACACAAGTGGCACAGCATTTTTATTGGCACAAGTGAGTAAATGCTGGTTGGTAGGAATTTTGTGGATTCCCGTGGATTGCAGAAGTTTCCATCACATAAATATGAGGAAAATATGTGTTTTCAGTCAACGTTGGAAGTTTGCAGGGCATTGTGGGTAACAAAATGGTGTGGGATGCATGTGAAGCACACCACCCTGGACTCCTCCAGATGTCTAGTTTTCAGAAGTGTCTGGGTATGGTACGTTCTTTCATGTGGCAGCCTACCCAATCCCAGAAAGTGCAGCTGTTCACCATAGCAAGTTGGATGATACTGGGAGTTCGTCAAACTCTCCTGATCCATTTGGAAAAACAACTCTTAAAAGAATGAAATTCCCTCTTGCTTGCATTGGGATTAGTCTGCAGAGAAACAGAAAGTCTGTTGAGGTTTTAGGGGTGAGGGTGGAGCCTGATGTTAGGCTGGAAAAAAACACACTCACTTTTTTCATAAAAAAAATATATTGCTCCCATACAGTGGGCTTTTTGCACCCTGTTGGGCAGATCCGGGGTAATTGCCCCATCTGCCCACCAAAGTGGCACAAAGACTGATTTTCCATTTATATGGGCATGGGCGCATTGGCTTGCCCATGGTGGGCAGACGCATAGATTGGTACTGACATTGGGTAGGCCTTATAATGTGAGTGGGTATTTATAGTGTAGCTCTGTAGTGCGCTTAAGTAGTATTTCTCACAAATTAGGCCTAGAGTGTCCAGTAGGGAATCAACGTTGGTTTAAGCTAGCAGCCTTACTTTAGATTTACCGTCCCTAATATCCTATTTATACTTATTATGCACTTCAAGATTTGTCGTACTACTCTGACTCAGAATCAGATACCAGACCTTTGCCTCTCTACTAAGCCAGGTTAATTGGATTATATTGTGAGAGGCCTTTGATCCCTATGCTGGGAAGCATGTTAATTAAAAGTGCGTGACCCAGTTCCTGGGAAAGGAAGCTGCAGGTATGAAATCTGCATCGGTTAATTAGCTGGTCACAGTGCACCTGGGCTGGGACAACACAGGTAAACTGGAAAAAAGAGGAGGGCCAGACCTCTGGAACCACCAAAGCAGGGTTGGTGGCTTTTGAAATTTTGGTGGGAAGAGATAAGGAGTCAATGTCAGCTTGGGGCAGAGCTGGGGCTCTCAGGGAAGCTCTTCCCACAAACACCTTTAAGTCGCTATATTGGATTGTCAAGAATTCTATGCAGGAGGGTTGGGACTGGGGTGGCATGATGATGTGACACACTGAGACTGGCCAGTGGTGCATGGCTTCCACGAATTTCCACCCCACTTAAAAACTCCTGCACAAGAGAGAGACAATTGAGAAGGCAGCAGACTTAGGAGTTTCAATCGTGAAATAATGCACAGGTAAAAGGCTAAGCCACCTGATGCCTGACAGGGATAGTTCTGAAGGAATTTAACTCCAGGTAACCTCCAGGAATAGGATGGGTCTTTCCAAAGCCAGTGTCACTGAAGAACAGTTTGAGGAATAGACCTGTTGGGAGACCCTGATTGACTTCTTTGAGAATTCTTCGGTCTGCCCGTTGACATAGATGACAAAAATTCCTTTCAAGAAGCCAGGAGACTTTGAGACCTGGGGAATGTGGCAGGAAGAGTGCTCCGCTTGCTGGTTGCAGAAGGGTCCCCCAAGCAGAAGAGAGCATGAGAAGCCTGGAAAAAGGACAGGTCTAGCTTAGGAAGCCAGAAAATCCAGCTCTCTCAGCAAGTGCCCTAGGAACCTGATAAAAAGGCTCTTGGTGGCTAGGGTTGACCACTAGGAGAAAAACTAACCAAAGATCATAAAAAAGTGGCCCTATGTGGCCAGAGAACTGGGTCTGAAGGAGTCTTGCCTATTGAAAGAAAACTGAAAGACAACAAAGTGCATAGCACTCCGCCCAGTTTTCTTAAATCCTCCCCTTAAGACTGATGGAAAGAGGGCATTTATGGAGCTCCATCAGCAAATCATTTTTGGCCCTGGGGACCCCATCCTCCGAAGCCTGACACAAGTATTTTTCCCATTCCCTGGGACAAAGAAAGCAAACCATGAAAGCACCGCTAGAGCCCTGGGAGCGATGTGGGGAGTGAGAACAAGAATGTGGGTGGTGAGAGCATCAGAAGAGCCAGCTAAGGCAGACTGGTGTGGGCTCACCAAAACCAAAAGCACTAATGCATGGGTTATCCACAGGTAGGCCCAGGAGAACCTGTGACTTAAAAAAAAAACATGGTATGGGGCCTTCAGGAACAACAGTGAACTGGCAGAGCTGCTAATAAAATATTCATGTGCCTGGCAAGGAGAATTTTGAATTTTGAGCAAGGAGGATTTAAATGTGCACATTGATATATGTTGTCCCCCAAGAAGGTCAGTGGCACCACCAACAACACAGAGTGTTTCAGTGGGCTGCAAGAAGTTCAGCAGCCCCATTATGCTTTTAGACAAGGTTATCCTTTTCAAGCCTGATGATCATGACCTGAGGAGAGGCTTTTCATTATTCCAAAGCTCTCATAGAGCCTGTGCTTTTGCACATGGTCTCAGGAAGATAGTGACCCTTGTTGATTAGTTTAATGACTGTGAGATCAGTCATTTGATTATAAACGAAAGACTCAAAAACACATGTTGTGAGTTATGATCCCTTATTGGAATTGCTGATGACAATACCATGAATGTCATTATAATGAATGTTTTTGAATAGGAGTATAATCCCATTGGTTTTAATGTTGTTGTAGTGTTACATTATAACATGTGGTTACTTTTACTGATGTCGTAACACCTTCACAAAGCCAGTAGACGTGCATTATTGAAAATGAAAATTACACCCTCTTATATTGGGGTATTGCAGTGTTCAGGACCCACATGGAACCTGATAGGACAATGTCACCAAAGGTATCTTCATCTACTTGAATGCATGATGCATGTATTTGTACTGTGATGGGCGTTATTTAGATGTGTGTATGTCAGTGTGTGCAATAAGCGTACTTTTCCTTAAAAAAAAAAAGCACCAACTGGAAAATAATTTGATTGTTGTTGTTGCTTGCTAGCAGACTGTGTTTAGTATCCCACACCACCTCCCAAGTAGGACTTGGACTGCTCTGCTTCCCTACACTGAAAAGTTGACTACTGCAATGGGTTTCTTGGATCCCAGTAAAAAGACAATTCTAGACTTATTTCTTTTGAAGGTCTCGCATCCTTCGCAACTAATATCCCTTTGTTTGACAAATCTGATTACTTATTTCTCTATAGCAATTCTATGATTATAACATTTTTCTCACCTAATGTATTTTTTGATTTTTTTTCTTTTTAACCCAGGGCAGAACCCTATACACTCCTGTGCTTCCTGCGCCCTCTCTGACATCGTCTGTAGTTTTGTTGTTTATTGTTCTTCCTGATACTGGAGCTTTTGTGATTCTGGCTTCTGGTGTGAGGCCATCATTTCCCATTCTGTTGAGCAACACTCACCAAGTACCCTTTCTATGTCCATGCTGTATAATAACGAGGCAGCTTTATATTTTCCACTGGCTAATGCCTTCCACTCAATTAACATTTTGTACGCTGACTTGCTGCACCAAGTCTGTCAGGTTTGTTTCTCATTCTTAATAATGAGGTGTTCCATTGTTTTTGTAATTCATAAATGCATCTATGTATTTTGATATTCATCAGTTTGGTTTTGGGCTTGTTTATTTGAACTAATCTCAGCTTTAAAGCTACACTTATTGCTTTGTGATGATTCAAGGGACAATTTAAGAAATTATTGACCCTGGCTTCATTCCTTGTCAGTGAACGTGTTGTGTCGCCGGCTCTTGAGCACAAGCAGGTACACGCGCGGCATGCAGGGCCCTACAAAAACCACTTGGTATACCTGATTTACATTTTGAGTGTGTTCCACAGACGGGTCCCACCACACCACTACTGACCACTCCTGGCAGGCACACTCCACTTTATTACTTCATTCACATGTCCAGGGGAGAAGAACCACAAACCACGTGAAACACATGGGTGTCCTAAGACTCCCCTCTAGTGCGGAGTCTGGATGGTGGCCTCTGCACCTCAGTTGTGTCACTGGACGTGATGCTGCACTCCTCCCCAAATTCGAACAAAAAAACAACAATACAGTATATACATCATCCACCCGCATTGCAAGGGGAAGTACTGGAAGGGTTCTCAAACGTACCTGAGCTTTGTCAGTTTCAGGCCACATAGTCTTGCAACCTGGTTGATGGTGGAGGGTTTCAACGTAGATCGTATCTGGTGCGGGTGGCATAGTCTGCATTGTGCTTGGCTGGCAGATGAGGCGGTCCACTCACAGATTACAGGCACTGGGACTTGTACCTGTCTCAGCAGCAGAGTGTGAGTCTGGGGTGCACTGGTGCCTATTTTAGGACATTCAGGTTCCTCCATGGAGGGCTCGCCCCTTAGTGATTAAAATGGCAAGGGCGCTGTGTCAAAAATAGTGCTTGATTGCGGCTATGTTTTGGGCAATCTCCTTCATTCTGTGTCGAGGAACCACAAGGGTGCCTTGACACTGTATGCTGGTCCAGGGCGATGTTCGAATATTAGTCTGAACTTGCTTCCTGGGGTTCGAGCATTTACGAGTACTAGATCGCCCAGTTGGAGGTTGGAGGCTGTAGCTTTCCTGCTGTGACTAACTTTGTCACTGGATGGCATGTGCCTCTCATACGTCTATTCATCACCGATAGAATGGGGCTTCTAGCCAGGATGATGTGTAATGGAGTCTGACCTCTCACCCCATAGAAAGGGGAACTGGTGCTTGCCCTGTGGTAGCGTGAGTGGTCAGGTGGTAGTTTAGGAGAAATGAGAAGATGGCGAGCTCGAGAGGTTGTTAGAAGGCTGTGGCAATTCTGATGACTTTGTTGAGAGTTCTCATGAATCTCTCAACTTTTCCATTCGCATGGGGCAGTGCGAAGTTATTCTTGTGGATGATCTCCATCAATTACAGCTATGAGGCTATCTCTTGGCCCTGAAATGAGGTCCTTTGTCCGTTTTTATCTCTTTCATCAGGCCATGGTTGCCTATGATCTTTTTGATTTTGGGGATCACTTCTCCGGGTCTTAGAGATTGCATTATTTTGATCTCTGGGTACTGTGAGTAGTGGTTAATGAGTACCAAGGTGTGCCTGCCATCGGGAAGATTTCCAAAGTCGAGGCTTGTCATTTCGCATGGTTGTGTTGGCCCTCTTTTGGTTGCAACAGGGACTGAAGGGCTGGGATTTCTGGCAGCCTGGCACCACTTGCATGATCTGACTAGAACTGCCACCTTTTCATCCATCAAGGGGAACCACACTTTGGTTCACAACCTGTTTTTCATTTTCACCATGCCTTGGTGTCCAGCATGGGCTAATTGGATGGCTTGGTCTGCTAGGCTGGAGTGGATGAGCAGACGATGTCCTCTAAGGAGACACCTTTTGGGGTCAGCGGTGAGTTCTTCGTGGACGTGGTATATGCTTTTCATTATGCGCCTGGCCCTGCGGTTGAGTTGTGGCCATTGCTTCTTGAGCACATGCCATTGATTGTTCGGGGCTGCACTTAATTCCTTCTGGAGGCAGTCTTCTCACAGGGTGGCTTGCGAAGGGTTTCGGTAGAGATAGGAAGGGGTGGAGAACTTGTTGCAACTTACTTCATGTATTCCTCCATATCTTGGGCTTCATCCTCTTTTTCATATTTTGCCACCCTCGGGTGTCGAGAGAGGTAGTCTGCTGGGTTGCTGGACCTTGGATGGTACTCGACTTAGCAGCTGTACTCCTGGACTTGTCGCATCCATTTTTTTATTCAAGGGCCGGCTTCGATTTGGTTCCTCTGAAAAGGGGGGATCAGAGGCTAGTGGTCTGTCATGACCGTGAATGGGTGTTATACAGGTACAGGTGGTAGTGCTTGCATCCCCAGAGTATTGCAATTGCCTCTTTTTCAATCTGCAAATACCTTTGTTCGGTTGTGGTGATGGACCAAGTAGTGTAGGCAACTGGGGTCCATTTTTCTTGGCCTTTCTGTTGTAGTAGCACTGCCCCTAGTCCTCTTGAAATCGCGTCTACAGCTATGGTGGTGTCTTTGAGTGGGTCAAAGTATCTGAGGATCGTGTCTGCAGACAGTGCATCCTTTGTGGCTTAGAAAGCAGCTTCCTGCTCTGGCCCCCACATCCACAGCACTGCTGCCTTGGTGAGGCCTCTCAAAGGTTGTGTCACCAGAATGAGGTCTTTGATGAACTGGCTGCAGTAGTTGACCATCCCCAGGAAGCTGTGGACTTCGGTCACTGTCGTTGGGGGGGGGTGCTTCCTTGATGGCTTGGACTTTTGCCAGATCAGGGACAACTCTTTCTGAAGAGAAGACATATTCAAGGAAGTGTAGCTTCTTCTTTAGGAATTCACATTTGCTGTGATGGAGGGTTAGGCTTGATTCCTGGATTCAATGGAGGAGTTTGCTCAGGTGAGCATGGTGTTCTGGCACTGCACAAGAATGTCATCACTGACGTTTACAACGCCAGGGTGATTGGCTAGGAGTTTGTGTATTATGTTTTAGAACACCTCTGCGGTGCTGGAGATGCCAAAATTCAGTCTGCGATAGCACAGGAGCCCCACTTGTGTCAGAATGCAGTTATATATCATGACTCCTCAGGGAGTACTACCTGGTGATATCCAGATCGGAGATCTAACTTTGAGACCTCGCTCAGCTCACTGATTATGTCATGGATAGTGGGGGTGAGGTGTCTTTCCTTCCTGACAGCATTGGGCAACCTCATATCAATGCAAATTCTCATCTCTACAGGCTGCTTGAATTTTCTGGTGACCACAATCCAGGATACCTACAGTGTGGGTCTCAGCACATTTTTCATTATGCCAGTTGTTTCAAGCTTGTTGAGTATCTTCTCCACTTGTGGCCTTAGATGGAACACAATGCGGCGATGATGAAGGGCTACAGGTTGAACTGTCTTGTCGATATGTAGTTTAGTTTCTTTGTTCTTCAGGCAACCAATTTCGTCAAAGACGCCAGGGAACTCTCTCAGCATTTCTTTTATGACTCCTCGTAGATTCTGAATGTGAAGGTCACTATGCCAATGGCTTCAGCGGCTCCACACCCCAACAGCATGCCATGGCCGTCTTCAGCGACATATACTTGGTATTCAATGGAGTGGGGCCCAGAGGTGATAGTTGTCTATAATTGCCTCTCATAGCCAACAGTGTGGATTGTCCATATGCAAATACCCTAATAGCTGTGGGGGTTAAGTCTTGAAGCGGCTTCATCCTTTCATACGTGTTGGACGACATTATGTTTTTGGAGGCCCGTGTATCTACTACCGCTGGGGTTGAGTGATCTCCCACTTGTATGAGGCATCTGGGTAGTCGTCTCGATGTGTGGGATGCTGTGTCAATTGTGAAGATAGAGTGTATGGAGTGTTCTCCGTCATCATCATCATCCTTGTCACTGCTTCTAGCTTGCGCCTCAAAGGTGGCGGTAATTGTTGAACTCGGGGCACGTCCTTTTGTCGCTCAGCATATTCTCAGGAAGTGATTCATTTTCCACATCCTGCACATTTCTTCCCTCTTGCTGGGCATTTGGCAGAGCGATGCATCGGCTTTCCACTGTAGCTGCATGTCCTGTGTGTAGTGTTACCTCGCCTGGGTCTGGGCTTGCTAGGCATCAGCGTGACTGTGTTCACCAGTTCTACTTTCAGTGGTCCATGTAGCACAGCCTCCATATGTGATGCTCTGGCCTTGGATAATTATTTTGTTCTTCCCTTTGTTAGTATAGCTGCCAGTGATCTTCCTGACTTCTCCAGGATTCTTTTTCACAATTTAACAGAGGCATACTCTTGGATTGTTTGTGCCTTGATTTCCTCATTCTCATCTGTGAATTGGCACATGCTGGCTAGTTCTTTCAGTCTCATGTAGACAGAGTCTGTTGATTCCTTAGATTGCTGTTGCGCCTGTTGAAAAATGAATTGTTCGTAGTCGGAATTAGTATAGTCTAATCTCTAAGTAATCAGGGCATGGACCACAGTCTTGTGTGTCTTCAAAGGCAGGAGATCCAGGAATATTTGGAGAGTTCTCAGAAGGGAGAAACAAGTGCTAATGATAGAGATGATCTGACGAGAGAAA
Organism: Pleurodeles waltl; assembly: GCF_031143425.1. Taxonomy (NCBI): domain Eukaryota; kingdom Metazoa; phylum Chordata; class Amphibia; order Caudata; family Salamandridae; genus Pleurodeles; species Pleurodeles waltl. The sequence goes on along the minus strand of NC_090442.1, from coordinate 827,301,398 downwards.
GGCAGCTTTTCATCTATTTTTACCCCCAGGTTCCAGGACGGTGATGCAGGGACTGGAAAGGAGTGGAGGGCAATTGCTTCTGTCAGCAGGTGTACAGCCATTCCTCTTCTATATGACCAAACAGGAGAATCTCTGTTTTATGTGCCTTATGACAAATGGTTCTCTATCAGCCAATGCAGAGTGGGAGAAAGGCAAGTCTGAAAAGCCTCAGCTGGAATCAAGGAAGAAGGGTTGAGTTTCAGAAAAAGCTGGAAATCATCAGAGTGAAAGACTGTCTTACAGGCAAAAGATTCTATTAACTTGGCCAGGGGAACCAAGTAGATGTTAACTAGTGTGGGGCTCAAGTAGGAGCCCTTGGGCACTCCAAAGGCGAGCGTCCTTGCTGATGACTAGTAAGGAGCAAGCCACAGTTCTTGTTCTCTCACCTCTCGAAAGGATTCAAGCCACTCCAGGCTGTCCAACTTACGATGGCCTCATAGAGGTGTTGTAGTAGAATGGTGTGAGAGACCATATCGTACAACCCAGATAAATCAAGTACTACAATGGTGGCATGTTCCACCTTTTCCGACATAATTTTTGTGCTCTCAATAACCTCCATAAAAGCTGTTTTCATGCTGTGACCCTGACTGAGTGAAATACAGAAAGGCATTATTTTCAAGGTATGAAGTCAATGGAGTGTTATCTATTTTTCCAAATTTCAGATGCCACTGGCAAGAGACACATATGCTTATGATTACCCAACACTTTGTGTGTTTTATTTATTTTTTAGCACGGGGGCTACTTTAGCCTGCTTCCCACGGAGAGGAGTTAAAAAATTGATGAAGCGCAAGTGTAGTAACATTGCTAGCCATGCTTAGGGTAGCTGGAGCAAAAACAACAAGGTGATGGATGGAATGCTGGAAATAATTTCAGCCACTGGCAATTACTCTGGGCCACATTCCAATCCATCATTTTTCATGCCACCTCAGTTTGGCCTCAGCCAGATGCAAATCATTCTTGATCCTGTTCCTCACAGGAACAGTCCAGCCTAAACTGCCAGGTAAAGGTCATCCCTGAACCAGAACACAAGCAATCCTAGAAAGGTGACACAGTGAGCCCGCCACCCTTATGGAGTTAAAGAAAAACAACAAGGTGATGGATGGAATGCCTGAATTCATCTCAGCCACTGGCAACTGCTCTTGCTGCATGCAAATCCATTGTTTTTTGCTCACTATGCCACCTAAGGTTGGGCCCAGCCATATGCAACTGAGTCTTTATGCTTTTCCTCATGGGAACAGTCCAGCCGAACTGCCAGGGCAGGTCCTCCCTAAACTGGACCACAAGCAACCCAGAAAAGCTTATGCCTTTGTTATGGGCTCTTCAGCCCGGTATAACTTGGTTCCAGTGGCACAGTGAGCCCGAGAACCACATCTGGGCATACCCGGTGCATTTAGGGCTTCAAATGTAGGGCTGGAGGACATGGATTGCCAGGGGAGCCTGATTTGCAGATAATATTGGTATTTAATCCAAAATGTTTTATGGTGCTTCCTAAGTTTCCGATTGGACACTAGCATAAGTCTTTGCTTACTGGTGGATCATGTACTGGAAATGCCTAAATCATACAAGAAATTTACTAATAGAGCACGGGTACTTGCTAAGAAGACGGTGGCCATAATCTGCTTGTTTGGTACCTTTCTGATTAGCGATGATGACTGGCTGAGAGATTTCAACCCCAATGGTGGGTAAGCTTTAGTGTTTCATTCCACTGCAAATCCTGGAACATTTGGAACCTATTGCCTGGGTATCTATTATCTCATGGCACCTTGCAGACATCCAGCATACATCCCTGAGACCAGATGTGTAGGTCTTCCATTTCAATATTTATTAACTTTGAGGTCTTATTTCTTGATGTTTTTTTACCGCATAGACTAGCCAGGGGTCTGTTGTGTGAAATAAATATATGAATGTAATGCCGTCACTCTATGTGTACCAGTCAATACATATTCCATCCAAAGAGAACATGTTCAAACCTTTCCAGGTATACCATGTCATTTCAGCCTCTTGTGTGTACTAGATTATAATTTTGACAATTTCAAAAACTATCACTTGATCTGTTCTTTTATCTATTTGAAAATGACAAATATAGTTGAAAATAATACTGTAGGAAGTTGAGTTTTGCAGTGAACCTCAAAAGTACGTCATCACCATTAGTGCCAACCACTGTTTGAATTCTTAAATCTATCTACAGAAAGACATACTTGGCTAAGTGTTATACCTTTTCAATCGCAGTACCATTGGAATCGGTCATGAGCTGCTAGTGCATTTTAACTTTCTAGCGAGAGTGCACATCTGCTTCTTATGCAAGTATAACTCTCTGTACTAAAAGCTGCCAATATTCTCCTTCTAAATTACTTTGCTGGACCCCAACAGCAAGGGCTTAATTTGAGCCAGTGGTTACCACTCAATTTTGGAGACCGACACTTACATTCTTTATCAAATATTGCTCGTGAGCGAGAGTGGAAAAAACACACAACTGGGAAAGGAGGAGGAAGAGAACGACTGAAAAAAGGGCACAAAGGCAGAACGCAGGGGTTGGCCATAGTGAGAAAAAAGGGGCAGCAGTGTCTGTAAAGGATTAAAGAGGACTGAGGGGGAAGTCAGCTCCGCACAGCCTTGTTATTTGGCAAGTCGACTTTTAATGGCAACACTGTTTTGGGAGGATGTGCATTTCTCATCCTCTGCGGGAGCTTCATTTGGCTACCAGTTAAGAAGAGGATTCTTTTTTAAACCATTCTATATTGGACTTTCTACCAGCAGGGACCCTTGTATTTGATTAAAATATTTAAACACTACCTTCCCTCCAGTTCCTTGCCCTTGGAATACAACCTGCTAGTCACCATCCCGAGGTTTTGCTATGTAAGATGTGGGGGCTACCCTTTCATGAATATGGCTGGAGGAGAATGGAGTGAGCTTCCCCTTTCTCTCCACTCTATTTCCCATGAGCAGTCCTTCTGGGAATCCCTAAAACCCTATCTCTTCTCAGCAAAGTAGGAAGTTTGCCTGTTCTTCCTTTGAGCTTTCTGCGTCAGGACACTCCCTGAAATAGACGCGTGCTCTACAAGTTCCCCTCATTCATTCATTAATCCATTTCATAATCAGCTGTGTGAGTGGAAATGACAGTGTTCAAAGGCGTGTTTCTTCAAAGAAAGTAGTAGTGACACAGCACACAAAAATGTATAAAAGCAGTGAAGAATGACGTACGAATAATATTTTTTTTTTATGATGGAACCATTTAACAGTTTTGGAACTCAATTGACAGACATTGAGTTAATTTATTCCCGTCATGAATATTTTTCCTTTCCAAGATTTCAACTTGACTGATTGAGGACTACTTGCCCATTATCAGTAAGTGATTCGTCTTTTTCGAATCACCTGTGCAAAGTGAACATACTAATATTTTCTTGGATTCTGCTGATTTATCCTTTTTCCTAAACGATTATAGCGACATTATTTGCCCTATTTTACAACATTATCCTGTATTTTTTTGGCACCACAGTTCTATTTCCACGAGATCAAAAACATTACTCTGTAAAACATCACCCACGTTTTTCTATAATTATACTAAGCCCCAGGCGCTCCAGAAAGCATGCCTAGTGTTGATCATGAGCGAAGGATTCCTCCTGTAGGGTTGCAACGTTAACGCAAAACAAGTTGACTATTAAGTGCAAAGCCATCGAATGGTTCAAGCATTAAAAACTGTTTTTGATCATGTGAGCACTCAGTCACCACTCATGCAACGGTTGTCTAAAAATGGATTGAAGATAAAATATAGGGCCAGATGTATCAATGCTTTTTGCATTCGCAAACGGTGCGAATGCCCGTTGGCGAATGCAAAAAGCCCTTTCAGAATGTATCAAAGGCATTCTGAATGCAATTTTAAGTAATCACTAAAATAGCGATTCCTTAAAATTGCGACGCTGTTTAGAGAGTCGCAAATTGCGACTCTCTAAATAAGAAATCGCAAATAAGGAATCCTTATTTGCGATTTCTAAAGCACACGTATGAAGCAATTCCTTAATGCGAATTGGGCATTAAGGAATCGTTATTACCACCAAGTTGAACTGGGCGGTAACCACGTGCAAATTTTAAAAATGCATTTAAAATGCATTTATAAAATTTACATATAAAGCACACAAGCCCTTTTGGCATGTGTGCACCTTACATGTTGTTAAAAAATGTTTTGGGGTGCAGCAGAGGGGGCCTTAGGCCCCCAGCACCCTGGACTTTGCATTTCCCTAAATTGCGAATTCTAGTTAGGAATTCGCAATTTGGGACATGCAAAATATTCGCAAATAGGGTCCGACAGGCCCATAGATGCGAATGGGGGCCGGTATCGCAATTTGCGATTCGGTAATAGCATTTGCGATTTTTAAGAAATCGCTATTACCGAATCGCAAATATGATACATTGCATTTTGCGAATCAGAAATAGCGATTTCTTAAAAATCGCTATTTCCGATTCGCAAAAGGCTTTTTTCATACATCTGGCCCATAGTCACTTGATCAAACAATCTCTCTAATGTCGTTATTTCTTTACAGTTGTATGAACGGAAATTAATCCAATTAAATTTTACTATATTGTTTGTAGGCTGGTTATGTACAGTTTTTCAAGTATTCTGATTTGTAATTGGATTATTTTGTCTTTGAATTTCTTCTGATGAATCAATGTTTTTCATTCTAAACATTTGTACCAAGAGTCATTTAGATCCCACAGTAGCCCTGGTTTTTCAATATTGATACCATGTTTCATCCTGATCATGGTCATATTTATCGAATCAATGAAGGGAAAATAAATACAGAGTCAGAACTTAAAATGTAGAAGACTAATAGTAAGTGAGACTGCTTAGGCATTACTGCAATATTGCACCATTTTTTAGCTGACTGCCCTGTGCCCAAGTAAATCTACCAATGGATTTTAGAACTCGTAATGTCCTCTAAAACTAGTCTCCTGTCATCTATATACATAATAATTTATCAAGGAGAGTGTATTCCCGGTGGTGGAACAGAAAAAATATATAAATAGTTTCAATGTGTGCTGCAATCAGAAGCACATCAAAATACCCAGCGGTGCACTGCTACCTCTTTATTTAAAGGCCTGTAAAGATACACATTCCTCTGACGTTTTCCAAAATCAAATTAGATTTAGGCTTGAGTGTAGCTGAATTGTTAAAACTGTCCAGCAGCAATATAAGTTGAGAATATAGTACTTGCACACCTACCATCTTAGCTCGTCATGCAAAGAGAGACCTGTATAGATAATGTAGTGAATCCATATTGGCTTTTATTGAAACTCAGGAGATTAGCTGAGTCATTTGGCTTGCAGGCCTGTGCTCCCGTAACCTGGTGACCTTTAACCTACTTAGTGTGCTCTGTTTTAGTGCATTTATTTTGTGATTTCTTTTAAGATGGCTGCCATTGTTCATAGCTACAAAAATGTTTTGATTTGCGTTATGAGTGCCACTCTGTGAAGGGGTCTCTATTACATCATAATCAAGTGATGTACATAGGCATTCACATCATGTTCCTGTCTCACTTACGTGTGACAGGAACATAATGTACACTTTTTGGGGATTGTTTTCATAATTGCCGCCACAAGTCTGCGTTCTTATCAATGGTTTGGGAACATACCTGTGTCAGGGGTCCTACATGATCTGTATAAATACATCTCACACAGGCCAAGGTTATCAGATACTAGATGGCATTTACACCATCTATGCTGCACGTCACCTTGCTGCAGAACTCAGCCTTCGCATCACCACAGAGTCTGACTTAGAGACCTTATTTCAAAGGAACAAGGGTTGGGGGGAGGGGAACATCTCTTGGAAATGGTACTGGCAGATTAGGTTCATCACACCTAGCTCTCATTAGGTTAGGGATTGGGTTCTCCATGCTAGAAATGTTACATTTCATGCTTATTGCAAGATGGTAGGGGTCTTTCACGACTTTCATCTTCACAATTATGCTTCCTTTAATGATCGTTATCCTAATCATTGCAGCTCATGCATTTTAATATAGACTGCAGTCTTTTCAATAAACCTATTGAAAACTTTCCTGCATCTCTTTCATTGGCTGTGTGTGTCTGAGACCTGCTGCTATCAAGAAAAAAGGGTAACTTCTGTTGCTGCTATCGAGAGAAAAGGGTAACAACTGTTCCACCACGGCTCCCCTGAGATGTAGCACTCAAGAGCCCATGTGTAAGGCTTCCAGAAATCACCTTTTAATGTTTGGGTTTTGGTGAGGTACTACTTGTGAGCAGGAGGGTTAGGCTGACAGTTGAGACTTGTTGTAGGCGTGACTCAGTCACCTACAAGCAAATGTACTGTCATCCCAAAACCAGGAGTGTCAATTAGCAATGAGAGTCCAACTACGACAAAAACACCATTAACAGTGGCAGTGAATGCCTCTTTTACATAGTATAGACAGGGGCTGTGTAGTCTAAACCAGTCTGCCCTTAATTAGTAGGTGTATACAGTGATCTAGGGTACAAACTAAAGAAGCATTGTTAAGAGGGATGTGCTAGACTGAAGTGGGGTGGATTGGTTTGGGGTGGGGTGGAGTGGTTTGAAATGGGGTGGGGTGGACTGGAGGGGTGAATTGGGGTAGATTTGACTGGGGTGGATTGCTTTGACGAAAAGGTGGATTGAATTGGCATGGGCTGAATTGGACTGGAATGTGGTGGACTGGAGTTGGGTGGACTGGAGTTGTGTGGATCAGATTAGGGAGTATCAGATTGAAGTGGATGGGAGTGGATTGGAGTGGGCTGAATTGGATTGAGTGAGGGGGATTGGATTGGTTGGGTGGATTTGGTTGTGTGTGGTGGAATAATTGGGGTGCATTGGATAGGGTTGGTGTGGACTGCCCTGGGGACAGGTTGATTGGATTGGGGTGGGGTGGATTGGATTGGAGTGGGAAGGGTGTTTTGGAATGGGGTGGGTTGGACTACGGTGGAGTGGGTTGATTGAAGTCAGTTGGATTGGAGTGGGGTAGATTTGATTGGTGTCTGGTGGATTGATTGGAGGGGTGGAGTGGTTTGAAGTGGGGTACATTAAGGTGGTTTGGAGTGGAGTGGATTGGGCTGGAGTGGGTGGATTCATGTGGACTGGTTTGGGACAGATTAAAGTGGAGTGTATTGGAGTGGGATGGACTGGTGTGGGTAGAGTGGATAGGGGTGAAGTGGATTTGGTAGTGGTGGACTATTGGATTGGAGTGGGGTGAATTGGACTGGAGTGGGGTGGATTGGACTGGAGTGGGATGGATTGGACTGGGGTGAGGTGGATTGGACTGGAGTGGACTAGATTGGACTGGACAGGTTTGGGGTGGACTGGATTGGTGTGGGGTGGACTGGATTGTAATAGAGTGGACTGTGGGGGATTGGAGTGGGGTGAATTTGGATGGAATTGGTTAGATTGGAGTGAGGTGGATTGGATTGGAGGGGGACAGATTGTTTTGGATTGGAGTGGGTTGTTTGGGGTTGGAGTGGGGCAGGTTGGAGTGTGGTAGGTTGGTTTGGATTAAAATGGGGAAAATTGGAGTGGGGCAGATTGAAATGGATTGCAGTGGGGTATGTTGTTTTGAATTGGCATGGGGCAGATTGTTTTGGGTGGAGTGGGGAGGATTGTTCTGGATTGGTGTAGGGCAGATTGTTCTGGATTGGACTGGGTCAGATTGTTCTGGATTGAGTGGGCCAGATTGTTCTGGATCGGAGTGGAGCAAATTGTCTTGGATTGGAATGGGGCAGATTGTTTTAGATTGGAATGGGGCAGATTGTTTTGGAATGGAATGGGGTGGATTGGAGTTGGATAGTTCCTTTTGGATTGTAGTGGGGCAGACTAGAGTGGGGCAGATTGTTTTGCGATGGAATGAGGCAGAATGGAGTGGCGCAGATTGCATTAGGGTGGTCTTGATTGGAGTGGGGTGGATTAGGTTGATGTGGTGTGGATTGGTAGGGAGTGCGGCGTGTTGAATGGAAGTGGGAAGTGGGTTGATTGGAGTAGGGTTAATTAGGATTGAATAGGGAGAATTGGGGTGACGTGGACTAGAATGGGGTAGATTGGAGTGAGAGATTGTTTTGGATTGGAGGGGGTAGACTGGAGTGGGACAGATTGGAGTGGACCAGATTTTTTGGATTAGAGTGGGGCAGATTGTTTTGGATTAAAGTGCGGCAGATTGGAGTGAAGCAGACTGGAGTGGGGCAGATTGTTTTGGATTGCAGTGGGGCAGATTGGAGTGGGGCAGATTATTTTTGACTGGAGTGCAGCAGATTGCAGTGGGGAAGACTGTTTTGGACTGGGGCAAATTGTTTGGATTGGAGTGGGGCATTTTGTTTTGGATTGGAGTGGGGCAGATTGTTTTGGATTGAAGTGGGGCATATTGTTTTGGAGTGGTGGAGATTGTTTTGGAATGGAATGGGGTGGATTGGAGTTGGATAGTTCCTTTTGGATTGTAGTGGGGCAGACTAGAGTGGGGCAGATTGTTTTGCGATGGAATGAGGCAGAATGGAGTGGCGCAGATTGCATTAGGGTGGTCTTGATTGGAGTGGGGTGGATTAGGTTGATGTGGTGTGGATTGGTAGGGAGTGCGGCGTGTTGAATGGAAGTGGGAAGTGGGTTGATTGGAGTAGGGTTAATTAGGATTGAATAGGGAGAATTGGGGTGACGTGGACTAGAATGGGGTAGATTGGAGTGAGAGATTGTTTTGGATTGGAGGGGGTAGACTGGAGTGGGACAGATTGGAGTGGACCAGATTTTTTGGATTAGAGTGGGGCAGATTGTTTTGGATTAAAGTGCGGCAGATTGGAGTGAAGCAGACTGGAGTGGGGCAGATTGTTTTGGATTGCAGTGGGGCAGATTGGAGTGGGGCAGATTATTTTTGACTGGAGTGCAGCAGATTGCAGTGGGGAAGACTGTTTTGGACTGGGGCAAATTGTTTGGATTGGAGTGGGGCATTTTGTTTTGGATTGGAGTGGGGCAGATTGTTTTGGATTGAAGTGGGGCATATTGTTTTGGAGTGGTGGAGATTGTTTTGAATTGGAGTGGGACACATTGGAGTGGGCAGATTAAATTGGAGTGGTTTGGGAGGTTTGGAGTGGAGTGGGTTGGAATGGGTTGGAGTAAGTGGTTTGAATTGGAGTGGGGTGGATTGGTGTTGGGTAAGGTGGGGTGGACTGTGGTGGATTGCAGTGGGATGAATTGAAGTGGGGTGTATTGGGGGGTACTGCACGTGTTAAAGCATCATTTCAGAAATTACATATAAGAAAGGAACAATGTCGCTTTGCAATATAAAAGAAAGTTAGCTATGAAAAATAAAACTTTGCAATTTTGTTTGTCCTGCAGGGCATGTTTTTACCAGTCACAAACCTTCTGTTTGCAGGGCACTAGAAGTTCAAAAGAACAAAATAGTACCTCAATCACATCAGGAGCAGTGGACGGATTAAGTTGAATCAAACTGTGTTTAGTCCCTGCTCCATAAGAAGGAATGGAAATTATTCTTTCCCTGCAGTGACAAATGATGAGGCTGTAAAAGAGAGTGCATTGCAAACCCATAAATGGTAAGCGACAGGTGGGCTTTAAGCCCTTCTCTGTATACAACAGAGTCTTACAAGTGAGATGCATGCACTAGCGAATGCACTCACAGACTCAACCCTAAAAACTGCAGATCTCACTTGTCAATTATCCGATAATAATTACGGAAATTGAGTCCCACTAGGTCCCCAAATATTGAAGGTTTGGAGTCAAAACCTTCCATTCTGCCCTATGCTGCCTATCAAGCACTTTTTAGCTACAAGAATTGAAAGACTGTGAAAGAGATAAAGGAGCATTAACAAGACTACCATTTTAGTGATGACAATCTTGTCAGCTTCTGATAAGGGTTAGGAAAACCACAGATTTTTCTATATCTGAAGTTTGTTTCCAGAAACCCCTTAGTTATCTTTGATAATCATACATTTATCCCTATCTAACATCACCATCTTTGTGGGCAATTAAATGAAATCTGCATCGGTGCTTTGTAAAATCTCTCACTTACCGTAACTAATTATTAGGACCAAATACTGATAGACTTTGCTGACCTCTCACACAATTCGGAAGCTTCACTGTGATTTTGAATACTTGCTAGATCATCACCATCCAGACAGGTTGTTAAATGGTGCATTAACACACACCTTTGATCTGAATGATTCTCTTCATGCACGCCAATGTCTGTGGAAAAATTGTAGGGGCGGAAGTGTACAGCCGGTGTAGGTCCCAAGATACTCCCAGACACTATTTGCATGGATTCTGCTAAGAAATTTAGCAATGTGAAAAATGTAACCCTCCCCCCTGTCTTCGCAGCAACTTAACAGGAAATCTCCTTCCAAAAAATCATATGCTTTAACAGTAGGATTCATATGGCGCAGAAAGGCAGTGAATTGTAATTGAATTCTAGTTATGGGTTTTTTTGACATTTGTATTGCTGCCTGGAAGCTGGATGCACTAGGAACTCGGCAGCAGGTGTTCTTAAATCATAAGTTATTGCTAAACAAAGTGTCCCTCTGGGGTCTGCACCCACCTTCTCAGGCCAGAGCCCAGTGTGGCCTCACCAGTCGCACTGACCTAAAGCCGGCCCTGCCTTCTCGCCTGGCAAGGGTTTAATTGCAGCATCTATGTCATTAAGTGTACGAAAGATGGAGTGCATCTTGAGTATGTTCATTGATCTAAGCCCCGATCACATCTGTAGATTCTAGAGGATATGGTTCAATAAAGTCAAATTGTTTGAAGCATAAAGACTTCCATATTTTATTTACAATCAAAGTTTGTGAGTTTGACTTATTGCAGACGTCTAGTCCAATGACTAATGGCTAGACACTATAATGCATTCTGGCATCCTTCGGGAGCCAGAATCCTACTGGGACTGTGACCCGCTTCATGTTGGTTTCTCCAGACTGCCTTTTTATTCTTCAAATTCTCAAAAGGATTCTTGTCTGAGTTCTTCTCACTGAATAACTCTGAGTTGGATACAGCGTGGGCTTATGTCTTAGGCTTATCATGGCTACTCGTTTGATTTAGAACTGTTATTGGGATGTTGCAGTGATACCACCTGTATACCTGTGGTTCATTTGCATTATTGCTATTTCAATACAATTTGACTCGGTTATTCAGCTTTAGTTGTGCTTTGGATTATATTAAAGAATACAGCTTTGAAAAAGTCCCAGTGACAAAACACGTTTCGGCTGCTCTCTTTTGAACATATTGCCTTATGTACAAGAAATCTTCAGGGAATTTGAAGACTAAAAAGTCAGTTTGAATAAAACTCATAACGTATCTTTGGATTTGTCATTGTATATCAGTGTGCTTCGCTACCTCTTGGATTAGACCGGGGACAGTGTTAAGCCTCAATTTCATGAGGCACTGTGTCCCAAGATAAGGTACTAAACAGCATATTATAAATGCAGTTAAGAAAGAACAGACTCAATAAGTGAGTTTAAGAGCAGAATTAGAAAATTTAAAAAATGTAAAAAATGTAAAAGTAAAAAAAAATCAAAAGATGCAGTACAGAAATTTTAGGTGCAGATGCATAACGTCATTGCAATGAAGGCTGTCAGTAACGAAGCAATACAAATTACTAGGTAAGGTCAAATTTCAATTTATTGGAAGTCCCAAATGAACAGCAAACCAGTATGAAATCTGACAGCATCCCTAGTAGCATCTGAGAGGTCTCTGGCTCATTCGCAAATTTGAGGGTTTATATAACAAATTGCCTCCTAGAACAGAATGAAAACTGCAGATCCACCATAGAGTGAGCAAAAGTATGACAATTTCAGCAAAAAAGAGCATTGAAATGAAAAGCGTCATTTAGTGTCTCGTAGCTTTGCCACCTAATCCCTACCCCACTACATGAATAGTGATTCATCCGCCTCTGTGCTAATGTCAACAAGAGATGTCAGAACTACCTAGTTACAAAACAATAGTGAACTATCAAGAGTGAATGCAGTACAGTGAGTGGAAGAAACGTTGAAGGTTGAAATATTATTGAGCTCACGCTAGAGAGACTTCTTCAAGGACGTCATTCGGAAATAAACAGAACTTGCATGAATAAGCGCAGCAGAAATACTAGAAAGTGAATGTTCGGGGTGAGATATCCATTTTCAACAAGGTGGCATTGAGGCCTAGTGGAGGGCTAGTGAGCATAAGCCAAGAAAAGACACTTTAAAAGAGCACAACAAAATTGTTTCAAAGCCAATAACACCAGATACACGTATACACGTGAATCTGATTGTGGGTTACTATTCTGCACATTGTTGTTAATGCACATTTTTGTAATTGCACAAAAAGGTTTACAAGTCCATCTTAATAATGAGAAGCACTGTTATAGATTCCTGCATTTTCGCTTTAAAAATAAGGTCCCTGAGTGCTTTTGAGCAAAATATCCAGAATAGTGAGCTGATCTGAGGATCCTGCTTCGCGAGTGTGATAGCTGAGGATCAGAGAGGGTTCCCACTAATAATTCTGTCTCCGTTTCCTAATCTGTCAGCTCATGTGAAAGCAGCCAATATTGTCAATGAGTTTGAGTTATGAACCGAGAAATAAATGTGTTTTTCTTTTACTTAAAGGATGATGACACCTCCATATGCCAATTAATCTGTGCATCTCTATTATCTTTATTACTCCAAACACCTCACGAATTGTCTTGCAGTTTGGTGGGGTATGTCTACGTGTGAAGTTAGAATGTGTTAAAATGTTGTCTTCATCTTACATTGAACAATTTTAATTCCCAGCATTTATCAAAGATGTTGTTTTCAGTGACAAGTTTGTTGGGGCCAGGGTCTATTAAACTATCCCATACATAAAGCAAATACCTATATATTAAACATTAAACAATAATGTAAATATAAATATTATAAAATCCTTAAAAAAATAAAGACATCAAAAGATTAGATCTCCAAAATATACTTTCCTATTGCTTGCAAAAATTTCTCAACTGCAATTATTACCTCTATAAAATTAATGGCACATAATAACTTTAATGCGCGCTGGCATGTTTTGGTATCATATTGCCTTGTATAACAGTCTACAACATTTCTCAATGTAAAATCAGCAATCCAATAAAATGTGTACACTAGTACATTTCATATTAACACCACATTTGCAATAACCACTGTTTTGAACAGAAGAGTTGGGTAGCTTAATTGCATGCAGTATTGATTTAATACCCAGACTATATTCCAAGATGATATTCCATACACCACGCCAGGCAAAGTAGAAAGATAAGGGTACAGGTCTGCAATACTCCATTTCATTAGATGGGTAACCAACAGTTTGAGCATAAATACTTCAAATCATGTTCTTTAGACAAAATCACCATTTTCATATTAAAGTTCATTTGAGACCTTGTCATTGGTAAAATTTAAAATGGGCAAATGTAATCAGAGTAAATTAAAAGATTTCCTTAAAATTTCTCTTCCACTCACAGACCACCACAATTCACTCTTTAAAAGCTAATGTTTGCTAAAATATAAAACGTTATCTTCTCCATCTGATAATAACTTATTCTAAATTTGTGTCCCTTGTTTGTTGGAGGAAAAACACCATGAGACAAGCTTAAATTCTGTCCTTATTACTTGAGCCATAGACGATTGAAGAATACTAAAGAGTCTGTTTTGACAGTGGCCTTCCAGCTTGTTCCAGTTATGATGACCACACATATAAAAAAAATATTTTCCGTAAAGAAAATTTGTTTGAACTATTGCTTTGAAAACGTGCACGACCGGGGTCATGTCATAGTCTCCATTCATCTTATTGAACTTGAATAACCGCAGGACACACAGAAGTGCACATGTTTTAACAGAACATAGATTTGGTTTCCAGTCTAAATTTGACTGGAAATTAAAAGCAGGATAGTTATATGAGGTTACTTCGTCCTTTTCCCTGCTAATACACCATTGATATTTTTTCGTGTGACTATCAAATATCAAAGTCTCTGTGATTAAAATGTATAAAACAATTGTTACATTTCACAGTATTTGGGGAAAGCCTCCAATTTCTTTTGTATACCTTTTGGTGTTATATCTATAATTACCTAGTCATCGGCATATAACAGACAAGGAATGTGACGACCCCTCATTGTAGGAGAAATTGCTTGCACCTCAGACAAAGTACACGGAAGACCTGATAGGTAGAGAGAGCAAATAAAGTGAGCTCCAATACACAGCCCTGATGTAAACCATTTTTAGCATACATTTTTGTGATAACAGGCTTCGCTGACTTAGTTTGACTCTTACCCAATTACCCCTGTGCAATTCCTTCAAAATGTGTATTAGCCCTACAATAATTCATAATCTCGCAGCCTGCCAGCATGCTGCAACATTTTCAACTACTTCTAGGTTACCTGTGACTGAGAAACTAGACAATCCCCACATGGGGAAATCAAAAATACCCAACATGCCAGCCTTCTACAACACTCATTAGTGCAGGCCCACTTAATAGTGATCAGTACTACCAATACTATTAACCAACTAGTTTCAAGGAGCAGATAAAAAATGAACACATCAACAAGTGCAATAAAAAGAACAAGGTATGAACAGACCTTTGCATTTGAGACTCAAGTCACCACTAATTCATAGATCCGAGTGTTGCAGCAACAACAATGTGGAACTCATCAGTCTGCTTCCCTGTCAACAACAATGAACATGTCCAAGACTGCACTCATCACTGACAGTGAAGAGGGGCAAAGGGGAATAGTGATATGTGAGAAGGTACACAGGAGACATCATCGGTTTATAGTCACACAGCTCGTCTTGTCTCAGAATTTCTACTGTTTCTCACAAGTGATGTTTTTTTTAACTGAACAGAGCAAAATACTACAGTTCTTGTCTGCTCTTACATTAACCTAAACACAGTTTTTATATTTGCATAGATTGTGCATGAATGGTAATATTATATTTGAAATGCCCTACACAACATTTATTCTAGTAGCTGATGACAATGGCAAACATTCAAGATATCAATAGTACATCATTTTTAATGTGCAAAAGCGCGAAGAATTGTCATGAGACTGGTCTTGTCGCAATGTACAAAGCAGTTGGTAATGCTCCGCTTGAGTCACCAGTCTGAAACAATGGTTTGCACAAGTCCCAGGAGACAGTTGCTACACCTCAGTTTTGAAGATGTGACGGAATCCCAGTACGTACATGCAGGGGACAGTAGAGAGGCCCAACTGGAGACCCACTAGCCAAATAGGTAATATTAAATTCTCCCAAGCTGTCACTGACCTAAGGCCTCTAATGACAGTGCTGGGGCAGGTTGAATGATTGAAAGGATTAATGCAGCTGCAGAAGGAATTCCAAGAAGAGCCACAAAGCATCTGTGAAGATGTTCTCAATATCTGGCTTGATGATAATCTCTGCTAGGGAACCAGGAACACAAGTGAATAGCAGAACCCAAGTAAAAACTTCCTTCTCAACTACAGGGAAAGCCAAACAGCTGGCTATGTCCTCGTTTTGGCTTTTATAGACTGTGGGGCCCTTGAATCTCCACAACAGATCCTCAAATCATGGGATCCTTGTATCCCATTGTAGGCCGCTTCTCAAATTGGTCACAGCTGTGTCATGGTGTCTCCATGGGGACAGGAATGACTGTGCTGGTGACACAGGAGTAACAACACTCATGTGACTGCCACAATCCTGGGCAGAATGGCTCCTGCCACACTAGTGTGATGATATCCTGAGTGGCAATGTCCCAAGCAAGGGGTGGTCAATAATGCCCAGTAACAGAGGTAGATGGAAGTGGTGGCGAGCTCCTTTGAGAAACTATGATAGTGCAAACGTATGTTCACTTGAGGGACCATTGTAAGTTACAACTCCAGTCCCTGCTTTAGTATCCTTTTTCACAACCTGAAACGTACTCTTAATATATTGAAATGTTTCCTTAAAGTCTGGGAACTGTAAAAGCTACTTTAAATTCCAGGGATTTCCGACAGCTGGCCAGCTTCAACATCATGTTTCTTTTATAGTAATTCTGGGAAACAGGCAATTATGGGCCATGGCTTTTGGTCATATGGTGGCTGTTAGAAATGGGGTTTTTGGTTGGCAGTCAGGTTACCCTCTGTCCAAGCAAAAGCCCTCACTCTAGTCAGGGTAAGTCACACACTATCCAAGATTATCCTGTGCCCACCCTCTGGTAGCTTGGCACGAGCAGTCAGGCTTAACTTAGAAGGCAATGTGTAAAGTATTTGTGCAATAAATCATATAATACCACGATATAGCACCACAAAAATACACCACACAGTGTTTAGAAAAATATATAATATTTATCAGGATAATTGTAGGTCAAAAAGAATAAAGTTGCAATGGAAAAATGTAGGAATATCACAGAGAAGTTATATAAAGTGTCTTAAGTCTTTAGAATATAAACAAAGTCTCTTTCAAGCACAAGTACCTGGTTGGGAGTGGAAAAATCTCCTCAGAGGGCCACAAGAGAAGAGGTGCGTGGAAAAAGGGTGTGTGCGTCGATTTCTCCCCAGCACACACGGACTTGCGTCGTTATTTTCCACGCGGGGAAGTCGGCGTCGTTTTCCGGCGCGCGGACAATCTCTTTCTGTGGATCGCGGGGATTACCAGATGTCTCGGGTCTCTGCGTGGATTTTCCTGCTTGTTCTCCGGCTGCGCGTCGGTCTGCGGGGCTGCGCGTCGAATTTACGATCTCACGGCAGGCGTCGCGTCGATTTCTCCTCTAGACTTCGATCTGCGGGGCTGCGCGTTGAAATTACGATCTCACGGCAGGCGTCGCGTCGATTTCTCCTCTAGAGGTCGGGCGGCGTTGTCCTTGCGAGGCCGTGCGTCGGATCTTCGATCGTCCCAAGAGCGCCGCGTCGATCAGCGTCGGAGTGCGGCGTTTTTCTCGCCGCGAAACAAGCTGTGCGTCTAAATTTTCGGCGCACGGAACATCCAAGTAAAAGAGATAAGTCTTTTTGGTCCTGAGACTTCAAGGAACAGGAGGCAAGCTCTATCCATGCCCTTGGAGAGCACTTTCACAGCCAGACAAGAGTTCAGCAAGGCAGCAGGGCAACAGCAAGGCAGCAGTCCTTGGTAGAAAGCAGACAGGTGAGTCCTTTGAGCAGCCAGGCAGTTCTTCTTGGCAGGATGTAGTTTCTGGTTCAGGTTTCTTCTCCAGCAAGTGTCTGATGAGGTAGGGCAGAGGCCCTGTTTTATACCCAAATGTGCCTTTGAAGTGGGGGAGACTTCAAAGAGTGGCTAAGAAGTGCACCAGGTCCCCTTTCAGTTCAATCCTGTCTGCCAGGGTCCCAGTAGGGGGTGTGGCAGTCCTTTGTGTGAGGGCAGGCCCTCCACCCTCCCAGCCCAGGAAGACCCATTCAAAATGCAGATGTATGCAAGTGAGGCTGAGTACCCTGTGTTTGGGGTGTGTCTGAGTGAATACACAAGGAGCTGTCAACCAAGCCCAGCCAGACGTTGATTGTAAGGCACAGAAGGATTTAAGTGCAAAGAAATGCTCTCTTTCTAAAAGTGGCATTTCTAGAATAGTAATATTAAATCCGACTTCACCAGTCAGTAGGATTTTCCATTCTGGCCATACTAAATATGACCTTCCTGCTCCTTTCAGATCAGCAGCTGCCACTTCAACAGTGTATGAGGGCAGCCCCAATGTTAGCCTATGAAGGGAGCAGGCCTCACAGTAGTGTGAAAACGAATTTAGGAGTGTTTACACTACCAGGACATATAACTACATAGGTACATGTCCTGCCTTTTACCTACACAGCACCCTGCCCTAGGGGTTACCTAGGGCACACATTAAGGGTGACTTATATGTAGAAAAAGGGGAGTTCTAGGCTTGGCAAGAACTTTTAAATGCCAAGTCGATGTGGCAGGGAAACTGCACACACAGGCCTTGCGATGGCAGGCCTGAGACAAGGAGAAGGGGCTACTTAAGTGGGTGGCACAACCAGTGCTGCTGGCCCACTAGTAGCATTTAATTTACCAGCCCTATGCACATAGAGTGCACCTTACTAGGGACTTATAAGTAAATTAATAGTCCAATCAGGTATGATTCCAGGTTACCATGTTTTAGGGGAGAGAGCATATGCACTTTAGCCCTGGTTAGCAGGGGTAAAGTGCGCAGAGTCTATAAGCCAGCAAAAACAGTGTCCAAAAAGTGGAGGGAGGCAGGCAAAAAGTTAGGGGTGACTACCCTAAGGCTGTCAGGTCTAACAGTGGCCAGTGGTTCTGCTAGGTTTTGTAATCATGAAAGTTGTGAGATTCGTAGCTCCTCAACTAATGTTTAATTTTACAATTGTGTGCTCTTCTGCTAACGTATGTTATTTCTTTGTAAATGACCTTCGAAATGTTCATTTTAGGGTTGGATAATTGTTTGGACTTTTTAAATCACTTCATCCATCATCTTCCTTGTTGGATAGTCACATATTGGCCATGACTCGATTGGTATCTCTGAAGATACCACTTTACTGTAGATTGTGGTCAAGCTTGCACCCTCCCATCTATTAAAACTTTCAGAGTCATTTTAATCAATGTTAACCAGTGCAAGATTATTGGTGAATTTCAATTTGTTCATTAGTATATTCAGCACAGTAATATTACTAAAGGGGTTCATAGCCTGTTTCTGGTCCCCCATCACCTATTGCCTCTGCTTTCTCAGACAATCAAAAGAGAGGGGCTAGCCTTAAACAAGAGGGTTGTTATTAGTCCTGGAGAGTAGAGCATACCCCCAGTGTATCAAAGTATTGTGTAGCCAATGACTGGAACACGTACCAGCAGCTTGCAGGAAACCACCACATTAACAGCAAAGAGTAAACAAGTTTCACAGTGAGCGCTTCAGTAAATTATACAATGCCGGTTTGCAGGCCTTACATTTGATGTATATACCTTTAGTAAAAATCAGGCTGCCACCAGCTGAGGCAACAGCTGGCCCATCACATCATGGCCACCAGTTTCCTTGCATTGTGCCTACATGATGCAACTGCAGACCTCAGAAGCCAGCACACACTGTGTTTGTGTGTGGAGTAGGCACTAGCCCCCCCCCCCAATGTTACGATACATTCATGGTCAGACCCACAATACTCAAGGCCAAGAACCACTCATCTCACAGGCACTGGATGCTTCACATGTCCTCACCGCTGCTGATGACCCTTTTTTATCAGGATACATGGCTCAGTGAAGTCGTTCTTCCTCTCAAACCCACAGCACTCCATAGGCCGAGCTGCACATACCCCAGCTGCCAATCAGTGTGTAGCAGAGATGCTGAATAAGTGGCATAGGAACAAAGCACTGCTCCTTAAAGGTCCATTACATTGGCAGTGCTGCATCTCTGAGTTCAATTTGGATCATGTCTGGCTGCTGCAAAGCCACCTCAGTTTGGGGACTGCCAGGTAGTCCATACCATTTCTTCCTTGAATTAGAAGCACAGGAACACAATGAAGGCCTTAGCGCAAGTCCAACCAGTTCTGCAGTTAGTCAGTATAGACTAACGGTTGCTAAGAGGTACCAGGCAAAGTGGTAGAATATTTATTTATAAATATGAATGAGTACTTAATCAGACTGCCTACTTACTGCACAACTCAGTAGTGCCCTTTAATTTTATGAAGTTATGAAAGTTGTGCATTCTGTTCCCACTGTGAAAAGCAAGTTAAACAACAGAGTTTGATGGATCTGTGAGTGAATGTCTTTAGAAAGTTTAGAGCCTGATTTATAGTATGATGTGCAGCCTATCATCCATGAGCGTGGCAGAGGTCCCTAGTCCTCCCGGCATTGCCAGACTACCGCCCAACATATTTAGGGATCTGTATTAGCTTCATAGAGATATCTGTGCCTTCAGAGGAGCCACACCCACAGCAGTTCTTCGGAAAGTACTGATAGTTTGCTCAGTGGCCGCCATGCTTCAGGCAGCCACTCGACAAAATTTGTTTTTCAAAAACAATCTCCCAAAGCTGGAGTTTGTTTTTTAAAAAGGCAAAAAATTTATAACCCTGATATGAGAGTTTTCTCTCAGGGTGTGGGGTTAATTTTTATTTTTTTTCTGTTTGGGACCACCAGGGGCTTCCATGTCAATCCCAAAACTAAAATGTACAGCAGACAACCCCCTCTAAATGGGGGATGGTCCAATGCACTTTCACCAGCACCATAATCTCTGTTGAGCTGTCTGTGTAGGGTTTCCCCCGTATCACTGTTTGAAATATGATGCTCTGCCTGACTCTAAATAAAGCAGGTGGCTGCGACTTTGTCAGACAGGGTATTTTTCCATGTTTGTGTTGGAGTGCCCTGTTTGCAAACCTTTAAATTAAGCCCTTAGGCTCAACCCACATTAAAATTTAGATTAAAAAGAATGAAACCCTCTGAATAATTCACAGCAGTTTTTGGACGACTGATAAGGCATGAAAATGACCTAGAGGTCCTTTGGCATACTTCTTGCCCCATGAAAGTCAATAAAGGAGTAAAGTGCAAACCACTTACGGGGTGGATTGCAACCTGCACCTCTTCTCTGGTGATAGAGCGGTCCGTATTAATAATTTTACCTGTATTTGGACGCTCTTTAGGCCGATGAATCTTTTGACTAAGTGGAACTCTCCGTACTCTATATCGATCAATTTCCTTAAATCAATAATCAATAACGAACATAAGCAATACCTTGATCAACATAACACTTAACAATTAATCCAGAATACATTTCGGCGAACCCTGACCTTTCAGTCAGGAATAACCACACCAGTTTATTCAAAGTTAGTGAATTTATTTCCCTATATTAACAAAGCTAGCACAATATAGATGTGTCTCAACATCAGATGATAAACATAAATGAACATTAATAGCTGTCCGTAGCGGCGAAACAGGTGCAATCTATGTAGCATTTGAATCACAAGGCATTCGATAATAGCAATGCAAATCACTAATACGATAATCTGTAATGAACTAATGGCATACATTTAGTCAGCATAACAAGGTCTCAAATTGCATCGTGCAACAAAAGGAATCCTCATCTAACCCAAATTAGCATCGGCATGTGGGACTTCATGCAAAAACAATTTAGCAACATTAATTTGGAAAAACTCCTAGCTAGGGATCTTATCAAAATCAGCAGTTGGTTACCTAAAAGAAACACAATGCAATTGTACAATTTCCTTTCATATTTACCAATTACGATCAGCATACAAGGAAGTCTTCGTCTCACAGGTACCGTTTCTCGATCTGCATGGGTACCGTTTCGATCGGCATGGGACGGGGCAAAGGGGCAGGGGTGGACGGGGCAATTGCCTCACGGCGGCAAGGTAAAACTACTACTTCATGCAAAGGGACAAATCAAAGTTAAAGTCTCTAAGGCAAGAATCATTTAAGGTCTCTTTCTCTCGATTAGAGAAAGCATCAAAGTCTCTTTCAAAATGGCGTCGCAGCAAAGTGGGACATAATAGCTGCAATGTCCTGCAAAATGGCGGGTATCGAGCTGGTAATGGCTGCAATGGCTAATGGCAATAATAGCTACTTTCTTCTCAAGCACCTGGGTTTTATAGACAACAGTTCAAATCCAGTAGGGTCTTCCATTGGAGGGTTCATAGGTTAGCTTCAAATTATCCAATCAGAAACAACAGTTCTCAAGCTTTTACTTAAGCATACATTATCCTTGGAGATGGGTACGCAAGTTGCAACATTTTATACCAATTAGCTCACTTTCAGAGCCTCCATTGTCCGCACCTGCAGATCGACCTTGGAGTAAAGAGAAATATGCCAGGCTGGCACGAAACCTTAAGATAAGCATGTGAACGATCTCAGTGGAAAAGTACAGCTTCAAGCAAAAATACACGTTTATTAGCACATTGGAAAAATACGAGCATTTAAACCGTGAGACCAGGCAACTAGGCCAAAGCCTCCGCTAAAGTTATGCTAAGCTAGAACATTTCAAACAAGCAAATCGTAACACACGTTTATGATTATGTCGGATTAGTGCAATTCTAATACATCACGTTATATAAAGCACGCTTATAAATGTTGGCAAACTACTCTGAGGGCACATTTTGTCCCCGTACAATCTTTATTAGTTCGGTTAAAGTCACACATGATTATTTCACACTACGTTTACGCGTTAATAAATGTAAAACCTTCATTTTCTGCTTCATCAATCCCTCCTCTGATGACTACTTGTCATCACACCAAACCATGCCCACAAATTTTATTCCATTAAAATTCTGTCAGTTCCCTTTTCCTTTTAATTCCCCTAGTTTGCGCTTTGTATTCTTCTGCCATTCTTTTCATAATTTTCTCTTCTTTTCTTCTCTTAATTCTTTCCATAATCATTATTATTCCCCTTTTTATTCCCCAAATTCCAAATATGCAAATTATAACTATTAAAATTCCCTCTATTATTTTTAGCAATATTCCATTCCAAATTCCCCCAATCCAATGTCCCACTGAAGCAAGTCCTTTTCCAACCTTCTCCCACACTCCTGGTTCTTTCAATTCCTTCAAATCTGCACTCTCTTTTGTTAGATTAGCAAGCATAGTTTTAATTTTCACCCTATTGTCTGGAATATAAGTACAACAGTGTCGTGCACCAAGCATTTTGCAAACACCGCCATCCTTTGCTAAAAGAATGTCTAAAGCAAGCCGGTTTTGAAGAGTCATAGCTCTTTCCGCTGCAAGTTCAGCATCTATTAGGATTATAGCACCTGAAAACTTTGTCAACATGTTATCCACTATAGTAGACAACTTTCTTATTTTGATGGAATTCAGCACAACTCCCAATGAAGGAATCATGGCTCCAAATATATCTCCTACCACAGCAGCTGCGGTCTCTCTTTTCTGGATACGATGGGATCCAGATGTCTTTTGAATCATCGATGGGTCATCCAGTTCATAAACCTTTGGGAACACTATACCCAAATAACATCTCCCCCACCATCCCTTTGGAAGACGATAATAGGCATTATACCCACAAATGTAATATACACCTGGAATGACAGGGTCAAGTCCGTTCATCATGAATGTCCATTTGGCCTTAAAGATAAACGTATGTTTACACTCACTCGCTCCTACAAAAATGTTGTCATAATAAGATTCACCTCGATATATACAAAATTTCCCTACATGCCAAGCATCTAAAGCTATTTTCCCTTGTGTCTTTATTGCAGCAAAATCATAATTATCTACTGAAGTCCTCTTATGTAGCTCTTTTTCTAATTTCGCCTTCATTTGTGCCCTTCTATCAACTGTGCGATCTAAAAAGCTTATTTCTACTGCAGAGAGCGAGCAGGTGAGATTTTCCCTATGAGCGTGAGCCGTTTCAAAAGGTTGCATTGGCTCGAAAAATTCCCTCATAATTTTAGCATCCCAATCTTTAGCAATCTGGCTTAGCTGCGCTATTATAGGAACATATGCAAAGGTAACATCATAATTTGAGTAAAAATACTGTATGTTAGTTTGACCATAAAATCTAGACATTACTATACTACATGTAATCCCGTATGTAAGAGGCATATGGTGATATGTCGCCCCTTCCTTCACTGATGTCGGTATCTGTGTACACACATAACAATCTTTTGCATCCATAGTCTCAACATATTCTGTTAGCAAGCGATAGAAAACGTTATACGAAAGCTCTTTCTTATCGTGCAAGAGTCTCTCATCCAATGCTAGTCTTTTCAATGCGGTTAGTTCGGTGACAGTAACAGGAGCAAGAGTAGAAGCATCAGTTCTCTCATTCTCAGTCTTACCATGTATTCCAAGCACAATTGCCATTATTATTATTAGTACACATGCAATTATCAAGCCTATACACACATATTTACAATATTTCTTTCTACTGTTTTGCGTCATGATCTGTATAGAATCAGAGAGCTAGAAGCACCTGTAAAATAAACTATTTAGCAATTCAATTACAAAGCTGAACGAGCACAATGTTCACACCGTCTTCTTCAGGAGGCCAGTCACTTATCGGTTAGCAGCATTTGTCTCAATTCGGCAATAACTCAGTCTTTATCGGTTTAGCAAATGTCTCATCCGGTTTAGCAATATGTCTCAGCTGGTTGTTTGTATCACGTTAGATTGTAGCAAGCAATATCATTTATTACCCTTTCAATCGACAGAGTCCATAAAACTTTTCTTTTCTATTGGTATCTCTTCCTCTTCTTCGTTCTCGATGCTTAGAGATACAAACTCGTCAGTCCAATCGTCATTGACTACATATGCCCATTCAGGACCGGAATATCTCCTGTTTGGTATCCTTTTCCTTTTCAATTTTGCTTCTCTTTTCGATTCTGCTTCGCTGGTACTTTCCTCTTTTGTCAAGTCTTTTTCTTCACTCGGGGATGGTGCCCCGACAGTTACTTCTTTTCTTTTCTCTTTCACTTTTGGCCTTCCTCCGTCGTTCAAACTTTCTTCAGTCCTTTGTTTTATTGGTGATATGCTTAGTCTTCTCTTTGCACCATGTCCATTTGATGGACCTGCGATCTTTTCTGAGGAAGCTTGAACCTTTTCGTTCTGTTCTGCCTTGTCCCCTCCTTCTGGGGAATCAATCACGTTCTCTTTTTCTTTTTCTGTACCGTCTGCTTCTGGGAAAGCCCTCCTCTGATCAGGCTCTCCTGCTTTTTCACCTCTTTCGAGCCCTTCGTCACCGTTACTTTCTTCAGGCTCTTTATCACTTTCAGCTGCTTCAGGTTCCTTATCACCTTCAGCTGCTTCAGGCTCTTTGCTACCCTCAGCTGCTTCAGGCTCTTTGTCACCTTCAGCTGCTTCGTCGCTGTCTGAACTTTCTCCTTGGTCTCCCCCAAGCGAGTTGGTCTCTTCGTCCTCAGAGAATATCTCTCTCTCTTCCGTTCCTGCCTGTTCGCCTTCAGTTCGGTTTTGCTCTGTCTCAGCACTCAGCACTGTTTTATCAGGTACTGGCAGTTTCAGCGCTTCAACTTCCTCATCTGTGGGACACAACACTTTCTTTGTGTGACTGGCGTGAATCCAGTTGGGAACTCCCGCACACTTCACAGCAGTGGTTGTCGTCAGGATCACTTGGAAAGGGCCTTTCCAACGGGGTTCCAGACACGACTTCCTCACGTGCTTCTTTACCACGACCCAGTCACCTGCTTTCAGTGCGTGTCCTGGACCTCGGATCGGTGGCAAGGTGGTCGCTTCCACCTGGTGAGAGAAAGAGCGAACCACGTCAGCCAGACCCTTGCAGTAGTCTAACACCATATCATCTGTAATATTCAAAAGCGCGTTTGCGGGAACTGCAGGAAGTCTCATAGCCCTGCCCATGAGTATTTCGTGCGGGGACAGTCCAGTCTTTCTATCAGGGGTGTTTCTCATTGACATTAGCACCAAGGGCAATGCGTCAGGCCATTTCAAATTTGTCGATGCACATATTTTCGCCATTCTCGATTTCAGTGTACCATTCATTTGCTCCACCAGTCCTGAGGCTTCAGGGCGATAGCTACAATGTAGTTTTTGCTCAATGTTCAGCGCTTCGCAGAGTAACTTTATCACCTCGTTATTGAAGTGACTTCCCCTATCTGATTCTAAAGAGATCGGGAATCCGAAACGTGGTATCAACTCCCTCAACAATAGCTTTGCAACTGTAAGGCTGTCATTTCTACGTGTGGGGTATGCCTCAATCCAGTGACTAAAAATGCACACAATCACCAACACATATTTCAGACCTCCATGCACAGGCATCTCAATGAAGTCCATCTGCATACGACTAAAAGGCCCGCTTGCCCTACCAATGTGGCTCGCGTTCACAACTGTTCCCTTTCCTGGGTTCATCTGCTGGCAAGTGACACATCGATGGCAAACTGCTTCTGCAGCTTGACGAAATCTGGGGTTAAACCAATCAGTTTTGAACAATCTTATCATGGCATCTCTCCCTAGGTGAGCCTGCCCATGATAGAACCGCGCAAGCTGTGATAAGAGACTGTTTGGCAAAACAAATTTTCCCTCATTTGAAACCCATAACTCGTCTGGTCTCTTTATACATTGTGATTTAATCCAGGAATCTCTTTCATCCTCCCTGACATTATTTTGTAATGCTTTTAATTCATCTATTGTATCTACGACCTTCAAGGCAGTATGCTTCAGCTGGTTCGAGTTCTGGCTCACTTATTGAATTCCATTCATCTCTGAGTAATATACAGTTCAAGGCACAAAATCTTGCGACTTGATCCGCATATGCATTTCCCAGAGAAACATAGTCCTGTCCTTTCGTATGAGCACTACACTTTACCACTGCAACTTCGGCTGGCATTTGAATGGCGTGTAACAATTCCCTTATCCTCTCCCCGTTCTTCACTGGGGATCCTGAAGAAGTCAGGAAACCTCTCTGTGACCATAGTTGTCCAAAGTCATGCACAATCCCAAACCCGTACTGACTATCAGTGTAAATGGTGACTTTCATCAATGCAGACAGTTGACATGCTCTGGTAAGGGCTACAAGTTCTGCTACTTGTGCAGAATAGACTCCTTGAAGCCATCCCGCTTCCAAGACACCTGTTACAGTACATACAGCATATCCTGCTTTCAAAATCCCCATCCCGTCTCTTAGACATGAACCATCAACAAAAAGAATTTGGTCATTTTCATCAAGCTTAGTATCCTTAATGTCCGGTCGAGGTTTTGTGCAAAATTCAGTCACCTGAAGGCAGTCATGCGTTTAACGTCTTCAGCGTTCTCAATTTCAGCATTTTCTCCAGGGAGCAAGGTTGCTGGATTCAACGTAGTGCACCTTTTCAGCTGCACATTCGGTGAACCCAGAATTATCGTTTCATACCTTGTGAGTCTTGCTCCGGTCATGTGTTGCGTTCGGGAGCGGGTCAAAAGTATCTCAACTGAGTGAGGGACCATGACTGTTACTGGGTGTCCCATCACTATTCCTTCACTCTGAGTGAGGCTGATACCAACTGCTGCTACGGCGCGCAAACACCCTGGGAGTGCTGCTGCGACCGGATCCAAAGTAGCTGAAAAATACGCTACTGGTCTGTTTACGCCACCATGGGCTTGAGTCAAGACAGACAAAGAACATGCATCACGTTCGTGGCAAAACAATGTGAAAGGCTTTGTGTAGTCAGGCATACCTAAAGCTGGAGCCCTGCACATGCACTCTTTCAATTCAACAAAAGCATCCATCTCATCTCCTTTCAACTCAATTTGATCCAAAGTATCCTTCTGGGTCAGTTTCAGTAGAGGCTTCGCTAGAGTTGAGAAGTTGGGAATCCACTGGCGACAGTAGCCCACCATTCCCAAAAACTTCCTCACCTGCCTCCTTGTCTTTGGTGGACTCATTTGAAGTACGCTTGTTATTCTTTCCTTCATTATTCTCCGTGACCCTTTCTCTATTTGGTGACCCAAGTATTTCACTTTCTTCTGACAGAACTGCAATTTGGAAGGAGACACCTTGTGTCCATTCCTTCCCAAATGATTCAACAGAGCAATGGTATCAGCTGTGCAGCCACTTTCTGTCTTTGATGCAACCAGTAAGTCATCAATGTACTGTACTAGGGTTGACTCGAATGGCAATTCTAATGCTTCCAAATCTTTCTTTAGAATCTGATTGAAGATTGACGGTGACTCAGAAAACCCTTGAGGAATTCGACACCAACTGTACACTCTGTCTAGGAATTTGAAACAAAAGAGAAATTGGCTGTCCTCATGAAGAGGCACAGAGAAGAACGCTTGTGACAAATCGATGACTGAGAACCACTCAGCATCGCAAGGGACTTGAAACATTATCACAGCTGGATTTGGTACGACAGGGCAGCACTTGACTATGATGTCATTTATTTTTCTCAAGTCCTGCACAAGTCGGACCTTTCCACTTGGCTTTATTAGTCCCATTATTGGTGAATTACATGGACTGCTTAACACTTCTTTCAGTACCCCCTGTTTTACAAATTCGTCAATAAGTTGAGCAACTTTCATGAGGGTGTCTTGTGCCATGTGGTATTGTGGGGTCTGGGGAAAGATTGCATTGGGCTTTACAGTCACTTTCACTGGTTCCACTCCTTTCATCAATCCCACCTCTTTCCCTGTCATGTCCCACACTTCCTTTCCGACTGTCTCCCGTAATTCGGCTGGAATATCTTCTTCAGTTATCATCGGGAAAAGACAAATCAGAGGATACTCTTCATCTACAGTTTCCATCTCATCCCCCTCTACACTGTCCTCTTCTTCCTCATCACTGCTCGTCTGTATTGTTATTCCTTCGTTCGAACACATGATCGAACAACCCAATTTGCACAATAGGTCTCTCCCTAACAGTGCTATCGGGCTTGAGTCACATACCACAAACTGATGTACCCCTTGATAGTTACCGATGCTGACTGGTACCGGATCTGTTATTGGGTTCGTCAGATGTCTGTTTGCTACTCCCACCACTTGAACTGTCCTCCCTGAGAGTGGCAAATTTGGTACTTCACTGCTCTTAACAGTTGAACGTGTGGCTCCCGTGTCAACCAAGAACGAGACACGATGACCCATTACTCTTCCCTCTACGTACGGACCCTTTTGATCAACTTCCAAGGATGCTGCAAGCACACAATCTCCTTCTTCTTCTGAGCTTTCACTCTCCCATACATTGTTTATTCCACTCTCACTGTGTAGTGGGAACTGTTGCACGGTGCCATTTGTACTCATTACCTGACCCGAGACCTGTGGAGGAACCATCGCTTGCTGCTGACTCATTGGTGCCAAAGGTATTTGCATTTGCTGATTAGGTACCGTGGGTAACTGCTGTTGCATTGGCTGCATTTGCGTCATCTGCATACGGGGCATCTGCATCTGCTGCGGCTGCATAGGTTGTAATCCCTGCAATTGATTTATGGTCTGAAAATTTGGGTTTGGACCTCTCATTTTCGGTCCCCTCATTGTCTGAAATGCATTGACATCATTGTTTTGCTGACCAATACCTGCACCTGCACCTTCCTGCACCACCATCGGGCACTCGCGTTTCCAATGACCGACAATTCCGCACACGTGACATGGCATCACCTTCTTCATTGCCTGCACACCAGTCACAACAGTGTTCAAATCCGGACCATTATTCACAAAACCTCCTCTGCCTCTGCCTCTGGCCTGTGGCTGAAACGCCATGTTTCCCTGCAACTGCGGCTGCGGTTGCGGTACCTGCTGTTGGAACCCTTGCATCCCTTGCAAACCTTGCAGACCTGTCTGAGCTGCTTTAAGCTGCATCATCATCACCTTCTCTTTCAACCTTTTCTGTTTCACTTCAATTTCGTCGCTACAGTATTTCGCATAATTCAACACCTCATCAATCGGTTTCGACTGCCAGCAAATCAAATGCGACTTTATCATCTGACTTATCTCTGGTCTCAGCCCTTCCACAAATCGAAACACAAAATGAAGCATGTCCTTCGCCTCTATTGTTTCCGTGCCGCTGTAGTTCTTAAACGCCTTCAACAACCTCTCATAATAACTATGAATCGACTCTTTAGCCTCTTGGGCAGTTCGATCGATCTTCTGCCAATCCACATTTTTCGCGGCTACCTTCGTCTTCAAATGCTCAATCACCTTATAGTACAGGCTCATCACCATAGGTGATGGTGCACCCGTCTCCCTGTCTCTCTCTGGTTCACTCGTCGGCCAACCTACAGCTCTTTTGCAATCCTCCCACAAATCTGCCGGAACCACAATCTCAAAGAGAGTATTCAGGTCTTCCCAGAGACATTTTGCAAGCTTCACAAACCTGTCAGTCTGCTGATACCATTCAATCGGTTTCTCTCTCAGTTTGGGAAAATCATCCGTAAAAGACTGAATGTCACTTCTGTGCCATGGTACATGTATTAATTTTCCCCCTGCTGTCTCCCTCATTGGTAACATAGTTACTGTATCACTGCTCTGTGGTCTTTTCTCATTGTGCTCTGTAGCGCTGTCCCTCCTCTTTTCCTTTCTCTTTACCCACCTGCTTTCCCACTTGTCTAAACACCTCCACACTTGTGCACTCTGCAACAATTCTCTAAGGTGTGCCTTCATGCCTGCTGACCTCATGTGTTCAAAATCTGTGGTCCCAAAATCCAACCTGTAGCTCCTGCTCAAGTGTTTTGTCTTATCTATGTCAACCCCGTTTTTGTCAGCTATTTCTTGCAAGCTTTTATGTACCTTGTTCACTTCTTTCGTAATCCTTGGACATAGATACCTCAGCTCCTCTTCCGAGTAGGACTCTAACCTATTCACACCCATAGTCCCTTCCACCAATTCTTGAGCTTCCATGTTCAACCTGACCCTATTCAGATAGTCTTCTCCCTTCCCACTGGCTGAGCTTTGTGTGGAATTCAGACTGTTGAACCACTGTGTCAGCTGTTGCGCATTCACCCCCATCAGTGTATCGTTCACATCGACTGCCATTGATGGTTGCGGCAACTTTTCAGTGTTCGATGTTAGAGGTATTATCAGGGGGGGCTCGACCTCACCAGTGTTGACTGAGCACATATGGGACTAAACTCCATCAAGGACCCAGATCCATTTGGCTGAGCCGCTATAGGAGTTATCCCTGGGGTGTTTTCTATGCACCTCCTTTCTGTCCCACTCTGCAGCATTGGTCCCTGACCGCTCATACCTAAGTTAGGCTGACTGTACAAAGGTACCGGTGGACCTACAGTAATGGGTAGTGATATCGCATCTGGGTTTTGTCCATTTCCCATGTTCTGAGGCATGTTCATGCCCACACCATGGGTCATCATTGCCGGCATACCCATCTGACTCCCCGTCATTTGAGCATGTGCGTTTCCCCCCTGCATCTGTTTTTGAGGCATCAAAAACTGGGTTGATTCGGCTTGTGTCAATGTTGGGTTGTGACCATTCTGTCCTCCCCTTACGGTTGGATCTAGAATCATTCCTGCACTGTTGTCACTGCTGTAGTACCCTGGGATCTGCGGCTGATAATTTTCTGCTGGTTTCAACATGGGCACATCTGGATATATTCTCCTCACTTGCGGTATCTGCGGGGTGAACAATAAACTCGGGTCCTTAGACCCCGATGATGCTCCTGAACTCTGAGTTTCACTGTTCTGTACCGGTGCCGGAGGGGCAGAACTGGTACTTGGACCTTGTCCATTCTCCGCATAAGGTGGTGGACGGTCGTTCAGCAATTGCATGATTAACTCCTCATCCTCTAACTCCTCTTCTCTTCTCAACTTTTCCTCGTCCTCTATATCCTTGGAACACCTCCTGTTTGTCTTACAGGTAGCTTTCTTACCTGTCTCCTCTTCTTCCTTAGTAATTGCGGGAAACAGTTTTATCCCCTGCAATACATCTGACCTCCACACCTTCTGTGCATTATCCCACCTAGCATCCGCTAGTGTCTTTTCTACCTTTCTCATCCTGGTCTCAAACTTCTTCTGCTGTTGCTGTATGGCCATTAGTTCCCAAATCGCTAGAGCCTCAAACTGGGCTGGCCTTGGAGGTACCTTCATGTCGTACATCGTGAATCTCAAATTCTCTAGGATCCTTATATTGAATGTCCCATGTATCGGGAACGCTACGCTCCCATGTTTCTCTGTCATCTTGTGCCATTGCTTTAGCCAAAGGCACGGAGCTACCCCCTTTTCCTCCATTACAATGTAAGCTGGTGTACCTTCGGGTGGCGTCTCTTCTCCTACGTTCGCTTTAATGTAAGACTCCCCCTTCATCGCACTCCTGAATGCTTTAAAGAATTTCATTTTCTCGTCTTTTATTTCACAAAGTTTGTAATCAATAGGTGACTTTAATTCCCGGAATACTCTTCGCTTGCCTTTCCCCTTCCAATCGAGTCCCACGGACTGCGTCCAATCCGTGCGCGACCCTTCTCTGCAACCAACCTATCCCAGCGCGGCTCCTAGTGACGTCACACTCACACACACTGCGGCTGACAAAGCTTCGCGGCTAGTCTTCCTTCACTCAGCTCCTCTCGTAACAACTTCTTGCATGTATCGCGAGCTACCAAAAACTAAAACAGATCTGTCGGTTTACTACAGGAAGGGTAACACAATCGCTTCAGGACCTTAGGGACTTTTCACTAGCCTCGGCAGTTATTCCGTCTTTCTCGGTCCCCACGTTCGCAAGCAAATCTGACCCGCAGACCTACTCTCAACTTGTCAATGATCTGTTCTAGTGCACTTAGAATCTTGTCAAAGCCCGAAGTCGAAGTTTCTTTCACTCCCTTACACACGTACCGACTCGTTGACCACGCCCGATCAACCTACTAAACCGCCCAGACCACAACATAGAACAACATACTCCGGAGTCTCTTGACCTCGCAGGGCCCGTCTCAACAACAACAACCACGTGGACCTTTTTATGCACAAAGCGCCACATGCACATGAAGTTCGACGACTTCCCTACTCTCACACTCGGAGTCGCACCTCCGCTATTTCTATGAAGTTCGACGACTTCTCTACTTCTACACTCGGAGTCGCACCTCCGCTATCTTCTAAAAAGAAAAACCCTCGCAACCTTTTCACACACCCTGCGGCAATAAGCTGTGCAAGCGCAAAACCCTAACTTCACTCATACCATCACTAGTACCGCCAACGCCGAATCCACACCTCCATTCTCTCCATTCGCAAGCTCCGAGATCCCGGGAAAGTCGCGGTGGACCTAGCCCATCATCATTCTGTCAATCTGTTTTACCCAAGAAAAATCTAGTTCAACTTCTCAAGTGGGGTCTCAAAATGCGTGCTCGTTAATTCAACACCATGTACTCTAAGAGTACAGGGTCCCAAAAGACGAAACCGTCCTCTGCTACCATCTACTGATAGAGCGGTCCGTATTAATAATTTTACCTGTATTTGGACGCTCTTTAGGCCGATGAATCTTTTGACTAAGTGGAACTCTCCGTACTCTATATCGATCAATTTCCTTAAATCAATAATCAATAACGAACATAAGCAATACCTTGATCAACATAACACTTAACAATTAATCCAGAATACATTTCGGCGAACCCTGACCTTTCAGTCAGGAATAACCACACCAGTTTATTCAAAGTTAGTGAATTTATTTCCCTATATAAACAAAGCTAGCACAATATAGATGTGTCTCAACATCAGATGATAAACATAAATGAACATTAATAGCTGTCCGTAGCGGCGAAACAGGTGCAATCTATGTAGCATTTGAATCACAAGGCATTCGATAATAGCAATGCAAATCACTAATACGATAATCTGTAATGAACTAATGGCATACATTTAGTCAGCATAACAAGGTCTCAAATTGCATCGTGCAACAAAAGGAATCCTCATCTAACCCAAATTAGCATCGGCATGTGGGACTTCATGCAAAAACAATTTAGCAACATTAATTTGGAAAAACTCCTAGCTAGGGATCTTATCAAAATCAGCAGTTGGTTACCTAAAAGAAACACAATGCAATTGTACAATTTCCTTTCATATTTACCAATTACGATCAGCATACAAGGAAGTCTTCGTCTCACAGGTACCGTTTCTCGATCTGCATGGGTACCGTTTCGATCGGCATGGGACGGGGCAAAGGGGCAGGGGTGGACGGGGCAATTGCCTCACGGCGGCAAGGTAAAACTACTACTTCATGCAAAGGGACAAATCAAAGTTAAAGTCTCTAAGGCAAGAATCATTTAAGGTCTCTTTCTCTCGATTAGAGAAAGCATCAAAGTCTCTTTCAAAATGGCGTCGCAGCAAAGTGGGCCATAATAGCTGCAATGTCCTGCAAAATGGCGGGTATCGAGCTGGTAATGGCTGCAATGGCTAATGGCAATAATAGCTACTTTCTTCTCAAGCACCTGGGTTTTATAGACAACAGTTCAAATCCAGTAGGGTCTTCCATTGGAGGGTTCATAGGTTAGCTTCAAATTATCCAATCAGAAACAACAGTTCTCAAGCTTTTACTTAAGCATACATTATCCTTGGAGATGGGTATGCAAGTTGCAACATTTTATACCAATTAGCTCACTTTCAGAGCCTCCATTGTCCGCACCTGCAGATCGACCTTGGAGTAAAGAGAAATATGCCAGGCTGGCACGAAACCTTAAGATAAGCATGTGAACGATCTCAGTGGAAAAGTACAGCTTCAAGCAAAAATACACGTTTATTAGCACATTGGAAAAATACGAGCATTTAAACCGTGAGACCAGGCAACTAGGCCAAAGCCTCCGCTAAAGTTATGCTAAGCTAGAACATTTCAAACAAGCAAATCGTAACACACGTTTATGATTATGTCGGATTAGTGCAATTCTAATACATCACGTTATATAAAGCACGCTTATAAATGTTGGCAAACTACTCTGAGGGCACATTTTGTCCCCGTACAATCTTTATTAGTTCGGTTAAAGTCACACATGATTATTTCACACTACGTTTACGCGTTAATAAATGTAAAACCTTCATTTTCTGCTTCATCACTGGCCAGTGTCACATGCCAATGCATGTTCTCTAAAACGCGGGAAATTCCCTGACTTTCATGGAGCTCACAATCCCACACACAATATCATGTATTTCAGAAGGTGCCTTGTGGCTTCTTCTGTAATATCAAAGTACAGCACTATATTGTAATTGAGAAACTTTGACGCACTTGAGCATTTCGTTATCACAAAATGTCCTTTCTGGCCATTCACATTTGAATTGCAAAATAATGTAAATGAGAATGATTAAATGGATTTGTACCTATGGACTACCCCTGAGTTAAATACTTCCTGAATCACATTGTTCTGTGTGCAGATGATTCGATTTAGGTTGCTTCAATAAGGAATGCACTGCAGAAACAGCTGGGCGCTAACCAAAATTATTGCCAAGAGAACAAAGTCAAAGTTGAAACACAAAGAAAAATCAAGATATTTAATGGAAAAATA
The DNA here is from genome assembly GCF_031143425.1 of Pleurodeles waltl. NCBI lineage: Eukaryota > Metazoa > Chordata > Amphibia > Caudata > Salamandridae > Pleurodeles > Pleurodeles waltl. The sequence continues at coordinate 827,266,573 of NC_090442.1, read as the reverse complement.
AAAAAAGCCAAACGAAATAAATGATTTCTTGCAAGGTTTCACTTACTGGTATGTGATTCTGATAAAGAATCTGTCACAAACACTGCATTAAAATGCCATCTGCTATAGCAACAGGATGGATCTTTTGAAACCAGACAAGAGAGTATGCCCTGGCGAAATGTTTATTTTGTTAGTGTAAACTCACATAAAGCCCAATTAGTCAGTGTTGTATAATTTCACTTTTCATGCAGAACAAAATCTAACATTTCATTTATATGCAAGTGCACACTGGCACGCAATTGTCATGCAGACCACTGCCCAAGCTTATATGTATTCATACAATTAAAGATAGGACTAGAATTCAGTACATTTCCATCATAATGCTCGGAATGATACACATCCTGCCTGAACTAAGCATGATGGCAGTGTTGGAAGCAGACCATGATCAAAAAATGATAGCGACTAAAATAGAGCATAATTCATGTTTCTATAACAACTGTTATTCTATTAATCCATTAGTTTCTCCTGTGGTTAATCTGTACAGGTGTTCAAAGATTTCTTGTCCATCCGCACCCAAGCAGTGCAATAAAATACAGAATTAGAGTTGGGTAACATTGTACAACGAGGATGTTTTTTCACCTCGAGATTTGGAGTGGCATCAAATAGACAACAAAAGCAGTGATGTTACCAAAATCCCTGAGGTGAAAAACAACCCCATAACCTACTTTTACCCAGCTATAATGATATGTTATGTATGGTCCCCATCTGCTCCTGATTATAACAGCTATTGAGAGACAGAAGAGTAATTGGGGAGACTTATATAACATTCTCCCTCCTTGACACAAATTAGAAATATAAATACCTTACCTTCCATCCTTGCTTAACCCCACTGACATCCCTGCTTTCCTTCACCCTCCTGCAGCTGTGCTTTCTGATTCATTTAATGCAGACAAGCACTGCTGCATTGACAGGCTCTCAAAGAGCACAGTCAGCCTGGTCTGGAAGACCTTTATGAGGCGAAACAGTGGGTGCTTTTTAATATTTCTATTTTTCCCTCAATTTTACAATGAAGAAAAATCGACATCCACTTCAAAGTAACATGTGGCCCACTCATGGTGCAAGTCAATCCATACCTAGCTTCCCAGGACAGTAATCCGATATACAATTGTCCTACCCATCCGTCCCCCCAACCACTGCCACCTTGTATGCAGTTCATCTTAAATCCCAATCCAGATGCATTAGCTGGACCTCTTTTGGCCATAACACCGAAGTGGCCCTGAAGATATTGCTGTCCCCTCCTTCTATACAAGTCTGTAATGTTCCCTCTATTCGCTCCATACTCTGTCAATATTTTTGGGTCAACCCTTTGTAGCGTAAAGCACTATCTCTGCCTCTATACACATATACACGCTGCTTAGTTGGTATGTTCGACCTACCCCAGAGCCGAGCGTTGTCCCTTTTATCAAGAATGAATTCTAAGTGGCAAAACAAGAGTCGAGCCCATGGGAGATCCACATCACACAGGATTCCTAGGGAGACTGTGCTGTGGGTATTGCCACATTCAGGATGGTTTCCAGTTTCCTAGACAATGACACCAAAGTATCTGAAAATAAGGGGGCATTCCTAAATAGTGTGTAAATGTGCCCTCCCTCCCCCCAAAGCGCAGGCTTTGAGGGGTTGCGGCCCTCTTAATCGATACAGCCAGCTCCCCTGGTGATAAATCCTGTGAAGGATTTTCAGCTGGAAGATGCCGTAATTTAGATTTAATACCTACTTCTTTAGGGTGCATTAGGGCTGCTTCCAGTCTACAGTCTCCACAGGTTCTAAGTCTCTTTCCAGTCACCCTTACTTCAGTGAGCATGTCGGGCTTGTTATTAATGATAATGCAGTATGTTTGGGATACCATTATGCTGGTCATTACTTCCCCCAGTATCGTAGCTTCCAGTGGGCTTCTATAGGTATCTATATTTTCAGCCTGCAGAGCATGATGCATTTGCAGAATCCTATATTTTTGCATGTGGCTCAAGTGGTATTATCATTGTAGGTCTTCAAACAACTTCACCCCTCTCACACGCCCTATATTGCATATCGTGGAGATGCCTATATTATCTCATTGAACAAATCCAGACAGCTTTCCAACCCCGGTAACACTTCTTCCTGCCAGAGTGGTGTCTGCTTGTTCCATGCCTCAAGCACTTTCTGCATGGGGTGTAACAACTGCTTCCTACCAGTCGCACTGTATACATAATTTATGTAAGTGTGGTCTTTCAACCCTCGTCACTCCAGTCTCGTTGCTGGGTCCAGTCTTGGGGCAAATACACATTCATTAATATTCTGCAGCTTCATTGCCCACCAGTATGCTCTAATATCCAGTAGTACACTACCACTGTTTATACCAACTGATATAAGGATTTGAGGGCTATTTGGGGCGTGCTTCCATCTTAGAGGAGACTATGCATGATTCTGTCTATTCTATTGATGTATTTAGTAGGACATACAGTAGCTTAGACGGGGTGATCATTTTACATTTTGCAGCCATCCCCATCAAGGACAACAGTAACCGTCTTATCATTCGGTATCTGCCTGGTAGTTTTGAATGACCAAATGTAGGGCCTGAATTAGAGTTTGGCAGAGTGGTTAATCATTCACAGACGTGACGGATATCCCATCCACTGTATTACAAGTTCCATAGACTATATGGAACTCAGTCCACAGATGTCTCTTATTATCTCCATGATTATTGCAAGTGTGGCTGATGTCCTTTCCAGAGGAATCTTGGGAGCCCCTTCGCTCACTTCCAGCCTGCCTGAGAGAAAGTCCTAAGCCTGCCAGACCAGAGCATGCCATCCACTGGATAGGTAGTTTGTTTGCAAAAGGAAGTTGATGGTGACAGGTTGTAGCACTTCAGCACTCTTTTCTCGGCCTCCCACTCCCATGCCGCCTTTGGGGTGTTGAAAATGTATGACTTGGGTCTGGCTGGGTAAAGGAGCATGTAGGAGAGCTTCATCTGACAAAATTTCCATTTCACTGACTCAAGTGATTCCTGTTGGTCCTGGGCATGCCTAATGTAGTCCAGAAAGATGGTTACATGGGAGGATTGATAGAGGAGCTCTACCCCTTAATGCACCTCTTGCAATATTACATCCCTGTTTTGAAAATTATAGATGCCGGCTATCAAGGGTCTTGGAGGAGCACCTGGGGGAGATTTTTGCATCAGTGCCCAATGTACTCTTTCAACCTCAAACCAGAGTGACAGCACTCTGCTAGGTATCCAGGACACAATCGAGTCTTCGAGGAATTTCACTGGTGGGGAGGAGCCAGAAGCCTCTGTGAACCCAGCAAACATCAATTTGCTACATCTGGATCCATTTTTTTTTATTCCTCCACCCTTTGTTCCAGGGTTTTGGGAGTTGCAAGTAGGTCAGGCATGTCAGTCTTGAGGTTAGCCATTTCATTGTCCAACATGGAGGCCCAGCCCTCCGTCTCCGAGGCTTTCCCAAACACATTATGGCTGCCCTAGCGTAAGAGCAATACATTGTTCAGACTTCACTAAGTTTGGTTTCCTCTGCCAGTCAGAAGACCAATATTTCTTACAGGATCATGGACGGTGATACAGGAACTATAGCTTCTGTTAAGAAAAAGGGGGTGCATGCCTGAGGTGGCAAATATCTCCTCCAAGCACAATAGGGGCATCGGCCCTTCCAGCTTCTCATGCAGAAGGGGCCCATGCTCCTCAGTGGGAATAGACAACACTGAGCAGTGATAAGCCATCATCTGGCCCGAACCTCTGCATGGGGGACAGGGGCCACTTCAAGGTCGTCTCCAGCCCACTTGTACCATCTACATCTCTTTTACAATGAGCAAAATGAGCAGACTGGGACAGCCTGTTCCCAAAAATCAAGGACCCAGCCCACAGTCAGTGTTCACTCCATCCTTTTTTCTAGGCCCCTAGGTGCAACACGCTGAAATGAGAGGGAGACACAAGACTAACCTAAATGTCCTTCTGTTGGGGGGGAACGCAAGCCCCTCAATAGACCAGGCCCCCTTGCATAATCCTCTATTAAGGGGATGGGCAGCATGAGCAGCTGGGAGGGTCAGAGGCCATTGGTCCTGGAGGCTCCCCTCCCTCGACTCCTTTCGAGTCCCAAACTTGCTGTTGGCTCCCGAAAAAGGGTCAGTCCATTGGGGGCAGGGAAGTCTGAGTATCTCCCCGCTCCAGTATCAGACTCTCTCTTCACCTGGCGTCCGCACTGCGGCACTCAGGCCACACCAACTGGGCTATCGCTGGGACCATTTCACAGGTGCTCTTGTTTGCACCCACGACTGGGGTTGCACCTACAATGCAGACGTCTCCTCCACATTGTTTGCGAGCTACAGTGGGAGTTGTTCCTCCGCTTGCAGCTCCCGGCCCCTCAACTTGGCCCAGCCAAGCCTCATGGTCCTTTGTCTGGAGCCCCAGAGGAAGGTGTCCCACCCCATTGTAGCAGTGCAGGTGCTGCCTCTATAGGTCACACCAGCCAAGCAGGCCCCTGGCTTGGCGGATTAATATAAAGGATGCTTGCAGAGCATTATTAACATATGCCTGCCATGTTGGACAGCTCAGCCATGCCCTCCCTGACAGTGTTGTAATTGTATCCTCAGTTTTAACTGGTCCAATTATACCAATCCAGTCTTGACTTTTATTTGCCAGTTCTGAAACAAACCACAAGAGCTCCACTTGTGATGTGTTTCCCTGCCCCGTTTATTAATTTATTCTTGTTTATGTTGTTTTCTAGAAACTCTACAGCAAGCCAGTGCTGAACATGGTGTGTGTGTTATTTCCGTGGACACTTACTTCATGATTTCATTTAAACGTTTCCATTCAGAAAGGCCTAGCTTCAGTGTTTGTTGCTCCCCCACTAGCAAGACAGCAGGGAATTTAACCAGGGTCACAACAGAGCACATTCTGTGTCATGGTAGGATAAGGCACACTGACAGAAAACTCCAAATAATACAGGCGCGGACATGTTAATCACAATGACTTGAGACAATAAGAGAATTCACACTGAATCTGCAGGAGTGCATTCAGTGGTACAGCAGGAGAATGTGCAGTATGATCAAGTTTGCCAATGAGGTTTGAGCTCATATAGCCAGCAGTTATTATCTGTAATTTGTAACCAGTTGTTAAAACTGTAAAAAAATGAAAAGTATTTTACATGTTGAGAACAGAGCTTTTAATTATACACATTCTTAACTATACTGATCTTGATGTTTTCTTTCTGGTCACTGATATTACTTAGTAGGAATAGTGTCCTGAGTTAAAAAGTAAAAGGGCCTACCTTCTCTCACCTCTCATAATGAAGAATGCACAGTTGGTTGTTATCTGTCTGTCACTAACTAGTGCCTTCTGCAGAAATTTAATTGTGTTGAAGAGCTTTGATTGAAACAATTAGTATTTATTCTAGCTTTCTCCTAGTCACCAGTGCAGTAACGTTCTATTCAATTCATGATACTAATCTTAAGGAATGGGGATATGAAGATTGTCTTTATTCTTAAGCCACTCATCTACCTTCAGCTCCTGCTATCGAGCTCCCATCTATTCAAACCCATACATTCCAAGCCCTCCTACCAACACACTTAACCATTCTGAATGAATTTGCTATGCATATTAAGCACATGAGGATTGTTACTTAAGGGCATAGAGTATACATAGGGGAACCAATGCAGACCGAAATTTGAAATGATGTAAGATACATTTAATGAAGTACTGAGTTTGGGAGATTTTGATCCAAAGCGAAGCAGTTGATAAGTTGCATTCCACAGAAGCACTGTTTGAGCATCTCGCCCAGCAACCACTGTGTGAGGGGCTTTTGGCGAGTAACAGTATTCATAAAGGAATCTTCAGCCTCTGCCAGAGCACACAGGTATATGGATGAGGGAATTATCACATTTCTCTTTGTTTCTCTTTGTTTTAGTAAGGTGTGTACCATCCTTCTTTCACCTAGCATGCCTGGTCGAGTGATTACTGCCACTAATCCATCCAACAATCCCCTGAAGCTAAAAAAAATAAAAATCTATTGTAAAAAGTCTCAGCTGCAAAATCTGAAGTTTTACCTTATTATTTTGAACTTTTTTCAACAAGCAGTATGGAGTTGAATAATATGGATAAGGCTACTGATATGGATTTAGTCTCTGGTGCGCACATAGATCTTTCGACCTCACCCCTGTCTCTATTTGCTGTGGAATCCAAACTGACCAACAATTTCATTTTTCATTGGACTTAAGCTTACTAATAAATCTGCTGGATTAGAAAAGGGAGGGGTTGGTTATAGGGTGGTTGACATGGAAAGGAAGTGATCCAGCATTGGACCTTATGGAGTTAGATATTGCATCACTGGGCCCTTCACTAAATAGCCTTGTTAAATCAAATTCTGTAAGAAGCCAATTGGAACCTCAAGGGCAGTTCTTAAGTCCTGCTTGGGAAAATTTAATGAACTGTCAATTTGGCCAATGTCCAGAAGATGTTTCCCTAGTTCGAAAGGATATGACTCCTATGGAAAATTTTGTTAAATCCAACGGTGAGGGGCATAGTGTTGCAGGACTTTACTTTGCCATCTAAGATTTGCATGACAAGAATCAGCTGAGGGAGACATATCTGAAATCATCGCTACCTCAGTTGGAGGTGTGTTGGGTCAATCTCTGTTATGTTTACCCAGCAGCACATCTTTGCGTGCTTTCTACAGCAGTGCCCCTTTCTTGAGGGGCTCTTGAGCCTCATTGAACTCAGTGAACTGTGAAACATTTATGTCTTCAAGGGCACTTTGGAACTTGCAGCCATCTAATTTGGAAAGGGAAGGAAGGGATGGAGCCCTTCTGAAATATTGTTATGTATTGAGAAAACCTTATCTTCTGTTTTATCTTTGTTAGAAATATCAGTTTCAAATTCTAATCATGTGTTGGATGTGTTGTTTCCAATCCTTCTGGGGGTCTGACATCTCACTTCCATGGGGTTCTGTCAAATGTTACTTGAAAGAATTGAAATCGGAAGTTACACAAGTTGACCATCTGTCTGTTGGAGTATTGAAAGATTCTGGCACTCAAGCAGAAAAATTGCAAGCTACACAAGTTATTCATGAGTTGCTAATGGTCTTAATACAACATGTCAAAAAATGATGCCAGCATCCTATAAAACGAAAAACATCCTCAACTCATATGAATGTTAGGATTTAGTGTTGCCAGACAGGGGTTGCAAAAGAGGGATTGGGAATAATGGAGTACACAGCAAGCTCCTTGGGCATCCCTTTGGTGGGGCGGAGTTTTGAGATGGTCCTAATAGTACCTGCCCTTGAAAAATTGCCCCCACAGCATGATTTAAAGCCTGAGTGATTGTAATACGCTCAGGGGGGGCATTCTCCCTGTGAGTTTGGTGGTCCCTCAGTAGGACTGTCAAACTCATAATGAGGGCCTAAGTATGGATCAATAACTGATGGGGTCTGTTTAACCCTAAGGACATCACCATCTCTGTAGAGGTTTGGGGAGGAGAGTTATAAAAGTGGTGGAGTCCGAAAAATTGGGTGTTCAGAAGCCAGAGCAGGGGGATGAGCTCACTAATTGGAGTTGGGTTGCAAGTGCACTGAATAGTGCCTGTATTATAGCTAAGTACCCAGTGCTGCTGAGGTAACCCTTGTGGTAAACTAGTATCCTGGAATATGGCGGGCCTTGTTCAAAAGAACTTGAAATTGAATTCTTTAATACACCTTAATCCTTTGGACATATGCCTGCAGGAAACATGAGTCTGTACTGATTTTATATATGGGAATTATTTTGTTTTCTCTTGTGTAGCAAAATCATTCATAAAAGGTCATGCTAGAGGTGGAATTGCAATCTTGCTTAAAAATATCATCAGTAGAAATAAAACAATATTTGTCTATCCATAGAAACCTATGCCTCTGTTTAAAGCTGGCCATTTATAATGAGAAAGGAGGTTTGGCATCTTATTTTATTAGTTAACCTATATGTTTCCATGGGTAAGTCCCATGACAACCTAGTTAACTCCATGTTTGCATTTGTTCATAACATCAGTCAATTAGAGGAATGCCTCGAAGTTGTTATTGTAGGAGACTTCAACACCAAGGTTTTAAATTCTGCATGTATGACCTTCTGCAATACTCAATTGAATGAAGTTTGATGTGTTCCTGAAAGGGTGCTCCTGGAAAAGGTTAGGACTAACAAGAGAGGTCTATTATTTCTAGAAAGTGTAAGATTGCAGGATTTTATTTTCTTGAATGGTAGGTTCCCCCGAAGATTCTCTTGCCTCTTGTACTTTGCATTCTTCTAGCGGCCAGTCTCTGATTTGGTTATATGGTGGTGTTACATCAAATATTTAGTGCCTGCTCATACTGGGACGGATATAAGTGACCATAGTATTCTCTCTGTCTGTTGGCATAGAGTTAAAGACCCTTGATTCCTTGAATCTTAAGAAGGATAACATGGCCTATAACAAATCAGATAAGTGTACTTTTTGCTTCTAGTCAGGGAAAAATTAAATTTATTTACAATCCTGAGATAAAGTGAAATTTTCTATCTAATTTCAGGTGAGCTACATTGAAAATGACAGAACATAGAAAGGAAGATGATAGGATTTATTTGAGGGAAGCCGCAACATCTAATAATCCAAGAAAATACTGGACTCTAATCACACAATATTACAACTCTAGAGGCACTGCTCATGCAATTCCAACATCGGAGGATGATTGGACCCAGTATATCTCTGTGTTATATGCTTGTAACTCATGTAGTAGTGTTCTTCCTGTCCTAAGTGTTGATAGATACTCCCTAGTACAATATGTTCCACCTTCTGGAAAGGAGCTAGAAGAATTAATTAAAGGTGCAAGAACGTGTCGGGTGATAAACCATCCTTCTGGAATGGAAGCATTATTATACCCCTGTACAAAAGGGAGCAAAAACCCCTTCAGCCAGTTAAAGGCAAATTGCTCTTTTGGATGTGACAGGCAAGTTATTTGCTAAAAGCATTCTTCATCTCCAAGAATGGGCATTGTGAATCATTATTATACAAGGAGAGCAGGCCAACTTTTCCAAGAATTGCGCTACCCTTGATATTATCCGGGCCTTGCAAACACTCATAGATAAGTATCCTCAGATGAGGCGCATTGCTGAGTACTCTGCATTTATTGATTTCTCCACAGCCTTCTATAGGGTAGACCGAGGGACACCGTGCAGAAAATTGCTTATGTTAGGAATTCCTACCCATCCTTTGAGGCTAAAAATAGCCCTCCACTCCCCTACTTGGACCCAAGTCCTGATGGGGGTACCAAGGTTTGATGAGAAGAGTGATGACACAGAATGGCTTGAAGCAGGGTTGCCTGCTGGTGCCACTTCTTCTCTCGCTCTATATTCATGATTCGCCTTGCCGAGGGGGTCTGGGCTAAATTGGTTTAATGGGTGTTTGTGTCTTTTATATGCTGAGGCTGCGACCCTGATGGATTTAACTTCGATAGGACTCAAGAGAAACCTTTATGTCTTTGAAAACTATATGAAGGATCAGTATTTTAAAACAAAATCCAAGAGAAAATTCCTGATCTTAAGTAAGAAGGGTACTAGAAATAGGCAAAGTTTCAATTGGTTCTTGAGGAGTGTAAAGGTGGAAAAGTGCAATTTCATCCTTATCTGGCAGGATTTTTACAAGGAAATATAGCAATAAAAACCACATAAAACATTGTAAAATGAGGCCCTATTCCAGGCATCTGCTATTCACAGATTGTAGAAGAGTTGTGGGAAGAAGCACTTTACACTTGTCTTATCAGTTTACAAGGTAAAAATTCCACCTACACTGACTTATGCTTGTGAAGTAATTGACATTTACCACTGGACCTTTTCCACAATTTTTGAGGGGCTCATTTGGTGTCGAATTTGTAATTTAAATCCCCTGGCTTTCCCATCTGTTTTTCAACTTGAATTTGTGTTACTTTTCACAGTTGCGCTTGCAATGGAGGCAGTTTTGAGTTTGGGGAACAGCTTGCTGTGAAGTGAAATAGGGTCACTTTGTTCCGCACTAAAGCACAACATTTTCCACATTATGAGAGAGAGAGCGAGAACTGCATTTTATTCCTCCTTTACAAAGCAATGGAAATGTTTGAGGTTGCTCAAAACAGGGATTCTCCATTTCCAAATCCTTTTTTAAAAAGCTTTTTTTTTTTAAATCTCTGTATATAGTGAATAAGATGGGGACATTTTACTTTGTGCACAGCATGTGAGAAATAACATTGTAATAGAAAGTAGAATATGCAAAAATCATCAACCCAACCTCATATAGAATCTTCCACATGGTGGCCGGAGAATTATCTTGCATTCAAGACTAAAGACCAGATTGTGATTTTGGTGGATGTGATATCCCATCACAAATGTGAAGGATATCCTGTCCGCCACATTCCATTATATCCTATGGAACTTGTAATACAGCAGATGGGATATCAGTGACGTTTGTGATGGAGTATCCCATCCGTAAAGATCATAATCAGGCCCTAGATTTGCTTCCATTTGGGGTGATTACAGAAATATGGGAAAATACGCAAAAGGAAGAGAAACTTTGTGACTTTTGTTTTAAACATTTTCAAGATCTAAATTGTGTTTTTTCTGTGTCCTCATTTGCACTTTGCAGTATGCCACTTTTTGAGACCGATCTTTCTGAAATACAGTGTAAATTTGGCATCTGGGGCTCAAACATGTATAGTTGCCTTCCCCCAAGCAGAAATTACTTACAGAAACATTTTTAACTTTTTCAAATGTTTTTAAATGTGTTTAATTATGCAAGATTGAGTAAAAACACTTTCACATGTTTTTGCACAAGGACGTGTACTGGCACTTTTGCACTATAATATTGAATTACAACATATCGTTTACTCTTCCATGTTGTCATATACTCCATTTTGCACTTTATATGCTTTGACCTTCTTAGGTTGTTTGGTGTGTATATTTGTATTTTTACATTACATTATTGAGCAGACTCATTTGCCGTCCCCATTCATGCAGTTATACATTTTATTTCACTTTACATGCTGAGATTACTTTCAGATTGTTTTGTGCATTTGCACTGTATTATAAAGTCTATTGAATGTACATTCTATTTATGCATTTGGATGGTTTTTTTTGTACTGTATATGTTGTCTCCTTTTATACTTATGCGCATGCGTACATCAGCAGTCTTGCACCTTATGATTTTTAAATTCTAATCTTGCAGCTATTTGTTTTTAATGATGTTGCCATAATGTTTGCATAAGTAATGTATTTTTGTATTTTTATGTGGTCCTCATTTCCAAACCATAAATAAATACAATTGAATTATATAGGAAAACTAATGTGCTAGAAAGACACGTACACAATGGAAGGAGGTATTCACAAAGAAGGAAATAGAAGCATAGGAAGTGGGTAATAGTACTTTAGGAATACAGATATTTTATGCAATACATACTTGGTGTGGAGAACTGTGTGTAAAACACACTAGCAAGGGTAGTGAAGTAAGATGATGAGAAGGGTCAAAAGGGAGCAGATGGTATAGAAGGATTCATGGTATGTGTAGTAATATAATGTGACGTGAAGAAGGATGAAGAGAAGAAATAAAGAAATGTGTCTCAAGAAATTTAAGTGAAGCTAAAGGTGAGTTGGAAAATTAAACATGTTGCTATGAAGCTAAATGTTTTGGGTAGTGAGAGAAGAATTAACAGAACACAATGAGCTGGTATTCAGAGGAACGACACTAGTTCTTGCACTATTAGTAAGGAAGCAAATTGATTAAATTTGCCTATGTAGGGCATATGGGCATCAGTAAAACAAGAGTTTTAAACAATACTGCTAGTAGTCAGGAATGAACCTAGAAGTTGAGAAAATAGTAAGGGAATGCATACATCATTCTATGAATGACCAAGAAGTCAAACAAAGGGTACAACCAGTGACTGAAGGAAAATTACAAGACAACACTTGGAATGATATCAAGCTTGATATCACTAAGGATACCGCTTGAACTGGTCAGAGGGCGGAATCTGAATAATATGGTTCCTTCATGGGTCAAAGCAGGAAAGAAAATTGAGGGTACACCAAGGAAGAAAAATAGAGACTACAGGAGACAGTAAGATTCAAGAAAGGAAAACATAAGTTGATGAGCAGAAAGCTGCTCGGGAAGCTGTTTTTCAAATAGGAGATTTAGTCCATTTAAAGGCACCTGTGGGACATCAATTGACATTGTTCTTTATGACTAGCCCTAGCAACTATGGGGAATAACTTTATAAGTAGTTTAGGTCTAGATATACATTCTGTTCAATTCAATGAAAAGTCAGCCTATCCTAGCAAGTGATTTCAGATTAAATGGTAGGTGTTGGTAAAAAGGCTTGGAATATATGGGTTATAGAAGAGTTGAATAGCAGGAACTGAAGGTGGATAGGCACTTAAGAATAAATACATTCTTTAAAACCCAAATGATTAGTGTCATTTCTTGATGACCTCTTTACTGCCGATCTGCAATGAAGACAGAACGTATTTACTATTAAGTCTCTGTAACAAAATGAAAGTAATGATAAGAGCTAAAAGTTCAAAGAAAATAGAAGAGTTGGAAGCACAAATTTCAGGATTCAAACTACAAACATCACGACTCGTGTCATATAGAGGCATGCTTCAACCTCTCACAAACTTATAATCCCTATATCCTGGGAGATTTCTCTCAGGGTATGAGGGTCCTTTTTATTTTTTTTCTGTTCGGGCCCACCAGGGTTTCCTTGGCAGTCCTGAACTGGAAACATAGTACATCACACAGTCCCCTGTTAATAGGGTGGATTGGTGATCCAGGCCAGCGGTGACTACGTGGAGGGCCAGGCCACGAGCAGCAACATGGTAGAGGTCGCAACATTTGCGAAAGCTGGTCTCGATATGCCCAACCCAGAGGGCCTGATATTTGTAGAGCATGGAAGCAGTACTGCCACTCATCGAGGTACGTGACCCGAGATACGAGTGGTGATTCTCAACAGCGTTGCTTCCCTCACTGCCCTGGGGTTTGACTAAGCGGCAATGGCGTGGATCAAAATGGCGGCAATAAGGTGATGGGACAAAAGTTAAGGTCGGTGGCCTCTGAAGACCTACAGTACAGATGACGTGTAAAGCAGACAGCGCTCACTGGCAATTGAGGGAGAGACTCCTATGGGCTGGTGGGCACAAGATGCATTCTGGCAGCCATCCTGTAATTTTGGACTTTCCCACTAGGGAGGAGGAGACAGCCTGAATAACAAGCAGTGCACTTTTGTTGCCCCTGTAGTGGGGACAGAAAGTGGCGACCTGCTGCAGAGCCCATCATCAGCAGAGTCCACTGTACAGTCTCTGTGACGAGCAACCCCTAAATGTAAGCTTTCCAGCAAGATCCACATCAGCAAGTGGTAAATCCAAAGCTTTAGGGCCGTGCCCTGTACACTGTGACAAGCCATAAGAGGTATTGGAGGCCTGCACCTTCGTGGGGCCCTCTTGAGTTGACTGGAAATGCCCAAGGGTCCTGAGCGAGCCCCTGGCTGAAACTGTCTTGCCTGACCACAGATGGATGGTGAAGAGAATCACAACAAGCACATACTGCCATCCTGCAAGGCCTAAATGGCCCCCGGGGGGCACCAAGAGAGAAGCAAAGTGTGGATCAGTGAGGGCTGAGCTGAGACCTCCAGTGGAGCCTACAAGTGAGTGCCACAGAGTGACAGAGGAGAGAGGTGGAACAAGTGCCAGGGTCTTTGACAGGACCCTTGCATGGGAAAGCTACTGCCCTCAGACGCTGAGTCCTAAAGTGTCCATTAGGATATCACCCAAAACAGTGCTTAGCACCCCTTTTCAACTTGGGTGAGCCCCCACAAAAGACCTTTGTCAGCTCACCCCTCCTGCACGGAGCTCCTGGGGCCATAAGCTACCATGGCTGTGCTGCAAGCAAAAAAAGAACACTTCCTCAAAGAAATGTTGACCAAACCAGCTGGGGCCAGTATAGGGATCGATGTTTGCCTTTTGGGTCCAGAACAATCACCAGAAAGTGATGATGCAGAGGGACCAGTGACCCTATCCTTCCTGGAGGGCCTCTAGTCATCCTTCCAAAATGACCACCAGTTAATGACAGTTGAAATGGACTTATCAAACAACCTAAAATAGGTCTGCCGAGACATAGCAGAAGAAGTGGGTTATATGATTTTTCACCCCGAAGACCATTAATCCAGCCGAGACAAAGAAATCAAACAGCTACAACAGTAGGTTATCCGCCTTTTAGATCAGCAGATTGACTTGTATGACTACCCTGGGAGAGACCAACAGGCCAGTCCCCAAGAACTGGAGGCTGGCAGGGGAGTAAGGCCACTTCTAAAGGGCAGTGACTGGACCCAGAGACTATGGCTATGGAGTGACGAGCAGTGTTGGAGACACGGTACTCCAAACCAGACAGAGCAGAAGCAACATGAGCACTACTGAAACTCCTGGGGCATCATCAGCAGAACCTGTAAACTCAATTCCCAGTGGGACATTTCTGATACCTGTCTGAGCCTCTGGCTCAAGAGCAATAATGTTTCTCTTACTCTTTATTGTTGTTATGGTTCACTGGGGGGGGATACTTGCAAAATGAGAAGTTGCACTATATTCCAGACACATGTACACAAACCCTCGGCCAGATTCGGAGTAGGGCCTGAAGAAGGGAGGTCGGGCCTTCATTCAGAGTGGCTATAACTGAGTGTGTTTTGCCCCCATAAAACACATACAATAGTTTACAGATTATCACTAGGCCTGGGCAGAGTGAGCGGAGTCACGCGAGGTGGAACTCCGCAAAGTAGCCCAAAAACTCCACCGTACTACACGGAGTTCCATGTGCAGGCAGAGTCCCCTGTTGCGTCCTTTCGTGTCGTATTTTGCATTAAATGCAATGCATTCAAAATCGCATGTGAATGGCACTATGTGGTTCCAGAGGTGCGGCATCTTGCTTTTCTTACTCTGTTCATAGTGCTGGGCCTAGTTTGAATCCTTCTATTATCTTTTCAATCCTCCACCCCTTAATTAATGTACACCTCATTTTCATTAATTGTATTAGTGTGTTTTTTTGGGTCTGTGGATTTTACTTTTTTTTACATTTGTATTTTTGATGACTTTTTGTGTTTTTGTTTATTACTTTTCCCCTTACTTCCTTATTTCATTTTCTTCCTTCCTTTCCAGGTTCCCTTTAGTTTTCTTTACCCCATCCAGGCCAGCGCCATGGCAGAACAGGGTGGCGAGCAGGGGAGCGGTTGCGCCAGGCCCTCCCAAGCAGCCAGTGGCAGCAGCCTCCTCCTTGTGGGAAGTGGCTCCACAAAGGGGTGCAGCCCCGGCCCATCTTTTGCGAAGTGGAAGTGGCAGCACTCATTTTTTGTATGCAGGGCAACCTCTCCTCCAGGCTGGTAGCAGGCCTGGCAGCAGGTACCCAATGCGGGTGCATCAGCTTCATTAGGGGATGGTGCAGTACAGTGCACCACCCAGCAGCTGACGCACCACTGAGCTGATATCATCAACCGCGAGCAGGACCTGCTCGACCTGCTAAGCGTAGAGATTCTGAGGCTTGGTGAGTATTAACTGTATTATTGTGTTTGTGTTCTCCAATGTTAACTTTTTTTCTGAATTGCATGTTGCTCACACTCGGAGCTAAGTTACATTTAGTTTACGTTTAGAATATTATTATGTGATCCAGTTAGAGCTAGGCAGGTGCTCGACGCTACCTCATCATACTGGTTGGCGCATGCTTTGGCTAATTATTTAAGAAGCCATTACAATGCAGACTCCTATGTCCTCCTGTCACCACAGTGAATTAGTGATATCAGTAAGTTATCGTTCTCTGTGACTTTTATCTATGTAGCTCGTACAGTCCCAAGCAATTTAACAGTGATGTGTAGTACTATTAGTAGGCATCTATGCATTGCTAAAAAGGGAGACTGAGTTGGTCCATCAAGGGGGTTGAGAAATGAGTATAGAATCAAAGCTCATTCATTAAACTGCATTAGTTCCAAATATAGTTTTTGGTAAGGGAATTTGGAATAGATGCTTTAGGAGTATAGCCAACTCAATGATAGTCAATCATACTAGTATCATAGGTGATCTGATTTAGACAAGTACATTGTTACTGCGTTGGCCTGTTATAATAAGCTTGTGGAGATTAACTGTAGCTCTCATCTATTTTTTTATCTTTATTTCTTACATCAGTATCTAAGGGCAAGAAGAGGGGCAGCACAGAACACTGTCCGGCAAGAGCTGGGGAGGAGGCGTAGTAATCCCAGTAAGTCGTATTATTAATTATTATTATTTCCCTAACTTTTTCTTCTCCCCACTACTTTTATTTTTGCCTTTGTTTTTATATTATCTCAGTTTTTTCCCCCAATTCCCTTATCCATTTTTTGTTTAATTCCTGTGATCCCTGCATTATCTTTTTTCTGTCTTTCATTGACAATTTTATTCCACCCCTTCATGACGCTTCAATGATTGAGTCATCATCATCATAGGCTATAGTTCTTCCTCTCCATTACGAAATGTGTTTCGTTGGGTTGACTATCTGGCTTTTCTAACATTGTGAACCAACAAAATGCCCAGAGTGATATTTTTGATAGAAGATACTGCAGTGCTAACAGAACTGTAGCGATGTATTGCGGTTGCATTCTTTTTAATTAAAAAATGAAGGGGAGCTGTACCTGGCATCTAAAAACTATCCACACCAACTACTAGTGGTAATGGCTCAAGTGCTGCTGCAGGAAGAGATGGAGCAGGGGGGAAAGTGGAGGCAGAGACAGGTGGTGGAAAGCCATATTGCTTGCTTATTGACAATTACTATTATACTCACTAGCTACAAAGGTGTTGTTGTGATTTTGAACCCCTACCCCGCGTTACCAGCTACAGCGGAGAATGGGCTATGGCCTCTTGTATCTGCAGCTCAGCAGAAGCATCCACAATGTATGCTAAACAGGAGGGTTTGATGGAAACTGGAAAGAACGGAAGGTTAAAAGAGAAAGATGGGTGGAATGAGGGAAAGGAAAGGATGCATGGATGGGTGAATGGATGTGTGGGTGAGTATTGGGTAAATGGATGGGTGAAAGGATGATTGAAAGAAAGAGTGGATAGTGGATACTCTATGGATGGATTATGGATTGAGAATTTTGGTGAAAGACTGGATGAAAGAAAGTTAAGCTTAAATCATGGTGGCTATAGGAGAATATAGTAGGAAGAATGAAAGGATGATTGAATTATTGCTTTTATGAATAAACAAGGAAGCTGTTATGGAAAGGGGCATGTTGCTCACAAACTTTCCGTACTTGTTTTATGGTTATCAAAGCTACGATCCAAAGTGGTGGGTATTTTAATTTTAATTTATGTTGTAATTCCTTGCCTCTCTGTATCTGTTAATTGAGGCAGATATGTATCCTACCCAGCATCATGCATCAACCCCCCTCTCTGTCCATGGCATTTCGTCACCCATGATCGAAGAAGTGCAGTAAGGTTCAATTTGTGACTGCAGTGTTGGCTGTGCAATGTGCATCTGCTTCAGTTAATGCCTCATTTACAAAGTTTTCAATGTATTGGAGCCTGAACACACAAGATGTGTTTCCCTTCACCCACTCAGTCAAAACAATCTTGAAACATCCTTTCTTGCCATGTGTCACACTTTTATGGTCATGCGAAGTGTTTCTAAAATATATTTCATGGTTTCCCATAAAAAAATTATTTTACGCCAGTTCAGATGTTTCACTTTTGTCCATAGAGTGATTGAATGAGTCAAAATTTAGGCAAATGATGAAACAATGATTAGTGAAACCCTATATGCTATAGTAAAATCTCTACCTACCCGCCAAAACCCTCTGCCTTACCCTGCAGTAGAGTAAGTCAAGTTTTATTTCCTTACTGCCCAGCTTATACATTTGTTGTAAATAATTTATGGTGCTGGGTGAAACCAGTGAATAAAGTGGGACTAGTAAGTGCCTGATTTTTATTTAAAGTTTGGCATAAAGGATACTCTGTGATGAGCGTGCCAGATACAATCTATATAGCCCGTTCCTTTCCTTGTAGTGCAGTACATCATTTTCCCCACAGTCTACTTATGGCAGGGAGCATAATATATACACATTTTATTTTTATATAAGATGTGTTATATCTTATTTATTACTCATCTACCTCTTTGGAGTCAAGGTAGAAACTAAGTGAAAGACATTTGGAGAATGGCAGGGCCATTGGAATTAAAGATAGATAATTGCCAACTACAGCTGCCCCAGCTGCAGAACAGTAATAAAGTAAGTACCCGAGGCGCTGGCTGGCATGCCTCCATTAATTTGGTACAACAATTTGTACTCTAAAGTGCATAATGCCTTACTCATAAATGAGAGGTAATTGATTTCTATTTTTACACTAAAAGTGTCTGTTTACTTACTAGAAAAGCCTTTAAAAGAAAAAAAATCAAACCACTGTTTTGTTAAATCTAGTGTTATTCTGCCTTAAATTGTGTCTACTAGACAGTCAGTGATTTTTATGCGAGGCACGTCTGGGTAAACAAATAACATTGTCACTGTGACTCTCCTAATCATAATCACATCAAATTCCTCTGTCTTTAGGGGACTAGCAATGTACTGCTACAGTGCCACCCATTACTTACTTTGAAAGAAGTGTTTGCTCAGAGCACTGTTTACAATTTGTCTTTTTTATTTTTGTTTTTTTCTCTATATAGCTACTGCTGCTGGTGGACCAGCACCACCCACCAAGCAGAAGATAGCGGTAGAAGCTGGAGACTATACAGGCTGAATACTGGTGGCTGGTGGTCCTGAAGGATGAAGAGACAGAAATAGCTGCTCTGTCCCAGGACCTAATTCAGCAGCATGCCAGCCCCAGCCTCCAGCTTTCCAGCCATTACATTGTCTGCACCTCCGCCAGCTGTCAGGGGCCCAGACTGCCACTGCTGCCATCCCCACCCACCCAGGCAATTCCAGGTTTGTGTCCTGCAGCAGTTTGACCACATTCAAAGCCGGCTAGGGGGCACAGAGCAGAGCTTGGACCAGCTCCAGACCCATTTGGACAATGCTTTCTTCTGAGACCCTTTTTAATGCTTTGTTTTGGTGGGAGGGACGTCTAGGTGGAGAGGGTGGGAAGGGAGTTAGGACTGGGTTTCACTTTGGAGTTTCATTGGACTTTATTGGGTCTATTTATTTGTGGAAAGGGGTGGTCCTGTTGTGGGTGGAAAGGGACGATTTTCTAGTTGTTAAAAATCAATGTTGATATTTTATTTTATTTATGCCTTAAATGTTTATTTTGTGTTTTAGTTTGTGCTGTCTTTTAGTGTAGCCTGATTTTTAAATTTACTAAAATAAAGTGTATGTCATTTACTTATACCCTGGCTCTGCTGTCCTCTGTAACTATATTGACCACTGGGGCATGAAGGCCATTGCCTATTTTGCCTGCAAAAACCTAGATGCACGTAAACAAAATCTTCTTCATTAGAAGGTAATCACTAACTAAAAAAATTCACTTCAATCCATTGTTCTTCTTTTACTTTAATAGATGAAGCGAGGCCTAATACCGGTCTTCTTACTGCAGTTGTTTTCCCAAGGTGGCATCTTAAAAGGGTGGTAGTAGTAGTAGCTGTAGTCTAACATGCTAACAGGGAAGATATAAGGTGCCACTCCCACCAATGTAACTCCAACTGCAGGATTGATTAAAGGGTTATCCATCACTGTCAACTAGATTGAAAGAAAACAGAGTTAGTGGGTCATATGTTTTATCATAACTTTGGGAAAACTGAGACCAGACTACCACAATGACAGCATTTGATGCACAACAAGGAAGACCTGATATGATAATAAAAGCTAGCAATAACAACTTATTCTGAGCAATGGCAAGCTAGTATTTAAAACAACATGAAATCCTCGAGTCAGTAGAAGTGGGCTCAGAGTTGGAAGTGGTTGGGCAAGGTTAAGCGTTTACGAAACACACAACACAAGGCCTTAATAATGTTGATGGGGCTGGTGTGGAATATTGCTCAGGTATTAGAAGGTCATTCACTGAGTTGGTGTCACTTTCACCACATCTGCCCCAGCAAGTGTGTGATCCATTTATGGAGTATAATTAAGTCACACCTCAATAAATTATACAGCCTGGGGGAAGAGAGTTAGGGGCTTGACAAATGTATGGGAAAGGGGATTTTGGGAATGTGTGACAAAGACAAACACTGGACAAAAAAAACCACAACAATATTCATCGAGCGCTGAGCAGCACACCATCATCAATCCGTTGTGGAAGGAAACAATGAAGGAATGAGAATGACACAATTCAGTGAAATGCATTGCAAACAGTCCTTCTGCCCCAGAGAGACCCAAGATAGTATATTACTGAATGTCGTGTCTTCTAGGTTTGAAAAATACAAATTATACAAATTATGGAGGATTGAAGTTAACCCACCCACTAAAAACTATGATTTGTTAAATGGAAAATGATGCTGTATTGTAAAATTGGGTGCTGCATCTCCATTTTTCTTGGCATGTCCATCACTCTTGGGTGTCTGGCTGAGTCTGTCCGGTAGGTAAGCTGCAGTGTTGAGTTTTCATCAAGTGTTGTTTGTGCAGGAGAGGATTGGGAGAAGGCCCGTGTATTGAAAATAAACAGTGACTCAATTATAGAGTAAAGGGGGGGGGGGGGGCACAAAAGGAAGCAAGGTAAGCTTCATGACAGGTCAGGAGTGTACCAAGAACACTCAGAGGGAGAGCAAGATCATAAGTGGAGTTTCACATTTGAGCCAGCAATGCAGCAAACACATACTCAGCAGCATTTCCCAAATCAATGCATCTCTTTCAAGTCCACGAAGCTGAGTGAGTACTAGACCTCAATTTTCATAATCTTCATGGTTTCTCTTTGAAGTCAATTACTTTATCCTACTAGCTGTTGTGGTAATCCTGCCTTGAGTCCTTCCTCAATCCTCCTCCTCCTGATTCTGAGTAACTCTGTACCCGTCCCAAACCAAGCAAGGTAGACTTGTATAGTACACTGCTGACGAAGAACAAATAGAGCAACAGAACTGGAGTATTTTGTGTAGATTTGTGTTTGGTAACTAAAGTGACTGGTCTGGTCTGAGGAACCAGAAAAATAGAGTGGACCGTGCAGGTAAATTTCAGTAAATATGAAAGCCCAATCACTTTCAGGAAAAAAATGAGCCCCCCAAAATTTCAAATTATCAGAAGCAAGTTTACAAATTTGAAGAACTCCCTCCCCCACTGCCAGCCACCACATCGTCAATCACCACTCAATATATCACCCCTCATTGGTGCAATAGTAAGTAGTTACCTATTCCAATCCAAGCACAGTTGATCAAAATATTATTTCTTCTTTGATGGTAGCAACACAGTGGAATTTAGAATTGGCACTGGCATTCTTTTAATCAGTGATCTTCTGGAACACCCCTGCTGGATGATATAAAGAAAAGAATTAGGCAATGGCATGTGAGAGAGGCAGGCAGCGTCTCCAATGTCCTGAAAGGAATATGGGGGCTTCTTGACTGCGCATGGGTCCAACTCCAATCCGGACATATATTTGACTAAATAATGGTTGGGCAGGATAAATCCAACACAAACATAATGCTCCACTAGCAATTTTTTTATTTGGCAAAGAAAGAAAAGTTCAACAAAAAGTCATTAAAGTTCTATTGTGGCACTGCCAAACTCAGTCCGGGAAGTAGTGTTCATCCTCAAACTCAGATGGTTCATTCATAAGTTGGTCAGCAAGCACACTTGACCCAGATCAATCATCCTCTTTCTTCTCCTGTGCTGCTTGGGGAATGGTATATTCAGGTGGTAAAAAATGTTACAACTGCTCCAGCTGCACTGAACACAAGTTCATCAGACAAGCTGGCTACAGGACAAGCCAGATACTTTATTTCCAGCCTGCTGTGTGTTGACCATAGGTGCATCTTCCCATATCAAAAGGAGGTTTGATTCACACACACCTCGTTTGGGCCATCCTCTGAAGTGCCATTGGTGATGCCACTTGCTCAACCTCTTTTTTCTTTGCCTCTGCACTGGACCTAAGACCTGCCACTTGAAACCAAGCCAATGCCAAGCTTGGATCCAATTCTTCTGATGCTGTTTTTGCTGGTGTTCTAGCTCTGAAAAACAGCAATGGAACATGTGTTCTCTTAGAATGAGACTAAAGAGCCCTTCATTAGTGGTTGCTCTGCTACCCTCCACCCATCCTGTTAGTGCTTTGCAACAAGTCCCCATAAAATCCTCCCAAGATTGGTGAGACCGCTTCCTGCTGCCTCTGAACCTCAACCTGTAGTCTTCAGGGGTGAGACCATACTCTTCTATCAGGGCCTTTCTGATGTGGGGATACCCCTGCCTGTCACTCCCTTCTGGGGCCAGTAGGACATCCCTTTCCACCTCAGGAATATAGCTCTCTAGGACAGTTCCCCAATTTTTCTCAGGAATCCTGCGTGCAACTAGAGCTTCTTCATACCCCTTAAGCCACTGACGTATGTCATCTCCATCCTTGAACCCAGGTACCAAATCTGTGGGTAGGTAAGGATTGTGCTTAACACTAAAAATGCTGCCACCTCTGGACTCCACCTGCATTACTGGTGAGTCCAGATTTGTAAGACTGCGCTCTAGAGCGAGCCTTTCTCTGGTAAAGACCCTTTCAGCCTCTGCCATCCTCTCCTGGGCTAAGGTTTTTTCAACCTCAGCCTGTCTCTCTTTTACAGCCAGCCTAGCTAGCTGCAGCTTCAGGTCCCTCTCTTCCTGCCTACCTCTGAGCTCCTCAGGTGACAGGGAATGGGAGGTGGCGCTGCTGCTACGCAAGGACCCGTGAAAGGGGAGCAGCTGCTCTTGTCCATGGTGCGGCTGCCCAAAGGAGGTAGAGGGAGCAGGGGCCTCCGTTGAGACTCCTTGTCTGCTCCCTTCCGTGGCCGCACCCGATCTGGTGCGCGAGCCGCCCTGCTGCCGTCCCTCGTCCTCGAGGGAGGCAGCTCTAAGAGTTTGGGGCCGTCATGCGCACCGGGGGCGCTCTGTAAATCGCGCGTCACCCGGGGGCACCGTAGGAGCGGGCCAGCTCCTTTCTCAGGCTTCAACAAGTGCCCCGGGGGCGCTACGAACAGCGCGGACCTCACGCTAATTGCAGACGCGGCACCCGGGTCGCGGTGTTGAAGTATACGGCAGAAAGGTGCTCCTCCAGGCGTGAGGGCACTTTTATAAGCCCAGGCTGCGGCGGTGATTCGGGCAGAAGGAAAATCGCTTTTCAGAGTGCTGGGGGGCAAAGTAGAAAGCCCGGGCTGCGGCGGTGATTCCTGGCCTGAAGTTCTAAGTGAGCGCTTTTTCCAGCACTTAGTCCAGACCTGCAGGGAGCCTTACAGGGGTCAGGGGCACAGCACCCTGCCCCTGGGAGCAACCAGGAGACAAGGGGAGCACAGGCTGATGGGCCCAGCTACAGGCTAGCACAAGGTTTGCAGAGGGTGACAGTCCTTCTAGTGACCAGGCAGGTCACAGGTCAGCACAGCAGCAGCAGTCCAAGGTGGTTTCCTGATGAGTCCATTCATCAGCGTTCTGTGTCCAGTTTCAAGTTCCAAGAGTGTTCAAATTGTGGGAAAAATTCCCCTGTACTTATAGTCAGTTCTTACAGTGTTTTTCAATGGTAGGGAGAGGAGGTTCCAGCCAGTTACAACTGATTCTGGGAGTGCCCCCTCTCTCCTTTCAGCACAGGCGCCAAACATCAGTGGGGGGTTAACAACCCTATTGTGTGAGGCCAGGGCACAGTCTTTACAAATGCAGGTGTGCCCCGCCTCTGCCTTCTCTCAGCCCAGGAAGGCTTTACAATATGTAGATGCACCTCTGTGTCACCTCCACCCTCCCTGTGTTCAGGCTGTCTGAGAAGTATGCACAAAGCCCCAACTGTCAGTCTGCCCAGACGTTGATTGGAGACAAGCTGCAAAAAACCAAAGTTATAAGCACAGATAAATGTGCATTTTCTAGAAGTGGCATTTCTGTGATAGTAATAAAAAATACACCTACACCAGTAAGCAGCATTTCTTACCACTGTCACAACCATACCAAACATGCCTACGCTACCCCTCATAAATCAGACAATACCCCTTACACATAAAGCAGGGCATTTCCAATGCAATCCTATGAGAGGGCAGCACTCACAGCAGTGAGACACCATGTTAGGCTGTTTGTCACTACCAGGACAGGCCACGCAACATGGCACATGTCCTGCCTTCTACCTACATGGCACCCTGCCCAAAGGGCTAGCTAGGGCGTACCTTAGGGGTGACTTACATTTAGTAAAAGGGGAGTTCTGAGCCTGGCAATTAAATTTAGATGCCAGGTCCCTGTGGCAGAAAACTGCGCACACAGGCTCTGCGCTAGCAGGCCTTAGATAGGTTTGACAGTCTACTTCAGTGGGTGGCGCAAGAAGCGCTTCAGGCCCACTAGTAGCATTTAATTTACAGGCCCTGCGTATAGGGATACCACATTACAGGGGACTTATAGGTAAATTAAATATGCCAATCAGGTATAATCCAATTATACAAAATTTGTAAGAGGGAGCACATGCACTTTAGCACTGGTTAGCAGTGAAAAAGTGCACAGAGTCAAAACGTCAGCCAACAAAGGTCAGAAAAATAAGGAGGCAAAAAGCAAAAAGTCTGGGGAATGACCCTGTGAAAGGGCCAGGTCCAACACTGGTTTTGGCTGCTGTGAGACGAGACTGCCCTCCCTGGAAGTTGAAGGTGGCACCCCAGAACTGCGAAGTGGGACTCTAAGTCCAAGCTTTCTTCTTCCAGCTCTTCAGCTTGCTAAACAATCCACCGCTTGTATTTTGCAACATCCCCTTCAGATAAGGAATGAAAGTGTGAAGTGTTTTTTATAGCATTGATCAAGTAGGGTGGCACATACTTACTCTTTGGATGAGATAATGTTATTTTGCTGCTTTGGATTCCAAGCCAAGAGAAGGATTAAACTCTCAACTAAGGCATGCGCTTCTGGGTTTTTCTTCACATGTTGCAACATAATAGTTTGAGTTCCAACGTGTTGGTACCTCCTGTATCAGGTCTTTAACTGTTACTCTGTTACCACGCTGAATACTCCGCAACTGCTTTGGGGCTTTAAAAGAATGGCTGAAATAAGTGCAGATTTTCAGTTGTGGCTTGCGGGAGGGAACAGGGGCGGGTAGGTATGGTGGGGAGGGTTGGGGGCCACAAAAAAACTAAAAATAATAATACAAATAAAACTTACCTTTTTCCCGTGCCGCTTCGTCTCCTCTGCTCCGCAGTTGCAGGCTGTAGGCACAGGCTCCCAGCCTGCCCTGTAGCCAATCCTGACACTTCTCAAAGCAATGTTAGGATTGGTTGAGAGCGCCCAGCCAGGGTGCTCCAGGCAGACTGGGAGCATGTGTATGCTCTCTCCAGCCCAGCTACACACTGCGGGGCTGGTGAGGCCACAGTGCGCATGTATGTTTGGCCGGCCCGAGACGGCTGGCCAAACATACTTGCTCAATGAGAGGGAGAACTGTGCACTCCCCCTCCATCCACATCATGCCTGTGGCCCTGCCGACTTTTATAGAAACAACATTTTTCTATAAAAGTTTTGCAGCTCCTGCTGCTGGTGGGGGGGGCAACGCTCCTCCACCCTGGCAGAGGAGCCACCCTTGCAGATCTTTATGCAGGTGGTCAGTATGCTGCTGACTATGTCTTCTTTTTTTTATAACGTCTCGCACAGCCAGATTGATGTGCTCCAAACACAGGACCCTGAAATAGCCACCATCTGCCATAGCCTTGACTATGTTACTGCCATTGTCCATGGGAATAAATCTGATTTGGAGACCTTTGGATCTCAGCCATTCAGACACCTTCCTTTTAAATACTTCCAAGATGTTTGCAACTGTATGTGATTTCTCCATGGCGAACATGGCTACTGTTGCATGCCGCTGAAAGCTCTTAAACATGTCTTCAGGGACATGATCTGTAGATAGCTTTTGCTTTATTCCTGCAAAAGAGATCCAGTGTGCAGTGTTGCACATGTAATCAGTAGCCCGACAACTGGTCCATGTCTCTCCCATCAGGAGGATAGTGTGGACAACACTTTGCTACAAAGCTTGTCCAACTAACTGTAGCACATTGTGATGCAGCAATGGAACAGTAACTTTGGCAAAATAGGTCCAACTTAGAACCTTCCATTTCGGGCAGCCACAAACTCTAAGAATCTCACTCCTTCCACAAAAGAAAAAGGGAGGAGATGCAGCAGTAACAATTTGCCAGCTTCCCAATGCACAAATGTGCCATTGGGTGGCTGTGGTCATAGGGTCCCCCCTGCCTAAACATGCCCGCAATTGTAGCCTGGATATTCTTCTTTTCTGGGGCCACTGATGCAGGCAGCCTTTGAGATGTAGGTGGTGGTAGATTCAATATGCATCGTGTTGCAGTCACCATGTGCTGTGGTGTCTCTATCTGAATCTGAGTCTTCCTGTGCCACTGTGAGGTCGCTGAGGTAGGTGATTCTGGCACACTACTGGGGATGGGGCTGCTTTACAAGAGGATATCACCCTCTTCTTCCTTGCCTTCCACTGTGATTCAACCAGTTGTCACTGATGTTTCCAGGCTCTTCTCACCTTTGTCACAGTAACCTTGATCAGCAATTTTTTAAGGTGCTCCTCCCACTGGATTGTGTGATGTTTTTTCATATGGGTCCTCTGTTCTCCAGTGCCATAATGTTAACCAGGCTTACCTTGACGAACGTGTGGCAAATTAAGCATATCACAATGTTCACCTCCTGGTTGCTAATAATAAATGTCCCAAACTGGGGAGTTGTACTTTCTTACTGGGCCAATGCCTGAAGAAGAACTGAAGGTAGAAAGGTGTGTCAATTTCCTCTCTGAGGTGCATACTTCTACCAAGGTGTGGGTTGGTGCAGGTCTTTGCAGGGGCCTTACAAATATGGGAGCTGGCAGTGCTGCCTCTGCCACATCCCTTGGAGCAGGTTGGATAGTAATGTTGGACTTCTTGGTGCCAGTTTCCACAATGACTTGCTCATCATCATTATCCTCCTCACCACCATCCCCAAGATTCCAACATTTTCTGGAATTTTTCTTTTCCCTTGCCTCCCCTGGCATTTCCCGGACTCTGCCATTGTCCACTTCATGTCCCTATCATTGTAATCAGAAGTGGTGCTTGAAAAAGATAGTGGAGTAGCACCCTTCCTTTTTCTTGCTGGGGATCCAGGAGTCATTGATTCTAAAAGCGGAAGTTCTTGCTCAGCAGGAAGCTCCACGGCCTGAACCGGTCCAACATCAGGAAGATCTACTATTGCTGGCTGAGGCTACAGTCCACTTTGCTCTATTTCTATTACTTTGATATGTTAGGGTACTACTTTGGGAAAGGGGCATGTCAATTCACCGTCACTGCTTGTCGGCGTTCACCATGATTACAGTGGCTGCTTCACTGACAGACATGGTCTGTCACTGCTTGTCGGCGTTCACCATGATTACAGTGGCTGCCTCACTGACAGACATGGTCTTGGGCTTAGGTTGGGGTGGTGCTGTAGCTGTGGTAGTGCTGCTCCTAGGTTCCTCCCCGGAGGCTGGTGTGGCAGGCACCTTCTCTCCCAAAAAAGGTGGCAGTTGGCACACCACAGGTGGATAGGGGCTTCTTCTCACTGACTATTTTCTTGGAAGCAACTTTTTTTGGGCCCATCTTGAAGCTCTCAGTTGGCAGTGGCACTAAGCCGCACAAGCAGAAGACATTTGTAGATTTAACTGTACAGGCCTTCTCTTTGGTAGTACTGCAGGTGATGTGGCATCTCTTCTCCTGTGCACCTAAAAGTAATCACGCCAAAAAAAAACATGTAGTTAGTGAAATGTGGCATTGTTGCAGGCTGAAATAGTAAAGACAAATGTAATCTTAGAGCAGTTGGTTACTTATGTAAAAGTACCAAATTAATCAAACATTGTAAAGTCAAACAACCACCACACCATAAAATTTAATTTCATAGGTGGCAGCACAACATGCAGATATAGCTCTTTGCTTTATCTCCAACCTGCTTTAGAGGAGACATCTGTGGAAGTCAGAAAGAAGTGCCTGGGTAAATGGAATAATCCTTAAAAAACCTATGGCGGCAAGGTGGTCCAAGGGAAATGGAATACTCATTAAAAAGAAATATATATATGCTGCTGATTTGTCTGCAGTGCATTGCAGCCTGGGTGTCCAGGAGGAAATGGAATTATTATACACCTATAGGAAACCGAATGTTGTAGCACCTCTGTGCTCCTTTGATAGATGGATGGATAGATGGTTGGGTGGATGGATGAGGATAGATGTATCAAGGCAAAATTAATTACAAAATGAAACCAAGAAATTAAAAAAATTTAATAAAAAATTAAAATGAAAAAATTAAATACAAAAATTAAAATAATTAGGGGCTCAACAAACCAACCAAACCTTGTTCCATCCAAACTTACCTAGATCAGTCAGAGTCAGATTTGTGTCTCTTTGCCGGGCTGTCACAGATGTGAAGTCCACCTAGGAAAGGATGGTGCCTTGGGGCAAGACCTCAATCTGGTGTTCAACAATAACTTAGACCAATCAGCGTACCTCTACGGTCATACAGCGGCCCTTTCATGAGAGGGAGCACAATGGCTACAGGAGATGGGTTTGAGAAACCTATGGAGATAGCTGCACCCACAGACCCAGGATTACACATTCTACCCACATGCCCATAAAACATATTCCTGCCTAAACCACTTCCTGGGGAGAAGGGAGTTTCAGACCTTAGTGGCAGCATCAGAGATGGAGCCAAGATATTTATCAAATAATGCCACGGTATCCTTCACCCTGGCCCTCCCCCCTATATGAAGTCCCTCCCAGACCGGGAGAATGTGATACATCTTAGTACATAGGCTCAAGGTGCTGAAGAGAAGTGATAGCCGACTTCCTAACCATCAATGATACTGCAGACACCTCCATCACAACCCTATGGGAGACCCTAAAGGACCCTAAAGGAAGTCATCAGTTGGGGTAACTGATTGTCATCTCTACACCAGACTACAAACTCCAGTTTGATGACAGAGCTTTTGCACCAGCAGGTGCAGGAACTAGAATGCATCCACAAGTACACAGGAGCTCCAAGGGTTTGGCGGCAACTACAAGTGGCACGCACAATTGGTGGAACTCGATTGCAGTGTCTGTGTATGCAGGTTTAAACTGCCATGTCGACCTGGCAAGTTCAGCCACTTGCCAGGCCCACACCTTCCCTTTTAGTGCATTTAAGGCACCTTTAAGGTAGGCCCATTGGCAGGGTGCAGAGTATTTAAAACGTAGGCCCTGTACTAGTGTGTTTTACATGTCTGGATAGTGAAATACTGCCAAATATGTTTTTCATTATTGCAAGGCCTACCTCTCCCATAAGTTAAAATGGGGATTGCCCTGAAATATATTTTAAGTGTACATTCCTATTGGGATAAGAGATATGGAGTTTGGGATCTCGGAACTCACAATTTAAAAATACATATTTTAGTGAAGGTGGTTTTAAATTACATGTTTGAAAATGCCACTTTTAGAAAGTGGGCATTTTCATACTTAACCATTCTGTCCCTCTGTCGGGCTGCGGAATACATGTCTGGGTCAGGATGACTGTTACACTGGTTGTGAATTCACTCTAGACAGCCACATAAAGGAAACCTTGGTGTGCCCTGCATATCCTGACGGGTCTTCCTGGACTACAGTGGTGGGAGGAGCTGACACTTGCAACTGAATAGGGATAGTTCTGTCCTTATACAATCCAGTCTCCAAACCCCTAAAATGTGTCTGAGACCAGTGCAGGAAAGGCACTACAAAGACTTTCCTTTCAAGTTTGCCTACTTCAAAAGCAGAAATAAGTATAAGTACTGGACCCAAAACCCCAAACTTTTAGAACACATTAGGAGACTCTGCCAAGGAGAAGAGCTGTGAAGATGAGTACTCCCCCTTTGCTGTGTGTGCTTTGCTGAGTTGGCCTGCAGTTGCTGCTTCTGCTTTGGAAAGGACTGGACTTTGCTGTGTATCCTGCTTGTGAAATTTCTCCAAGGGCTTGGACTGCACTTGCCTCCTGTTAAGAAGTCTCAGGGACATCAAAGACTTCATCTGCCAGCCCCTGGGTTCTCTTGCTGAGGATCCTGACTTGCCAAGAGGTGCCCATTCTAGTTCCTGTGCCCTTGGGAGTGAAGTCCGGCAGAAAAACCAGAAGAACCAAGCACACCAACTCTGGACAATTTCAGAACCGCCACCGCTGCCTGACTCCGTGCTGCTGCCTGACTCCACGCCGCTGCCTCACCCAAAGCCATGGTCCCTGCTAAAGCATGATGACCGTGACCGACACCACAGGTTTGCCGCAGCACCTCTGAAGTCCCTCAGCATCATGAGTCCTGAGTGCTGTGTCACCAACTTTACCACAGCACCTGTGGCCCCCGTGGTGCAACTGTGCCACCTCGAAGTTGCCTCATCGTGTCTTGACCCACTGAACTCATTGACCCTGCTGGATCGTAAGGAACTGATGCCTCGCCCCCAAAGCCACCTCACCTCCGCTGCCTCCATAAAGAACCAACACCTCACCTCCTGCATAGCAGTACAGTGCTGATGCTACTCCAGCTTCAGCGAAACTTCACTTCCCCGGCTCCCTGCATGACTTTGCCTCATTTCTAAGGTATTTTACCTGGGGTCCGTGCGACTCCAAGATTGGTGCCGCACTCCCTCGCAAGTGACGTCAGACTGTTGGGAACAACGCTGTGATACCATTATTTGGAGCTTTGTGTTTCTAGGCGCTTTACTAAGATTTAATCTCTGAAAATTCATATCCTTACTTGTGTATGTTGCATTATTGTGGTTTTTGTCTTATGTTACTCAGAGAAATATTGCCTATTGTTCTACACTTGTGTGGTGATTTTTTGGGGTGCTTTCACTGTTACTGTGTGTGTGTGTGTGTGTGTACAAATGCTTTTCACATTGCCTCTGAGATAAGACTAACTGATTGAGTCAAGCTACCAAGGGAGTGAGCATGGGTTATCTTAGCTGTGTGACTCCCTTAGCCTGAATAGAGTTGGGGTCCCTACTGGGATAGGATGCATACCACTGCAAACTAGATACCCCATTCCGAACATCCCACTAAATGGGCAACTACTTCTATCCCTTACTTAGGGTTCAACTGGCTCAAACAGCAAAGGAAACTGCAACCCTAAACTACTAAGCCTTTTTGAGGGAAATTAAGAGACCTAGCCAGATGGAAGCAATATCGGCTGGTCTAACTTTGTTGAGTGGCTGTTTTAAAGATGACTGCCCTTATGAAGATCCTGTTCTTATTTCAGGCCCTCCTGATAAAACCTCCCACAGGTCCAGTCCTTACAGGGGGAGATGAATCACTTTGTCTGAGCAGAGGGGAGATCTCAAATGCAGTGCAACCAAAGCTAGAGACCTCCAAAAGGAGGAGGCCTGGGTATTCCAAACCTCCTACATTACTATCAAGAAGCACAGATACAGTTTATGGTGGAATGGACCAGGGAGAAATCTGAGGAACACTGGTTGTTCATGGAGTGGGCAGTTACAGGGCAACACAATGCCTGAGTGACCTTTATTCTTTCCCCGTCATTAAAGCAACATCAGAGGTGTGGGACCAAGATGAGGTGCACAAGGGCCTATCCCTATTCCTTTCCCAATTGATGCAATCATAGGCAACACTAATTTTGCTTCAGGCTTAGACCGGGCTGTGTTCCAGCCGTGGCAGTGAGCGACAGACTGATCAATACGTCATGTGCTCGATGAAGAAGGCCTGCTCTCTTTTGATCAGCTGCACACCGCTTATGCGCTGTCAGAATTGGAGGGAATGCACTATATCCAAGCCCAACACTGGCTTACACACCAAATGGTGGGACCAAGAGCACAGTGGCCTCTCATGATCTTTGAGAAGTTGTTGGTAAGGAAAACCGCAGATAAATGCCTTATTACAGAACTGTAGGGCTTACTACCCCAAACCACCCGACGGACTAAGACGTTGGGGCAGGAGAGATGGGAGGTGGAACTGGGGCAGCTGTTGACAAAGAAGGAGTGGGAAGACTTGTAAAAAATAGCACAACACACAGCATGTAAAACAACCAGCATCGAAACTGCCACTAACATAGTCACATATTGGTATCTTAGGTTTGTGCGCCTGCACAGGGGCAACCCCATGCGAAATGCAGATTGCTGGAGAGGCTGTGGGTCCCCCGGGACATTGCTCCACCTTCTCTGGGGCTGCCCTAAACTTACACAATATTGGGACACAATGCTAACTGACATTGACACACACACTTGAGCACACAACTGCCTCGATTCCCTGCCTATACTACCCTGGGGCTCCCAAATGCTCTCATATTTCTGCTAAATCCTGAGGAGGGCGACAGACAGGTCTGTCTTTAGGGGCAGCCCTTCAGAATATCTTAACACACTTGGGCACACCCCAACACACCTGGGATGGGTACGTAATTTATTGCACATCTGGGGAATAGAAAAACTTACTCTTACTCTCTCTGCACAGAGTGATTCCTATAAGGAGCTCTGGATCCCATACATCACCTTACTTTCAGCAGAATTTAGGGAATTAACATGTCTCAGATGTCTCCGCTTATTCCGCTTGACAGATAGTGATACCCCTGCGCAACCTGATGACGCCAACTAGGATGACTACAGCAGTGTTATGAAGTGCCTTATTGTGCAGAGATTTGTCACTGTGAGTACTACTAGGAGGGAATGGGCAGGGGAGAATTAAGTTTGGTTTTTCATATGTTATTTTGATATGCATGTGTTATCAGTGAGACTTTGTGCTGCTTCTGTGTATTGCACTCTTTTCTAAAATGCAGTAAAGAGATTTGAACCGTAAATATGGTGGATTGCCTGATGCACCTTCAGCGGTAGCTTCAACTCTGTTGGGTCGTCTGTGTAGGGCTTCCCCTGACAGAGATATGGGGCACCGCTCTCAGAAATATGAGATTTGCAGAAATAAGAAGGAAATTGCTACGGTGTAAAGGCATGAAATCAAAACAGGAGGAGGGACATCTGGATGATGTAGGATATAACCTGGAGACAGTGAAACCCATGAGTAAAATAGATGAAAAAAAGCAAAAGGGGTCAGCACCTTGGGAAATGTCATAATTACTATTATCTAAAAGAAATATAAACATCGCTCTTATCTGGAGCTCCTTTTTTCTATCATCTCTATAAGTAATAGGTTAAACCCTGGCTGTTTTAGGAGCTTAGGGTATTCACTAAAAAAGACATCCTTCAGGATGTAAGTTGTAGTGAAGAGAAGAGGTGAGCAAATATTTAGTTAAGCCCATGTAATTGGACCTTTTTGGATGATCTCATACTTCACAAAGAAGTATTAAGATCCCAGAATTTGCCAGAGGCCAGCATAGGTAAATACACCCAATCACCGACTATGGATGTCTCATCCCCAAGGGATGGGACTTCGGGCTTCTGGGATGTGTGCTTTAAGGTGGTCACATTAGAGGGGGGGTGAAACACAATAGCAGACATTTGGCTGCACCATATTCTTTTCTTGCTTCTGGAAATCTTGTCCTAGAACTTCTGGAAACCGGGAAATAGGGAGAATGGCACGGCAGGAAGAAGATTACGTGGTAACTGCAAACGGCACTGTGCATCAGCAGGATAGCTCCCTAGAGAGAGAGCAGGGTCATGTTTTTCAGCCTTTTATATTTAAAGAAAATAACGAGCTTCGGCACACAGTGAGGCTGGCAAACGAAGCTCGGCCATCTTGGTCTCGATATTTTCATTGTGTTTTTAGTCTTTTGGAATTGAAAAAGCTTATTTTCCTCATATTCTTTCTGATCTCTGTATTCTTTCTTGCCTGTGTATTTGATTGCAAGAGATTATTTAAGTGGTTGATCTACTTTTTGTTTCTTCGGGAACACACAGAATGAGATCACTTCTTGATTGGAGAGTTGGGGTATGCTAAGATGTTTTCATTTAGAGAGTGGCTCCCACGCGCCAATAGGACTGGCCATAGGATTTTTTGATTTAATGATTTAGTGGTGCGTCTAAAGATTAAACATGGTAATGATTTAACTCGCATAGTGACAAGGACAGTGGAATGGTTTAGAGCTCTCATGATGCTAGAAGAGGTGAGTAGGAAACATGTTTGACACATAATATGGTCGCCATATTCAATAAATTCCACTGAAGAATTAAACTGATTTTGCAGAAAATTGGGCTTTTGACTTGCTGTGCACCAGTGACAAACTGCCCGAAGGTATCTTTTTTGTAGCTTTTAATCAGCTTCTTGTGGTTTCCTTCTCTAATATCATTTATTAATGTGGTTTTGATACAGTCATGCATTCCTGTGGTTGATATTTCCGTAGAGCACCTTCAACCAGCATTACATCCAGTGTGATATGTTCAATTCCATGGTCATTGCACTTCTTGCACAACTTGCACTTTGCAGCCCAAAATTGAGCTAGTAAGAAACGTTCTGAAAAAGAAGAACTGGATAGTGGGTTTTGGAACCTCAGTACATATCATGGACCTTCCACATGCCATATAGTGCAG
Source organism: Pleurodeles waltl (assembly GCF_031143425.1). Taxonomy (NCBI): domain Eukaryota; kingdom Metazoa; phylum Chordata; class Amphibia; order Caudata; family Salamandridae; genus Pleurodeles; species Pleurodeles waltl. The sequence continues at coordinate 827,232,003 of NC_090442.1, read as the reverse complement.
AATTAGTGGTACCAGCTGCAGGGGGACAAAGGATCTTCTAACTATCTGGAAAAGTCTGGTGTGGGCCTCGCCTGCTCCAGAAGCATGCAGATCATCTCTGATTTTGTGTCCTGCATGCTGGCAGCAATCTACTCTGTGCTGTTAGTGTGGAGGGGTGAGGCTGCAGAAAAAACACAAGGAATGTGCTTTCTTTCTCGAGACCTGGAACAGCTCCTTAGCTCTCGGTTCTGCCCAGTCCATAACAATAAGACAGTAGACAGTCACTTTGATGTAAGTAGCATGACCAATACTTAATTTGCAATGTAATAAGTGCTGGTACTCAAAGTTTTGTTTAGAAACGCACAGCCAGCACTATCGAATGTCGGGTGCTGAATACCAAGGCTGCGTAGTAGGTCCCTTGCTCTTTATCTCACTCCTTCAGATTCCTTTTCGTCTCTGCTTTCTCCCTTCATCATTGTTTGTCCCTCTTTCTGTTTCTCTTTCTTTCTTTGATTTGTGTTTTGTTTTCTCTTTCTTCCTCTGGTGAGAAGTTTTTGAGGAAGAATATGGGCCGATGCCCAAAAATGAGTGCGGATGGACCTCACCTGCATCCATTGTTCAGAATAAGCACTGACTATGATCATATTGTCAGAACTAGAACCTGGGCTGGCCAAATAGACACTCTCCTCCCAAGACATGTATGTTGCAGTGATTAAAAGTAGAAATTAGGAAGTTGGCTCCTCTTTTTGTAGGTGTAGCCATGGGGGGGGGGGGCACATGGCCAGTGTAATCTTAAGGCTTTTTGGGACCCCTGGCAAGACATATTTTGAGGCCCCCTTTATAGGACAACTTTTAATTTTAATACACATTTATTGCAAATCCAAGCCTTCATGATGCTAAACAATACTAAATTATGGGGCATATTTATACTCCGTTTGCGCCGAATGTGCGTCAAAAATTATGACGCACTTTCAGTGCAAACGTTGCCCCATATTTAAACCCTGACGCCCGATCCGGCGCACAAGGAAAATGGCGCTATGTGCGCCAGTTTTTGGAAGCGGCACCCCGCCCTGCGTTAATGACATGCAGGGTAGGCGTTCCCGTCCAAAAACCGACGCACACAGCGTTGCGTCGTATTTATGCTTCAGGGCAAAAATCACTCCCGCGCGGCAGGCGGCGCAAAAAAATGGCGCAAAGCACGAATATCATGAAATTTTAATGCCTGGGTCAGGGCAGGCGTTAAAATGGGGCAAACACACCTGTACTTAATCAGAACACACAGAACAAACAACAGAGCAGCAGAGCAGCAGAGCAGCAACAGGGAGACATGGAGGTGCTTTTTCTTCAGCGTGCACGTAGACGCAGAGCCTTGCAGCAACAACAGCAGCTACAACAACAACAGCAGGGACCCCAAAGTCAGCGCAGAAGGCAGGAGAGGATATTCCGCCCAAGAACAACCCTGCATGGCCTCAGGGAACGAGACATCATCCAGAGGTACCGGTTGAACTGGCAGGCCATTCAGCAGCTGCTGACAAATATTGAACAGCAATTGGCCCCCACTTTAGTGACTCCACGCACTATCCCAACAGAAACAAAGCTGCTTGCCGTACTTCACATGCTGGCAAGTGGCTCCTTTCAGACAACTGGTGCCCTGGTTGGTGGAATATCACAACCATCTTTCTCCGCCTTTTTACCCAAATTACTGGATGCCATCATTCGCCTGACACCCCTCCACATCTGCTTCCCTAACACAGTGCAGAAGCAGCAGGAAACTAAACAGGGGTTCTACGCCATCAGTGGCTTCCCGCACGTCCTTGGTGCAATCGACTGCACACATGTACGCCTTGTGCCACCTGCTGCGAGTGAACACCTCTACCGCAACATGAAGCACACACATTCAATCAACGTGCAGGCCATAGTCGATCACCAAGGACTGATCAGCAACATTGTGGCTAAATATCCTGGGAGTGTACATGACGCATTCATCTTCCGTCACTGCACCATCAACCAACACTTCCAGGATGGACGGTATGGCAATGGACTACTTGTTGGTAAGGACACAAAACAAACTCATATACACACTGCTCAGAAACCCTCTAGGATAAACAACACATACACCACAATAGCAACACCTAGACAGGAACACACTGAGGTACTCACATCACTAGCCATGTTTCACAAGTCACCATTGAACCTCTCACACATTGGAATTTACTCTACAGCTTAGTGTGAAGACATTAATGACTGTGGTTGCCTAAATGTCACCTTGCAAATTTGAAGGCTCACAATAACCTGTACACTAATACAATGCATAAGTTTAAAGGGATGGGATGGCCTGGGTATGTTCATATGAACGTTTCTAATACACTTTCATGTTTCAACTCTGCATGGAACTATCATCACACCCCCAGTGAGGACACACGGACACCTGTATCACAAGTCACAATGCAAGGGAGGGCACACTGTACTGGAGAAACCAATACATCCTGCTGACAAACAGTTAGCCAACAAACACTTGCTCAGCCAAGGAAAAAAACTCAATGCAAAAGTTTTCACCAACAACCATAGGTTGTCACATTAGTACACAAAATAGTCACAGACAACACAACACAACTACTGCCATCAAAGATACATACAACAGTGCCTCCTACATCTAATTGATACCATTCTGTGTTTCTCTTTCAGCTGATCAGGGGTATGGCATCCAGCCTTGGATAATGACACCATATGGGAACCCAAATACTGCTGCTGAGCGGGCATACAATGACGTCCACAAGAGGACAACGCAGCATTGTGGAGCGGACCTTTGGGATCCTAAAGTCAAGGTTCCGCTGCCTTGACATCACTGGCGGTAGCCTACTCTATTCCCCAGAGATGGTCTGTAAGATCATACTCACTTGTGTCATATTACACAATATTTGTGTAAAAAGGAACATTCCCCTCCTTGAACCGGACCCAGACATGCCTGAGGATGACGAAGAGGAGGATGCTGGCCTGCAACAGGAGGTGGAACAACCTAACACTGCAGCAGGAGTGCGTAGGCGCCAACAGCTTGTCAATAATTTTTTTTCATAATTTATTATAATTACTTGTATTCCACACTTGTAAATAAACACAGATAAGAGACACCACATCATGCTTTGGCCTATTCATTTCTGACCACCTTTATTTTGAAATTGCTGAAGATGAATGTCGTCTCATTGAGCAAGAATGCTATAACATTCATCACACCAAAAAAAAAACATCACAAATGTATGCACAGAGGGTAGGATGTGACATGATACATTACCATACACAGAGCCCAACAGGAGTACAAATGTGGCAATTACACATGCCGGATCCAAACAACTGAAACAGTCTCTCATCCAGCCCAAAATTGGAGATCATTTGAAAGTCACATCACACGTGTTCAGAGACAGGGTGGGACCATCCATGTGTACGTGACCATGTCATCAATGGCTTCTCTCAAGTGTGTGATATGAGCAATACACAATTGGTACAACATCAGCTGCCACTAACTCAGGAGGAGACCTTGAAGTCACAGTGACAACATACCCCCAGACAGGTGATAGTGGATCCACATTCCCACACACATGTACACATATGTCATACAATCAACCTAATATTTGAAAGTAGACCATCACAGTTGTGTCCCAGTTTGAACCTAGCAGGAAGATTGTAACATGCCACTAAACCAGTTTATGCAGAAAGGGACACAGACAACAACAAAATTATTCTCATTATCACATCGGGAACGCTGAGAGTCTTGCAAACTATAGTCATTGGAAAATGGTATGCAAGTTTGCTCCAATTCATCATTCCTGCAAACATCAAATGGGCTAATGAGATGAATGAATGGTCAACAGTCATTCATACCATATGGCCTTACATTAGCCTTCTGCTGCAGGTTTGTCATGATATAATAAATATACTCCATGGATACAGTAGCTATTCTGGATGGTCAAATCCTAGGGTGCTGGGGGCCTAAGTCCACCTCTACCGCCCCCAAAACATACAAGAATCATGTACTTGTGAACTAAACACATGCATAAGGCACATGTGTGGCCTACATGTCATAAGTCCAACACAAATCTGAAACACAAAATCATAATGGGACATGGTTAGCCCCATAAAAACTGTAAGTGACTCTTCCACTCCCTGTTAGGACTACAGATAAAAGCATCACCATCATAATTGTGGACACATTTTGGAGAAGGAATACATCATGGTATCCCATCCATCATTTCAAAATAGCCATCAGCAATTAACCCAAATATGTTGACAAATATGGTCAATACATTAGTTAACGTATCCCAAACATTACAGTGTGAATGCCTTCTATACATAAAACAACGGACATGTGTCATATCCAAACACAAATGTGTATCACATCGCACCGTTTGACCATGACAAATCACCTTTCCAAAGGTAAAAACATGAAGACATAAGGAAAAATTTGCTCCATATTCTACGCATACAGCATGGGCGTCATAATTTGTTCACGTACATGAGTGCACACAATGCAGAGTCAAATACAAATGTATCCAAAAGTGTCTTAATATTTCGCCTTCAAAGTATAATTTACATCATCAATTTTTTTGACTCTGCATCATGTGCACTACTGTACGTTGAAAAAAAATGACGCCCATGATGTATGCGTGGTTAAATTGACGCTACATGGACAATATGTTGGTCATCTCATGTACATTAAAAAATATTAATATTCATATCATATTTTTTGACTCCGCATCATGTGCACTACTGTACGTGGGAAAAAAATGATGCCCATGATGTATGCGTGGTTAAATTGACGCTACATGGACAATATGTTGGTCATCTCATGTACATTAAAAAATATTAATATTCATATCATATTTTTTGACTCCGCATCATGTGCACTACTGTACGTGTAAAAAAAATGACGCCCATGATGTATGCGTGGTAAAATTGACGCTACATGGACAATATGTTGGTCATCTCATGTACATTAAAAAATATTAATATTCATATCATATTTTTTGACTCCGCATCATGTGCACTACTGTACGTGTAAAAAAAATTACGCCCATGATGTATGCGTGGTAAAATTGACGTTACATTGACAATATGTTGGTCATCTCATGTAAAATAAAAAATATTAATATTCATATCATATTTTTTGACTCGGCATCATGTGCAATGTAATGCGTCAAAAAAAAATGACGCACAATTGTGTATGCGTGAAAATATGACGCATAACGGGGAAATAAAAACGGCGGCCATTTTATGCAGGAAGTGATGTAATAGGATATCCTGTTTACCAAATCTGTACTGGGAGTTAACTTTCACTTTCACTTTGCAGTCTCAGATTTATCTAGACTGTGTGGTTGTGTGAAAGGTGTTGTCCTGTGTTTTACTGCTTTTGTGTCCTGTGTCCCTTGTATTTTGTCTTTTTGTCAATCTATTCTTGTTGTATAACTTTGTCTAAGTCTGTTTAGTCTTGTTTTGTCTATTCCTGTGATAGTTTGTATTGTCTGTGGGAGTCTGTTGTGGGTAGCATAGTTTGGGGGGTTAGTTGGGCTATTTTTCTACTTTTTCTTTTTCTTTCACACCTCTACCTTTCCCCATTTCCCACTTTTACTTTCATATTTCATTTGTCCATTTTTAGAGCTCTAAATATGTCAGGTAGGCCTCGCCTGTCCAGGATGGGTGAAGATGAATTGGGGGGATTCATATGGCTAGTTAGCCATTTCCTCCCACTGATGCTGGAGGCAGGGGGCCGTGTGATACAGGGGTATCACACGGAGGCTAGGAAAATCCGGTGGGAGAAGGTGCGCCATCACCTGGTCCGGGTCTACGGGAGCATGCGAAATGTCCATCAACTCAAGCACCGCTGGGCAGATCTGATCACCAGGGAACAGGACCTGCTGGACCACCTGGGACTCCGGATTGGTGGCCATGTTGGTGAGTACAAATCAATTACATGGGAAAATTAGAAATCAGTGTGGGAACATGTGATGATTGTTAGCCAATCTGCTAAATAAGTAGCAGACTGTGTGTAATGCTCGGGAAACCTAGGCCCATGGTTATACACATATATCCCCATTTTTGCAACACATTTTCACGCAAGAACAGCAGAAAATTGCAACATCTATCTGTATTTTGCTAAGTAGCCCCCTCTCTGCGTAACAAAATGATGCAAATGATGCGTTACAAAGGTATACATATGTGCCCTAATGTGTATTTGTTGCAGAATGTGTATGAAGACCAATGCTACCAGTCCGATGGCTCATTTTTGCAACACATACCAGATGCCTGTAGCTGTATGTAGTGTAGTGTTGCATTTGTGTCAGAAAAGCAACACGTGAACTGCTCTATTTGTACTCTACTGGTCATAATGGCCAGTGAGTAAGTCATGTTGAAACAACATACCTACATATGTAGACGCCATAGCTAGACAGAAATTTAGATACACATGATGATGCTATACATGTGTGTTGGCTTCACGTCACATGAAGTTAGTTATGTTGTCCACACATATGTCACATGTGTGTGTGGTTGCTGTGTGTTGAACATGTCCACCTAGCCTGTTTGATTGTGAGGGGTCATGCAGTCCTCATGGAACCAGTTTTGGAATGTCTCTCTGGGATGCACATGCTGAGATGTATGGATAACATTATTGGTGGGGCATACTAATGGAGGATTAACTTGGCCGACACATGACTGTCCTGGCCACTGCATGTGTGTAGTAGGGTGTGTCACTGTAGCAGGAGACTCATCCAATGATAATGTTGAATACAAAGTCATCCATGCAGTATGAGCATGTCTGAAAGTCTATCATTACCATGTCATATTCACACAGTGTCATTGTAACTGAAATTATTTGTCAGTTCACCCAGTCTGAGTATATTCTTCCTTTCATGCTTTACAGGTGGACCAGCCCCGTACACCGTGGGAGAGGTGGCACATTTTGACGACCCCGATACCTACAGTGAGTGTCGCCTGAGTGCCATTTTCATTGTTTGGTAAAGAAGCATGATGGATTACTGTGTGTTCAAGAGAATTCATGATTTGATGCGCTCGCCGTTCATTGGCATTGTTGTTTTAGTGTGATATCAAATAGGACTTCTGTTTCTGTAAAGCAATACCTAGCCATCTCTCAGTTTGAGGGGCTGTAGGTCATTCCAGTTGGGCGGCAATGGGGAATGGTATGACTCATTTGGAATACACTGGTCAATGTTAGACTTGGTCAGGGACTTGCCATGAACTGAGTCTGCATATCAGGCTGACAGTCTCCCAGATAGCTTAGGCACATGGCTTTGATGACAAGTGCTTCTTCCTAGTTGAGGATGGACTGTGTACACTGTAGGTCGGATCTTCCGGGGGCATGTACTTCCACAAGGTGAACTAGAAGTGTGTGTGACTTGAGTGCAATGGCCTAGGTGTTCTGTGGAATCATCAGAATGGGTGTTCTACCTCCTCTGTGTGTGTTGTAAAACATGCCTCACTGATAGTATGTCATGTTGACCTAAGTCATATCATTTTGACATGTGTGGACCTGGGATGTGACAATGTTTGGCTGACTACAACGTGTTGCTAGCCCTTCATAGGTGTTGAGTGTGAAGGCACATAATTGTGGAACTTTCTAAACACTCCTGGGTGTGCATTGAACATGGGATTGTTGGTTGTTCTTCCCACACCACCCACAAAGACTGGGATGTTACTGTGAAACAGGGTACCTAGGACTGTAGCAACCAGTATGTTACACGTACTTGACACCTTTTGTGACTTGAGTGAGTACCTAGGGCCAGATGTAGCAAAATGTCTACACGTTGCAAATGGCATAAATTTCTGTTTGTGAGTTGCAAACGTCTGTTTCCGATTCCAAATTGTATTTGGTGGTCATGAACATATTAGCAAAATGCTTTTCAAATTGCAAAATATTAAGGGGTTTACCAAACCTACTTGCAACTCACAGTGGTAGGCAATCCCATTTGCAACCGAGTACGTGGTTGCAAAGTGAGTCGCTGTTATCATCCACTTGAAGTGGATGGTAACCCACTTGCTAACTGGAAGGGGTCCCCATTGTAACCCTTCACCTTTGTGAGTGGACCAAAATAATCCTGCACAAAACAGGCAGTGGTCTAAGGGACCACTAATTACCGTGAAATGATCCAAGATAGAATTTGTTGTGATTTTTAACTAATTGCAGCTCATTTTCCTTTCAGGTAAACGGCCTACACTTGGGGAAAAATAACCTGCTTTATTTAAAAGCAGTCACGTCCATGGAGGTCTGCTGTTCCCAGCAGGCCTCCATCCCCGTGAGTGCCCATAGTCGCTAAGGTGGTGCAACTTGGAACGCACATCATTGATGTTCATGAGGTGGGTCTTAGGGACCCCATAGCGACTCGCAGACGGTGTCAGAGACACCGTTCTGCATTGCAAATTGCTAGTTGCATTTTCCAAATTCCTACATCTGGCCCCTAGTGTGGACATATGATTCTGGGCCAGGGGTTCAATCTTAGCACACAACTAATTCCAAATGCCATTGAGTGAGGAGTGTGATTGTTATCACATAGAATGACATATGTAGTGAAGTAAGTATGCGGAAGAGGTGGTGCCATAATGTCAAATGCCTTAGGTATGATTTGGATGAGTAGTTTAGGGTGATGTCATCCATCATGTAGAGACATGGATATGCTAGGTGTGATATGCCCTTATGTATGCATGCTTCACATGTACTTCCTCTGAGCCTTTCCGTGAACTATGTTGTAACAATTGCTGCAACCAATACATTTCTAGTAATGGACAAATGACCCATTGTGGTATTCCACCCACTGCAAATCCAAAGCTAAATATTTGCCTTTTCTCTTCACAGCTGCAAACCTGAGTGCCGCTGATCGCAACCATTTTGAGCGCTGTGCAATGAGATACAGGCACATCCTGCAGGTGCAGTGTGGGTATCGGAGGATGGCCCGCAAGTACCATTCAGATCGGGCCTCCGGGGCGTGGTGGGCCACACCACAGGCTCCCACAACGGTGCCACCAACAACCACCGACACTACATCCACCAGGTCTGCCCAAGTGGACCCAGCAACGGACCAAGCATCTTCCTCCAGACCTGGACCCAGCCGTGTGGTGGGAGCAGGACTGTCCCGTGGCCACACAACTCCTGCCACAACATCCACCTCCACCGGCACGCAAACCAGCACTGACCCTCCTATCGACCCAGCGGCCTTCCAGGCATTGTCCCGAAAATTGGACAAGTTGATTAGAAAGGTGGACAACCTGACGGAGGACATGAATGAGGTCAAAAAGAAGGTGCGCTCCATCAGGCGCACACTACGGAGGGCAAATCTGTAGTACTTTTGCCCTCCTGAACTTTTACCCCTCCCCTCTCACCTCTTTCATATTTTATACTGTTAGTTGGGTTTGGGGGGTTAGTTATAGGATAAGTGTAGGTAATTAGCTTAGTTAGTGTTAGGTAAGACGGTGGGGGGTCCTTATTCTGTTTATCTTCTATTTTTGTGTGTGGGTGGGTGGGTGGGGGGGAATGTTGGGATTCCTGTTAAAAAAAAAAAAAAAAAAAAATTATAACAAAAAAATACCAAAAAAATATGTTTGTTTAGGATAGTATAGTATGTGTGTAGGTTAGTAAGTGTTGTCCTGCATGTGTCTTGTCTCATAATGGTGGGTGGGGGGTTGATGTTTAGATCATTTTGTTACATGTGTAGAGTAAGTTTAGCTTAGGTTAGTTAGGGACAGTTGTGGGTTAGTAGTAGTCAGGTTAGATTAGTGTAGGTTTACCTTTCCCTTAGTTGCCTCGTTTATTACTTCTTTGAAATAAAAATTTAGTTAACCCTTTACATGATGCGTTAGGTGCTACATTATCATGGCCTTGACATCAGTGTAGCAGAATGTTTTAGTATGACATTTGTGTCCTATGCTCGCTCTCCCCAGGCTATTGAGGTTTAACATGCCAGCTACCCGTGTGCTAACTTGGTAAGTATCCACCATGTGGGAGACCCACCATTGGTAGTGTGCATTGATCATCAAGGTTTTGGGTTGGCATGTATCCTACTTCACAAAGAGTGCTTCCAGACTTGTTATTGTAGGTAAATAGATAGGTCGGACAGCAGTGTGAAGTTCAGGGAGATCTTTGTAGATGAGGATTTGTTCACACTCTTGTCTTCTTGCTGTCATTGCTGACCTACATCATGTGTGTACTGATTCAGCATGACTTTCCTTTATGGAAGTATACGCCGTAAGGGTGATTGATGCAGTGTAATTTGTTTATGATTCCTTACATTTTACAGCATTATTTCTAATTTTAGTATTGCATGGTGCCTACATTTCTCAGCCACCATTAGTTGTCTAGAATAGCTATAGATGGTGCATCATTCTGTCCAACACAGCATGATTGTGTGTGCTTAGTCCCTTCATCAGTTATTTTCCATAGTATAGTAAGGCTATGATGCAATCCTGGCCGATGCACAGATGTTTCAGTATACTTGAAATCAGGACAGTAGTATAGAGAATCTACATGGTTGCCACACAGCCACTCTGGAGTTATGTACTGCACATTTGAAGTGTGAAATAACACAGAGACACAATAGGTGTGCAAGTGATATTTATTTATAGGTGGTGTAGTGCAAAATGTCCATTCACAATGTGAGCTGAGTCCGTTCTGGTGCATTCTTACATGGTGATCCTACAGACGGGGTGTGGATGATGCTCCTGACATGCTGGGGTGATGTCACAGACAGTGCAGAGGAACAGGAATTGCCAAATAGTAGGAGAGAGACATTCACTGGCAATAGGGACAAGTCATACAGTGGATTGCCGAACAGTCATTGAGTGTAGTTGTAGTGAGACTGGCATGTGTCAAAACGTAGGACCTTGGTCAGAGTAGGCCATGGTGCAGGGACTAGGGCTTCCGGGTACTCTTGCGTGTGAATGTTATCTGTTCCATGTCTTCTTCTTCTGATGTGTGTGTTGCCTGGTGTGTCCTTGTTGTTGTTGGTTGTGAAGGGGCAACACACACCTCAGTGTTAGAAGACATGGAGGCAGACATCCCGGGGGCTGCTCCCTGTTGAGTAATGAAGGGCAGTACTGCAGCAAGGAGAGCCTGCTGGTTTTTCAGAATGGCAGCCACATCACGATGGTAGGCAGCCAGGTCGGCCCTGAGGGGTTCTATGTTGCATTCGTGCACACGTTTACTGGCTTGCAGTTGGAGTTGCTGTGTCAACTGGATGACAGCTGTGCAGATTTCCTTCTGTGTTTTTAAAAGTTCCTCCAAGAGCGATGTTCGTGCTTGCATTGCAGCTGCCTGATCTACAGTTGACAACATGCACGAACGCACCCCCTCAAGGCTGGCTGCCATAGTTTGCATCCCCACCCGCACCTCCTTGGCCAGCTCCCGCTGGACCCCAACGACTGTTCTTTCAAAGCTGGTGCCAGTGTCATCAGAGTCCTCAGCTGTGTTGGAGCTGGCAGGTCTTACAATTGGGGTGGCGGGTGGTTCTCCTGTGGTGGCTGCTTCTTCTGTGCTCCTCCTTGTGACTGAAAGTGGGGTTTGGAGGCTTTCAAGGACCATTTGAATGGTCTCTTGTGGGAGGTTGACGGTCTCGTCATCCATGTCATCAGGGAACTCATGGACAGGCATATCGGCAGGAGATCCGTGTTCCTCTGCAATGAAACAGGGTACAATTAGTGTGTCTGTGTTGTGACAATTTAGCACTAAGATACAAGCCTTTGGATGCCTTAACTTTGTACTCTGTGTTTGTCTTGGTATCTGCTGTATGTCATAGGGCATTGTTGTAGGCCTATGGCCCACCTGTGTGTCACATGTATGATATGGAGCTATCAGACATGTCTGCCAGGTCGCCTCTAGGTGTTGCTTTGTAATAATTTAGGAATAGGCTTTTTTTTGTCCTACTCCTCCCTTGGTGTTTAACTATTGTTATGGAGGGACATTTTGTTGGGTGGGCTCTCATTATCCTACATGTGATTCTTGGCTTTCTAAGCAGCAGGATAGCTAATGGTGTGGGGGACTAAGTCTGACCCACTTGTAAATAACTCTGTCACCCAGATATTTCATTTTGCTCAGACTAACTAGCAGTGCCTCTGGTCTCCCACATCATAGGAATGTTTAGACATCCGAGCGCATGACATCTTTGGAACTTCTCAGGGAAGTCGTGGTCACTCAGATCCTACACAATTATGTCTTTTCCAGTATGTTCCCATACACAAATGACAAAGACAGTATTTGTTTAATATGAAGTTTCATTGTACAACTGACTTGTAGAAATTTAGGTGTGAGCCCCAATAACCCAAACAATACACACTGTTAGAATTGAAATAGTCCGCAGGAGAGTAATACCTTAGTACACAGCTATCATGGTGCCTAACAGTTTGTACTCTCCCTCTGCTTGTTCTATGTATAGCACAGCATGTTAAGTTTGGAGCTTGCCTGTCTGAATCACAGGGGAGACATCATCCCTCATATCAGAGGAATGGGCTGTGATCTGGTTATGCATCAGCAGCAAGGCAGGCAGCATCTAGTTGTGATTTTCTGTTTGGAAACTCCCTCTTGCGTGTCTTGGGACAAGGAAGTGATTTTAAAAGTCATATGTCATGGTGATGACAAAGTTTCCCTACGCAGGAATGCCAAACCTTAACCCCTACCACATCTATCACCAACGTACCAGACTGTATCCTTGACTGGGGCACAGAGTGAATATGTTCTGGCAAACTCCAGTGCAGAAGTAGGCAAAACAGTGTGATTTGACTAATTGACAACACCTTAAGACTGGCTATTTGCTACATTAACTGATAGGAAGGGCAATGAGAATCATTTAGTGCAAAGTGCTCTGAGGCTCTTAGATGTGAGCAAATGAGTATAAGTACATTCAGGGTAAGATGCACAAAGGCCTAAAGCCTGAAGCTAATGCGCAATGTATACGTTTCACTTACCACAATACACTTTGACTGACTGTGGGTGTTGTGACTGCCCTGCCAGCACACTTGCCTCTCAGGCCCTGCCCCATACACTTTTTATTCACATTGCATGAACTGTACATGTTACGTGGCATTACCTATGCATGTCAATGTTAGGATGTGGTATGGATGTAAACATTGCTGATGTTTGAAGATGATGTTGGGTCATGTGTGTCTTACTGGATTGGCCTGTTTATCGTATGAATGTCCTATTTGTTTGTCAGACTTTGCAGGTGTGTTTCAGTGACCAGTTGCCTGTGTCCCCTCCTCAATGTTGTTGTCTGAGCAGTATGACATTAGTGATGTAGCCTTGTTAGCCAGGCACGTGAGGGACCCTGACGTATGCAGCATGTGTGTGTCGTTAGTGCTGTGTGGCTCCTATTGCTGGTTACTTAGGCTTATGTATGTGTCAGGTATGGACATTCGGCATTTGAGTGTACTGGTACCTTTGTCTTATTTCTAGAAGTAGTTGCGGATGTCATCCTCACCCCCTAATTTAGGTATGTATATTCCAGGGGGGGTTCCTGCCATTTGGTACTATAGCTGCACAGAGATGAGAGGTGTTATTGTCAACTGTTGTGGCAGTTACATTGCAGTTGTTGTTTTTGCTACTGCATTACAGATAGGGACCTAGTTGATGTAGAATAGATTTTGCAATACAAGTGCCTGGATGTGGATTTGAGGTAGTGGGCTTCCCACCTGTCACTGCTTTCCCTTGGCTCTCTTGTTGTAATTACAGGATGTCCCCATGGGACTGTTGTTGTTGCTGTATTTTGTCATGCCCCAGCTTCGGTCAGTATTGGGCATGCCCCCCTGCCGTGCCCCTTTACCCATGCCACTTCATATATGTGCTAACTTACATGCATTGTGTAGTAGGTATCCCCCCCGCTTACAGTCCCCATTATTGCATTTGAATTCCCCATGCGACTTACCCTGCATGTGCGTTGTGTCGTGGTAGTCTGCGCTCTCCAGTCCTTGAATCCCTGTGACAGCTGCGACCATCTCCTCCATGTGGTCCAAGGCCTCCTGTTGTGCTGGACTCCCCCCTCCAGTCTGCATTGCTGCCTTCCTGTTCCTGGCCATTTTCTCTTTTGTCCTACGTTTGCAGTCATGCCAGCGTTTCTTACACTCAGTGACTGTGCGGCGTTCTTCAGCCACACTGTTTATCTTGTCCACTATTTGTTTCCAGATGGCCTCTCTCCTACTGAGTGGCAATTTTGAGGAGATGAAAAGTTGGTGCTGGTGTTCCGTCACCTCTTTCACCAGGATTTCCTGCTCCTCTTCACTGAAGCGACACTTTCTTTTCTTTTTAAAAATGTCCTGGTTCCTGTTTGGATCCTCCTGGCTGGTTCCTGGTCTGCTCTCATCCTCCTGGGGTCTGTTGAGGCATCTGGGATCCATTTTGGCTCTCCTCTGCTGAAAGGGCAGTTTTCACGCAAAAATTGAACGCAATTGCGGGAAAAAAAACAGCGTTTTCACTATTGCGCTGTCGTAAATCGACCCACAGTGATGTGCGTCGCCTTTACGTTGGTTTCCTTTACGACAGACCGACGCTGTCTGCGTCACGAAATAATGACTCCCACCTGTTGGTTGCGCCGCCGTACGTCAAAGTATAAATTTGACGCCCGCACGGCGCTTCCAAATGGCGTTAGACGGCGCAGATTTTTTTGACGCAAAACTGCGTTGGCTCAGTTTTGCGTCAAAAAGTATAAATATGGCCCTTTGGGCCATATTTATACTTTTTGACGCAAAACTGCGCTAACGCAGTTTTGCGCCCCAAAAATTTGCGCCGGCTAACGCCATTCTGAAGCGCCATGCGGGCGCCGTATTTATTGAATGGCGTTAGCCGGCGTTAGCCGACCGGCGCTGCCAGGTGTGCGTGAAAAAAAACGACGTACACCAGGCAGCGCCGGCGTAGGGAAAAATGGCGTTTGGGCGTCCCAAAATGGGGCAAGTCAGGCTGAGGCAAAAAAATCGTCGTAACCCGATTTGCGCCATTTTTTTGAGGCGCCCAGACGCCATTAACATGACTCCTGTCTTAGCAAAGACAGGAGTCATGCCCCCTTGCCCAATGGCCATGCCCAGGTGACTTCTGTCCCCTGGGCATGGTCATTGGGCATAGTGGCATGTAGGGGGGCACAAATCAGGCCCCCCTATGCCACAAAAAAAAATCAAAAAAAATACTTACCACAACTTACCTTTTCTTCCCTGGGATGGGTCCCTCCATCCTTGTGTGTCCTCCTGGTGTGGGCAAGGGTGGCAGGGGGTGTCCCTGGGGGCAGGGGAGGGCACCTCTGGGCTTATTCTGAGCCCACAGGTCCCTTAACGCCTGCCCTGACCCAGGCGTTAAAAAGAGGCGCAAATGCGGGGGTTTTTGCCCCGCCCACTCCCGGGCGTCATTTTTGCCCGGAAGTATAAATACCACGCACATGCCTGGGAGTCATTTTTTAAGACGGGAACGCCTACCTTGCATCTCATTAACGCAAGGAAGGTGTTCATGCCAAAAAATGACGCTAACTCCATGAACTTTGGCGCTAGACGCGTCTAACGCCAAAGTATAAATATGGAGTTAGTTTTGCGTCGAATTTGCGTCGAAAAAAACGACGTAAATTCAGCGCAAACGGAGTATAAATATGCCCCTATATGTTAAAACTTTACATTTCTGTGTGATCCTGTTAAGGTAGAAATATGTCTTGCCTGGGGTGTTCCAAAAAATTCTTAAGATGACACTGGGTAGAGCGACAGAGGTAGCGGTAGGCAGCGATGTGGATAGAGGTTTACTAGAGAAATATAATAGGTAGATCAAACAGACAGAAAATTCAGCTTCCCAGAGGGGACTTTGGAAGGTGGGGGCAGTTTGACCATGCCTTAAAACACCTCTGCACCTGGCCTTCCCAGAATAGGTTATCCACCGAACCACTGACAGGCTGGATACACTATAGGAAAGAAATTTAGCACAGGGCCTTGTGCTAAATTGTGCAGATGACCTGCTGGGGCATAGTGTCCAACAGACCTTCTTCAGGGACTAAAGCACGCATATAAAGAGTACTGTCCTTTGAAGAATGTGATGTTTAGGAACTACTTAGCTGTAAGAAGTGGTAATATTCAATTGTTTGTATTGTTTAAATACACAGAGTATATCTTGAGTGTATTCAGAGTCCTGAGTATAAAAATAAAAACCTGTGTACGAATTTAAAATCTGACAAAAGAAGTCTGACATAAAGAAAAGCTAATATTGTGAAGACTGGGACAGCAGGAAACAAAGAAAAGCACTAACGAATCATGAGTAGGAAACTTTGAAGACAAATAAATAAATGGAAATAATCGGGGAAGAAAAAGAGAAAGAAAACAAAATACTCCAGTAACTGTGTGAATAAGATGGCATAGTAACAAAATATAGCTAGAATCAACTGTTTTAATGTTGTTGTGTATCACGAAAGTGTGGTGCTAGCAAAAAAACAAAGGTGGTCAGTATGACATTGGCAGTGTACTGACCGCCATTGTTAAAGTGCGGTAATACCACCAACAGTCTGGCGGTAATTTCTGCCAAATTATGACCACGGCGGTGAGATCGCCCATAGACAGTCAATGTACCACCCCAACCACAAGAGCATTAACACCAGCGACCACATCGGTAGCCACCTACAGCTACACCTACAGGTGGAAGTCAAAGTACCGCCCACTATATTATGACATAGCAAACCTCCAGGATTTCTGGGGCGGTAGCAATGCCATCATAAGCCTGACAGAAACACATCACAGAAAAGGAAAGGCTCACCTGCAGTAACACAGAGGACTCCGCAGCCATCATGGAACCGGAACTCCAAGTCTTCCCGATGCTCTACCACGACATGGCCATCCTGGTGCACCAATGAAGGCGACGACTTGAGTACAGCTGCCTAGCACACAAAGGAGGGAGGGATGAAAAGGAGAGTGACACACACAACACACACCTTACACACATAACCAGCTGCAACAGGACCCCTGAGCAAAGAATGCAAGGACACATACCTGTAGTACAAACACTGTAATTTGCTGCCAAAAGCCACCTTAATGAATAATTAATTTACAATTTACACCTCAATGTACAGATTGGGCCAATGGCCAGTCCAAAGTACCAAAGGGCCACATGGCCACAGGGCATCGTCCAAGCCCCAACTTGACTCCTGACATCATCTGGACTCCACTGTTCAGGGGCATCCTCTTGGAAATGGGCAGGCACCTCAGGGGGAAGAAGGGGATGGGAGCACCTCAGCTGCAGTGGGTATCATACCCACTGATCCTGGAGGGGGGTCCTTGCCCACTGTCCTTGTAGGGGAGTCCTAGGCCACAAGCTCTGGAGGGGGCTCCTTGCCCGCTGGTTCTGGAGGGGTCTCCTTGCCCACTGTCCCTGGAGGGGAGTCTTAGGCCACAGTCTCTGGAGGGGGCTCCTTGCCCACTGTCTCTGGAGGTGAGACCTAGGGCACAGTCCCTGGAGGGTGGACTACATGGCTTCTGGTGGTGGATGGGTATCTTTGCCCTCAGGTGGTGGAGGGGTATCCCTGCCCTCAGGTGGTGGAGAGGGGATCCTTGCCCTCAGATGGTGAATGGGGATCCTTACCCTCAGGTGGTGGAGGGGGATCCTTGCCCTTAGGTGGTGGAGGTGTATCCTTAGCTTCTTTCCTGTAATGGGCCCCCTTGGCCTTGGTCATGTGACTTGTGTCCTTGCTTCCAGGTCTAGGAGGTGCCTCCACTGACCCCGTCTTCTGTTCCTTAGGTGTCGGCATCCTAGACCTCCGTTTTTGAGATGGAGGTGTGTTCTTGCTGGGAGTGGCTGCCATCCCACTCAGGGGCCCCTTAGTGCCAGCAGTAGATTTCTTGGTGGGAGCTGTGGCAGACTTGTTGGCTGAGGTGCTGGGCTGGGTGGTTGGGACCCTGCACTTACGGGCAGGATGGGGGGGAGGGGAAGGGAAGAGGTCAAGATGGGCAAGGAAATGTTTCTTAGGGACATTGGGGTGGGATGTGGGAGGAGGTGATGGGTGTGGAGGAAGAGGGAGTGGTTGTAGAAGGTGTGTGTCTGCTGGATTTGGGTCCAGGTGCATGGACAGTGTGCATGTGTCAGGTGGATGGCTGTTGGGGGTCTGAGTGCGAGCGTTTGTGTTTCTTTGGAGGGACAGACAGGGTGGGAGAGGACAAACAGGACGTGTGGATGGATGTTGTGGTGGTGTCTGCAAGTGAGGTGGGTGTGCTGCATGAGGTGGTGGTGGTGGCGACTGCGTAAGTGGTGTGTGGGGTGCATGTCTGCCGGTCTGCTCTTGTGGTGTTTGTGGGCAAGGGTGTACATGTGGCAGGGTCTGGGACTGTTGATGCAGTGCATGCAGGTGTGAGTGTGGATGTGACTGTGAGGGAGGAGTAGAAGGAGGGGTAGACAGTGGAGGCAGTGGATGTTGTTGTGTGTGCAACTGTCTGTTGTTTGTGTGAGTGCTTGTGGCTTGAAGTTTGGTGCATGTTTGTCTGTGCCACTCTTGTGTGATGTTTTGTTTGCATGCTTGACTGTATGTTTGCATGGGATGGGTTGGGGTTGAGGAGACTGGGACTTGGGAAGTGGTAGTTGGAGGGGGGACGGTAGGACCAGGGACACTGGCTGCCATCAGAGAGGAGGCCGGAGCCTGAAACAATGTCTGTAGGGCCACTAAGCCACAGTGAATGTCCTCCAGGAAGGCATTGCTTTGCTGCATCTAGGATGCCAGCCCCTGGATACAATTCACTGTGGTTGACTGCCCTACAGAGATGGATCTCTGGAGGTCAATATCCTCCTCACTGAGGGCAGCAGGGCTCACTGAGGTGTCTGGGGCAAAGGAGATGCCCACCCTCCTGGGTGAGTGGGCAGGGGAGCTCAGGGGGAGGTTACTGGGAGGGCGGTGCTAGTATGGGGGGAGACGGCTGTACCTGTAGCTTTGATGGGTTCAGATGTAGCCGCCACCACCAGGGAGCACCCATCAGAGGAGGTTTCAGAGTCAGTGTTGTCACCTCCTGTCCACGCTGTGGTTCTCTCCTCGGCCTCCGTCCCACTGATCCCCTCGGCGTCAGTGGACTCTGCCTCCTGGATCCCGTGGGCTGCAGCTCCCACATTCGCCGGTGCCCTTGCTCCTTTGCCAGATGATGCTAATGCACACATGTACAGGATGACAGAAGAAAATAGGGGGCAGCGAAAGAAAAGGAGCACTGGATCAATTACAGCACCAACACTGCAGATGGCATACACATCATCATCACACACAGGGACCAAGACTGAGCAGTGTACACCGCACTGGCATCCCTTTGGCCAGGTAGCACAGCAGAATGAGAGCCAAACACTGCCATCTGCGCCCCTCCTGGGACCTTCTAAGCCCTGTCTGACATGGAATGCCACCTAGCTAGCTATCCAGATTTTGCTATTCACCCATTAACTCTGAGCTGGCATAAAGGGGCATCCACTGACTAAAACCCACGACCAGAATCCCATGCCAGGCAGCAAAGATGGTTGTCACACAACCTAGACATTCCCTCATGTGGCTGGTGTGATGCCCTCAAGTGCCCATCCAGCTCTGGATTGGCCACCGCCCGTATACGGGCCATCAGGGGGGTCAGGTTCTGACAGACACCTCTTCCTCAATGGGAGGCCGTCCCCAGCTGGGTCTCCGCTGTCTTCCAGCCCCAGCATCTCTGGTCCTCCTGCCATTTCCTGCAGTGGATGCTGCGCTGGCTATAAACCCCCAGGGTCCGCACTTCCTTGGTGAAGGCATGCCATAAGCCTATCTTCTGATGGGCGCTGACCTGCAGGGAAAACACAAACAGATGGACACCATGAATATGAATATCCAGCCTGTCACATATATGAAGTTCACAGATCATTTGCCCCTCAAATGGCACATTCATCACACGGAGCCCTGCATGTACCCTACCACCGGCCATACCCCCACCCAAAGACACACTGCCAGCACACACACATCTCCATGCAGCCTTGTCGCATCTAACATCCCCATGGTGTACTCACCTGTTGGTATGGAGGCTCATACAGCTGTCCATAAAGGGGTAGGACCCTATCCACCAGGTGCTCTAACTCCTCCGAAGTGAAGGCAAGGGCCCTTTCCCCTCTCACACGGGCCATAGCAGCTTCCAGACACAGGTCACAGCAGCGCATGCAATGGAGGTGTTGTCCTGTGGAAAGTCAGGAATCAACTAAGGTAATAGTCAGAAAATGGTGGTCACGTCTGCGACGGTGTACACCGTCACTGCTACCGGTGATCCTCATTGGATACTGTACTCCATAGAGCCCCATTTTAGCCAATGAGGAATTGCACGGCAGTGCAAGATCGCCTTCCGCCATGACGCCCAAAGTGACATCACTTCCATCTGTTCCTACATACAGGATAGGCGGTCGCCATGTTATAGTGCTGGTACACAATTTTAGAATGAAAACTGCGTCATTTCTGTTGATTGTACATACATAGCCATTTACATTTTCCAGTTACATACACGCTCTGTACACTGCAGTAGTGGTTAGATTTGTCAGTTTGTCACTCCCTCCTCACTCTTGTGTCCGTTTGGTACCTATCACTGTGGAGGAATAGGAGGAGGAAGCAAGCCCCCGTGTACAGACCCCTTGTGGCCTTGCCTACACTGGAGGATAGGCACATAATACTCACCTATATACTGAACAGGGCCACAATCACAGAGCTGTGTGCCCAATTGGAGCCTGATCTGATATCTGATATCCGTCATCCCACTGGGATCCCCCCTCTTGTGCAGGTCCTATAGGTGTTCCATTTCCTGGCAACTGGTTCTTTCCAAGTGACCGTGGGCATGGCTGCAGGAATGTCAGAGCCAATGTTCTCATTAGTTCTGGCGAGGGTTGTGGCTGCCTTGCTCAAACACATGTGCAGCTACATTGCTTTCCCCCAAGTGGAAGATTTGGCCACTTTGAAGGATGGATTCTATGCAATGGGACATATTCCAAAGGTTATTGGGGCCATTGATGGAACAAACATAGCATTTGTCCTCCCCCGGGCCAATGAACAGGTGTTCAGGAATAGGAAGAGTTTCCCCTCACTCAATGTCCAGATGGTGTGCCTGGCTGAGCTGTACACCTTCCACATCACTGCCAAGTATCCTGGGTTGGTGCATGATGCCTTCGTCTTGAGGAATAGGAGCATCCCACAAGTGATGGCACAACTAGAGAGGCACAGAGTGTGGCTTATACATGAGCCTGAGTCCCCACGCAATGTATGTCAATGTATGCCTTCAGGAGTCATCCCACATGCCACTGTGCAAGCCTAATGTTTGTCCCTCACTTCTTGCAGGTGACTCTGGCTACCCAAACCTGTCCTGGTTCTTGACCCCTGTAAGTATTCCGAGGACAGGGGCTGAAGCTCATGGGTGTACCAGGAGGAAAATTGAGAGGACCTTCGGTCTCTTGAAGGCCAGACTCAGGTGCCTCCATCTGACAGGTGGATCCTTCTGCTACTCCCCTGCGAAGGTCTGCCAGATAGATGTTGTATGCTGGATGCTGTACAACCTGGCCATCAGAAGACATGTGCCCTATATGCAGGAGGAGGAGGGTGAAAATGTTCTTGTGCCAGCAGTGGACCCTGAGGACAGTGAGGACGAGGAGGAAGAGGATGAGGATGTGGACAACAGGACATCTGTTATACAACAGTACTTCCAATGACACACAGGTAAGACAATGGAACTGACCATTCGTATAATAAATTGTTTTTCTGTGTGGCTGTAGCATGATGGCAGTCACTTCCTTAGCATCCCAATTGACCGTCACCTATGCCTTCCCATTTGGCAGATGTTGGTGTGGTTACAATTGTGTACTGATGTGATGACTACAAACGGCTATAGGCCATTCTTTGGATGGTATCACAAAGTTCTGGGCAATTGCACAGGATGATACAGTTCAATACATTGCACAATTCTGTCAGATAAAGCACTATTACTCAAGTTGTGTTCAAGGGTGTTTATTGAAGTGAAAATTATGGAGTAATAGTGTAATGGAATGGGCTGATGGTAGGGGAAAGTCCAGAGTATTGGTCCAGTCTGTTTGTAGCACAGGTCCAGTGTTCAAGGGGCCATAGGAAGGGGAGCAATGGCAGTTCAAAGTGGACAAAGTGACACAGTGGCACTCAACGGAGACATTCAGGTGGGTCTCATTTCCTGGCGGTGGTCTTGGCAATTGTTTCTGGTGTCTGTCTGGGTCGCAGGGACCGTTTGATGGGTGGTTCACCTTCTGCAGGGCGAGCGGTCCTGGTGACCTGCAGGTTCTGTGGCAGGGCCTCTTGTCTACTAGCTGCAGCAGATGTGGAAGGCTGGTCAGTAAACTGGCTAGTGGAAGGGGCCGTTGGTGTGATGTGTAGTCCCTCATGATGTTGGCCATTTCACCCAGGAACCCCTGCTATGGAGACTATGGTGGTGTTGAGGGCCTGCAATTCTTTCCTGATCTCCGGGTGATGTTCCTTCTGCAGCCGCTGGTTCTCCTGGATGATGTCTATCACCTGACCCATCTTGTCATGGGAGTGTTGGTAAGCCCCCAGGACATTGGTGAGTGCCTCCTAGCCAGTCAGTTCCCTGGGCCTGTCCTCCCTCTGGCACACAGCTGTCCTCTGAGTGTCCCTGGCCCCCGTGCCCGGGTCCCCTGAATGGTATGCCCACTGCAACTGACCCCAGGACCCTGATTGTCTTTCCTGTGAGGTGTGGACTGGGGTCCCTGTACATGTGAGCACACTGTTGATTAAAGTGTCCTGTGGATAGAGGTCTGGGGACATTGGGTCGCTGCTGTGGTGTTGGATACTGAGGGGGGAGACTCTGTAGTGGACTGGGTGTGGGCTGGGGTATCCGACTGACCAGTGGTGACTGATGGGCCAGGGAGTTCATCCAGATCCCGAAGTCCAGAGTTGCTGTCATCACTAGGTGTATCTTCTGGTGGGACTGGGTAACCGTGGCACCTCCTCGTCGCTGAGATTGGCTGGGGCACCTGTGGGGATGTAAGTGGTGTATTATGCTACTTGTCTATGACATATTCTGCATCCCTAGCTTCCCCTATAGTGTTGCTGTTGCACTGACACCTTTGTTTGTGTATTGTGATGTATTGTGGGACTGTACGTTTTCCATGCTGTGCATGCCTTGGTTGTGGGTGTACATGTAGGGCTGAGAATGATGTGCATGCAGTGGGTATGGCATGTAGGGCTTGGCATTGAGGTTAGTTAATTGTGGTGGTGGACTATAGGGGGATGGAGTGGAGTGATGTGTGTAAGGTGAGGGCTGTTGGTAGCATGCAGGTATGGGGGGTTAGGTAGTAAATGTTGACTTACCAATGTCCAGTCCTCTGGCAACTCCAGTGTGTTCCTCAGGATGCAGTATTGCCAAGTCTTGCTCCTCCCATGCTGTCAGCTGTGGGGGAGGAAGGGGGGTCCACCCCCAGTTCTCTGGATAGCAACCTGGTGCCTTTCTGCTATGGAACGTATCTTCCCCCGTAGGTCATTCCACCTCTTCCTGATGTTGTATATGTTTGTGGATGCTGTCCCACGGCGTTCAACTGGTCCACAATTCTCCGTCATAGCTCCATCTTCCTGGCAATGGAGATTTGTTGTACCTGTGCTCCAAACAGCTGTGGTTATACTCTGAGTATTTTCTCCACCATGACCCGCAACTCCTCATCAGTGAAACGGGGGTGCCTTTGTGGGGACATGGGTATTGTGCGGTGTGTGTTGTGCAGAGGGTGTCGAGTAATGTGGTGGGGTGAGGCGTGTATGTCAGATGAATAGATGTTTGTGGTGTGTGGGTGTAGATGTCTCTGTGATATGTGTGGCTGGCTATTGGGGTCTTTTCGTGTTAGCACAAGGTTGTGGGTAATGTGGGTGTTTTTTTTATAGTAATGTTGGTGGGTGGGTGTGGTGTGTGTATTAGTGTCAGGTGTGTATTTTTGGTATTGGCAATGTTGTGTTGTTTTGTTTTTGGGTGGCCATTCTGACCACGCCGGTGTGTACCGCCATTGGTTTACCGCGGTTGAGTGTCCGCTGTGGTGGTTTGTGGATCATAATGTGGAGGGCATTGTTTTGTTGATGTAACGGTATGGCTGTTCGTACTGACAGTTTAACACTGACCTTTGGTCTGGCGGATTTGTGTTTGTGGCAGTATTTTGTCAGTTTGATGTGTGTGTGTCATAACATGGCGAACAGATGTTCGAGTCCGTGATGGTATGTTGGTGGCCGTCACCACTCTGGTAAGCGGGATTTTCCGCCAATGTCATAATGAAGGCCAAAGTCTTAAGAGGAAAATTATCTGCCCATACTGTTAATCAAAGTGTGCTTTTGGAAAAGCTGGATCAACTCATGGGGAATGTGATTCTAGTATTTTAATAACACAACCTAAATTTAAATCTGCATGTAACATCAGTGCTGTAGGGGTATTAGAGATATTTAGAGAGATAAATAAGGTTGCATGCTGAATATGTTCATGTAATTTCTGGCATTAAAATTCCATTGCATTTACATGCTGGTGATGTAGTGCTCATGGCAACAACAAGAGTCCCTCATTATTTATTGAATTAACAAAAACAGTACAATGACCAAATTTAACAAATGATGAGAGCACAACCAGCGTGTTCATACCGGACCCTAACTATGAATGGGTAAAATGTCCAGGTTTTATTAACATTGAGAAGCTTCTAGAAAAGGTTAACGAGCTCTTGCATTAGGGCTTAATTAAAGGAATGTTATCTATATGATCTAAAACCAAATATGTGAACATGATGAGTAGCCACTTCCTCTACAAGTGCACCGCTCAAGACATCATCTATACTTTTTACAGGTGTGGTAGTCATGGCTAGGTAAATGTAATGACTGTCATTCCATTCTAAAGAGAAAGGCCCCGCAGTAACCATGACTTAATAGTCCAGTGGCAGATAGGAAGGTGTTGAAAGTCGAGTTGTCTTAGGTTCACCTTCTGGGTGCCATGTGGCATACCCATCTCTAAATGGGACAAGGATCTGCAAGTTTTGCAGGCCAGTGAACTAATAATTTATAACCCTTATTGCACTACACCAAACTCTAAAGGACACTCCTATAAGTCCTAAATGGTTGACTATAGAGTTTTCTTTGTCGGAGTCCATTTGCGTATCACACAATTAAACATTGGCATATATCTGCATAGCCAACATTTTCTATTGTTTATTCAGATACTCACTTGCAAATGAAATGATTTAGCTCTTTTGACTGCAGAACAAATCCTCTCTGTTTTCCCAATAATTATTGTTCTCCTTACAAGACTATAGATGTTTGTACATGTACATTCCGCTCCATTGTGTGGGGTAGTTTAAATTTGCCCATGGTTTTTCGTGCTATTGTCTGCTTGCAATAGCATACATTAGTGACTTTATCACCATGCTTTTTTGTCACCATCTTCAAGGTTGTATGACATTCTACATCCTTTATGTGTGTACATGTACCACAGTGGATTATTATTGGATGTGGGCAACTGCCCATCTCAAGGAATAATAATTCTTGTCAGAGTGAACCCTCAAAGTCACTAAATTAACATGAATTCAATCCCCTAGTAGTAATGGCGCAGAACATTCAGCCTTAGTGCAATGTATAAAGTATTTATACCAAAAGAGTAATAAAGTCGAAACTCCAAGCAATGAAAATCCCAAACTAATTTAGGAAAATAGAGTAAAACTTGGTTAAAAAAACATAATACCAAGGCAACACAAGTCCACAAAGGGGAACCAGAGCTATGACGTTTTACAGTTTCAAGTAAACATAGCAGCAAAAGCACAAAGTGCCAATGATAACCTTTAAAGGCAGTAGAATGGAACCTATGCATGAATTGAGGCTGACTGCAATCGATCCCTGGTTGGATACAACAAGTGGGCTGGCCTAGGGAAAGTCTGGAAGTCAAAAAGTGTACCAATGTTTTGGTGTTGAAATGCTGAAAGTCACTTTATCACTTTTTTCAAAGAACAGAATTGAAATTTCTTCAAAGTCTAATACAGAACTAAACTTTTTTACTTTTAGAGAAGAAAAATCCTCCTCTAATGGGCCACTGCAGATATTGTATCCACCGCTGTGGAACGTGAATCAAGTTGCTCCCCATGGTGCACTAGAGCTTTGGAGATTTCTCGCTGACTTTTTTTTAGTCCCAACTCAGAATGGAACTAATTTATTTTCAAAGCTGCCTGGAAGCCTTGAGATCGACTCTGCGCTGGTTGGCTTCTTTTTCCCACAAGTCCAGCTGAAACGCTAGAGGAAAGGTTTTCATACTTTATTTTGATGCCAAAACAACCACAGGTGTACACTTCTAATGCCCCAGGACCTATGTAGAATGCAGTTAAAAAATCGCAGGGTGTCAGGCAAAGGTCAACAGCGAAGTCCAGATCAGGTTCAGTTGCCCCTGGACAGCTGGACACTTCAAGCAAAAGATCTCTTGCAGTTTGTTGTGTACATGTAGCCACACGGGAGGAGAGCCAGTGGACCTTTGTAGTCCTCTTCTTTAGTCTGTTTGCGAGAGGAAGCATGTCCAGTCCTTCTAAGTCCCTCTGAGGTCACAGACAGCAGATCCAGTCCTCTTCTGATCTGCTGCAGGTCAAATATGTGTTCTAAGGATGATGCCTAGGAATGCTACATTTATGGGCACTCCCTAACCAATGAGGTAGAAATTCCCTACGGCACTCTACCCTTTCTTTAGCAGTTCCTGTTTGCTCTGCTGCAGACCATTCCACAGTGCCCATCACTCTCAAAATCCATGACATAG
Source organism: Pleurodeles waltl (assembly GCF_031143425.1). Lineage (NCBI taxonomy): Eukaryota > Metazoa > Chordata > Amphibia > Caudata > Salamandridae > Pleurodeles > Pleurodeles waltl. The sequence continues at coordinate 827,205,273 of NC_090442.1, read as the reverse complement.
AAATTCTCCCCTTGTGCAGAGCCTGTTTGCCCAACCAGGGGTGTGACCAGGGCACACCTCCTCTGTGGTTACTCAAAACCAGTTCTGGAGATAGCTTTCTTCCAACTGGGTTTGGTGCCATCCTTACCATGGGGATAAAGGCTGGCCATTTTCGGAAATGTTTGTGACATGACAGACCCCTTTGAAGTTTATGGCGTTCTGAGGTCAATCCCAACTGGTCTTCCTGCAAGCAGAAGAGAACACCTCGCCAGACAGAGGTTATTGGCTCTTTGAGCAGGTTTCTCACCTCTTTCACATGTCTTTCAAGTGAAGATCAGACTGCACAGTGGCTAGAAAGCTAATGCATAGTAGCCTCCAGCAGCTTCAGGCAGGTAACTTTGAAAAAGTTACATTTCCCATATATTTAATAAAAACTGACTAGACAATATAAAAACATGTCCTTAAAGAAGTTTGTAAATGGTACATGTTAAATGTTATAGATTAAAATGTACTATTTACACTTTGACTTTTCCTATGTGCCAGTTACACCCTTGCCAGTGACAATGTAATTGTGTGCTTGATTACTGGGGAAACATGAAATTTCCAATGTCACACATGTTCCACTCTTAAATATTATGTATTCTACCTTGTGGGCAGCAATATGTTCTTGGAGATGATGTATTTAATAGTTAAACTTAGGTTTTTCTACCTACCAATAGGGTGATTTTGACGGGGCTATGCAGAAGGGTTCACAATGCTATTGTCAGACTACGCATGGTAGGCCTGAAACCATGTGTTACAGGCCCACTCTGTGGATGGCACCATAGATGCTGAAGTCCACCAGTGGCGCATGGCATCTAGGACCTGGGTACATTTTCTATATCATATATTATAGCCATAGAAGCAATTTACATTATTTAATTTGGGAGAAGCAAATTCAACTATGTTTAATGGGTGGAGACACTACTCCTGTTTAGCAGAGGTAACCTTGCACTGAGTTCTAAATTCAGCAAAAATGGAGTCTAGGAAAAGAGGAAACATCTGGGGTGACCACACAGAAAATACTGATTTCCTACAGTATGCAAATATGTATGTCAACTTACAAAGCAATTGGGTGCTGTACAGAAGGTTGTGATAGGGAAAGGGTTGGATCATGGTAGAGGGTTGCAGCTGCAATAAGACAAAGAGCTTGTTTGGGATGGGAAATCTATTGGAAAAGTAACCTTTTAAAACCTATAAACTGGTCTCAGGCCTGCCACTGCAGTCTGTGGAGCAGCTCTAAGCAGTCATTTCCACAAGGCAAAATAACCCTTTTGCGAGGCCCAAACCATCCCTTTAAAAATATGTCAACTCTAAGGTAGACCCTAAACAGTCCATAGGGCAGGGTGTGTTGTATTTTAAGACATGTGTTTTTATGTTTTACTTGTCATTGTAGATACAAACTCATACATGTGTTTTCTACTACCAAAAGGCCTATCTCTCCAATTGGATAGCATTGGGTTACCTTATTACATTTAATAGGTGCTAACTTTTTATTGCGAACAGATGGGAAAGTAACATTAGGACTCAAATTAATTGTAATCTAAAATCATCTTAATGGGGAGGTCACAATTCTGAAAATGCCACTTCTAGAAAGTTGCCATTTTATTGCCCTAACCATTAGACATCTGCTGTCTGTTTCCTGGGTCATTTGACTGTGAATAGGTTGGCAGTTGGCCTTTGTGTATTCTTCCCAGATAGTGAGACAAAGTGGGACTAAGTGCTGGAAGAAAGGGCAACCATAACATAATGGGTGGGAGAGAGCTGTTCCCTGTCTCACTTACATCTCAGAGGGCCTCGGGATAGGCACAGTGACAATACACGTGTTCTAGTTTGAAGAGAGACCAGGCTAAGAATCTTGGGGAGGCTGAGTTTGGGCAGGTTGAAATTAAATTGGGCACATTGTGCACCAGTCAGAGATTGGACCTTAGGAGAAGGAAGTGTGGATTTGTGGGCACCCCAGTGTAAAGTGGGTAGGATAATGTGCAAAGAGATAATGCAAGTGGAGCAACTTTGAGGCTTTGAGGGCACTGCAATGACAGCGGGATTGCATGCATTTGTGTGGATGAGATGGTACAACTGCTACCCATGTTGTGGGAATTGGGCATGGCACAGCAAAAGCGAGATTTTGCTACATCTGGGTGAGAATGATATCATATAGCTGACCAGCCTTGAATTTGTGAAGAGGATGAAACAGAGTTTAAAGATAGTGCAAGATAAGAGAGATAGAGCAGACATAATTTGTACACAGTTGCTGTCATGACTGGTTATGACAGGTAGGAAGCATTATTAAGGTACAAAAGGAAGTTAGTAAGGCGCACAACATTGGTGTGATATGTCACTTAGATCTTGGGTATAAATCATCAATGCTATTTAGAAAGGAAGGTGCCATTTATTTCTAATAGGGAACAGGACTTACATGATGAAGGTGAAAGAAGTACTTTAAGACTGGTAGGTGAAACGAGGTTGATGGACTGGTGGGACAAAAAGAATGTGAGGGTTTTTCTGGTGGAGGAAAGTGAGAACATTGGTTAAGGCAGTAGGTTATTGGGAATGGTTGAGTGAATAGAAGTACTGGGAATAATCTCATCAAATGTGGAATAGGAGGTGGCCTGAGCCTAGTGCATGCCGATGGAAGAAGGTACTGGAAAGTTAACAACAAGGTTTAGGTAACAGAAGTTTTTAGATAAACATGCTAAAATAGGAGCCTTAGAGGATGTTTTTAACTGTTTAGTGCAAGCAGCTAAACCTAAGAAATGTTAGCAAATTTGGGTTCTGCTTGCTTCCAAAAAGCGTTTTTCTTCACAACTTGTGTGCATGGGTAGTGGTCCCTCTTCCAAGGCATTATGCTATAATGTCTCTCTGAAATTCATACAGTCTTCACAATGCATCTGTATCCTCAAGTCATTCGGGGTATTAGGATTTTGAATGAACTGGCGTATCATCCCACTTTTCGTCTTTGATGCACATACACTTCTCTGTCGGAGCCTTGTAAGACCACCATCAAACGTGTGCACCTTACCTAGGTGGTTGCCTTTATTGGAATTATGACAGATTGTTTTTAAAGCTTCTGAGCTCACTGCATGAAGTAGCTGCAACCTTTATACCTTCTCTAGATTATGTTATTCCAAAGGCTTTGTTGTAAAGCAGGCCTCCGTGAAGCTAGCCCCTCTAAATACTAGATATATTTCTAGTTGTGCTTGTCTAGAGGCATAACTCGAAAAGTCTTGTAATGCCCTGAAATACACTGCGATTCCACAATGAAGTTAATGGAAATAGCCGGCTGTAGTTCAATAGACACAAGGAAATGTTTGAAACACTCACAAGTCTCCAGGGAGAAGCTTTACCTTGTGCAAATAAAAAACAAGGCTTTAATATATGATTTGCTATAAATATGTACATTTGCCCCACATGCTCTGGAAGTAAGCTTGGCGGGAGGGAATGCTGCAGCACCCCCAAAAAACCTATATTGGAGTTCCGAAGGAGAATGAACAATAAAGACATCTTTATATTTGTATCCTGTCACATTTGCAATGAAGTCAGAGAAAAAGGTCAAACGTCAGGCTATATCTTCTGACAAATTGCTGCTTATTCTTTTAACGTGTTGTTTAATTTACTTGGTGATGTGCAAATGATAAATATGCACTGAAACCTGATTTCCACACATTATCGTTTGTGTGCTGTATACATTTGCGAGCAAAATATGTCTGTTTGTCCTTGAAAATTAATTGCCCATTTCAGTGGAGGATGTGCTTGCTGTAAATGATAGTGTGCTACAACAAAATGCTTAAATGATATATTTGTCAGGGTGTGCTCCAAAATGCACTACCACCTAAATACTACGCCCTTACCAAAATAGGCATAGCTCATGTTCAACACTTGGGGCTTGATTACGACCTTGGCAAAGGGGAATTATTCGTCCCAAAAGTGACAGATATACCGTTCGCCATTTTACAAGTTCCATAGAATATAATAGAACTTGTAATATGGCGGACGGGTTATCCGTCATGTTTGCGATGGAGTAATCCCATCCGGCAAGGTCGTAATGAGGCCCTAAGCCTTTGTATGACGCTTCAGTTTTTCAGAATCTCCATGAGTTCTGTCATATAACATTCATGGCAGCACCCTCACTCTGAAAATTGTTCCATCACCACTGATTTGACCCAGTTTGGAAAATCGTAAAGACTTCAAATCTGAAAAATGTTTTACGAAGATCTTCAGCCTAAAGTGAGGATCTGCAGAACACAAAACATTAATGAAAAAAGGGCATGGTAGAAGCACATTCTTTTTTGGCGGAGGGGTGCTTTAAAAAGTGGGTAGGCAAAATGTGATATCATATGATTTACCTTGTGTTTAGTGGCTGCTGGGTTGGGCTACGAACGTTGCCATGTGTTTATCGTGGGAGTGGGTACAGCAAAAAGTGCATAGTTTCACATGATTTCGTGTATGCAGTGTATTCAGAGAATGGTCATTCCCTGCAGATTCTGATACTGTGTGCAGAGCATTGCTAGAGGCCTTGCGTTGTCAGTGGCCACAGACCTTTCCCCATGGATATGCTCTATGAGTACTATTAAACTGTATCACAAAATGCATGGACGGCAGCTATCCCCTCTGCACAATACCCAAATCCATTCTGTCTGGGTATAGTGGAGAATAGTTCAAAAATACAAATAAGAGAATCAAAGAAAATGTAATTGATTAAGGGATCTCATGCATCTCTGACAATATCAGGACTAGCCTGCTTTATTAGAAATTCTAACAATTTATTTAAACCAAACCTTTAGCTGAAAGAATTGTTATGATTACAATTCAAAACCTTAAAGATTGTGAAAATCAAAATTTGTGGTTAGCTGTACAGCATATTTTCCCAAAACACTGCTCATGACCTCACAAGTGTCTTGCCAGGTGATAACAGAAATTAAAGGATCCTTTACATCATTGATTGTGACATGCAGCATCATGTTACTTCGTTATGGAATTGAGGTAGCCCCAAAGTGCTTTATGCGAGTGGTCCTTAACCTTCTTTGGTTTCCCAGTTAATTATTACTGGAAGAACTGACTGTTTCCTGGAAAACTAGGGACCCAGCCTGAGCAATTTCAATGCTTTGAACAACAAAACAATACACACATGATGAAATGATGTATTTACTTTGCAAACAAATATAAATTAAACACAATTCTAATTTTATTTGGAAAGTTGGAGCTTTTCTCAATTCAATTAAGGCAACCCATTGTTCATCCTATATTCTGTTTCATGCATGTTCACTGCTCCCACTAACCAATCAGTGGATACCAACTTTTTAACCTTTAGTTTCAAATACCTTCACATTTACATAACGTTTTAACATTTTCAGGTTTGCTTCTTTACTTATATACACTTTATTAATCTGTTAGTATTATTTAATTTTCTAAGGAACCCATGGCCCCTAAGTGGGCTTCACGGGTCTCCGGGGTCCCGAACCAAAGGTTAAGAATGGCTGCTTCTATGACACTGTTAGAACGCACAGTGAGAGGAGTGAGATTTGTAGGCCACAACCTTCTGCTTTGTGCCCCAGTATGCTATAGGCACAAGATCTGGGAGAAAGTCAAGTCATGCTACATTGAAATGTATCCTATACTGCTATGTGTATGCGTGTATGGGACTTGTATAAAGGTCAAGTCCTCTGGATACTACCTGAAGAACGTCCCGTTTGTGCCTCTGCCCACTATGAAGCACTACTAATGTCTTGAATTATGTCATAAGTGAAGATACGTGGGTCTTAAGCTTGACATCTGTGTCTCTGTCTTTCGCCATGTTTTGATTCCATCTTTGTGTTTTCTTGAGCAACTTCAGCATATGTGCCAGTGTACTTTAATTTGTTTGAAATTGCTATTTATCAACATTTCATTCTTTCTTCCTTCCTCTGATGAGATTCCATAGGAAAATATAATCTTACTGGATTGTGCACACTGCAAGTTATTTAGCGATTTTCGGCCAAGCAATTAAAAGCATTTTTTTATTTTCCCGATACACACAAACACAGGTACACACGTTCACACAATAGTCTTACCCTTGAACGGCCTTCCCCTATATACCTCATCTAAATGTGCAAGTCCAGTACAGTGGAAAGGGCAAGCAAGAACACGGTTACTCCTCGCAAGGGACCCTTTGCTGAGATCATTATATCTGTGCACATAACGAAAACGAGCACAGGTTTCGCTTTTTTCCGTTCCTACCCCTGTATTATGATATATATATATATATATATATATATATATATATATATATATATATATATAGTTATATATATATATGTATATATAAATATATTTATTTTTATATATATATATATATATTTATATATATATATATATATATACATATATATATATGTATATATAAATATATTTTTATATATATATATATATATATATATATACATATATATATATATATATATATATATATATATATATATATATATCATCAACAGAGAGGCATTTAACCTCACTTTCCAAGACGTACTCCAGTCACTCGTGAGGATTCACCAAAAGAAGTGAAGGGAAACAAGGAATAGCTCAGCACTGAAATGAAAACAACGAAACGTAGATTTATATAGCAGGGCTTATCACCCTTGAGGGTCTTAAGGTGCTGTTTATGGCAACAGGGAGATTGCGTGATTGGACCAGAATCACAGGGCATTGCCTGAGCTGAAACCTAGTTCTTCAGCTCCCGAGGCGGTCGATCTGACCACTTCGCTACAACACTGTGTGTGTGTTTGGCCCTTAGGTGCACTTCAAGAGCATAAGTAGGGAAATCCAACTTTTACTACTTTCTCTCCTGCCCTTGCACACTCAGCACTTTACGAACACATGGACCAGAGTAGTCGGAAGGCTGGTCACAAGACTATTTATGTGTTCGAAGAGCATCACATAATTGAGACAAGCTCTTCATTAATTGTTGGCTTTGCTCCTACCTATAAATGTTTTCTAATATAAAAGATCTCCGCAGCCACATATAAAAGAAAGCATGCTCCTTTGAGAATGTGCTTTTTTTTTAAACTGTACAAAGTAGCAGTGTATTATAAACATTTGGGATACAACAACAGACAACAGAACACGGACATTTGAGACATATTATGTTTATAAAATGTAGTAAGTGGCTATCGAGCCATGGAGCTCAAAAGTGGGTTGTGTCAGGGAATAATTGCAGATAGTGGTCACAGAGACGTGTGAGATCGTTTCTAGTATGTATAACTGGTCAAGAGTCTTAGCTTGTGTTCTGTGATGTCAGATGTTAGTTCCGTAGGGGTTGCCAGATGTATTTTGTCCGAGATATTGGGGGTTGCAGAGATGCATACACTTTGCTAGTGGGGTCACAGAATATCAGTCTATCGAGCCAGGCTTTGGTAATTGTAGAGTGCCTAAGGCACCAATGGAGTACAATTTTGTGCTCAGCTAGGAGTAGTGCAATGGCGGTAAGGCTGCAGACACTTTTCAGTATGTCCTGCATATAGCCCAATAACGCAGTCAATAGATCAGGTGCAAGACCCATGTCTATCATCTGGGTCAGCAGAGAGAAGACAGTGCACCAGTACGGTATAGTGGCAGCACACATCTATGATAGATGTGCAAAGCCTGCTCTGGCAATGTGGCACTTGGGGCAAGTAGATGATTTTGAGGGATCCAGTCATGCCTGGGCACTGGGTGTGTCATTAGCTCTGTGCAAGAATTTGTGTAGTGTAGGAGTTTGTGGCGATGATTGGGCGAAATTAGATATATCTGAGCGCAGCAGGCAAACCACATCTTATCAATGAGTGGGCACCCCAAATCTGTTGCCCAAGTGTTGGAGAAATTCAGCAGGTGCAATTGGGTATGTTGGCAGTGCACTGTATATGCGTCACACAACGAAGTGATCCATATGAGCTGCCCTGGTGAGGTGGGTATAGTCACAATAGGGTGGTGACATGTTCTGCAGGGAAGACATCTCCGATAATTTGTAGTGTGTGTTGTGTGAGTGTACACAGAACTATTTTTTCCAGAGTGATGTGGATCCATGGTTGTCTGCCAACTTCAGCGACGAAGAGTAAAGTGATATGCCCCTGAGAGAAGAAGAAGCTTCCTCCATGCCGAACTGGTGATGGATAGAAGCTGAATACCTGTAGGACCCAATGGGATTCCTGTGGGAAGGGCTGAAGCCAGGAGTTTTTAGTCTGCTAAATTAATTTCAGGGATGGCGTATGAGAGCCTGGCATCACTGTGGAACTAATGATGGGCAAATTGGCATTGTGCTGCTAGGTAGTATATCTGCAGGTGTGGTACTCCAAATCTGCCCTAGTCTTATGGGAGTACATAGGTATCCCAGCTCATACCTTGGCGCTGACCAGCCCAGATAAGCTTCAGGATCAAGCTCCATATTTTAGCAAAAAATAGAGTTACTAGCAGGATGGGCATATTTTATAAAAGCTATAAGAAGAGAGAAAGGACCACCATTTTGATTATGGCAACAGCCATTGAGATAGGGAGTGATTACAGCACTCTATCTGAAAGTCACTTTATCAATGGCCAGACCATAGTTCAGTCTGATTATTTGCTCTTTGCCTCGGTGGAACAGGATACCTAGATATGTAACTGGACTATTGCTCCAAGTCAGGGGAAGTCACATTGGAAGGGAGCAGTGGCATCTGTAAGAGGGAAAAGGTTGGATTTGGCCCAAATGATGTAGAGGCAGGAAAACCCTCTGAAGCAGACTACTGATAGAAAATATGTGTCAGATTGTCTGTGACGTATCACACAAATTACAAATATTGCCGGCGTATAAAGAGGGAAGCAGGGAACCATGTTTAAATTGTAACCCATGGTACATGTGTTTGTTGAAGATGCCACACCCGGCATTCATAGCAATGATAAAGAGCAGAAGGGACAGACGCCACGCCTTCTGAGTTCATCCTGTAACAACGAAGGGAGGCATCAATGAGCCGTTGGCCTGAATGGTTGGGTGTACAGAAGCATGATAAAGAAAATAAATCCATATGGTATGCCTAGCTTGAGGAGTATGGTTTGTTAAAAAGGAGATTCTAATGAGTCGAAGGCCTTTTTCGCATCAAGTAGGGCCACCACTGCAGGGACTTCTGGGGAATCCTATTGAGGATGGAGAAGACAGTGCATAGGTTTAGGGACAAGGAGTGATCGGAGACAGACCCTGACAGGACAGGAGAGATAATCTGTTCCATCATTAGGGAAAGGTCTAAAGGTCTTGTGGGTCACCTTGCTGCTGGGCAGCTGTGTTGTCTAAATCTTTCAGTTGCATTTCAATGCTGTGTTGAATTCTATGAATATCTCCCTTGCATGTTTGGAAATACATGTGCCTGGAATATGGGCCTCAAATTCCTCCCTAAGAGTGGCTTAGGAGGTGGCAGAGCCTGCTTTAAGAGCAAAGTACTCTTCCACCACTGAGCCTAGTTTGTAGCAGAAAAGCTCATTTTGTAGCACAATGGTGGGGAAGTGCCATTTTCTCTCCAGACCACCAGCGAATGGTATGTGCAAGAACATCAACATGGGGGAGTGGTCCGAGAGTGTACAAGCCAAATGGGAGATGGTACTTATCAAAGCTAGCCAGTAGTTAATGCAGGATCAGGTGTCTTGTGTTGCAGAATAAAGCGTATGTGTGGGAATGGAGGAATGGCGCATGCACCAGGAGTCTCTGAGAAGACGTGTTGCAAAGGTCACAAAGAATTTGTAATGATCTTTATTTATTCATCAGCACAGTAACAGTGGTATCCAACAGGGGCTTGATTAGAAGATTGAGGTCACCCCAGAATGATGTGGTCATAGTCTAAGCAGCCTATGTGTGTCATGAGTGTTTAGCAAGTGCCCTACTAAGATCCTCTATCACGTATATACCAACTTCATTTAGCAGGTGGATGGGGAGTCTTTTGGGGATTAATGTGCAAACCACACAAGAGTACATACTATAGCATGCGAAGTATCAATGTGTATCCCATTTTGGAGGCAAATGTAAGGGATTTCCCTGGGGGGAGATGCGTTTCTTGGAGGAATGCCACTTGTACTTCATGTCTAGATAGGTACTGCAATTCTTGTTTGCCCTTGCGGTTATTGTTGAGGCCCCTGGTGCTCCAAGAGAGGAATGTGAAGTCTGCTATTGGGCAGCTATGACCTTGTGTTGAAACCACTGTATATTACAGAAAGTGAATGTCAATAGTGTGTAAGCACAATAAACATAATCATGAAGGAATAGAAGTGGATTACAACTGAAAAAAATGAAAACCATCAACAATCTCCCACCTCCTGCGACCCACAGTAGGCAGAAACAAGCCCAGCGAGTCCTTCCAAAACAAATGACAACACAACAGAAAAAGTAAAGTCATCATAATGTGTCTACCATTGGCTGGTGGCAACGACTTTTCGAACTGGCCCAGTCTGTAGGGTCAGACTGACGGAGATAAGATGAATAAACCATTGTTCAAGTGCAGTGAAGTGTGATCCAGAGTGGGCAACGTTGTCAGCAGGGGTGAAGTGGAAAGGGGAGTCCATATGATCGCTCAGTGAGGTTGTACAAGAAAGCAAAGCTCATGTTGCAGGATCAATCTGAAGGGAACAGTTCAGCACTTGCAGTAGGTTGTGTGCCTGATTAGGAGAGATCGAGGTTGTACGTTGAGGGAAAAAATGATCCTTAGTATAGTACTTGCAAAAATTCAGGACTTCTGCAGGGGTGTCGAAAAACCTTACCTTGACATGGACATCCACCCGAAGAGAGCCAGGTATAGCATTCCGTATCTCAATCCCAGTTACCAGAGAGCAGTTTTAACATCTGTGAATTTACAGCACACCTTCTGAACCGCCATTGTGAAGTCAGGAAAGAGAGAAATCATGGATCGTTGCTAATGCAGAGGGGGGGTGCTTTTGGGGGAGTCTCAGGGCTATAGCCCGATCATGGAAATTAAGGAGTCTGGCCAGTATTGTTCTGGGTGGAGTGACGGGGGTGAGGGCCCAGAGGGCAATGGGCCTTCTCAACAGCATAGGTGGAGGTAAAGTTTTGATGGCTAAGTAAATCAGACAGCAAGTGTTTGACTAACAGCTTAAGGCATCCGCCACCCCTAGTATACGGATGTTGTGGCAGCTCTGAGCCTCAAGGTCCTCATTTTTAATGTCTACTGATTTGAGGAGTTTCATCCTCTAAGCTAGAGATACGTTCCTCCGCTGTTTTGAGTCGGGTGTGGTATTAGTCCATCTGCTATCCCATGTGATCAAGGTGGCCAGCTAGCACATCAATCTACCGTTGATCGTACGAAAGCCTGCTCGAAGCTCTGCTGCGATGGCATTGGTACCAGACAACTGGTTGGAGCCAGGGTCTTCAACAGTGCCTAGTGCCAGCGCGGGTGCGGGTCCCGAATTGTCAGTGGGTTTTGTTTTTTTCAAATGGTAGTTTGCGTTGTTTAGAGTCACTGTGCACCATGACTTGAAAGTAAGTGCTCCCTAGGCAATGTTGCTGTATACAGAAAGATCAGGAGGTCAATAGAGGTCTGCCAATGATATGAGTGAGTGAGTGAGCGAGCTGGATGTCATTATCACGTATGAGACTGAAGAAATTACAAGCCTGGGGGACGTTGGTAAAAAAGAGGGGTTGGCGAGGAGAAAAATGCTATGCCACACAGTGAAGGTTCCAAACAGATGACCAGTATTTCATTATTGATATGATAGGTCTGCAATGGCTAACTTATGGTGGACTGAGGATTTCAATGGGGTGGGGGCGCCACTATCATCCATCAGGAGGAAGCACTATAAGTCTAAAAGATGGTGCGGCAAATGGCAGCAAGTGTAAATAGGCTGATCCTTCCAGAGTACTGGGAGCAATCCAGGTGGACATTTAGAGCAGTTGAGCTGGCAGGGCTGTGTCTATGCAGGTTGCAGGAAGGCGCAACAGAGAGTGAAGTAGCTGAAAAGGTCCCACCACCGCAACCTTTAGTCAGTGAAGGCCAACCCCGTCAAGCAGGGGCTAGGTCTTGGTGTTGCAGTAACGGTAATGGAGGGTGGTGCTGCAGGAAATGGCTCCAGGGAGCCAGGTGGCTAGCACAGTGATGCGGAGGCCCAAGTCACTTTAGATCTGGCTGTCCTGTATAGGGCACAGATAAAGTAAGGAGAGCACAGTCCATGCGGCAGGGATGGCACAGTCAGCAGGGCAAAGGCAGTCAGGATCTGTAGCATAGTTAAGCTCTATCCCACAAATCTCGGCATGGTAAGAGTGCAGGCCCAGGCAGTCTCAGCAGTCCTCGCTGGGCATGGGACAGCGATGCATCAGATGTATGTTGCACTGGCCCCTCGGGTATCAGAGGGTTCACCAGTTGGCCCCCAGAACCTCAGGAGAGGGGGCATGAGATGGCACCAGGCCCAGCCCAGGCTGTGCCAGTAGTGAGTAGCTGCAATCTTCGCTGAATCCTTCTCAGCTGGCTGCCACTCAGTCATAACCATACAGAGACACTGAGTTTGGGGAACCTAGGTGGCCCAGCAATGCTTGATGGCCTAAGACCTCAGGCTCGTCTGCAGCCCCTGTCGCCATGGGGCCTCCAAATTAGGCTCGGCCACACGTACCCATAGCATAAGCAATCAGGTTGTAATCACATGGTAGACCTCATTCCAAAGCCGTCCGGTAGCTGGAGGTCCAAATAATGCAGAGGGAGACCCTGGGTCATAAAGGATGCATTTTCAGCTTAGCTCCTTGGGATAAGTGAAGCTGCAAAGTCTGCCACTTCATAATTTTCATTACTTCATTTTGTTATGCTTAACAAACATTATGAATTGACAAGCTTGGGAAGTAAAGCAAAATGAGTGTGACTGATTTAACAGTTCCAGCTAGCACTGAGACCCATTCATGCTGCCCTTCGGAGTAGTGGGCAGCAAGGAGGGGACTACCATTGCTTGACATCCAGCTACAGTGATTCTGTACTCTCAGAAGTTTTCCCTTCTAAGGGGTGAGATTACTGGTGGTGGGGAGCTCCCCCATGTACAGCCAGAGAGCATTGGTTCTTTACAAGTTTGCACCTAGAGTTATGGAAACACCAAAGTGATTCAGTGTAAATTTCTCCCATTCATGAGCTAATTCTGTGCACCTAATGGTTTATTTTAGCCATATGTACTGAATTTCTGGTGGTACACCTGGCTGAAGGAAATTGTCAACCATTGGAGCTGTGTGACCTTGCTATGGGGTGGAAGGCTGAACATGTCACGACTTTGTGAATTACATTTTAAGTATCCTTCATCCTTTTGCAGGCCACTTGTCATACTCCAGGACTTTATTTCTCCAAATGAAATTGACATGTAGGAACAGGTAGAATACAAAGCCACAATGGTGAACGTCCACACAGACTGCACAGTTTTCATCCATTATTCTCAACCAAAATGAGAAATAGTATTTTCTTTATGCTTAACAAGATCCTCTTGACCAGATATCCATCCACAATCTTACTGCTACCTCATTGAAATTTCCTTCTCGTTCATCCGCACATTTGCCTTTTTTGTTTGTTCATGGTGGAGCTCAGCCTTGCCCTTCATCTCATTGACACTTTTAATGTCAATACTGATGTTTAACTTTAGGAGTTTGAACTTGACGTCCTGTTCTCAGATCATGACCTTCACTGTTACAGACTTCTTGTCCACCCCCTCCCACTGTAATTTCCTCCTCTTTACTTCCCAAGGGTTTTCACTCCTCTTCCAAACAACTTCTTCATTCACAGGACAGCCCCAAGATCCAACTTCTCGTTACTACTGTCAATTTAATTCAAGACTCCAAAGTTTCTCTCAGATGAAACTATGCTCAATGTAACTCTCCCATTATATGTATCAGAACTCCTCACTTATACTTGTGTGGAAGCTAGTCTTGTGCTAGAGGATGCAGTCTTAAACATCAAACTCCCTGCTCATGCAACCCAAAGGGTCCATGGGCCATTTTTGGGATAGTCTTAAGAAGACTCTAGATCACAGTGTGACCTCCACACAGAACCTGCAGCCATTACTGCAAGTAAAGTCCCACCACATGGCCTCCACCATACATCAGTATGTATATAGCTATTGTGCATGTCAAATTGAAGACTGGGTTTTGCTGTCTCTTCTTTTATAATAATATGCACTGAGCACACAGGATCCAGTTAAAAAAATTAGCTTAGCATACTGATAGTATTGCCAATATACCAGAGAGAGCTAGCATTTATCACAGGCAGTTCATCAAAGGACACCATGCAACCCTTACACGAAAAAAGCTAAAGCTAAAAATAGTTTGATTGCATTAAATAAAGTGTTAACTGACCTTGATGTCAATTGACTCCTTTTTAGTGCATCCTATTCTTAGACCTTTTATTGCTTTAATTCTTGTGATTTGTGCCATAAATATTGATAGACAGCAATGGTTCAGAGGTGAATACGCTTACACACAGAGATGATGTTGTTTCTTTGGGCACACACTTACGGTTATTAGTATCCATTATGGCTGCATGCAAGGTGGACAGAGCTTGTCCTTTATTGAAATTGTTATTAGTTAAACCTCTTCCTTCCGCTAATGAAAAATCCTGCAAAAACGTTTTCGCAAAAACCTTTCCTCTAGAATATTCACATGCCAAAAGTTGCTATTTGCATAGTATTGTGGGAATCGGAGAGGGAAATCTTGCAATTTCTTTTACAAATTTCGAAAAACCCTTGAAATGGCAAAAGTAAAACTTCATAACTTTACATTACCCGATACCTGTTCTACTGACACCACAAGATCAGTTGTATTACCTGCAGAACTGTGGGGCTATGAAATAAGTTAGGAAACATTCAAACTCTACAATTGGCTATCAAACTGCACCAACAAAATTTATATAGCATTAGAAAGCATAAAATGAAATGCTGTATAGGAGTTCATACTGTGGTCCAATATGGAAGAAAATTGGTTGCAAGTTTTTGGTACTGGGCCAAATGAGAGCAGACACAGTGAGGTTGAACACGATGAATTAGAAGAATCACTGCCCTAAAGTAAGTCCTTTGCAGCCTAACCACATCTCTACCCAAAACATCATTAATAGCATTAAAATGTCAGGCTATATATATAAGCGGTCTGCGCCACCAGTGTGTCATTTTTTGTGAAACACCCCCGGTGCAGGCTGCTGACCCATATCTACATGGCCATGCAAATCCTCTCTATTTGACTTTTCATGGCCTTGTAGATATGGAGTAAGGCAATGCAGTGCAAGTTGCTGGTTTCCTCATTTTGTGCCAGGGAGGCGTTTCCATGGGTGTTGCCACACAATATCCGTGGATTTTAGTGCATTCCCAGATTTACCAAATTTTGTAACCCTGGGAATGTATTAAAAGCCTACGCCACCCCAGGGTGGTGGTGTAAGAGTGACACAGTGAGGGGAAATATCTTTACTTCACGCCATTTTTCCTCTTTCTATTGTTGAAGAAAAATCTATCAATAGAGTATGACAGAACATCTTTAAACTGACCTCCAACTGGCAAACCGCCAAAAACCCGACATCCACGGAAGGCCGCCACATCAGCGGGCAGCGATAAACTGGAGATGACCAAACCTCCACCGTCACGCCAACACAAACTCGCCCATGCCATTACGACCCACGAATCCACGCAGCGGTCTTTCAACCGCGGTATTCCATTGGCGGTACACACCGCAGCGCTCAAAATACACATACCCTTACAAAACACAGCCACATTGGACAATTCAAAATACACACACCTGATACACATACAAACAACACTCCCACACACCCATCACCATGTAAAACACACACCAACATCACCCACAAACCCCTACGACCTGAAATTCTGAGAGAAGGCGCAATACACTGAGATAGAGCACAGGGAACGCAAAGCACAACACACACAGGAACCCAACATCATCACCCACACCACATCTACGCACACATCACCACACATCACCACGCACATCACCTCAAACACCACCCCACACCTCATCCACACCACCCCATGGCACCCCAAAGACACCCCAGGTTCTCGGACCAAGAACTCAGGGTCATGGTGGAGGAAATAATAAGGGTAGAGCCCCAGCTCTTCGGCACACAGGTGCAGCACACCACAATAGCCAGGAAGGCAGAGCTATGGCAAAGGATCGTAGACAGGGTCAACGCTGTGGGACAGCATCCCAGAAATCGGGAAGACATCAGGAAGAGATGGAACGACCTACGGGGGAAGGTGCGCTCGATGGTGTCACGACACAACATCGCTGTGCAGAAGACTGGCGGCGGACCCCCACCCACTCCACCCGAATTCACAGCATGGGAGCAAGAGGTCTTCAACATCCTGCATCCTGATGGCCTCGCTGGAGTACCCGGAGGAATGGACTCTGGTTAGTCGAATCTCAACTACTGCCCCCGCCCCCCAGCATGGCAACCCACACCCCCACCCTCAACCCCAATCCCAACCCCACAGCACACATCCTCCATGCCAATGTCTCACTAGCACAACCCAGCCCAAACAACACCAACCCCTGAATGCCAAAACAAACCATAGACACCCATCACCTATGCATGACCACTGCACATACTCATACACCACCCCCAACCACCCTCACAACTCCTCCCACAAGGGAATGGCAGCACTGGGGGACAAGGGCACCCACAAAATGCACGCCATGGCACACACAAAATTAATAACCATACCCTTTCACCCCTGCAGGGCCCGAACGCCAACACACCGGCCAGGAGGGTCCAGATATGTCCATCCCACCCCCAGAACAGGCCCCCAGTGAGGACAGCAGCTCTGTCGACCTAGAACCTGACGACCAGCCCGGACCATCGGGGACCTCTGGACAGTCGGTTCCCCACACACAGACACAGGCCACAGCAGAACCAACCCCCTCTGGGAACATCAGCACAGCTCCCACCCAGCGGGCCCATGCCTCTGTCTCTAGGACGCGTCAATCAGCGGTGTGTCTGCCACTACAGGGAACCCAGGCTGACCCAACACCCCAACAACAACAGGGACCTGGGGGCAGTGGTAGTGGGCACACCGTCCAGGGGACAGAGGCCCGGGGAAACAGGGCAACTGGGAGGGATGCTGTGCGACAGGGGGGGAGGACAGGTCCAGGGAACCCACTCTCCAAGAGGCCCTCACCACCATCATGGGAGCATACCACCACTCCCAGGAGACGATGGCGACGGTACTGGCCAGGTTCACGGAGATCCAGGCACAGCAGGAGGAATGCTACATGGGGTTCAGCAATGAACTCAGGAACATCGGTACCGCTATGGGGACCATAGTCCTGGCCCTCAACCGGATAGAAACCACATTGAGAAACCATGTGGCACCACAAAGGGCCCCTGTCACTAGCCAGGACCACGAACAGCCTACCACCTCCGCCGGCGCTAGGGGACAGGAGGCCCCCACACAACGACAGGCCACCAGAACCCCACCTCCTGCTGAAGAACAACCACCCCGCAAGAGGAACCTGAGATCACAAAGGAAGACAGAGTAGGATGCCAAGACCCCCGCCAGCATAAGATACCCCCTGATGTCATCCCACTGTCCCACATTGTCACCCTGTCCAACCTTTAACTGCCCCTGATCCATCCTTCCACAGGCATATGGACAATGCACCTGTGCGTCTGAGAACTGGACTCTGCCATGGACATTACTCCACCCCCACCCATCACCGTTTTATATCATGTCTCATCATCTAGCACTACAAATTAAACACTCATTGCACCAAAAATATTCTGGAGTCAGCTTGTATTCTTAACAAATGTATTACACATTACGATTCAATAATGTACAGTCAATTTGTGATAACAGCATACCGATGTCAATAAGCTTTAGTCCATGGCCAAACCAAGCAGAAGTCACGCAGTGGGTCATACAGCACTGAAAAGGGAAGGGAAAATCAAAAATCTGTTAAAAGGAACTGGGGGGAAATACAGAAAGTAGAGATGCAGGAGGCTTTAAGTAAATGTTAAATGGCGTGGGTGAATCTTACCTGTGTGCTACTGAAAATATTGTTGTATGACTGTGTCCCTGTTGTCTGTGTCGTCCCCGTCGTCTTCCTCCTCTTCACTCTCCACAGGATCCACAGCTGCTACAACAGCACCATCTGGAGCATCCTCCTGCAGGAAAGGCACCTGGCGTCGCAATGCAAGATTGTGCAACATACAGCAGGCCACGATGATCTGGCACACCTTCTTAGGTGAGTACATTAGGGATCCACCTGTCATATGCAGGCACCTGAACCTGGCCTTCAGGAGCCCGAAGGTTCTTTCTATGATCCTCCTAGTTCGCCCATGGGCCTCATTGTACCGTTCCTCTGCCCTGGTCCGGGGATTCCTCACTGGGGTCAATAGCCAGGACAGGTTGGGGTAACCAGAGTCACCGATTAGCCACACACGTTGTCTCTGTAGCTGTTCCTTCACATAAGGGATGCTGCTATTTCGCATTACATACGAGTCATGCACTGACCCAGGGAACTTTGCATTTACATGGGAGATGTACTGGTCAGCCAAACAGACCACCTGCACATTCATAGAATGGTAATTTGTTCTGTTTCTGTACACCTGCTCATCGTCTTTTGGGGGTACTAAAGCCACATGGGTCCCAACAATGGCACCAATGATGTTGGGGATATGTCCAAGGGCATAGAAATCACCCTTCACTGTAGGCAAATCACCCTCCTCTGGGAAAACAATGTAGCTCCGCATGTATTTAATCAGGGCTGACAACACTCTGGACGACACCTTTGAAAACATAGGCTGAGACATCCCAGATGACATGGCCACTGTTGTTTGGAATGAGCCACTTGCCAAAAAATGGAGGACTGACAGAACCTGCACTAGAGGGGGAATTCCTGTGGGTTGGCGGTTGGGGGACATCAGGGCTGGCTCCAGCTGGGCACACAGTTCATGGATAGTGGTCTGTCAAGTCGGTATCGTAGTATAATATGGCGTTCTTCCATTGTCGACAGGTCCACCAGCGGTCGGTACACACAAGGATTCATCCTTCTCCTCGCAAGTCCCAGCGGACGGTGCCTAGGAAGGACAACATGGAGCACAGAGTCAACCAACCCACAGGTATGTAACCACAGCTTGCACAGTAATGGAATCGCAATGCAGTGAAAGGCTTGTATGAGTGGCAATGCAAGGCCTAGGCCTGTGTGACGCAGTTCAAATTAAGCCATGTGGGCCCTTGAAATGGCGGCTGTCTGACCTGTGAAGTGTGACAATGGGATGTGAGGATAATGCTCTGGCGTGGCACACTGTGGCGGTAGGCGGTCGAAAACCGCTGTGCGAAGCCGCGTTGGTTAACATTGAAGCCTATGGGTTTCAGGAGCCAATGACGATGTGCGCCGGCGGTCGCGGTACGCACCGCGGCGGTACGCACCGCCGCGGGCGTGACCACCATTTTCTACCTGATTAATCACTCGAGACCTGATCATCCACAGGAGAGGACCTATACTGCAAGTGCTGCTGTGACCTCGGTCTGGAAGAGACAATGGCTGCTGCGACTGGGGAAAGAGCCCCTGCCTTCACTCATGAAGAGTTGGAGAAACTCGTGGATGGGGTCCTCCCCCAGTATGCGCTACTCTACGGTCCTCCAGACCAACAGGTGAGTACACTTGGTGCACGTTGAATGGGTAATGCCTGTGTTGAGTGGGGTGGATATAAGATGGTGGGGTGGGGAGGGAATGAGGAGTGCAACGCACGACAGATGAGAGCATGTGCCACATGGCAAGGTTGGGGAGGGGAGGCCAATCACATCTAACTTGCAGATAAATTATGATATTTCCTTTCCCACCCTGTACATGTCAAATAGGTCAGCGCCCATCAGAAAGTCGACATTTGGCGTGCCATCGCCAAGGAAGTCCGGGCCCTGGAGGTCCACCAGAGACGGGGCACCCACTGCCGCAAGAGGTGGGAGGACATCCGCCGCGGGACCAGGAAGACCGCCGAGTCACTGCTGGGGATGACCTCCCAACCTAGGAGGGGTGCCAGTCGTACCCTGACCCCCTGATGTCCCGGATCCTGGCGGTGGCCTACCCTGATTTGGATGGGCGCGTGAGGACATCACAGCAGACACAAGGGGGTGAGTATCAGCACATTCAGCTATCTCTATGCGCAGTGGAGGCGTCTGGGTGGGGGAGGAGGGCTGTGGGTGACATTAGGCCAGGGCGCTTTCTGTAGTATAGTCCTCTCCTTTAGGCATGGCCCTGTGCCCCCGCCCCCCAACTCTATAGGGTGCCAAGTACAGCTATCCATGGTCCTGCATCATCCATGTGTGTATTTGTTGTCCATAGACCTGTAGGGCTGGTCACAAGTACTGAGTAGTGTACCCCGATTGCGCTGCGTAGTGCATGAGGCTCCTGTGTCTGTCCTCTCCGCCAACGGTGTTGAAAATGCATGCACTCAACCTGTTTTTTTATCTCCCCCCACCCTTTTTCTTCATCTTCTTGTGCATGTGTGCCTTAGCATCATCAGGCGGAGGAGAATTGGCATCGGAGCACGAGGGAGCTGCAAGTCACCAGGCCTCGGTGGGCCATGGTACAGACACCGAGGGCACCAGTGATCCGGAGTGCGAGGGGAGCACCACAACGGGGACCGGTGGTGACACCAGCGCTACCGACACGTCCTCGGATGGGAGCTCCCTAGCGGTGGCGGCAACATCCGGGCCCCCCGCCTCTACAGGTACAGCCGCCACCCAGCGCACCAGCTCCGCCCTCCCAGCAGCCCCTCAGCCTACGCTCCGTGCCCGCTCGCCCAAGAAGGCGGGCATCTACTTCGCCCCAGGCACCTCAGGCCCTGCCCCAGTTACCCCTGCTGCCCTCAGTGAGGAGGTCATTGACCTCCTACAGACCATCATTGTTGGGCAGACTACCCTTTTGAATGCCATCCAGGGGGTAGAAAGGGAGGTGCATCGGAGCAATGCCTACCTGGAGGGCATTCATTCGGGTCAGGCTGCCTATCAATGATCGTTCAATGCTCTGGCCTCAGCACTGACGGCAGCCATTGTCCCTGTTTCCAGCCACCCTCTTCTAACTGCCTCCACCCTGTCTCTGTCTCCTGTTCCTCAGCCTATCCCATCCACACCATCAGCCCAGCCTGCACACACCTCAACACCCAAGGGCAGCTCATCCAGACATAAGCACCACAGATCACACAAACATTCACCCAAGCAACACACAGATGCAGACATGCCAACAGTCACTATCACCTCTGTGTCCCCCTCCTCCTCGTCTCCCTCCTCCCTCCCTGTGACGTCTACACTCACACATGCATGCACACCACCATCAGCCAGTACTTCCAACACCAGCACACCCTCCAGTACAGTCCGCACACGTGCAGTCACCACCACCACTGCCATTTACACGTCCCCTGTGTCCTCTCCCACTGTGTCTGTCACCCCCTCTTCCAAGACACACAAACACAGGCAGCCACCCACCCAACAGCCAACCACATCACCACAGCCTACGCCACAAGCACCTGCACCCAAAGACAGCACACTTGACTCTCCTACAACCACATCCTCTTCCTCCACTCCCATAACCTCTACTCCCACCCTTCACCTTGGTCCTAAAAAACTTTACCTCTCCAATCTTAACCTCTTTGCCTCCCCTGACCCACCCCCTCCATCTGCTAAGAGTCCCAAGAGCACCTCAGCCACCACCAGCCCAGCTTCAAGTGTCACCATAGTGCATGGGTTTTTGAGTCCACCCTTTGGCAGTAGTGACACATCGGTCAGCAGCAAGGGGACTGCCAGCCCCCCCCCCTGGAAAGAGGACCCGGAAACTCAAGGGCCGCCGTGAGAAGACTGATACGGCTGCCCCCAAGGACCAGAGTTCGGCCACTTCACCTGCCACAACATCCAGGGGAGGCAAGGGCCAGAGAGCCTCATCTAAGGAGCGAAAGGGCAGCAGGGCGGAGAAGTCAGCCAGCAGGAGCGCGGAGAAGGAGGGCCCCACAAGCCCCATCCCGGGTGTAAGGGACGACACCCAAGGGCCCAGCACTCCGTCACCGAAGGGTCCAGCAACTGCACGGTCGGAGGGCGACTGATCAGGGAGTCCTGGCCAGGTCTGGCTCCCTTGATTGACTGGACGAGCACCGCTGAACAGGGCCCCGCCGTGCAGAAGAGCACTGCTGACCAGGGCCCCGCCGTGCAGAAGAGCACCGCTGAACAGGGCCCCGCCGTGCAGAAGAGCACCGCTGAACAGGGCCCCGCCATGAAGATAGGCACCGCTGAACAGGGCCCCGCCGTGCAGAAAGGCACCGCTGAACAGGGCCCCGCCGTGCAGAAGAGCACCGCTGAACAGGGCCCGCCATGCAGAAGAGCACTGCTGAACAGGGCCCCGCCGTGCAGAAGAGCACTGCTGAACAGGGCCCCGCCGTGAAGATAGGCACCGCTGAACAGGGCCCCGCTGTGCAGAAGAGCACCGCTGAACAGGGCCCCGCCGTGCAGAAGAGCACCGCTGAACAGGGCCCCGCCGTGCAGAAGAGCACCACTGAACAGGGCCCCGCTGTGAAGATAGGCACCGCTGAACAGGGCCCCACCGTGCAGAAGAGCACCGCTGAACAGGGCCCCGCCGTGCAGAAAGGCACCGCTGAACAGGGCCCCGCCGTGCAGAAGAGCACCGCTGAACAGGGCCCCGCCGTGCAGAAGAGCACCGCTGAACAGGGCCCCGCCGTGCAGAAGAGCACCGCTGAACAGGGCCCTGCCGTGAAGATAGGCACCGCTGAACAGGGCCCCGCCGTGCAGAAAGGCACCGCTGAACAGGGCCCCGCCGTGCAGAAAGGCACCGCTGAACAGGGCCCCGCCGTGCAGAAGAGCACCGCTGAACAGGGCCCCGTCATGCAGAAGAGCACCGCTGAACAGGGCCCCGCCATGAAGATAGGCACCGCTGAACAGGGCCCCGCCGTGAAGCTAGGCACCGCTGAACAGGGCCCCGCCGTGCAGAAGAGCACCGCTGAACAGGGCCCGCCGTGAAGATAGGCACCGCTGAACAGGGCCCCGCCGTGAAGATAGGCACCGCTCCGCTGGGCCCTTCATCTCAAGCACCCACTCCGCTGGGCCCCGCCATCTCAAGCACTGCTCCGCTGGGCCCTTCCTGTCAAGCACCGCTCCGCTGGGCCCCGCCGTCTCAAGCACCGCTCCGCTGGGCCCTTCCTGTCAAGCACCGCTCCGCTGGGCCCTTCCTGTCAAGCACCGCTCCTCTGGGCCCTTCCTGTCAAGCACCGCTCCGCTGGGCCCCGCCGGGCCCCGCCGTCTCAAGCACCGCTCCGCTGGGCCCTTCCTGTCATGCACCGCTCCGCTGGGCCCCGCCGTCTCAAGCACCGCTCCGCTGGGCCCTTCCTGTCAAGCACCGCTCCGCTGGGCCCTTCCTGTCAAGCACCGCTCCGCTGGGCCCCGCCGTTTTAAGCACCGCTCCGCTGGGCCCTTCCTGTCAAGCACCGCTCCGCTGGGCCCTTCCTGTCAAGCACCGCTACGCTGGGCCCCGCCGTCTCAAGCACCGCTGACCCAATGACAGTGCCGGTTCTGTGTCGAGCTACTGTTCACGGTTCACTCTGCCCACCATGCCTCCTCCATGACCAGTGGTCTCTGTAATCCACCTGATGGACTGTGGCTTTGCACTCCCCAGGATATGGCAGTGGGCAACCCACCCACTGTAGAGACTTGAGAGACTGTGGCTTTGCACTCCCCAGGATGGTCCCGGTGGGCAAGCCACCCACTGTAGAGACTTGAGAGACTGTGGCTTTGCACTCCCCAGGATGTAACAGTGGGCAACCAACCCACTGTAGAGACTTGTGAGACTGTGGCTTTGCACTCCCCAGGATGGAACAGTGGGCATGGTGGCCCCTTCGTGGATCTGGCGTCGTGGACTCATGTGGCTGTGGTGCCCCCCCTTCCCTTCCCCCTGAGGTGCCTGTAGTTTTATCATCAGATGCCCCTGCAGTGTTCTCTCCAACGGACTCAGGTCTCCTGTGAGGGCTTTGCCCTTGTGCTGATACACTTTGGCCCACGGACACTTGGAATTTAGTTGAATGTGCAGGACTAATAGCCTCTGTTTATCGGTTGCACAACATTTTTACTAGTTTTTTAATATTTATATTGCTATTTGACCATGACTTCTAAGATACTATTTTTACATAAATTTTGTTTGTCACTTTAATTATGTCTTTGCATTATTCCGGTGGGTTTGGGTGGTGTCACTCTGACTTGTTGCTCTGCATTGGTGTGTAGGTATTTGGGGTGGGGGGGTGGGTGTATCGCGTATGTGTGTGCCCGTAACCTTTCGTCCTCCCCCCTCCCCTGTGTCGTAGGTGCAGTACTCACCGTTGTCGTCTGCGCCGGTGTTCGTACTCGTGGTAGATGAGCAGGTAGACGAGAGCAGGTAGGATGTGTAGTTCTGGTTCCATACTGTTCCGATTCCTCGTGGAGTGTGTTTCGGTGAGCGTTTTCCCGTTCGTAGTCTGTTTCCGCCGTGTTTTTATCGGCGGTGCTCCCGCCCCGGAAAAGGTGGCGGATTGGTGAGTTGTGATAGGGTGGGCGGTACATTGTCTGCCGCCTGCCTGTTGGCGGTGACTGCCGCGCTGTTTGTTTGTCCCGCCGTGGCGGTCGGAGTGTTAAAGTGGCGGTCTGTGTTGGCGGTTCCCGCCAGGGTCAGAATTCTGTTTTTTTGACCGCCGGCCTGTTGGCGGGTTGGCCGCCGCTTTATCACCGACCGCCAGGGTTAGAATCACCCCCAATGTCTTTTCTACACTGCTCCTCTGTTGGTCTACAGATCAGTTGGTCATTGACATACTTCAGCACTGTGCTGTCACATTGAAAACTAGTGAGGTCATTCTTGGCGGTCCTATTAAAGATGCTAGGGGACTCATAGTACCCTTAAGGTAATTGAGAATGGAGGTACTGAGAACTACGATAGGAAAATGCAGTGAAATAGTGACTGTCTGGGTGCAGGGGAATGGTAAAGAATGGATTCCTTAAGTGTATGACTGAAAACTACTGTCTTGGAAAACAATCTCTGTCCTTCTGGGATCATCTACAAAAAACTAATCATCTGAAATGTCTCCAACCTGTATATTGGGATCATGAAAGATGACACATGCCAATATCTCACCAGTGTGGTCACTCGCCATAAGTGTACCATAGGTGAGAGACACTCCCAGAGCCTCTATTTCCAGGATGAAAGTGTACACTGCTCTAGTGAAGGCTAAAAGGTCTGTGGGTCTAGCCCTAACCTGGTCATAGCCTAAAAGGTGTGTGACCATAGTCACGATGCGTGTATGAGATACTCATGGTGTAGAACATATCATAGATCTATCCTGTTCAAAGTGAATAGTATGTTCAAGTTTGCCACAAGATCACATCCTAGCAAGTTGGTTGGGGCATTTGGGGAGAATAAGAGACAACCGTCAACATACCTCCCCCCTATTTCCATCTCCACTGGTTTAGTGAAAGGAGCCCTCATCACAGCCCTGGGGAACCCCTGTGTGTCCATTGATGAATTTGACAGTGGGAGCCCACTCTCATGGATACAGGACCAAGTGGCCCAGTGTTGATAAAAAAGGTATGCTCCTTGTCATTTATGGCTACCGTCACAGTGGGTTTCTCTTCTAGCCCGTGAGTTACCAGTAGAACTAGACACATGAGACTACACCACGGGTACCTTCATGGTGTAATTTTGCTGGAGTGGGTTCCTTTCCCTGACAGTTACCCCTCCTTGTGAGTTCTGGGGCTGCAAGGTGGGCTGTACTGTCTATTGTGGCCCATACTGCATTTGGAGCACGGGTTTCTGTAACTGCTGGGGCAGTATGTGTGGTTGAGGTGGCAATTGCATTTTGGGCCGCGGGAGGTATATAACCTGGGGACCATGGCAGATTGTGCCACAATACCATCAGGTGGTGCCATTTGTTGGCCATATGTTGCTCTTGTCTGGTTGTTAAGTTTATCTTCCTTTGTGAACTTACAATCTCTAATGAAATGTCTTGGCATCTTGCAATAGTGGCATGCATGTCCACTCTGGAATGTGCTTACTCTATTTCCCCAAAACCTTCAACACCCTCCTCTTCCATTATTCCTGTTATTGCCTCTTTGTGCTTACTGGTTGGATGGCATTGAGGTGCCCAGAGAGGGTACACCTAAGGAAACTGCAGCTAGCTGGGTGGTGGCAGTGGCCTTTCCTCCCTCTGCTTTCTTAGTCAACTTCTGCAGGACCAGTTTAGCTGCTACTTTCTCTATTTTGCCTTTCTCACTTTTTTCCTTTTCCTGTCTCTACGTACTGAAATGTATTATGTGTGCTTGTATCTCTGTCCATGTTTTGGCATCTAAGGCCACTATATTATCTCACTTGTCCTGCACTTCAGCTGTTAGACCCCTTTTCACTATGTTATAATAAAGTATTGTATTCTGACCAGTCACGTCCCAACTCTCCCCTACTTCTTGTGCCTACTGTTCCTTCATTCTGTTTAGGAATTGGGGTGGATCCTCATTTGGCTGCATTGTCTGTGTCATAAGAAACCCAATGTCTGGCCTGTCTTGAAACATTTTTCTCAATTGTCTCCACACAATTCCCCTTACTTTTTTAAAGGGTACCCCT
The DNA here is from genome assembly GCF_031143425.1 of Pleurodeles waltl. Lineage (NCBI taxonomy): Eukaryota > Metazoa > Chordata > Amphibia > Caudata > Salamandridae > Pleurodeles > Pleurodeles waltl. The sequence goes on along the minus strand of NC_090442.1, from coordinate 827,178,674 downwards.
TCACATTTTGGGGTGGTCAATGTCACATCCTTTACTCCTGCCTTAATGAACAGTGTGTCTGTCTCATCTCCTATAAGGGAACTCAGTAAACTTGTATTGTCTACTGTCAATAATAATCCCTGCTCTATGTTTTTCTAAAGCTACTATCTATTTCCCTGCCCCTTCAGCGAGCGGTGGCAACTGTTTTTAAAGATTTTCTTTATCCTTCTGGGGCCATGGTATATACTTGGGCACCCCTGGGCCTTTAAATATCAAGGGCAATTGTGTCAAAACTGTAGTACTCTGGCCAGTAGGGTGATGAGAGTCATACTTATGAGAATGGCTCTGCCACACTTGGAGACTTTATTGTATACAGGAATAGTCCCAGTAAGGATCCCCTATGCTCTGAGAAGTGCACATATCTGCATTTACCGTGTCTTGTGGCTCTAAGGAACCCTCTCACGGCCATGGTGTCTTCGGTGATGTCAGTCCCTCTGTATAACTCTCTAGGTTGTCAGTAAAAGGGGCAACATTATGCCAAATACTCTTGTGTTGAGGGACAAGATTACACCAAATACTCTTGTGTTGGGCTACTATTTAATTGGGTATCAAATCATTGCCTGGACACACAGGGAGTACATGTGCCAGATTTTTCCTCAGTGTCATCTTTCCTGCTGTGCCAAACGTTCCCTTTCTCCCATAAAGACCTGCATGCATACAATCAAATGCTAATCTCCTCAATTCCCATTGCCCTCTTTGTAAGGCTTATCCTTCCTTGATGCTTTTTTGTCCCACACAGACATACTGTGACTATTCCCTATTACATTCCTCAAGAAGGGACATTTTGTATACATGCTCAGTGATGTCATCTCATTTCTCCTCTAGTCCTTCATAAGATTCTTCTGAGCCCATATCGTCTTCTCCTAGGATGCTTTGTGTATGGATTATGTTCTCTAGTCCTCTTTGTTCAATCATGTGTAGCCCATTTAGGGCCCTCCACTGTCCCAGGGGCTCTTATCCCCTTTCCTGGGTTGCTCTTCGGCCTGCCTGTCCATCCTTCTGCATTTCGACCCACTTGCCTACACCATTCTTCTCTGCTCCTGGGTGCATAAACCTCCAGCACCCTGTGGAAGAATATTCTGATGTGATATCTACCCTTCTTGTCTCATTTTTTTCTTGATTTTTTCAGAAAATCTTCCTGTTTTCTAACACCACCCATTCTCAGTGTCCTTTGACCGTTCATTAAGTGCGTCCCCATCTTTCCTACAGGGGGGTATCTCATCCTCTAAATGAAGTGTAAATGTGGCTTCGACCATCCCTACATATTTAGTGCTGTCCCCACTCAACATCTCCTGTGGTATACTAGCCATTCTCGGACATGGATATATACCAAAATATTGTCCATGCTTAGAAGAAGAATGTGATGGTGGACTATACTTTGGGTCTGTATATCCCACAGCAGGGAGATGTGAAGAGGTGGGTAATGAGTGCAGAGTGTCAGGTTGTATAATATACATGCCCTGTACCTTTGCACTGTCTAAACTTAATTACACATCTTGGTAGAGAGGTGAGGAACTGAAGGGGTGGTATGAGACTTAATTTTTTATTCTCTCATATTTGTTTTACGAAAGACCTTCCATAGGTCTAGTGTGGTCTTCCTTTTCTCTAGCTTACTTTACCTTTAATTTGCTTTATATGAAGGTGGTCATGTGTTCTACCATTGTAGTGTCAAAGGTACCCTATTTGGGCCAGGCATGTGCAAGTTTTAATGTTGATTTATGCCATTCTTTACAATGTTTCTTTATCCCGTCCTTATCTCCTGAGAACACCTTAACCATGTGTTCCAAAGGAGACCCCATGTCCTTTTAGTGAACTTGATCTGATGTACTATACAGTTGACACTGTAAGTGGACTCCTGTTTACTTCATGGGTTATTTCCAAATCTTCACGTAAACTTTTAATAGGCCGTGAAGGTGAACATCAGATATATTTATTCCTTATATTTGGTGTCAGCAAGCTACTCAACTTCTAAATTCCACACTGGGAGGTCACTAATAAATACATACAATAAAAGGTCTAACACTAAGTATGAGTCTTCCAGGAAACAATAAGTATGAGTCTTCCAGGAAACTCATGCGACTGTTGCCCATGCAGTTCCCTTACTTCCAAGATGTGTTTTAATCCTTGCTTCAGATTATGCTAAAAAATATTATTTTGTTTTGCTGTTCCTCTCTCTATGTCTATATTTGTTCATGTCGGGGTCTCTGAGATGTCTGGTCAATTTTCCACTGTCTGTCCTTAATAATTATGATATATTAGCCTGGGACCCCTTCCCTCCCTACAAATGGGGGATTGGTCAATTCTTTTTAGAGGTCTCCTGTAGAGTGCCTTATACTCTTGGAAAAGCAACTGCGACAGATTTTGTAGATTTCATAATGAACTCCGGTATTCTAAGTGTACAAAAGTCATGTTTGTAATTACCTGAAAGGTAGTTAATTATACTCCTATTTATAGTAGCTGATAATTCTTCTTCTGTCTGCACACCCTCAAGATATATGTGTACGCCCCAGTCTATACTGTTTGATAGTTCATCTAGCCTCCAATCTCAATACTCTATTTCCATACTGAGGATAATGGATATTAGTAGTTATTGTGGGGTTGATGAGGCTACTTACTACACTACTTCTTCCATGGAGGACAATGGTCTTACATTAGTTATTTGCATGGTTATTTTTCATTTTAGTTGTCTGGCAGGGGTACTTTTGTTATGTCAAGGTAAGTTATATTAAGGTCTAGAGGTAATATACTAATAATACCTAGGCATCATACATTTCTAACATCAAGGGGTTATTCAATGGTATTAGTATTTGGTGATCTAATAAGGTCAGTTCTGTTGGAGAGGGCAACAGCCTGACT